>NW_026562403.1:2150000-3350000 GCF_027474105.1 Poeciliopsis prolifica
AGCGAGAGGATAAAAGATAGTTACTCTGGAGGGGATTCTGAATACATTATGTGGAGACAAGCAGCTGAAAGCTACGTTTAATAAGCCTGCAAACCCACTATTTGAGTCCGGACCTACATAAAAAAAAAATAATAATAAAAAACAACAAAAAAGAAAAACAACATCTGACAAAAAGAAAGGAGCTTAATGGCCAACGTAAAACATAATTATTCAGACCTCCAGAATGTCACCTATTAAAATCCTCTGAGTTCTTCACACAAAAATACTGGAAATAAGTTAAAGTTTAAGTAATAATAATAATAATAATAATAATAATAATAATAATAATAATAATAATAATAATAATAAAGCACCAGTTAAAATCAATTTTAGCTGAAATGCCGCTGAACAGTTTTGTTATCCTTTACTGTCTTTTTTTGCTTCGATTAAGCTTCGATGATTCAGTCTGCAGGATAATGAGGAAATACTCCATCAGCTTCTTCGTCACTAACTTTCATCTGACCTTAAGGTCGTGGAGAGGATGATCGCCTCCACATGAAGGGAAAAACTCCACAAAACTGTAAAATAAATGTAAAAAAAACCCGTCACTTTTTTGCTTTTACAGTTACTTTAGGCGGATGCAACCCACATTAAGGCTTACTTTGTCAGGTGGTCTCACAAATAATGAGAGAGAGCATCAGAGGACAACCTGGAGCCACGTCCTTCCTTTATTACAGGCAGTAATACCTTAAAAGTTTCTTGATGACATAAGCAGTGCAAAAATAACCTATAAACGAGAGTTACACTCACAACACACGGCTGATAATTAAACAGGCTAACAAATATCACATCCCTGCTCTGCTGTCCCTGATCACTGCAAAAACCACAAGAGAAAGATCTGGGTTTAAAAAAAAAATGACACAAAGGCAGCTCATTTCATGACGACTTCAGAAATGTCAAGCCTATGCGCCGTATTTCATTCCATCATTTTTGTTTTATCATGTTTTATCACGCCTGGTACTGTGATTTAAATGCAAGGACCGGTGATAAACCAGATTTCCCTTTTGCCATTTAGGGCGTAAACTGAGACAAAAACAAGAAATAGACCAAAGCGAGGGCAGTGACAGTGAGTAACCCATCTCACACACTATCGATGGACTCATTACACTCTGACTGTATCAAGCAAACCAAGGCCACATCTTTTTTTTAAATATTTTTTTTTATGTCCTGTCACACACACTCACACATACACACAGTCATACACTTGACTTTCTACTAACACGCTTCTTCTCTCGTTTGTCTCAGCACTCTCTCTCTCTCTCTCTCTCTCTCTCTCTCTCTCTCTCTCTCTCTCTCTCTCTCTCTCTCTCTCTCTCTCTCTTTCTCTCTCTCTCTCTGTCTCTCTCTCTCCCTCTCTGTCTCTCTCTCTCTGTCTCTGTCTGTCTGTGTCTGTGTCGTTCTCTCCCTCTTTGCCTCCCTCTCTATTCCCACACAATGCATCACACTCGGTGTTCCTATCGACTGGCTTACATGCTGTAAAATACATTTTCCAGATTGATCACGCATATCACAGCAGCTTTGCAGCGAGGGCCCCCCCAAACCTTTTTTTTTTTTTTGCCAAATGACGCCCACGTCAATACAGAGCATGCAATGCGTTATCAGGGCAGAGTTTTTTTTTTTTATTTTTTATTTTTTATTTTAGGCGAGAGGGGAGAGTTGGTTTGCAGAGAATCACCTTGATTAAGCCACAGGGGGAAGGTTACAGAGGTGGCTCTGTGTTAGAGGCTTCCCTCGCTGTCTGGGAAAAATATTAAACATTAATGCGCTCGCAGGCCAGTATTGTCTCCTTCCTCTTTGTACTCGCACCGTCAGTTATGTCATGGCTCTTTCCAAATGTAATATGTGCTTCTATTGTGTAATTATTATCCCCCCTCTGATCCCGTGCAACTATTTGTTTTTCACAGGTAGGTTTCAGGAACTGTTGTACAGTCGTGAAAAAAAAACAAAAAACAGATTCCCTCTGATTGGCTAAATAATAATAATAATAATATAATAATAATAATAATAATAATAATAATAATAATAATAATAATAATAATAATAATAATAATAATAATAAACATTTGATCCCCAGGAAAATGCTTGAGAGTGAGACATCGTTGCCTATTTCTTTTTTAATAGTACAGTCACCATCACACAACTTCATCAGCCGACCCTTCTGTCCAAAAGAAAATATATAATAAAAAAAAATAAAAAAAAAAATGAAAAGCTGCATCATGGAGTAAGCAAAATTGAAGGCAACAACCAATAAAATTCAAGAAACAACAAAAAAAAATCTTCAAGACGAAACAAACAAAATGTATTTGAAATGATATATTAAAAGTGCTTTTTGATTTCATGTCTCTCCGTTTGTTCTTTTGACTGATGATCGACTCCACACACGCTCGTGGTCCGGGGAAAAGGGAATGAAGGGGACAAGGGCGGAGGGGGAAGCGGGGGAGATGCGCCCCAGACGGAGTAAAAATGTCAGTAAAAACGTCCTGGAGGTCAGTTTCGTTTCGCTGCTTCTGCTGCAGGTCCATCGTATCAGTTGGGAGCATGGGAGAAGGGTGAGGTCAAAAAATAAAATAAAAAATAAAATAAAAAGTTCAACCATCAGTGTTGATATTGTCACAGCGATTAGACTGTTTCTTATTCGTCTAAATTCATTTTATTTGTCTTGTTTTTTTTGTTTTTTTTTCATTATTTTAAATTCTCACTTCAATTTTTAATTCTTGGAGAACATAGCTTCGACAACATATATCGCACTCATTATAAGAAGCAAAAGGTTATATCAAAAAATTATTAGTATAGAATCACAGAAACCCTGGTTTAGAACCAGAAAAATTACAAAACAGAGAGGTACATAGACACAGGACAATTCTTATAATTGCTTGGAAACATTATTTTCCCGCTAAGTCTTGATTCATTTTTTTTTCTTACTGCGCATATGATGTTTTTCATTTTATTTGTGTTTTTTTTTACAAAAAAAAAGAAAAGAAAAAAGAAAATAAAGACTAGTATTTTACAAAATGGAGAGTATTGTTCTTGAAGATGACGGTGCGGATTTACACAGGCGCAAAGTCCAGTTCCAATATTTTTCTGTACATAATGTATTCCATCGAAGTCCCAGAAGACAGAAAAAAAGTAATGTCTTCCGCAAAGTTTCTCAGAAAAAAAAGGTCCTATATATAGTCTTCTTGAAGGAGGATGAGGGGTGCAGAAATTTGGTCCTTTTTTTTTTTGTTTGTCCCCCTTCCTCCTCCTCTCTGTTTTGTTTTGTCATATAAGGATCATTGGATGGACATGTAAGGCCAGTTGAAGCTGCTCCCGGATAATAGCATATCCCTGATGAGGGTTTCAATAGGAGTTTTACCTACCAAGCGGACGAAGAACAGCTGCTCGATTACCGAGGAGGAGACGGTGCGTAGAGAGGGCAGCCGCAGCAGGAGCTTGCCAAAGCGGCTGGGTTGGTTGGGGTACTGGCTCCTGACGTACTCCTCCAGGGCGCACTGCGACTTCTCTTGTAGGCTCTCGATGTGAGCGGCGTCTGACAGGCCGCAAGCGTCTGAGGAAACATAAAAAACACACACACTGTGGTTAGTATCGTCACAGCAGACTAAAACCATAAGGCGGAATATGTGAAGAAAAGATCCAAGAACCAGGACTGAAAGTGAAAAAAATGCTCGTTATGTGAGAATCTAAAGCAAATGCATTTGAGTTCAGCAAAGGCCTTGTGTTTTTGTTATCACAATTATTTATTAAATAATACACAAAAATTAGATAACAACACTGTCCAGGTGGATATTTCCGTGATGACTACCGTTTTTGTTTTCCCCTGACGCGCCCGGTTTCAGTCGTGTCAAAGCGCTTTGGTTATCATTACGTGTTATTGACAATGTGGCATGGACAAACAAGGCTGCCCAAACATGCTTCATCACACTGTCTGTCATGCAGCATAAGCAAAGGGGAGAACGCTGCTGGAATGTACTGGATGCGCAATCAGCGAGGAATTAGAGGTGAAAATGTCAGACCAAAAGTGATAATGCAAAAAAAAAAAAAAAAAAAAAAAAAAAAAAAGCAGAAGAAGAAAAAGAGGAAGAAGGAGGTAGGCTACACGCAGGCCCAAAGGCCGCTGCTCTTTATGTCTGAACTCAGGGGATTTAAGTGTAAGGGCAACATAAACGGTACTGATGAATCTGAAATTACACTGGATGTAATGTGACCTAATTACTCCGCAGTAAGCTGTTAAGTGATTTCGCCGGCTCTTCTCTCTAAAGACCACTCTTGGCCTGTTTTTTTTTCCTCCTTCTCTTCCCCCGTTGTAGCCTATAGGACAGGCCCGCTGAAAGCAATCAGATTTATTAGACGAGGTTGAAGGGAAACAGTGGCGCTCAGAAGCGACGTGAAAATGTCCAAAAGCGCATGGCGAGACGCGCTTGGTGGCTTCGGCAGCCACTCTTCTCTTCGGGACAGACAAAAGAGGGATGCAAGCCTTGTTGGTGTGTTGCACGTTTTCCCTCTGCTGTAAAGAAAGGAAAAAAAAAAGAAAAAAAAGATGTGTTTTTTCACTCAAGCCAAGCTTATAAAGTGGTGTAACCGCTGGCATACATGGTCCCACAAGAAGACTTCTCAGAAGCTGTTTTTGTATTGAGCGCTGCTTTTGTAGAAACTGCACATGAAAGGCAGCTCCAGCTTCCAGGCTCCCAACACTATAAGCGGCTAAACAGAGGCTTTTTAAGGCCATTCTTAATTTCTCACTATAACTCACTATGGCCTAGACACAATAACCTCATGAACCCGAGGGCAGCACAGAGATCGTGCAGTGATTTACTGTGACCTCAATCCGGCCACTCAGAGCCCCGTGTATGCAAATTGTTCTGAGTGTCTGTTCAAAACGGCACCGATCGATGCCGTTTAATGAATTACATTTGACGCAAAACATGCAAGGGTTTCATGCGAATTTTCAAAGTAAGACGGGCGAGAAAGTTCATAGCACCGCAGCTGAACGCATGCGTTGGGGAGAAGGCTGGTTAAAGACACCCCACAGCTCTCCACGAGGCCTCCCTGTCAATACACCCCACAAGCCTCGATGGGCTGGGAAAGATAGCCTCCTGATCCAAACGACCAGTTCTGCAGAACTCTGCACCACGGTGCACACACAATTTGCTGCACGAGGAGTTGACGCGGAACAATAATCCAGATTTGTGTGTGTGTGGGGGGGGTGTGGGGGTGCGTGCGTGTGTGTGTATGTGTGTGGAGGCCCGGGGGGATGGGGGGTAGTTTACCCTGACCACCCCTTATTTATGCATCAAATGCTGACAAGGCTGCTGTGTTATTAAAGGCAAACAAATCCACACTGAAACTGGCAAAGCGCCACGTGACTTTCTATAGCGTACACCAGTTTTGTAGCCCATCACACTAACTAAATGATCTGTTAGAAAACATGGGGGATGGCGATGTCTTAGTGTGTGTGTGTGTGTGTGTGTGTGTGTGTGTGTGTGTGTGTGTGTGTGTGTGTGTGTGTGTGTGTGTGTGTGTGTGTGTAGGTGTGTGTGCGTGCGTGCCTATGTGTGTTTGCGTATGTGTGCGTGGGTGTGTGTGTGCAGCTTCTCTGGGGTAATCTGAGCTGGATTTCTGTATGTTTTTTTTTTCTTCTTCTGCAAATGGTTATAATTGCAAGATGGTCAAGCTAAATATAAACAAAGCACAAAAATGTCCCTGAAAAAAAAAAAAAAAAAACCAAAAACAAAAAACTGCAGAATCACAGCAAGACTCACACTTAAATTATAATTACAAATCCTGTGCGTCAGAACTGACTTCAAACTGGACATGTTGGATATTAATTAGCTCACACTGTCGAGAACCAATAATAAATAAATAAAATATTGAAAAATGACCGTGACAAAAGACGTGTGTAAAATACAAAACCTGAGTGCTACAAGTTGTTTGGAGAATAATGACATTTCTAAATTTCAATGTGGAAGCTTAGTTGGCAGAAAAAAAAAAATAAAATAAAACAATAAAATTGTGATCATTTAGCTCCAAATTAAACACAGCTAATTATGAACAAGTTGTGCTATTTTTAAAACTGTGTATAATATAATATAATATAATATAATATAATATAATATAATATAATATAATATAATATAATATAATATATAATATAAAGTAGGCTAAATGTGTTTTTTATTCTTAAGAAAATTGATTTTCACTTAAAACTATTTAAATTCGCTGAAAGAGCGAATATTCTATAAGAATGGTGGGAAAGATAATTATTTTACGATTAACCCACATTTTAAAAAGTAAAACAATGTATTTATCACGACAGTGTCCAGAGAAAGTTGGTGTAATTCTCGCTTCAGTTTCCTTGCAAAGGGGATGAAAGTTAGGTCAAAACTTTAAGCAAACTTTAGAAGTAGCTCAGACGCTCATCTTCATCAGCAGATATAACAGGCCCTCAAAAGCACCAGGCACACACAACTTTTTTTCCAAAATAGCCTCCAAATTATGCAGCTGAGAGTAAATAGGGACATTTAGGGACCCCATAACCCAACCAGGCATCAATTAAGCTATCAACAATGTAGGTTACTTTTGAAAAGTGCCGCTGATTACTTTTCAAAGCTGCGCGACGCAGAAACTATCCTCAGTAAGTAAGAAAATTAATGGGTCAGCTAAGATTAATCTACTAATAACTTGCGTTATTAAGTGCATGTGCGAGTCAACTTCCATCAGACTTCTTCTTCGTCTTTCTTTTTTTTTTTTTTTTTTTGATCTCAGTCTGTTAGGGATTATTTCCTGCCCCCGAAGACATGTGTTTGCGCACGAAAAAAACACGGATAAAAAGCGCGCAGCCACGCTCATAAACGCATCAGCTGTCATAAATCACCCACTGACAGAGACTATTTCATCTTTACGCTCAATTATTTGACACCTGTTCCAAAATGCGTGTGAACCCGGGCAGGCTCGGCTGAGGTTCAGACATGTTCGGGGTGGGGGGGGGACAGGATTGTTTAGACCCCACCAAATATTATAGATTCAATTTCTTGCGATTGCACCTAATCTCAGATTTAAATGGGCTTTCAACTTAAAAACTTGATACATTTACTCAATCTGGGTTTGTTTACACGTCTTATGCTGCGGCTACAGCTGACATGGGAATGCATGTCAGTGGATATCAAGCAAGCTGTTGACAAAATGGCTCTTTCATCGGCCACACAAACATCTCTAGCACTAAGCTGCTGCCTGACAGCCATATTCCTGACGCAGCCGAGCTTCTGCGTGTGTGTGTGAGCACCAGAACCAGGCCTCGGTTCTTTATAAACACATCCATCTGCGTTTTAGTGTGTGCGTGTGCGTCTGTGGGGCGATGATGTGGACAACCCACCTGATGTGAAAAGCACGATGGCTTTGAGGCAGCTGTACTCCGCCGAGTCGACGTGCAGGGTCTTGAGCTTCTCCACTTGCTCCTGGAAGATCCGGATGTGGTCCATGAAAGCCACGACGCGGTCCGCGGACATCGGCGAGGCGTGCAGGCCTGCCGCGGCGAGCAGAGGGGCCACATGAAGAGGCATGGAGCACTGAGCCGCGTTAAGCACAAACAACTCGCTCCACGTCAGCCGGAGAAGGGACACCTGGTCGGTGATCTGCAGGTCAGGGAAGAAGGGGATGTTCCTCGCCCACTCCACGGCGCTGAAAAGTAAGCGAGCCGCCAGCTCGCAGATGTTCTCGATGCCCATGATGTTGTTGGGCTGCATGCACTGGCTCCCGTAACGGGAGGTAGGGTAAGGCTCAGCCCGCAGCAGTAACGAGATGTATCCGGACAGATAGCAGTGGCCGTTCAGGGGGTCCCCGTTCGTCAGCGCGTACTGGCCTGGATTGGGTTGGGTTGGAGGCATTCTTCCTCGCTGAACCGCTGACAAAAAGAAAGAGAAAAAGAGGAAATGTGCATCCAGGACTGATAAACATTGTCCACTAGTGGTGCTTCTTTTCATCAAAAAATAGCATGCAATTAAAAAAAGAAAAGCAAAACAGTACTCGTTTAAAACAATAATCAGATTTTAAAGCAATAAATAAATAAATAAATAAAATCCCATCAGTAACACAGATATTTCATGGAAACAGATGTGTTGTATCACTCGATCTTCACCCTGAATTTGTAATTTAAGGATACAGGCTTTACAGCTGGCTCCTGCGCAAATACATTTACTCACACACACAAAATGTTCATGTTTTCACTTAGAACAACTAGGCTATTATGAATATTTTAAGGCTTAATCGTCTACGTTCTGTTTATTTTTAATTCATGAATTTAGGTTATTGAACAATTGCTAATTGTAGGCAGTCAGGTCCTAAATGTGCTGGACAATTGTTATTAAATTCACCCATAATTCCACGTTTTGTCTGAGTCAAGAGGTCAGCTGGGAATAAGGAGGGGAATTTAGCTAGTGCGTAATATTTCAAATAAATTATTAATACACAGGGAATCATGGCGTGCACGTCGAATAACATGCAACTTAAACGTGGGAGGGTCCTCGTCAATTTGGGAAAAGCCAAACACTTGTGACAGAAAGGAAAGTTGCATGGCCTTTAATGCAAAGCAAGCAAAAACAATGAGGCATGAAAACTTGAACGACGTGATTGAGTGTGTCTGAGCTGTCTAGTCAGCACAGAGAAGTGGCTTTGTTGTGTACTGTTTTTTTTTTACAGTCATACACACACATTCCACTTATAAATCCTGTTGTGCAATTATAAATTAGTAAGATTAGTTAAGGGACTGTAAGGAATGGGACTATTAGCCTCAAACACTCTCAAACACACAGACACACACACGCACACACACACACACACACTCAGAGACTGACATAAATGCTCGCAATTGTACACACACACTCACTCTTCTACGGTTTGCTTCTATGTAATATAGATTTGCAAGTAGACGATGCAGTTTAGACCGCAAGAAAAACCAAAACAAATAAAAAAAGGAGGTTAACAAGAGCAGCCGCTTTGTTAAGGCGACTTGCATTCACAAGCACGTAACTGCCGTGGCTGCACTGGCCTTTTACTCTCCTCACGCAAAAGACGAAACCACAACCATTCATGCAAACATCCCGGGAAAAAATAAAAAATAAATAAAAATCAAAACAACGATGGAGTCTGCTGTAATAGGTATATGCCCAGCTATAAAGCCTGTGACCTTAATGCAACATGGCAGCCCTCGCACTGCTGCTGCTATACTAGGATGCGTAATCATGAGTGGGGCTTTAAAACATATATTCACCTTCCCGCCGCATCCCCACTTTTAAGCACTTCTTCAGCCGGCAGTATTGGCACTGGTTTCGATGGTGCTGGTCAATGGGACAGTTCCTATTGGCACGACATGAGTACGTTAAGTTCCTGCGTACACTCCTCTTGAAGAAACTTTTGCATCCCTCGCAGGTGAACTGGCCGTAGTGTTTGCCGCTCGATTTGTCCCCGCAAACCACACATTCAATATGCTGCTGGCTCTGTCCGGAATTCTGACTCCCCTTGTCCCCGGCGGTCCCCGGCGTGGACGGGGGTCCCGGTTGACTGGGGGTCTGCGGAGTGTGCGGCGCCGCCGACGCCGCCTGCTGCTGCTCCCTCGCCGGCTGCGCTGCTGGGTTGGGGCCGCTCGGAGGTCCTCCGGCCACGTCTTCCTGCGGATCTCGCCAGACGCTAACTACCATTGCCATATCTCGGCCCCGGAAAGTGCTGTAAAGCGAAATGATCGCCGATGTTTATGGAGCGTAGTGGAGGAAGAAAAAAAAATCTCAAAAGACGGGACAGTGCAAAGTCAAATCGGAGCACGCAATCTCATATGGGGGGAAAGAAGGGGAGCAAACGCGATCAATACATTCAGAAATCAGGAGGCACCCGATCAGGATATGCAAGTATCGGGAGGCCAGTTCCAAGGTAAATTGCAGTCAGCCATTCAGGAATCCCTAATCTTGTTGGAAAACCCAAAGTCCAGACGTAAAAATTGCAGTCAGATTAAAAGAAATAGCCACAAAAAAAGGCAGGAGCGAGTAAAAAAAAAAAAAAAAAAAAAAAAAAAAAAAAAAAAAAAAAGCCAAAACCTTTTCGCTGGAAAGACGCGATCCAAAGTGCTGCGGAGATAAATTCCTTTCTCCTTTCTTCCTCTTGCTCCTTTACACTCCCGTCTTCGTCGTATATGAGGAGGAGGAGGAGGAGGAAAAAACTGAAGAGCTGGGCTTTTTACATCTATATTCTTAAATAAACCTCATCATCTCGCCCAGCTGCGAAGGAGAACCGCGTCGCCGAATGAAGTACCCATGTATAGTTTCACCTCTCTCCAGCGAGGAGGAACGGAGATACGAAGAGAAAAAAAGATTGAGGGAAAAAAAAAGAAAAAGAGGAAAAACACCAAGTAGTACTAATAGGATATGCAAGAAGAAGAAGAAGGAGAGACCCCCAAAAAATGAATGCGCTTAAAACGAGAGGACCAGCAGAGCAATGTTTCCGAAACGGGGGATCTGCGCGAATGTCTGTATATAGTGAACTTTGACACTACTATTGAAACTGACACGTTTCTATGGAGATCGCTGCGCCTTATATGGTGCTCATGTCAAGGAGCCAAGAGGGGCTGCTGGAGACTGATAATCAAAGAGGACTGACTGGCCAGAGCCCTGCATAGAGGAGGAGGAGAGGAGGGGGGGATAGAGGGAGAGAGAAAATGGGAGGCTAAGGTTATAGCCAAGCCCTCTCTTTCTCTCCATTGGTTAGAGTCCCCCCTCCGTTAGTGCGCTACAAAAAATGTCCATCCAGACAAGTCCCCCCGCTCTTGCTATTGGATCGCAAAAATTGTTGTATTTTCTGTCCATTTATCGGGGAAATAACACCCTCGTTTTGCAGTAGTCCGCCTGTTTTCCGCTCTCGCTGCGAGCGGTTAAAATAATGTTGCCGGGGAAAACGTCTCAAATCAGAGACATTCCCGTAGAAATTGGCAAGAGTCGGAGATTCGCAACGGCGGATCGAACAGCAGTCGAAGACGCGCGATCCAACCCGAACGAACCCGGTCCGTCTGTGTGCGCAGCCAGGATTTTCCGGCGCCGGTGCTGAACCGGCTGCCTTGTCTGAGGGTGGATGTTTTTCTCTTTCTTTTTTTCTTTTTTTTACAGTGTAGGCTTCTACGACTGGAGGGGGCTTGGGAGGAGAGTGGGAGGGATGGGGGGCTCTGACAGGCACAAGTTACAGTGAGCTCGCCCCGCGCTGCTATTTACTTTGAAACCTGATTAGTATGGGCCGTCTATTGTCACCAAAAAGAGGAAGAAACCCTGGATAGAATAGCGAAAAAAAGCGGGTTAAAGGCAAGAGAGAGAGAGGGAGAGACAGAGAGAGAGGGAGAGAGAGAGAGAGAGAGAGAGAGAGAGAGAGAGAGAGAGAGAGAGAGAGAGAGAGAGAGGAAGGTGGGGACAAAGCTTTTAAGCACGACAAATAAAACCAAAAGCTGTGCGCTGCGACCAAAAGGGGGGAATCTGACTCAGATTTCCCCCCCCCTTAAAGTTCCAGAATGCCTTGTCTCGGACTGTTATCTTTATTATTAACTAACGGAGGTCTCTCTGCTGTTGGGAGCGGATTAATATTTTCACACGCCGTGTTTTGTCCTTGGCATGCGCATTGCGGTACAGCATCGTCTGTAAATCGGCACCGGTTTCGCTCATTAAAACTTAAAATTTAGTTCAAGAGCAGTTTAGGGGGTGAAAAAAAATATATCACTGTGCAGAATGATGCGCAAACGCCGCCGTTGTGCCGGAAGCCCCTTTCAGATGCGGGGATCTCTTGAAATTTCGGAGGACGTTTAACAATCGCCAACATCTCACAGTCGCACAAACACTTTCAGTAGGACTAGGTTTTTTTTTTTTTTTTTTTTTTTTTTTAAATGTGTTAATAATGACATTAACTCAAAATCGAGCGAAGTTACGGGGAAATTTTGCACGGAGATCCCAGCTTTTATGCATCAGTGTTTCTGCAGGCGTCTCAGACTCAAAAATGTCTGGATCGCGCTGCCATCTAGCGTACGTTGTGCAATTACATCCCCCACAACACCCCAACGTGCAAGCCATCAAACTTGCATTTTTAAGCGCTTAAATAGATTTTAAATAATAATTAAAAAGCTCGAACGTGCCCAGAATTGTCCTGTATACTTTTGTAGTTCATAAAAAGTCCATTTTGCAGTTAAAGATATGGGATGACATTAATAAACTATTTTAAAAAACCCATAAACATTCATTGATTAGTGTATCATCATCATCATTCATAATTAATGTTTAAACAGTGCTTCCTAATTAAAAGGACGCTCTGTTTATATAAAACAAAGACACAAAAATGCCAATTGTATTCATAAGCTTAGGAAATAATAACCCAACACTCAAAGACATAAAAGTACTTTAACACAACAAAGCGCGCACAAGCACGTCTATACTCAAACAGAGATATAAGAAGATATAACATAGCGTTAATATGCGAGTGCCTCTGTTTGAATGCGCATTCAGGAGGGACGGCTTGTTTTTTAAGTATTCAATAAGAGAGCTCTCTCTCCCCGTCCCTGTCTCGGACGCACACCATGGAAACTCTCCGGCCACGTCTCCAGTACTCTGAAAAGGTGAAACCAATAAGATTAAATCGGACAATGCATTTTTTTTTCTTTTTTCTTTTTTTTTGCCCCTTTTCTTCCCCCCTTTGGTGTATCATTAAGATTTAACTCCGCACATTTTGGTAAAAAGAATGGGGGTCTGCATGAGAGAAGAAGAGGAGAGAGAAGAGAGGAAAAGAGTGAGAGGGGGAAGCGAATAGGAAGCGGGGTAGATATATTAGAGAGGCTCTGATGGAAACCTGCATGTGGAGAAAGTGGACGGGTGGGATGTTGGAAGAGGGAGAAGAAGCACCGGTGCAGGAGCGGCTGCTGTGCAGTCACAGAGAAGGTGAGTAGCACTTTTTTCCCTCTGTCTTTCTTTCTCCTCCTGGTGTTTATTTCTGACTTCTTGCTTAACTCTGGCTGCACACGCGTGGAACTCAATGCGGGCACGAATTCTCCAGTCGCGCACTTTACTGTCGGCGCACGCAAAAGAGTCGCAACTTTTCAACTTAGCGCAAAGCGGAATCTTTCTCTTTTTCCCCCCCTCTCCCTCCATGCTGCTTATCCACATCCTTTTGCGTCGATTTCCCCCCCCCCCCCCCTGCAGATGAGATAGTGCAGAGAAGCTATTAAAGCTCGGCTGCGTTCTGCAACGGACTGGGAGAACCCTCTCGTTTCGCTCCCGTCCCGCTCACGTGCACGCGAGCCTATTTGTTGCTCGAACACGTAATGAAAAGATCGATAGACGTCCGTTTGTCTCAGCGATAGTGTCACCGAATTAAAAGGCTGATCAGTCGGTGCTCATCCTTTACTGCCCGTTCAGCCGCGGATGGTGGACCGGGCAACGTGGAGAGCAGAATTAAAACGTGGACGTAAATAATAAAAAAAAAAAACCTCCAACGGTGCGGTGATATTTACAATTTATCAGAGCGGCATTGTTGGTGTGAAAATAGCCCAGGTTAACTTTATCCCAGAACTCAACCTATTAACGTTTAACTTGATCCCTCCACACTTGATCCAAAATGTAGTGCTTTGAATGTGGAAATTTGTATTTTCGTGTCTGTCTTTCCAAGTTTTAACCTAATCATGATGCAAATGACAGCGCGAAAAGTAGTAAAATAATAATAAATGAATCCTGTTCTCAAGCACGTCATCTCTGTCACTGATGCAAAAGCCTGCAGTGAGGAGCTGAAATTTGACTTTGCAGTAATTTTTTGGGTTGTTGTTGTTGATTTACATGTAATTAAATTCTCCAGAATGGCCTGCATGACTGCATATTACACTTTTGTCAACTGGGCTTAATTAATCATTTATACGGGAGGCATGTTGGAGTGTGGCTAAATCCGGAATCAATATGTTTCAAAGCGTCCACCAAATACAAGAAATCACCGAGCAAGGCAACACAAACAGTTGGGAAAACACTGAGGTCACAAGTGCAAGACCCCATCCACCCCCTGCACCCCTCCTACCGCCTTCCCCCAAAATAAAACAACAGATGACAACAAGAACACGCTTTAAAGCGTCTCAAACTGATGCAGAGATTTATAAATGGTCGAGGGTAGGTTTATTATTGATCGTGTGTAATCACATCAGGGTTCCAACCAAAGCTACGGTCAATAAGACATTGTGTGGGCTTAGAGGATGATTTCCCCTCATCCGAGGGCCTTCGGATGCAACCGTCTCCTGTCCCTTTAACACCTGCAAGATTAAAAAAAAAATCACATACACACAATAACTAATACACATCTTTGTGTGTGCAATTTGACTCTGGCTGTGTGTTTGAATTGACTAGAAGTTGCAGCCTGTTTTGTGACTTCACGCTGCGATTCTGCAACGTGTTTAAAAAGTTTGCGGGCAGTGAAAGGGAAGGTTCTGAGAAACCAATGTCAGGATTTTACGTGCTATTTATTTTTTATGTGGTAACTTATTAAATCATTCCTGAGCTCAAAGATCAACAACATAAAAACGCAGAAATTGACGTTTATAATTCCAATATCAATAATAATTAATAAAGAAAGAATAGGCAACTAAGGCAAAGGTCTCGTGTTGACAATAATTTATGAAAAAAAAAACATTTAGCATAATTACTTTCCCCAATGCGGCATATTAGTAGATTAATCTGAGCTATTTCAGGTATCAGATTTACTTTTGTAATTAAGTAGAAATAGATCACCCATTAAATGACATTATTAATGACTTTCAAATAGGAACTAAAATTTCTTTATGCCAGTTTATCACTGCAGCCTTGCAAGCACGATGCAAAAAAAAAAAAAAAAAAAAAAAAAAAAAAAGAGGATTCTAAGCACATTTCTATTGTACATTTGCAAAACAAACATTAAAAAAATATCTCTTCAGTCTGACATTGAAATTTTGTAGTTTAGAGTCCGACTGGAAGAAAGAGAGATTAAACCGGACTTGTTTTTTTGGTTGTTTTTTTTCTTCTGAATCTGATCCCCAGAATTTTCTGTGGGGCTTCAGATTGTTCTGAAGATGGAGGAAGAGCTCGTCTTGCGATTATTTCCCCAAAAATGTGGATCAGAAACTTTCAGCACATACAAATCTGATTGATGACTCTTGACGGAAAGAGAAAAAGGAGTAAATATTTTCGAGCTGAACATTTTAAATTTTATGTGAACAAAATGAATAGTTTCCTTCTTATAATCCTCCCTGGAAGTTTTCTGGTGCAGTTTGTGCAAAAAACAAACAAACAAGCAAGCAAACAAACAAACAAAAGTTTATAATGTTAGTAATGTTTATAATGTTAGTTTAAAACTTCGAGAAGCAAATACCACCGTGCATGAGGAAAAACCTGCTGGTATCCCATCATAATTAGGGTACATAATTGGTGCAAGTCTATGATAAAAACAGATAAAAGTTCAACTGTAATTTTTTTTCCCACCCTTCTGAAGCATTTATTTCCCGCACTATAATTAAATACAATAACTACGAGTCTCCCAATTACGTTTTGAGGTTTCAACCAAGTCAGAGCCACTGTCAGTTTATGCAATGGGCTCTGGCTTTATTGCTCACTAACCATCATTTCTTTTAGAGCCCTGCGTGCTAATTACTTTGGATAGTCCCAGAGACGGAGATTATAAATCCATTAGAGCTGTAACCCTCGTGGTTCCACGAGTGCAAACACTGTAATTTGGTAGTACACCCCAAAAACCAAACTTTAAGTAGGCAAGAGGCTGAGGAGAGTGGGAGAGGGGGAGAGAGAGAAAGAGAGGGAGAGAGAGAGAAAGAGAGCGAGAAAGAGGGAGAGAGGTGATTTTCAGCAGCGTGTGTGCTTGTCTTTCTAGCAGCTGAAGCGAAACAAACAGAAAAGTGAGAGGAGAAAGTGGTTTAATCAGACTGACTGCAGAGAGCAAGGTTTGAAGTTTGCACTACTTCATCATAATCATGCATCATCGATCGTTTATCTTTAGTGATCAAAACAGTGTTTCAAATAATCCTGCGCAAATACTGAAACTGTTTTCATCACGTCGATCCGCTGTTGATGGGGAATGTCGCAAAAAAAAAAAAAAAAGAAAAAAGAAAAAACAGAGGGAGGCAGCATGCGCGCAGGCATCTAACCCTTTAAAGTAATTTATTTCAGGGAAACCGCGGGGCAAAGGTGGAATTCTTGAGAAATTCAACAAGGATAAGGGAGCTTTAGAAATTCTGCACGCAGATTACCTTTCATCCCATCCGCACATTATTCGACAACACAGCGAAGAAATATAGTTCAGGGACAGAAGAGAGATATGGCCCCCGACACTCAAGAGCGTCACAGTGTTCACAATGTTCACAATACTCAAAAGTTAGTGACTATACACACCCACACACACCCACACACACACACACACACACACACACACACACACACACACACACACACACACACACACACACACACAAAAAAAAAAAAATAAAAAAAAAATATATATACATATATATATATATATATAATATAATATATATATATATATATATATATATATATATATATATATATATATATATATATATATATGAACTTCAGGGGTTGGGGGTCATGAATAATACATGGGAGGTGTGTGTGTATTCCTGTCACTGTCATTAACATTGTTTGTTATTAGGGGGACATTGATGCTCATTGTGAGAGGAAAATGAACAACTCTTAAACCCAATTAGTTTACCTCCAACCTTAAAAGGATGACTGTACTAAACATGAGAGTTTTCCAAATTTTATTTTAACTTTCTGCTTGTTGCAACCAAATGACTGGCATTACAATAATTCTGCACTGATTTCCCCTCATTTATTCCCAAAACCAACACACAGCAGGGGCTTAATTAGAAAGGTAGTGTAGCTGAACAGTCAACATGGTGCAGCTTGGAGTGACTAAACACTTCAATGCAGTATACTGAGCCGGCTGGAGATATAAATGAAACTTGCAACTGCTTGGCAGCCTTCTGATGGGATTGGGAATGTTATAGAAGTTTTTAATCCATGAATTTTAAAAATAGGGGCAAACATGGGGAACGAAGAAGGGGATAAAAGTGGCTTATATGGTCATAGAGGTGCAGTCTCTAATGAAATTATGTTGAGGTTTTTACACAACCTTGAGGCAGCCTTGGCAGTGTATAACAATTTAGTTGTGAACTAAAAGCGATTCCTCCACTATAACTCCCACCCAGCAATTTGAATGAAGGAAGTGTTCATGCATTAAAAAAAAAATAAAAAATTAGAATGGGAAAAACTTCCTGTTTTGAATAAAGACAAAATGGATCAAATTAAATAACAAACACAGCAGCTCATTTTTAATTTATGCACCTTCTATGGTAAAAGAAACCATAGACGTTTTTCAAATTTACAACACCACTTCTCACCCACACACAGACACAGCACTCATGAGATTTTGTACTTTTTTCCATTTAAAACGAGTATGTTTGTTGGTGTGGGGGCACATGTGTGTGTAAGATGTCAGGAAAGTGAAGACGGCCTGCCTTTAGTGTCCAGACGTGGCAGATTGTGACCTTATCAATGTGAAACTCTTAAGATAAATTATTCATTGCACCTGTTTGATGTCTCTGGCCAAAGAATGACAAAGGTGTAACATTTAAGATGCATCTCAAAGGCATGAATAGCAGCCCCCTTGCAAAACCTGTCCTTTTTACTGTGGCAACATGGAGGACTGCTTTTGGAGATCAAAAAACGTGACAATTAAAACAGTTTTTTAAACACATATGAGTGACTCACAAACACTGCTCTATAACTCAGCGGCAGTAATTTCATCATTCATTGTTCAAGGTGCAGCGGCTGTCAGCCGTCGCCCTAACATGATATGACTCACAGGTGTCCTGTGCTCACGTGGGTCACGGCAGCAGGCCACCCACATTGTCACTGCCTGCTATATCTTTCCTATAATTTGAAATATGAGGCAGAGAGTTTGTGTGAGTGATTTGGTAGAGCTAACCTTGCTCTTTGTAACCTGCCTTTGTTTGTTGTCCCGCAGGCTCTCAGCGCTGTAGCTGCAGGAGGCGTCCGAACAAACGCCGAAGGAGGACTGACATGCTGGAAATGGGGTTTTCCTTAATGCTGTTTGATTTTAGAAAGAGGTTGTCCCTATTTAGTAGTATAGGGATTTATGTACTGGATGAATTGAAGATTAAAATTTGATTCATCCTTATTGCCCTTTAGAAGTCCCATTTCCAATTTTATATTGGCTTCTTTGAAATTAAGATGTGGAAAAGAGTGTAGTTTGATTTTCTGGGAATCTAACATCAGCAACTTTCACAGCAGGAAATCAAAATAAAATCATTTTGAAGTCATTGTGATATTCAAATGTAAAAACCTATCATGGACTCTGCTGGTTTAACTATGCCAAGATTAAAAGAATCAGTGACTAAATAATAGCTTTACAAAGTTTGTTTATACCCTTTACTTCTTGTAAGCACATAAGTGACATGAAATGAAAACAACACAAATTTACTTAATCCCTTCTGGAAATGGACCATTCAGGATTTTCTGATGATACTGAATTTCAATTTTGGTCAGTTGTTCTGATCTGCCAATAATTTTTATTAATTTTTTTCATATTCCATTGTTTCTGATTAGTTCTATGACCAGAAAAAAATGACAGAACATAGAGGAATAATGTCATTTGATGGAAATAGTAATTTTGAATTCAATACAAAGCAAAGAATTAAAAGATAGTCAAACATTTCCCCCTTTTTTTTTCTATCAAACCATAAAAAGTTCCTTTTTGTGGAGGGTTTAAGTTGATGTCTTTATAGAGAGAAAATGGTATACGTTTATATCTGTGATAGTTAGGTATAAACTCACACAGGGGGAAACTCATTAAGTCAGTTCTCCCCTGACTGAATGAGTCAGAGGAAAAAGTCAAATTTCTCCCGAATTGAACTTTTTCTACTATTGAATGTTGATAGTAAAACACTGTGATTACATATTGGGCAATGCAAGAACTAACATCATTCTCACTTCATTTCAAGATTTTCTATTTGAATCACATTCACAATTTTACATTCATTTTTTTCATCATGTAAATTATTGGACTTATTTCATGCTTTATGGCTGGAAATGACTCAAGGTGTTCCACGGCACAAAGTAAGAGACCACAGTTCGCTTTAGCCCCGTTGCAATAGATCAGGAAAAACAAGCAGAGAATGAACATTATTGATGATTTGTGCAGACGGACCTCAGACGATCTTGAATTATGTGTGAGAGTAAAAGATAGACACTTGCACATTGCTGTGTTTACTTGGGTCTTGTGTATGTATGTGTGTGTCAGTTTTTCCTCAGATGTTCCTTGTGACCTTTGACCCTGGAGCCGGGGTCAAACCCTGACAAATGAGACGGTTGAGCTCTGAGCAGAGCAGCAAACATTCCACAACCATCTTCTGTCCTCCTTCTCCTCCTCCTTACATCACTCACCCCTCTCTCTCCATCTCCCCTTGAACAACGACAGGAGCAAATGATGTTTAAAACTAACAATGATGATATTGGATGATGATATTGCATTTTATATTAAATCAGAGATAGCATGTGATCTGAGAGAAGTAAATGCTGCGAAAGAGTTGAAATTTTACAACTCTGCACTTTAACAACACACTTCCTGTTGAGTCTATGTGTGCGTGTGCGCGCGTGCTTGTGTGTGTGGAAAGACTGTCAGTGATGTCAAGGATGAGAAATGTTGCTGTGAGGTTTTTTACACACGCTGCTGGCTCCAGCATTTCCGGCAACATTTCTCACTCTGCCTCCCTCACACCATCCGCTCTCCTGCAATATCCCGACATTTTTCCGTCCTTTCCGTTCTCTTCCCTCCACCCTCCCCTCCTCGCTTTCAATCCCCACTTCAAACTTCCTCTCCTTGTGCCATCCTAATCTCAGCCCTTTTCCTCTCTCTCTCTCTCTCTCTCTCTCTTTCTCCCTCTCTGGCTCACGCTCTCTCTCTCTCTCTCTCTCACACACACACACACACACTCTCTCCACCCACTATTCTCTCTGATTTTCTTGACACAGAATGCAACCACCTGTGTATTTAGGATGAATGTGAGGAGTTATCCACCTTACTCCAGTGAGAGCTGGTTAAGGTAAGTGGTTTGTTGTTCATTCTAGATTTTTTTAAAATGAAATTGCTGAAACAAGCCCAACTGCCCTCTACAAATGCTCCAGTCACTGCTGTGATAACAGTTGTCTAATTATGAACGTCAGCAGAGCAGCCAGTGTCGGAAAGGACAATGCAATGCAGTAAGACGTTGTGACTCTATTGAACTTGTACAATGATGTAATGTAACAGTTACTGGAATGCAGTTCCACACAGCACACAATCCTAATAAAAACAAAACACAAATATATGTATGTGTTTGTGTTGTTTTTTGTTTTTTTTTCTCCTCCCTGTTTCTACTCCCACTTGAATTGTGATGGCATTTGATGTAGGCTGCTCTGTGATTCATTGGAGGGTACAGCTGCTTCACATGCCTTTTGGACTGGACAAGACTGTTTCCTCACAGGAAAGCTTGATCACATGTCTCAATCACACAGCAAGATCTGAGCTCTAATTGGCTGCGCACTGGGGCATCACCATGCCGAATCCGAGTAGCATGCACGCAGCTTTTTGATTTGGATAGTAAGATGGTGTTGGCGTATTGGGGTTGTTTGGGGGTCTGATGGGGGGTGAGGGGATCCTTTTGGGTAGAAAAGCAGTGAATTTCTGGCACATCTGTGAGCTGGACCATGTGGAACCCAGTTCGCTGTTGTGATGAATCTCAGTATAAAACAGAAAGAGTGAGAATTGTTCATCTACACATGCGATCGCAAAACATATAAGAGGAAACACTAGAATGTCCTAAGAGCAGCCACTTTACTGCTTGATATACCAGAATGAATAAATTAGAACGCTCTCACCATCAACAAACAGCTTGCTATGATTAAAATAGCCAGGAGGGGACAGAAAACAAGTGAGGAACATGTAGAGACATCTCTATGTAATCACAGTCGCGTTTTTATGTCCGTAGTTTGATCCAGCTGACTGTTTTTACACCATCTTTTCTTCCTCCTCCTGCTCAGTATGTGCACAGGCAGCTCAAGGGTGCAAAAGAAAGGGCTCCGAAGCATTCAATTCGTCGCCACCACCCACTGTTGTCCTACTGTTACCGAGTCATGGATGTCTTCCCTATCCCCAAGGGGTTGTGTCCCGTTTGCTCCCCAACCCTCCCACCTCTTCCTCAGCTAGCGTGCATCCAGCCACCCATCCGCCAATCTCTTCTCCTCCTCCCTGCCTTTGCTCCCTTATTCAGCGTGTAAAAGCGCCCCCTGAATGATGGATTACAGTGTCACTGCAGCCTGCGAAGGATTAATTTGTTTCATTGATTTCTCTTTAGGCAGAATGCCAGCGTCTGCCGCTTCCCACCTTTTTCCCCGAGACTCGCTGCTGTAATAGACGGTAATGGCCTAAGACAAATCAACCCCTTTTCTTGTAAAAATAGCACCAAATAACCCAACCCACCTTAACAGCTTGCACTCTACTTAGAAGCACATCAGTTGGTGGTGGTGCAGTGGCAGTAGTGGGTACCAGGAGAGGTCGGTGTGTTTGTGTGTGTGTGTTGAGGTGGTGGTGGGGCTCTATTCAATTTATCCCCATATTCAGTTTCTATCACTCTATCTGGCTATGTTTCGGTACCACCCTCCCTCTTCATTCAGAGCCGAGGCCAGAGGAGACCATCCTGTCGCTTTAACAAAGCCATAAGTCTGCCATACTTACTGCTCCCTCTCAGGCTTCACAATGGATGGGTAATGGCAGCGCTGTCTGGAGGGGGCTGCGGGAGTTGGGCCATTCTCTCCAGTAATGGAAGCTGTTACTGCCATTCCTTACACACCTGCAAGAACAGCTAACTGCTAACCACTGTGATCTATTGCAGAGGCCTCATTGCGCCGGGCTAAGGTTGAAGGGTTGTACTGACACCAGTGAATTAGGGCACATCGCCCCCACCCCTCTGCCTGTCTTCCCTTTCTATTTCACACCAAAACCTATGGAGGAGCAATGGAGATATTTCCAAGCAAATCTATAGCCCCAGAGTCCACATTGGTGCAGCTTTCAGCCTCACAGACTGGCGATCTAGCATTCCTGACATTCGCTGATTTAACACAGACATAAGATGCTGTCACATCTTTACTACTCTGTCACTGCCTTGAACGATGGGAAATCCAAACTGCCTGTAACATTAAGAACACCACTACAGGCTGACTGTCCTTGAATGCTTTCCAGTCCCGCAGAGATTTATGAGCTGAACCGCATCCATTAATCCACTGTTGATTTGCTGTGGCTACCCTGCGGGGTTTTTGGGGATCAGATACCATACAGTGCTGAAACTCACCCTGTCGTGCAAGACGTTGGAAAGCAGCTCTTTTACAAGAGCTGAAAAGAAAAAAAAAAGGAACGGATACATTTAAAATTCATTGCATATTCCACGTCTCTGCATGTTCAACCTGATAGATACGGGCTTATGACAGAAAAACACTGTCACTTAGATTATAAATGAGAATGTAAAACAGAGTGATGAGCCATACAAACCTCAGTATGGGTGAGTAAAAGCTGATGCACGTTGCAATAATGACCCAGGCTTAGGGGAAATCTCATTGGCTCCCTGCAATCAATTTAACCATGTTTACAAAGCCACAATCTAAGGTTTGTGGTTGAGAGAGAGAGAAGGAGAAAGAGAGAGAATACTGGTCACCTGGTGCTCTTCTGGTTAAGCTGGCCTCTCTTGGGTAAACCCTCCATAAAGCCCCCTCTTGTCTGACACCACCAGGCCCTTCAAACACTCCTCTCAGACAGCGGGGATTAGGTAATCTCGACATGATACTGTCTTTTTCTCCATTTCTATCATTTTCTCTCCCTCGCTTTGACACTGGCTCGCCTTCCCCTTCATTCTCATACATTACGTCCTAACTCCCTCTCTCAAGGCTGTTGAAGAGCTTGTTCTGTTCAGGACACATCTATCCTCGGGGGCCCTTACGATCTTAAGTGCCTCCGGAAAAGGTTAGTTGGCAGGTAATTGTCCAGTTGTGGCCCAGCTTATCTTAATTGCGGGTGCTTCAGTGCAACCTATACTTCCGTTAATGAAGAGACTTATGTGACATAACGTGAGAGGACAGGATGATGGGATGATGAAGATATTTACAGTTTTATGTGCGTTTTCTTGCTCAGTTTTTATGTTTTCTTTCTCCTGAATTACGCCCTTGTATAAATTAAGCAGATGTGAGAGGACAGAGCCCAGCAAAAATATTTGTTCCCCTTTATTACATTACAACCGCAAGTCTCGTTGAATATTGAGGGGATTTTATATGACATTCAAATTGTTTCAAGGATTTCTATCTAAGGATACCCAGCAGATTGCAATGAGTAACTGACTTGCAGTATTCATTTCTCCAGGACTGGCACATAATATATAACACTGAGTTTATACATGATTACTCCTTTTAGTTAGTTGTATTATCTTTTGTTTTTAAAGGTATTAGGACTTTTAGATGATCATTTGTAAAAATGTTGAAAATCCCATTTCATTTTAACTCTACATCAAAATGATGTCCTACTGTGTTTAGGACAATTCCATTAAGTCCTAATAAAATACACAGAAATTTTGCAAGGTGCTGCATTTTGAGCTTCAACAGTTTCTAGCCTTCTGAAAACAGTATTGCTGGGTAGATATCATTAGAACAAACTCAGTTCTTTGCAAAAAAACTATTGATTCTACACTTGGACAGTGACAGAGGGAGTGCTGACCTCATGGTGTTAAAATCCAAACAGCGAGGGCCTCAGCAAGTCCAAATCTATACTTCTATTAGCCATCTGATCATATGTATATCCATGTCGATGGGAAGCTTTAGGGGGTTAGTGTTTGCATTGCCTCAGTCAAAGGTCATGACTGACCAATAAAATATTTCTGGTGCACCATCAATAACTCCGACATGGAGACTAATACAGTATGTGATTGTGGGCAAGGGAGAGCTGCTGTGCTTGCTTTGAGCAGAATGGATGAACAAGAGGCCAAAAGGTGACCGGACAGACTTCAGCTCCCTGCCCTGCACCCTCTCGTATGTGCATTTCATAGCGATAGGGGCAATTATAAAGGTATACTTCAGACAGGTCAAATGGGAGAGGGCAAAGTGCAGACCCTTTAAAGCACTGGTTGGAGTCAAAGGTTAGAAGGGACAGAGGACATCATAAGGTGCCCCTGGGTGTGGGGGTAATGGATTCAAGACAATAAAGACACAGACCAATGAGGAAAGAAAACATAATTAAACAATGATTCTGAAGACAAAAAATACAAAGAAGCTAATGCTATCAGAAATGAAGGCGAAAAGTGAGGACCATCACTAGTAACTATATCGTGGATTTATGTTGCCATGTGATAAACTGTATGTTATCTGTGGCGCCATCAGACTTCATGGCTGTTAAATATGAATAGCCCAAGGTCACAGAAGGTCATGGCTTACATTTAGCTTCAGTGACCAAATCCAAATGCAAAGGTCAAAGTGGAATTGCCTGAGTTGCAGCAAAGCAATGTTTGCTCATCCCAATGTATGCGTCACACTGGCAGTGATTTATGGAGGGAGATAAATGTAAGGATGGGAAGAAAACACTCTCTTTCTCTTATCCTGTCAGACTTGGTAAATACACACTCATATCAATCACCATGTCATGGTGTATCACCACTGTATACTTCCTGCTCAGATTAAAAACCGTCTTTGGCTCGCTCTGCCTTTTCCCCTCAACATCTGGGGAACACAGGAAATATTGTTGCATTTTCACAAAAAGTCTGCATGTCTGCATTACAGAAACCTTTGGGACAAAATGCACAAGCCTTTTTCAATATGAAAGGTATGCCTTAATTAGTTGAGAATGTTATTGCATCTTCCATATACTGCCCCTTTCCTGTACCGTAATTTAATTCTAAGCCTTGAACCTGAAACATTTCATTCTTCTCTTATGAGCTTCCATACAGAACAACAAATGACAAAAGTATGAAGTATCAAAAAAATTATAGAATGTTTAAATTTCTTCATTTACACTTTCTCAAAACATTTACTTCCCTTCAACTATTTTTTTTAATTGCACATTTCAGAAATGTCAGTTTTAGATTGTAAACAATATATTAACACAAAGTAGTGAATATTTGTAAAGTTGAAGGATACAATGTATGACTATTTGATTAACAGTTGGTGTGCATTTATAATCACCTTCCTTCTTTTGTAGAACTGCGTCATGTAATTGAAGCTGTCTTTTGAGACATTTCTCTATCAGACTCGTCCATCTTTGTAGCATGACTCAAATTCAAAGAGGCCATCTGTGAACGTCAGTTGTCAAGTTATGCCTCAGATTTTCCACTGGATTGAAGTCTGAACTTTGACTGGGTCATTCAAACACATGGATATACTTTGAGTTAACCCAGAGGTCTCCAAGTCCTCAGAACGTGGTGGAAGTTGACTACATGCAGAGGAAGCAATTCAACCATTTGTTTCAACTGTGTTAGACCTCTGAAAATGCAACTCTCTATTCTCTATTCTCCTTGCCCAAGAGAATAGAGTAGTGAAAATTAAGAGTTTGATTCTGACTGGTGGCCCTTCACTACAATTTCTGATCTTTTGCAGGTTCCAAAAGGTTCCCTGGAGACAAACAGTCTCCAAGCACTATACTGCAAGCGTCATGTTTCAATGTGGGGATGGCATGATCAGGTAGATGCATGGTGCTAGTTTTGCATGTAGGTCAAAAGTTCCATTTTTGGACTTCCCTAACCAAAGCACCCTCTTCCACGTTTGCTGTGTCCCATGCATGGGATGTGGAAGACCTCTTCTAGCTTTCTTCTCCCACTCTTTCATAATGACCAAGTTCCTAAAGTGCGCTATGACGACGGTTTTTATTTGCTGTGGTGTCATTTTCCATTTTCAGTTCATAAATTGCACAGTGCTCTGTCGGGCTCTGCTTTAAACTTCTTCATAACTTTATCATTGTGCTATTTTTGGGCAATTATTATGCTGCGTGTTCACTCATATTCTCTAGAAAACTTCTGAAGCCATCACATAACAGCTGTATTTATGCTATTTTGAATTTACGCAGAGATAGACTCTTATTTTCTCTAGTTAACTCATTAGGTGTTGCCTAGATTCAGTCTGTTTCAACATATTTAAACTCCGATAATATGTACAACTTAGAATGCACTCTTCCAATATGTTTTATGCTTTCTTCAAAAAACCATTGCAGATTACAAGAATTTTTCTCTGGCACAAGCAAATGAGCTTTTTTGTGTTTTGCAGGAGGCAACTGAGTCTGACCGGGTCTGCAATTAAATCTGTATCCTGGGTCTTTGAGGTTTGTGAGGCTCTTGAACACAAATGTCTTCTCAGTGTCTCTTTGGCTCCTTAAATGTGAAAAACAGCCCAGCCACTGGTACGCCACAGCCTTTGCAAAACTGGCCCCGAGCGGTTCAGATACCCGCCAGAGAAAAGTCCAAAAAGAAAACAAGCTTTTGAACTGTCGGCCAAAGCGGAAACATGGCCTAGTGGGCTGCTTCTTAACGTGAACCATAAAGATCTATTTTCCTTCCCTTCAATAGCAATACATTTGCTCTTTTCTTTAATAAACACATTGCAGTTTTCCATGCCAAGATTAAAGAGTGATAATGCGGGACACTATGGGCACCAGTGCGTATTACCTGATACTTTCCGTTTAGCTCAACATTAGTCTGTATTTCAGTTGCCTTGAAACTCCAATGTTACAAAAACCTACTTGATGCCAGGGGAATTTTATAGTTAAAGTATTGAATGCTTTTCCTCATTCAAGTGAAATGTACAGTGTTGACTGCTGAGGTCAAGTCTGAGGATTACATACTACACTTTTCCCCCTGCAGCTATTTATGCCATATGTCCTTCCCTTCCTGCACGAACAATAGTTGTGAATGCTGCTTACACGCAGGACAGGTCCTGCATGATCTGTCACATTCATCTCTATTTTGCATTCACTGTGGGACATTTGAACCACATCAGAATCTATTACCGCCATGCAGATTTAGTCCCTGCTGACAACACAAATCACGATAAGATGGAGGAGTGACTCCATACACCCTCGATTATATATCACTTCTTATGAGCCGAATTGGATAAAAGATCTCACTTGTCGTTGGTCTATTCATACGGCCGGAGCGAAGATATGAGTATCATTCCATCTGTTTTTATCTTTAAGCTATGTCTTATAATGCCTCAGTCAAACATCAGATCTAAATGGGCGCATGTGTGCGTTTATCTGTGAGAGCATCCATCACTCAGCTAAAGGAATTCCAACTCTATAGGTTATGAAGGGAGATTTATGCTGTTATGCGTCAAATCAACAGACCTTTACAGTAAAATATGATTCTATCAATGAGCTGAATCAATAGTGCATGCAATACATTGTGTAATTATTACAGGGGTCTGTATCAATAAAGCTGTCATGAATGACCTGCTGCTAAAGGCTGCAGAAAGAGGAGTCAGAATCAAGGAGTGTTTTGCATCACGGCTCTGTTCAGTATTTCTTCACATTTTGTCACTGTGCAAACACAGAGTTCTCTGTGATTCATTGGAATTTTAATATGATACAACAATGGCAAGTAAGGCATTGTGAAATGAAAGGAAATGGATGCATAGTTCTCAGTGTTATTTTTACAAATGAAATGAAAAAGGCTAAGAGTGGCATGCATTTGAATTCAGCCTCACTGAGTCAATGCTCTGAAGAATCTTCTTCACAGAAATGGCATCTAAGTCTTTCAGAATTGGTCTCTCCTGTTGTGCACATAGTTTGCAAAAAAAAACAACAAACAAAAAAAAAAAAAACAGATGGATTGATAAAAAGCTTGTGACATTGTTTTATTGACATCTTGTGTTTTTTCATTACTCATGATGCTGATTGTTCTCTAATAAATCCACGAGACCTTAACAGAACATCGGATTTTTACTAAGATTAATTTGCAAACAAGTTGAATCTATTTCATAATTAGCTGACTTCTGAAAATTCAAATTGGTTGCACTGGTATCAGAGAAATAGGAGATCAAAACAAATACATGCTGGATTTATATATTTCTTTTATACAATTGCGTCATTTCCTTCCACTTCACTGTAATTCACTATTTTGTGTGGATCTATAATAAATCCCAACAGCAATCTTTTGAGGGCAGTTTTTGTAACATTCTAAAATGTGGAAAAGCACAAAGGGTAAAAATACTGTGAGCCACTGCACTTTGTGATCTGTAATTTAAGTATTCATAGCTAAGATAAAATTCAGACAAGGAAGGTTTCACAATATGTGACAATTTCCAGATAATTTATTTTACTCAACAATTAAGAGCACCGGGCCTGGATAAAAAACAGTCCAAGGCTTTCATTGCGTACAGAGATATTATGAATGATGAAGATGAGGCTGACTGCCTTCCTGTGGGTGCTGGGATCATTTCTTCCGAAATAATGCAGGAGTTGAAGAACGACTGTCAAAAAGAGCTTTGCATTGCACTGCGATCCACATTCACACACAGACACACAGCGACGGAGCGTGAGGCAAGGACCAATGAGCCAGTTTATATCGGGATTTTGTTTCACAGCTCTGGCCTCCTGGGAGCGAGGGGTCTGCCAATAACACTTAAGAGACAGAGCAGGAAAAGTAAGTGCTTTTATTACAGCTCATCACTCATGTAATTTCTGGCAGCATTTGTGATTACAGATCAAGTGATTGACTAACTACACATTCGGCGGGCTGAGTTATGAAAGGGGTGCCTGCCATCCCAGCCACGGCAGATTCTCAGTGTCAGCTGTAGCTCACGCTCTCCCAGAGTTCTAAATCAAAGAGTGTGTGCTGTGCAGCAGGAAGAGTTAAATGATAACCTGAGCTTTACTGTAAATCTGCTAGAAATTAAACCTGCACGGACGCCGGCCTGGCCCCCAATGCCGTACAGCGTGGGGTGAAAAAGGCTGGATGTAGGGGATCAATACAGGCCCCGATGGAGGTATTGATGGATGACAGGTGAAGTGAGAGTGTATGCGTGCGCGTGAGGGGTGGGATTGAATTCACCCCGGGGTTAGGCAGAGAGCAGGGCTCAGGGTGTTTAATCGACAGGTCTCACCTTGAATCGATTGCCAGGAGTCTTGCAGGGCAAAGACGTGATACACACAACCAACACTTACTCAAACTGAAACAAACCACGGGGATTTTGGAAGGTGTGGGGGTTGGATGTCTCAATGCCATCAGTGAGGCGTGCCTGGATGTAGTGAGTATTGGGTTTGAAACTCACAAAAACACATTAAAGAATCAATTCAAAACCAATTTGATCTGTCAATTGTCTGTCTCTCTGGAGAGACGTCTAGAAACATTTTCATAGGTACTTGTTTTTTGTTTATTTTTTTCTTTTTTTTTTACAGAAATAAACATATTTTTCAAGTAAATGCAATTCAGATTTGCCTTGTACAACAGAAATAAAGTTCTTTTTGGAAACATTCATAGGTTTTTATGTTAAGAATTAAAAAGTCTTGAGAAGTATTTGCAAATAATGAAATGGAAAGGTGCATATATTATTAAGAAACTACTTTATTTAATGCTTACCTTTTTGTTTACTTTTAAAAGTCTCCGGTTTGTCTTTCAGTTTCATGGTCTGGTCAGATAAGAGAAAATTCAATACTTTTGTCTACATTAACTATGCTATATGTGAAGAAAAACGCTGCACATCACTCTGAACATAGCATGCCAAGGGAGAAGTAAGGTGGTGGCAGCATCATGATGTAGTGAAGTTTATCTTAGCAGGTACAGGAAATCTGATCAATTGATAGAAAAATGAAGAGCTTTAGACAAATAAATATCCATTTTTACCAAAGACTTCAGATTTCCAGCAGAACAGCAACTGTGAACCTACAGTCATCAAGTTGTGTCCTAGTCAATGTCCATAATCCATGGCAAGAAGAGCCAATGTTCACAGTTACTTCCCATGATATTCCATCCGTCCATGCAAATTATTTTTTTGTTGTTGTTGCGGATCCCTTTATCCTATCTATGGGTCCTGCTCTTAATGTTGCCAGAACACCAAAGGCAAAAGTCAAAAGCAAAAGAAAATGAAACAATGACAACATTGACAAAATTATATGCAGCTCAGCTCAAATTTATTTTGTTCGTTTCATATGAGTAAAAGCAGATCAACATTCACTCCACAAGTTCAAAGGAGACATTGTTTTAAAAAAGGATTGTTTTTAATAATAAAAAAAAAATCTTAGAGTAGGCCTACTAACCCTGCAACAACACCAAAAATATATATATATATATTCCAGTCCTCACAAGAGGAAGTCTGTACACAAGTCAACTCAGAGAACATCAACGATTTTACTTCACCATGAAATATCTTGCAAGAGACTGAGATCTAAGACTCTGTCATCCCTTTAAGAAACAACATACTGCAAATATTAAAATGAATGTCAGGCTTAAATACATGTAGAAAAAAAAGCCTTAACCCTTACATATGCCTGTGCATGTAGTCAGCAGAAATTGTTTCAGAGAGGAACACATTTACAAAACAACAGCATGTGATTAAATGGAATTAATTAATGCTGATCTACAGTCTGTTTTAAGGAGCTCCTATAGAGCAGGAAGATACATATCTGTCAATTTGAAGGAAAAAAAATATACATATCAAACTTAGTTTGGTGTCTCTTAAAAAATTCTTAATAACAGAAATTACTTCTTTATATCAAAGGGAAAATTTAAAGATGTAACAAGATATTAAAAGGGATGAACGTTTCATTTTACGGGTCTGTTTGTGATGAAATGTGAAGTCTTGCACCAGGGCTGAGGTTTGGAGAAGAATTAGAAACTGTGGATTTCAGATCCCCCCGAAAAATCAAATTTTTGATCTGAGACTGGAGACAATCTTCTGAACCCCAAAACTCGTTCACACTCCAGGAGGTTTGGGTTTGTGACAGAGCATCTCACCCTTCAACGAGTTTACGTTGTGTTGAAACAGTGGAAAAATTGAGACAGAATATGAAGATTTCACCTGAAGAGAGAATGACACAAAAAACAAGAACTTGAGTAGGTGTCAAAAAAGGTTCTCTACAAAGTTTTTAAATGTATATATTTTATTTGACCATTTTTTATCCTCAAAATTCAGACTAACTTGATCTAGAAGTAGTGATCTATAAAAATAGACAGTTTATGAACATGACAGTGTTCCTCTAAGAAGACAATCAAGACTTGACTAATCCTACTCTTTTCTGCTAATAAATACATTTTTTATAGTTGCCTTGCTGAACAAATTAATAAATATTTATGTTTATAATCTGAGCTACTTAAAGATTAGAAAAACAGATTGAAAACCTTATATTTGGCAGAGGTTCTTCTCAGTTTATATGTAGTTAATCATGAGTGTAAATTGTATTTGTGAAAAAAAAAAATACTCACAAAACAAATTCAAGAAATATAAATATTAAAATAACACCAGGAACAACAAATCATTGTGGTTTTAAATGACTAAAACAAAAGTCAAGCATCTTTTTTAACCAATTACTTTCCGAGCCCCTGTAAAAACTCATATGGGCTTGCTGCCCTGCAACAAAACTAATGTGAGAAGCCGACCCAGACAGAGTTAAAAAAAACCCTGCAACATAGCGAGGATTTCTTAAGGACTGTTCTGTCTGCTTCTTCTTGGATCTTTCCTCGTCTCCCACGACCTCTCTGTCCTGTAAAACGCTCCCTTTCATTCGTCTACTGGAGGGTGATTGATGAGTAACCATTTCCTGTCCTGTCCATCCACGTTGCAGACCTGGCTGAGGCAAAGGCTGTGTCATGTAACACTCCATTTCCCTCGTCTTTGTTTTTGTTGTTTCTTCTTTCGTCTCTGCACTCTCACTTTTTTTTCTCCTCCCGTCTTGAGCTTTTGTGAGCCTTTTGGTCTCTGCGGACGCTGGACATGCTTTGGTTTAATATGTATGCAGGCTGTTCCAGCTATAACACATGGGTATTCATTGCATATGCATGTGCAAGCAAAGAAGTAACTTAGAAAAAAAAAAAAAAAAACTCTGAGAATTATTCAGACCGCCAAAGCTCTTATACATATACTCACTTGACACTTAAGTTCATACTGAATCTGGGAAGAGACTTTATTGCTTCTTTTTTTTTTTTAATGAGAATGCTTTGCTTTTACACTGTGCAAACTGTCGGACATGCAATTCATAATTCAAGGCAAGAGAATAAACTTAGCTGGTTTACAACTGAAAATGGTCTTTAGCATGTGTGCATTCATAGAAAATCAACAGGCTGACTGAAGAATTAACTCCAAGAATTGACATTTGCTAGTTTCACTTGCACTTTGAAACATCCTAACCACATAATATAATTAATTTACATTCTTACTATTAGTTGACTTCAAAATCTGGCATTTATGGAGAGTGGTAAGAAAAGTAGAAAATGTTAATGAACAGCCATCAGAAGCCCTTTTTGCAGTTTAAGCACAAGAAATCTGAGGAGGCTCTGTTAGATAGAACAAAAGGAAATTTTAACAGACCAACCCCACAGTGACACATGATGGTGTGTGAATGCTGGTCTTCAGGAGACATGGAGGCTGGTCAATGGAGTTGGGGAGATGAATGGAGTTACAGACAACTCTGGAAGAAACCTGCAAGAAGATTCAAAAGAGATGTGATCTGATGAAAAATGTATCTTCTGTTAAGACAATGATTCTAACAGTGTTTTGTTTTGCTGCTGTTACATGTTCTTATTTTATAGTTAATGCAGGAAAAGATGGAAGGAAAACTGCTTTTGTGCTACATTAACACAAACCGAACATCCGTTCTGTCTTTGCACTAAACAAGCAAAATCAAAACCTATGAAAACGGATCTTTTATGAATGAAATGTCTTTTGGCTGCAATGCTGCACAGTCGCATTTTCTGTGAGGAGGTGAGGGAACGGCCCTGTAACGTTGCTTTCATCAGTCCGCTGTATAATTCTAATTGGCTTTATTAGAGGGCTTTAATCTAATACCAGCTCTGTGCGCTGCCTTTGGCTCTCTGTGTGTGTGTCAGTAAGTGTGTGCGTGGACTTCTGATGTTTATGCTTTGCCATATTAAACAGACACGAGTAAATGGATTCAAACAACTTTGATAGATGACAGAAAGGGAGAAAGAAAGAAAGAAGAAAAAAGAGAAAGAAAGAGACAAAGAAAGAAAGAAGGAAACGAAAACTGAAATAAAGAAAGAGAGAAAGTAGGAAAGAAATTCGGAGGTTCAAGTTCAATGAAGCAGGAGCTCTGCAGCTCAAATGTAATGAAACAGACTTAAGGCAAGAGAAACACAGCATGAAACTGCTCATTTGACCCCATTTAAAAACTTGATACCAATTAGAGACTTCTGTGTATAAATAATTTAGGGGATCTCTTTCACCGAGCACACAAATAATTTTACGAGCAAGCACGCATGTGTGCCTGTGCCCGAAACACGCGGCAACCCATGAACGCACACGCGCACATAAAACAGATTCCACCACACTCTGGAAACAGACTTCTTAATGAAGCCTTTCGCGAAGTGAAAGTGGAGCAGAGTATGCGTACTGGCCCATTTCTGCATTCGCTTCCCTCCTCCCCTCCATCTCACCCTCTCTCTCCCTCACCTTCTCCACATCATTTGTTTTATGCATGTTTCATTGTCTTTCTCTTTTGTCTCAATGAGTAAAATCACAACCCCTAATTTATGGCTACAAGCACAGACACTTCTGCAAACAAACTGGCTGATGAGAGGGGGGTGACTGAAAACATACGCCACCAAGCAGTATGTGTAAATCTTAAAATGTCTGTTACTGTCTCTTTATCTGTGGTTATTTACATAAGAAATGACAGCATGTGTAAAAGAATGCCTGTGATGCAAAAATAATAATAATACAAAAAAAAAAGTCTGCTAGCTGGAGGAGAGGGGGAGAGAGGGGAGGAAAAGGGGGAGAGAAGAGGGAGTAAATCCAGTGACACAGAGTGGGGAGCACTCAGGTGTGGTGAGAGGATTATACAAAACCCTGAGTATGAATGACAGTAAACACCTGAATGATAGAGAGACCATGGAGGGGGTGGGAGTGCTGTGAGTTAGTGTGTGTTTGTGGGACTCTGGGTGACAGTTTTGTAGCCCTCTCTGAATGATTCTGAGAGGTGAGTGAAAATATATTCCTCACTTAATGCTTTGAGGGCTGTGCCACTTAATCAAGCAGAATTTGCCACACTGCATCATTCATTGCTGTACTGTACTTCATCCATAAAAGCAAGGATTGAGGAAAGTGCGAGAACCAAGCAATGGACGGGCAATGAGGATGTCAACGAAAACAGGAGGGGAAGGTGGAAGAGACAGATATCAGTCAGGGGTGCTCTGTTTCGCTGCAAACTGAGTTACAGATTGTGCTTTAGGCTGTGCAAGTAAGTCAATAAAACAAGAGGGAAGAAACAGGTAGGTGTTTTCTTTTTCACTTGCAGTTTTCTTTCTCTGGGTTTCAGTGATGAGAAATTGCCTTCAAGTTCTCTGACGTGAGAAAGAGTTTTGTCCATTCTCCCTCTGCTCCCAGAAAAGCAAACACATCCTCTCCTGCACAACATGTTTCTCTCTCTTATTCTTGAATTCTGTCTCATTCTGGGTCCTTTTTCCAAAGCTGCCATGTTATTATTAAAATTTTCTGGCCAGATATTAAATTTGAAAAACAAAATTCCTATTCAACTCTCTAAGAATAAAACTTTGTTAGAGCTATGTTATTGTAAATTGCTATTTAGCTACTTAAATTAACCTAACTTCCAGAGTCTGTGATTGTCATTTGGGTAGTATGGCATTCTTTTCTCTGTTTTTTCACATTTAGTCTTCTGTGGCATGGAAGAGGTATATGAAGAATACTGAATAAAGTGACCAGTAAATTCATATATCTGTCTGTGAGAAGCAAAACTGCTGTATCATCCCCCACAGGTTACTAAAATAATCATCCCTTCCTTTGTCCACTTGAACTATTTAGCCCCACCTCCTTCAGCACAGGTTTTACCATCACCCTCCTTCCAGCTAAAACCAGTGGAAATGAGCAATAAACCACACTTTTCAAAGTCCTGACATAACTGAGGTGACATAAGCAAAATCTGGATAGGCCTATTACAAACAGGACAATAAACAGATTCATACCAGTTTAAGTTCTAAAGAGATCAATGTCTTTGACATTGATCAGTCATATTCTTCAGTCTTAAACATATAGTTTGGAACCCCTTACATCAGAGACCACCCTGCTCTGTTTGGTCTTCATCATTGTCATGAGAAAAAGTAAAACAAAATCAAAATTCTAGACAATCTAATGTTGCTGGTTCAGCAGCATGTTTAATAAAGCCAACACATCAGCTGGAGACTTGCTTTTTTGTGTTGATCCAAGCTGTTTTCCAAATATGCTTCATTTGTATTCAGTCCTTACCAGTGACGTGAGGTCAGGGGAGGCAGAACCTCACTTGTCATCACGGAAAAATAATAATAATAGAATAATTTATATTGCTATTTTCACCCTGTGGTTTGTACTATAGAGTATTTATTTTTCATTTAGCCAAACCAATTTTGATTATTTTCTCTTCAAAATCGCTGAATTTTTCCATTCAAATACTCGAGAGGCAGCAGCGAGCTGAGCCTCACCTGGGATTGATCAACCTCTCTGCACTGGCTGCCAGTCTGAGAGCATGTTCCTGCTGTCTGTACGTCACCAATAAAATGGCTAAAAAACTTTTAATGTACGAACTGATTTTTTATAATTTAGCTCATGTACATAATGTACATTATTTTTTGTTACCAACTGTGTGTGTAACGTGTTTCGCAGAGGAGCAAACAGAAACGGCAAAAAACAGATTTGAGGTGAGACAGGCAGTTCTCCTGCCTCATGGCAGGGGGCGCTCATGATCCCAGACACTGTGAAGCCAGGGAGCTAGCCAGGGAGCTAGCCAGGGAGCTAGCCAGGGAGCTAGCCAGGGAGCTAGCCAGGGAGCTAGCCAGGGAGCTAGCCAGGGAGCTAGCCAGGGAGCTAGCCAGGGAGCTAGCCAGGGAGCTAGCCAGGGAGCTAGCGTTTTTTGTTTGTTTATTAATTGTTGTCAGTTGCTGGTTGTAGCTGCGCTGATACACAGAGCGAGAAAGACGTGGTTTTGAGTTGTACTTTAATGTTTTTTTCCCTTTGGTGTGAAGCGCAGCACGACATTAGTAATATCTAAATGTCCAAGTTTGATTGAATGATTGAATTAACAGAATTATTCTATGGCGGCAGCGCAGCTATGAATGACATTTTCGCCCTCCAGCGTTGTCCACATGCGCAAAATTTCCTTATGTAAACAGTAACATGCAGGGGGTCTATATTTGTAATTATGATTAGGATTAAGTCAGTGTCTCACTTACTGTGAACCTCTCAACCTTACTGCCCTCAGAAACTCAGTAAAAGAAAATACACCTCTGTCATTAGCTTTAACCCGGACAGAGTTGGAGTCGTGTTAAACCACCTTGCATTCTCTTGTCATTCTCTTATCAATGTATTCTCTTGTAAGTTAACAAAAACGACCGGTTTTTGTTAACTTACACGTTTAAGCATAGATTTTCAGCGTTTTTTGGCAGGGTTGCCAACATATTTATCCCCAGTTGTGCAATTCTCAGATGTGTTTTTAACCTTTGACTTGAGGTTAAATTCAGAGAAGAGCAATGCATGTCGATTTCTAGATCTTCCCTCGGTTAAATCCCTCACCTCTTGAGCTATATCACTGTACAGCGCTGACTCTACATGAAACGTGACCCCATTTCACCCATGACGACCCCCCGCACCCTGCTTTTTTCCTTCGTAGCCTTGGAAGATGGAGGAGCACAGGGGAAGGCATGCCAAAGCAGTAGACACTTTTAAGCAAAGATTAAAGGTTTTTCTTTTTAATCAGACATTTGGCAAAGATGTTAGCATTTCATCCTGGTGCGGGCTAAAGATCAATTTTTAATGCTGCTATGCACAGAGCAGACAGAGTGATTGGCAAGAGAGATGCTATTTACAAAGGATCTATTTACAAAATTTTGCATAGAAATATGCAGAGGGCACAATTGACATCTCTGACAGAATTTTAAATAAGCTTTTCGTCTTTTTCACTTCGTCGGGAGGCACGACCTGTGAGCCCCTGATGAATGATTGTGTGCGTTCGTTCACATGAGTCTCACATGTAAGAATATTAAAGGGATCTACACCTCTCCCTTGTGTTGCATTATACTTTATTTCTTCAACTTGTGCTGCCAGGGGCTGGGTAAGTAGGTCAATCAACCCTGGTACAAACATCTCATCATAACAATCCACAAAGAAAATGCTAATGAGTGTGACTGTTTTTAATCCATACCTCCCCCAAACCTTCTATTCTTCTTTGCCATTAATATACCTTTAAATATGCAGTAAATGGGAGTTGCAAGTATTAGCATGAATGAAAAACACATTTTCTTTTATTTTCTTCTGATATTGTTTTTTTTAAATTATAGTATGCAGATTTTGTTAACAGAATAAGCAACCTCTTAACATTAAGTGTTCAAAAATATCTTAAGTTTGGGAAAGTTTCAATGTCAGTTTCTTTCATGTGCCCTATAAAGAACTACTGCTAGTACATTTAACCTACTGTAGTAATGAGCTACAAAACAAAGGTTTGAACTGCATATCTTCATTTGCCAACAGGTCAAACTGCTTAACAGCAGAATTTTCAAGAAGTTATTTTCTTGAATAACACATCTTTTAAATGTTTGTTATTCAGAATTTGGTCTAATTATAAGGTATAAACTATTGTCTTCATGTTTTGAACATAGTTTTTATTTATTTATCTGATCTCCATTTGAAGTGTTGTAGATATTACAAAATATATGTAAGCAGAAGAAATCTGTAGGGGGCAAATAATTTCCCAGGTGCATTCTGAGGAAGAAATCCACTTTTTTTCTAAACAATCTCAGTAAAGGGCCTGCTATGTGTTTAGTGATGTCTTCCTGTTTGAAAGGTGAACCTCTCCTCCAGACTTGAGTCCTATGCAGCCTCTGAAAGGCTTTCTTACAGGATGCCCTGTGTTCAGGACCCTCCTTCTTCCCATCAAATTTGACCAATTTCCCCCTGACTAAGACAATCAGTCTCTGTACTGCCACCATTTTTATATGTTCAGAGTGATGCTTAGAGTTTATCTTGCTCTGCACACATAGTACTTTGGATGAAAACGGAAAAAAAAGGTATCCTACACAGCTTGAGGAAAACTTTAAACATGACTTGTTCTTTTCTTTTAAGAATGATATTCCATACAACACTCTTCCATAAGAGCAAGTTTTATATAATCCTATGGATGAACATGACCTGATAGGTTTGAAATTTAGCCATTTCCACATAATGGACGTTACAAGTGTGGAATATTGTTCATGAGAGAACCCTTCCTGTGAGTTTTCATTATAGTATTTGTAGTGTTAAAGTATTTATAGTGTTAAAGTGACTTTATACTAAGATTACATTACATGGAGGTGAACTCTATTTAAAACTGACTTTTGAAGGGAATTAATAGATAATTTGATTTGGTTGGAAGATTGTTGTTGTAACTTTGTTAAAAAAAATGCACCCCAAATGAGCATGAATACCTTTAATTACACTGAATAAGTAAATTGAATTTACGTAGAATTTAATATGTGGCGTTTATCTATATTTTTTCTTACTTGTCATATTGTTTGTTTATTTATTTTTGCTTATTTCTTCATTCCAAACTCTGACATTATTAGAACCAAACATAAATATGGCATCTACTTTTTCAGACAATATTATTTGTGCTTTTGCAACATTCAGTTTAACTTTTGGTAATTTTCAATCGCATAACTTAAATAAAATTATGAAATAAAAATATTAATAAATGAGATTCTGGCTTGAGAAATCATTTCATAGTTAAGTAAAATAGGTTCCTTCTGCTTTCTGTATTTCTTCTGTATGACCTCTGAGGAGGCAAAACCTTTTTTTCTTCTGTTTGCAGCTGAGGTAAATTCAGACTTTATTGAATGCTGCTTTTTAATGGTATGTATGAGGTAAACAAGCTTTTGTTGAATAGGAACATTTATTGAAAAGTATGCAGCACGGAATAAACAGATCAGACACAAAGGAGGTCAAGCAAGTTAACTAAATTCTAAGACCTGGCATTGATGCCCTCCACGCATCAGCCTCAGAGCCCTTCCAAAAGCGAATCTATCCATGAATCTATTCATTACAGGCCTGTTTATTGGACTGTTTTCCAGCCTTTCACTCTTTCATACAGTCAAACAGGCTTCTAACAGCCCAGCCCACATCATTGATCCAGTGATTGACCCTGCATTGGGTTGATCAATACTCTCTTAAATGGCATCGCAATAAGTGCTTAGGGACAATCGCTGGACACTGTTTGTGCAGTTAATTTCAAGGTAGCATGACTGTGTAGGACTCACACTCAAATAAGCTCTTCTTTATGATCAACTTGTAAGAGCTGTGCAAAGAAAAATACGGAGAGGAAAACAGGACACTGCGGAGACAACAACCAGCCAGCGGTGCACTGAAAAAATGATTCATACCAGTGAAACTTCTTCACATCTTCAATTTTTTACACAACTTCAGTATAAATTGTTTGACATGACTGAACAACAATTGAGGAAGGGAATTAACAAATATATTCTTTTTTTTATTACTGACAATGTCCCCAGGTTTAATATTTCGTAGAACACCATTTTCAAGCAATTACAGCTCTAAGTCTTTCAGGGTAAGTGTGTCCCAGCTTTGCACATCTAGAGAGGGAAGATTTTGCTCAATCACCTTTTGCAAATTAGCCTACAAGCTCAGTCAGCATGGAGAGCATCTGTAAACAGATACATTCAAGCTCATGTTCAACAATGGATTTCTTTTTGCCACTCTTGCACAAGGTCCAGATTTGGGATGCGTCAGCCTCCTAATTCCCTTTTTGGCAGATTCCCTGATCTGTGAAACTTTGCAGCTCCTCCAGAGAGACCAATAGTCTTTTTGCTCACACAATTAAATGGCAATGTGCCATTCCACAGACACAGAAAAACAAACAGCAGAGGCAAACTTTCAATAAAATTAAGCTAACATTGAACACTCCTTTGTATTTTCTAGAAAAATGCAAAGAAAAACGTACTACTTTTACTATTTTAAGCTGAAGAAGCAATAGTTACCACAGAGTCATGTTCAGTACGAACTGTTCAGCTCGTTGTGTCTTGGTGTGAATACAGAAACCCTGTTGGGCTACAGCTGGGGCCAGGTCTTGGCATTAAATGAGTGGGACTCTGACAAGTCTCGGAGTTCTGTCTGTGCAGTTCACAGGTCTCGTTAGCCAAGGTGTCAGCAGGGGTGGAAATGGCTGTGTGTGAGTGTTTTTGGGAGTGTATATGTGTGTAAGCTGAACATTAGACAGCGCTCCTGCCTCCACCTCCTCACCTGACACCAGCAATAAAACTAAACAGGCCAAGGTGCTATGCTGTGTGTGTGTGCATGCATGCGTGTGTGTGTGTGTGTGTGTGTGTGTGTGTGTGTGTGTGTGTGTGTGTGTGTGTGTGTGTGTGTGTGTGTGTGTGTGTGTGTGTGTGGATGTGTACGGAGAAAAAAGGCCATGTGTGCTGCTGGGTTGTTGATGCTGTCACCAATTTGCCCGGGCCTCCAGATGGGAGTAGGAGCAAGGTGACGGAGCTGCGGCTTGATAAACACAGAAGCCCTGCTTCGATTTTCCATCCAGTCCACTTTGGAAACACATGGATCTTCCCGTGTGCTTGCAGACCAAGGAAAAATGGAGGGTTGGGGGCCACAGCCGTGTGGTAGTGACGGGCATGTAGTTTGGGAGAGTATTAGTTGGGAGGTAGACTCAAAGAAGGAGTGATGAAGGCAAGATGGAAAGATGAAAAGGTAAGAAGAGGAAAGAACAAGTATCAAGACAAGAGGGCTGAAAAGCAAACTGAGTTGTGCACATTTGAAGTGAGCTAACAACACACCCACATACATCTTTTTACAGTCCTCTTCCCATCTCTCACTCTGGCATTCTCTCCATCTTGCTGTTTTGCTCAAAAAAAAAAAAAAAAAAGAAACAGAAAAACTTGCAGTGTTCCGCCTTTCAAGTGATATCAGAAGTTTTAAAGACCAACTCCAGCTGGAGGAGCAGAGAAGTGCTCCCTCTGCCCCCCTAGAGAGTTAAGGAGATCACTTTTTAACCCCTCCTCCTCAAACCGTGCCTTAACACCAACATAAGAGGACAAGTGTGGGCTCTAAGCACCAGTGATCAAACAGGAGCGGCTGCTGGGTACGCTAGGCTCAGGACTGTTGGCCTAATAGGATTGGAAGCCCCCAGGTGAGCCAAAGGACACCTCCAATCACCGTGATTAGCCCCAGGCTAAGCTACATTTCTAGCTATGGTACTGAGTGATGTATAGTACTAAAAGGATCACCTTGGTTGTGAAGAATGCCAGCGATGCAGAGTGTAGTGTCATGGTTGAATGTGCATGTCAAAGTTTTGTGGGGGGAATGATGGATTTTAAAACTGCACGTCGTTTTAATGTGTCAGAACGATCTGGAAATTTTGACTGTTTGTTAATCATGAAGTTCACAGAAGCGTATGATATGTGGAGCTGCAGAATAATCCTGTCTTTTGCGCTAGGTGTGAAAAACAGAGGAGGCTCTTCTCTTGTATGCACATTGGTGCAATGCATAACTTCTCGAACATTAGCACAAACAAGCAGGGTTAGGTATGCTGTTGTGGAAAAACGAAAACCTCCACAGATCTTCTGCGCAGAAATGAACAAATGGAGGGCTTACATATATACATAAGGTACTCAGATAATCATGCACAGACAGGGTTTTATAAACTCATCACACCACAAAAAACAATTACCAAAGCCTGAGCTCATCACTGACTAAGCAAAAGTCACCCAGCGTGTAAAACACACATATAATTAGCACACATCAAGCTGCTGGGTCCTACTGTGCATTAATGATGCTTCCCTCTGAAGTGAATTATGGTTTGATGAGTGAGAAAGTGGGTGAGGAGGGGCTTTATGGAGGAAACAAGACATCATTTGAAGAAGATGATGACATGTCAGAGAGGAAAGAAAAATTAGGAATATTTAAAGTTGGAAAAACTTGGATCACACATTTTCATACTTCTCTCCCCTTGAAACTTTTCACATTTTGTTGCATTTCAACCATCAGCACTGATCAAAAAACCAACACAATATTTTGGACAGCTGACAAGCAGGGACAAAATGACAAAATTGTGTTAGCATATAAAACTGTAATGGTTTAGTTTGCATTCTTATTCAGCTCCTCGTTTTCTAATCTGTCTGAACCCAGAGCAACAAATAGCCTCCAGAAGTCCTCAAATTAGTAAGGAGCAGGGGATTAAGATACAGTGAAATCTTATTCCACTTAAAGAGAAATAAATATTTTTAAGTTTTTATACATACCAGGGGAAGAATTTTACAAATTTGTGATTGTAGTTTACCTTTGCTATGTTTTAGAACTTCAAAGAGCGGCTAGTAAAGTGTTCTCTGGAGATTTGATTTAATTATTTTTAATTGACTCATAATCACAAATATAATTCAACGATAAAAGCACCAAAAAGTAAAGGTTGTTCATTATGGAACTATTAACACAAGTCCGACTTGATATGTGAACTTCACAGTTCAGAGGAATATTCTGTTGACAAAACATGGTTGTGCGCTCCACAAAAGTGGCCTCTATGGAAAATTAACAAGAAGGGCCACATTGCTTAAAGAGAGTCATTTTACGCCTCTTGCTCTAATTTCATAAAACCAATGGAATAAAATAATTCTTACTGCAGTGCTTTAACATAACACCTATTATTACATTTAACACATGTAGACACTGTGTGTCCTGTGTGGACGTTTCAGAAGAAGAAGAGAGAAACTTTTCAGTCTCAGGTTATGCAAAGCAGGTGGAGACATACCCAACAAAGATTTTGAGCTGTAATATTAGTAAAAAGGTAGTTTATAAAAAAATGAACTTGAGGAAAGGGAGTTTGAGCTTAAACGCAAACCACAATTTCCACTTATATTCCTAAAATACGTTGTCTCCTTTCCTTTCCACTTCATGTTTATGCACAGCTTGTTGCTCTTTGTAGAAGAAATTGAAGTTTGAGGTTCAAAGAAAAATTCAGACGGGTTCTTGGGTTCGAGTAAAATACCATTTGTAACAATATTTGAGAATCTACTTTCAGTTTTTTTTTGTTGCTGAATGTTTGCAAGTGTCAAAAACTTACAACTCAGAGCATCATTGTGTCGTTTTTATTTAAAAAGATGATGATAATTATTTAGGTAACATTTGGGGCAGTAGCGACATTTTCCTTTATTATAACTAGTAAATTTGGCTGCTTTACTGAGATTAATACTTTTTTCAGACTGAAGATCATTATAGCTGTTGGCAATAGCCGAAAAGCAATAATGTCAGCTTTCTGACGTTTGAATTCAAAATGTATGTCCTCTTTTTTTTTTTTTTTTACTTTTTTCATCTAAAACTCTTCTTTTTCTTAAAAAGGGGCCTTCGTCTGCTTTACACTTGACCAGCCTTTGAAAACATAATTTGCACAGTCTTTCTGACACATACCTTACGGCCTGCCAGCGGAACGGCCTGGGGGGTCCGTAGCGTTTGGAGGCCTGCGTGATAACTGACCCGGGAAACACAGGGGATCTGACCCCAGAAAAGCAGCTCTCCACCTGCTGAAGATCTAAGCAAGAGGGCAAAAGTTCAGATGGATACATCAGTAAGACATGCAGTCTCACCAAAATTCATATAGTTTCTAATAGGGTATGTAAAATTAATTTAAATAAACAAGATGGCACATTCCTACCACACGTTTTTCACCTAATCAAGATCATTATTTTCTGATGCACCTGTTCTCTATAGTTCCTTTAGGTAGAACAAATCACATAAACTTTCATGAAAACAAAGTTTGAGCTCTCTCCAAAATCAAAAAAGAAACACTGACATCAGTCAGAAATAGATGAAAATATAGATTATGGCAATTTAGTTTGGGTAAGAAAGAAGACGTATATTTAGAGCAGCCGACTGACATGGCAGTCCTTCTCACCAAGCGTACTCTCTCATCTTTTTTATTGTGCGCTGAGCCGAGGGAGCACATTCTCAGTTGGCACGTACCAAAAACACACACTGTACGCACTCGCAGACTGTAAACACTCAAGCATCCTGTCATTCATCCCACCTCAGTCTGGCTTTTTAAACCCAGCACTAATAAATTTATATTTACTGCCTCGCATTGAGGACTTTTAAATTATAGCATACAATAAACCTGGCACACACATCTCAAAAGCTCTTTCAGGGAATGTTAAAGCAATATAGCAAGCAATTTTCCAAAGTGGATTACAAATTTCACATCCAGGTTTTATTGCACATTACGATAACTTAACCACATCTAAATGTTCCACATAAATGGGAAATATGTGCTGCTTAATATGCTATTTTTCATTTTTTAAGAAGCGCTTTGCAAACCCTGCCAAGCACAGTGGCATGCTGGTTTGTGCGGTGGGGGAGTCAATAATCTTTATGAGGTGGATTTTAATTACAAGGAGATAACTGAGTATCCTCCTTACGGCAAGCCTCCATCAATCTCTATTCTGCATCAGGCCTAGGCTTGCACACATACACACAGAGAATATCTCACACACTGTGTCTCATGTAGACTCTGATACCCTTTCAGACATGATTGATCAATCAATCAGCAATGTATTATTTTCATCTCTGTGAAGCAAACCTTATAAAAACATATTTGGCAGGCGTTGGTTGATGGCATTTTGCTGTACCTACAAACACATGTGCTTGCACAGCAAAGCCCAGACATACAAACACCTTTTGGGAAACACACACGCACACACACACACACAAGCCAGAGTGCTGGTGGAGTAATCCAACTAAAAAAGGTTAAGGCTGGTGTTTTCCCAAAGAACGACAGTCTGCAAAAGGTCAGATCAATCATGTGCTAAGCATGTCTCGTAAGCAATCCATAAAGGGCTTGTTTTAAATAATAACATTTTATAGATCACTTAAAGACAAACCGTACCGCGGGCAGGTAGGGCCTCGCTCGCCAAGCGCTTCTCGATGCGCCAAGAATTCAAATGCAACAAACATAATATGTTGTTACTGCACTTCATTTAATGAACCAGTGACATTTGTAGCAAAACCCCCTCTGCACACAGCGCTTGGCAAGTATCTCCGCTCTACAAAAAGCAATTCTTTTAACGGAACATTGCGATGCAGAAGCCGGCTATGAATGTGTCCCAGTCCTGAAACAAGTGCTGTTTTTTCTCCTTTTAGATGTGGCATTACATTTTAAGGTGGGTTACATTTGTAGTCGGACCAACTTAATTTGAGGTTCTGGCACAAAGCAAGCAGCAGATGAAGAAGAACTGCTTACTTGGCACTTTTTAATGGCACAAATGTATCAGGGCTAATTCTGTAGCAGTTCAGTGACTATCTCAGAGCAGAGGGGGAACTGAGTCAGATTGCCAAAAACCATCAAAGTTAGAGGATAAAGAGACAATAAAAAAAGGCATCCTACATTAAATGTCTTGAAACTCAGCAGAAATGCCCTCTGAGTTATGCTTTTTAGGAATTACAGTAACATCTATTAGGTCTAATTTTACAAAATAAGTTAAAAAAGAAGTCATGCTTTTTTCCTTTCTCAAACAACAAAGTAGCTAGAGGCCTAGCAGGGAAGTTTTGGGACAGCTGATTGAGCAACAAATCAAATCATTAAGCACATCCTAGAACATAGAACCGAAACTGGGTGCAGTGATCCACACTTACATTTAGCTGAGGAGATACTGAGAGCTAATGAGGTTGAATTTGTGCTCCGAGTTATGTCATTTGAGGACACTGAATCCTTGTTGTGTTAATTAAGGCTCAATGAAATGATGTAGATGAAAAAAATTTGCATGGCTAACAGCCAAAGCAGTGGATACTACAGAGAATGAGAGTTCCAAGTTAATAAATTGTTTTATGTCTTTTTAGGTTTATATGTACTGATAAAGAGACTTTCAGTGACATGTTTCTAGAAATTGAATTCTTAAAGTCATCTACTGTAAAAAGGCTGCACATTGAAGCAGTGATTACAAGTGGAGCAGTAATTTGATGGGTTTGAATCCTGGCCTGAAGTCTGTTGGATGGAGTAGACATGGTCTTTCCATCCTAGTGTTGCTTCACTCCAGGTACTAAGGCTTCCTTTCCCAGTCCAAAAACATGTTTAATTGATGTTTTTAAAAGTTAATTCAATTTTCTAAGAACTTTTAATTGGTAATTATTGACCTCGTCTCTCAGGGATGTAAATACGATGAAACACAAAGGTATTTTTAAAATATTTTTAATTGTCACTAGTCAGGAGGAGGACCCCTGTTTATTTTGTCACATCATGAAGTGAACAAGCATAAAAGAAAAAAAGAAAACAACAACTTCAAATCTTGACAACAGAGAACTACACAGAAAACGTGGCAAACTTAGGGTCACAAAGTCTCCATAACAACCAGATGAGATCTACATACCAACTGGTTGGACGGGAAGCATGCCAGAAAAAACAAGCTTTTCTTATTCAGTGAGATGCACTTGTGACAAGAGTGATTATTTTAAGACTTTTTGCATCTTTGCATACACATTTCTTTGACTGTATAAAATCGTTTAGCAAAGCTAAAATTGAAATAAATATGAGAAATGTTGTTTACAATTATAATAAAAGTTATTGACTTTTTCTGGTTTGTGATGTGAATGTGTTCATTGTAACTTCTCTCAGTCCTGATCCTCTCCTCTCTGCCCGCTTTCTGCTCTCTGCACATCAACATGCCCTGACATATGTTTGAAATTGAGCACAATATGCGGGTTTAGGTTTGAGCGTATGTGTGCGTTGGGCGGTAATCTGACTCTTTAATTGCGTATTCGTATGTGTGCTACTGTGAGGATTTGTAGATGCGTGGCAGCATATGTTCCTGCTGTGAGTGTGTGTGTGTAAGTATGTAAAACGTAAGTGTATTCACTTCCATCAGGGAGAGCGAGTTGCACGTGTGTCTCTGTGTGTGCACAGAGACACAGAGGTTTGTATGTATTTATGTACACAAAATGAGGATACCTGAGTGCATGCACGAGTCTGAGTGTTGGCCTGTGTTTATATTTGTATGTGAATGTTTCCGTGCGTCTGAGTGAATGAGCGCTGTCAGGTGCTGCTCCATGCTGTGCCAGCTGCATCTGGAGCCATCTGTGTTGCGGCTCAGTGGGAGCTGAGCGGATGACTTTAATGTACTTGAACCCCAGACAGACCTTTCCCAGACAGTCGTCAGTATAAAACCAAGACAACTGGGCCCAGCCATGCTGAACCGGTGGATCTGGGTGGTGAGCAGAAGACAGACGCTTTGGTTACACTGTAACCCCCGGTCAGACTCACTGGGGAGCCTTTTGGCAGGCAGATATGCAGAAACACTTGAATCTGTTTGTTTTAATGATACAATGGTAATATACTGCATTAGAATATTCTTTGCTGCTGATATGTTTTATTCATCAAAGTATGTCAAGACACCTACAAGATTCGTGCGAGTCTAAACTCAAACTGTTAAAGAAAAACTTTCAGACAAGGTTTTTTTTTATTTTGGAGAAGTCATACAAATCAAATCAAGCAATAAAAATAAATAAAGTGATGTCAGTGCATGCATTTACATTTGAGGACTTTGAGAGGAAACACACTATTTACAGGATTGCACTCGTGAGACATTTTTGCCTTCACAGCAGGATGTTAACTTCATCATGTTGTATGGAAAGATCATTAAGTTCCAAAGCAGAGAAAATAAGTAGACTGATCAGTTAAATCTGTCATTTCTGATTTTTTGCGTGCTGAACAGTCTTCTACAGATACAAGGAAGAATTGCATAAAGTTCTTAAATGTCAAATTACAAATACCTAGAAGCCCTTTTTGAGCCATTCCATCTTTCTCAAATATTAACATTTGTTACAAATATTTGTAATAAAGATATTTGTTTTTGGATTTTACAAAATAAAACAACTCAAAGTAAAGCATTAAAATTAATTTATGTCCACCCCCCCATTCTCACCTTATCTGACCAGAGTACCCTCTTCCACATGATTGATGTTTCCTCTAAATGGTTTGGACATTGAACTTCTTATGTCTTTGTTGAAATAGTAACTTTAATCTTGATACTTTACCAAAAAGGCCAGATTTGTTAGGTCTAGATTTTTTAAGATTTTTTAGGCGTAGGTAACGGATTCTCCTGCCCGAGCAATAGATTTCATTTCCTTAATGTCCCCGTTGGCTCCTTTGCTGATTAACGCTCTCCTTACCCAGCTGACATTGTGCAATTGGATGGACATGTCCAAACAGCTTTGCATTTTCACTTTCTGTTGATAGATTTTGAGATGTTAGGGCTTGGGACATTGTTTTTTCACCTTCCTGTAGAAATTGATCCCTGACCTGCCTGGTGGTCCTTGGTCCTCATGGTGTTTTTTTTTTTTTTTTTTTTTTTTTCTTGTGTTCCCCAGCAAATATCAAAGGCCACTGCAGAATCACTACATTAACGCTGTGATAAAATTACTCAGTTAGATTCTATATCGTAATTAAATCACTTCTAAAGGCAGTTAGTTGCAATGTGTTTAATTTAATTGTGAAATTGTAAACTCAGCTTTTATTAATAGGTGTCAAAACTAGATTTCTTTTTTGCTAAATATTTTGCTAATCCTGTATCCTTTTCTTCCACCTCTAACACAAATAAAATAGACTACTTGGTTAGAGTTTGTGACCAGACAATATTTAGGATTATTGTAACCAAATTCCACCATTATGTAAACATTTTTCTGCCTTTAGTTTTAAATTCCTTCTCATATTCTGTTATGCACAAGAATAAGATAAACAGAAGTCTCTCTATTGAACACGATAACTACACACAACACATCTCCCACAAAACCAGCCACAGCTTAGTATATCAACACAGAGGCCTCACACTGGAAAGACAGTGCAGTGACCAAGTAATGATTCTGCAGCAACAATATGATTAGTGAAGCACAAAATCAATTAATGCAGCAGAAGAATCAATAGGTGTCTCTCAGCATATATGTCCTGCAGTTAATTAATAAACAAAAAAGGCATTAAGCAGCAGAGCATCAGACTGTGGTGTAGACTGTCATCAGTCACAAAGTGTGTACTGATGGCATCAGCAGGAAGACAAAGGCAAAACATGGGCAGATATATTTGTGAGTATAAAAACACATTCACGAGCAACATAAGAAGGCATTAAACACAAACACATGCACAATTATTTCAAATTGTGCATGAGAGTAAAATACTTTTATTCTCAACCAAAGACTTGGAGATTGAGAATATTTGTAGTGACTAGTTTGCAATGGCCATATTAGCACAAATTTGGAAGAGGTCCAGAGTTAGATGAGGCTTATATTACGCTGGAACTAAGCCCAGGGATTCACCATCAGAACTTCCTTTTTCATGCTTGATAAACCACTATGATCCATAAAAATATGCAAACAGTAAATTACCACACTGAACCCGTTGCTTACAGTTAGAGCCTTGGAAAAGTATTAACACAGGGTGAACTTATTTTTCTTACAATTTGTTGCAATACAAACATGAATTTTAATGTAATTTATTGGATGTTTTTTTGATAGATCATCATGGTAAAATGTAAGGAATAGAATATGCTGAATCTGTATGTGTAGAAGTTAGGGTATGACCACACCATATCTGTACATGAACTTGCATAAATATTCACCCATTTGCATAATATTCCATTCTTAATTAATTAGGTAGAATATTTGAGCATAAACTTTACAGTCTTACTACAATCTTATTAATTTGATTTATGTCTGGACTTTGACTTGACCACTGAAACACTTTGAGCAACCCTTGATAAAATCTGGCTGTTGTCGTCATTCTGCTCTGAAGAATATCTCAGTCTCTCTACTGCTTTGCAGCCTTTAGCAGATTTTGTGCCTGGATTGGTCCATATGGTATTCAAATCATCTTCCTATCAAGTCTGACTAGCTTTGCTATTCCTCCTGAAGAGACCCGTTCCCGCAGAAGGATACTGCCACAGTCATGTTTCACTGTGTGGATGGTTGTAATGGGTAATGTAATGTCAGTTTACAACAAAAACTACATTTTGTTTGCAGACCAAAATATATTATTTTGGTGTTATCTGACCAAAGTTTCTACAAGTACGCTGTTTCTTGAGGCAAACTTTGGTCAGAGCTGTTATGGCTTTGTATTAACAGAGACAACTTCTTCTTGGCTTGCCTGCGTGCCAGAGGCAAGTCATGCATAGTTCACCCCTATTTCAAGCTTTTTGCCATCTCAAATGAGTATTTAACCAGAACGTTCCCCTGTAATTAGGACCTTCCATCCTGCCAATCTGATTTGACCAACTTTTCTGTCCCTTACTGATTAGACATTATTCCACAGGATAGCTATTTCTCCTACATAACTTTTCACAAACTTTACAATGGGACTTGTGGAGTTCATTCAGCAATTGGTTTCTTCTTGTCACTCATCTAAAAAAAGCTATATATTCTCTGCTTTTCCCATTGTTTGAACCAAGGAATAGACTGTGTGAAAGTCTAAGAGTGACTGTTTTCTGTACAAAATATGTCCTGATAAAGGTGACCGTATCTGTTTTGGCTGAGCCACATACTCTCTGACATCATTGAAATTCTTTCTCACCTCAATTATGTGATGCAACCCTGGCTGTCAGTCTTTTAGTCTCAATAGAAGGGAAAACAATAAGATTTTTATCTATAATACTACCAGTCACAATAGGTTCAGAGCTGCCCAGATTTAACTCTGTAAGGCAACAGAGAACTTTAAGTAGACAACATTTTGTTTTTCTCCTTTCTCTGCTACCATTGGGCCTTTGAGCACAAGAGAGGAAGTTATCTGGTTTGTAAAAAAAAAAAAGGGCACTTATCCTAACTAAAAAAGAAAAACAAACAGTGTTATCTTTCAGTGAAGGGAACCTTTCTTATTTTATACATGTTTATGGGAGTGGTTTCGGTGTAGCACCGTGGAGCTGATTAAAGGGGGAATCTTAATCAGGTGGTGCAGACTGCCGGGGGCCCCTGGGGCCGAGAGTGTTCTACATCCTGTCAGACTCCACAGAGAAACAATCAATCATAGAGTGGCTCCTCGACAGCAGAGAGAGGGGAGGTAAAAGAAGATGGAGAGATGAAGGAGGGGTGTGAGAAAAAACAATGGGAAAAAAGAAAAATGAAAGCAAAAAGGAATAAGAGCAAGATCAGAGAAATAGCATGATGAGAAAATGAGACCTCACCCTTGCGGAGAGTATCTGAGTATGAAGAGGAAGTCCATGAAAATCCAGAGAGTCAGACTGGGAGCCATCCCCCAAGTTTGTAATGCTAAGGCCACATCAAAATTCCTAACAACTGATGTCTAACATTGTTATTGCTGCCCCCGTCCCATGAACCTATCCTGTACACGCTTGTTTCACCAGTCTGATGGTGTCCTCCAGTCATCTTGTAAGATTGATCAACTTTTAGCCCTGCAGATAAATACCTCAGAGAGATGAGAGTGGAGGGATTGAGAGCTGTTTGAGGCCTTTGTAATGTTGCAGCTCTTTCAGAAAAAAAAAAGTCTGTCTTAAAGATGGGACCGCCGACCGAAAACCTTAGGTGAAATTCTTTATTGAGTCGGGGAGAGGGACAGCACATGACAACTACAAACACATGCTCACCCACGTGCGTATTTCGCATGTTCAAAGGGAAACAGTCTTGCACAAACTCCGGAAGGCTCCACAAAAAGGATTTCCTGCTCTGTCCACACGCAGAGTAGCTAAAATGGACAAACGGCAGATTCCATAAAGTTGATATATTGGAATTTAAAGATATATGCATTCCTTGCACACCATAAAAATATTAGGTGCTCAAATGGAGGGGCTCGGAGACAGTTCCCTCCCAAACTTTTTAATCTGCTCTTTGAAACTATGACAGTAAAAGGCTCGTCTTAAAATGTCTCAGCATTAAAGGACATCTTTGTGAGAAACTATGGAAACTTGACAACATATGAAAATGACTGCGGAGGCTAGTTAAAGACTAAAAGTGAAAAAAACAGAAATAATTATATATATATATATATATATATATATATTATATATATATATATATATATATATTATATATTATATATATATGGCTCATCTCCTTCCCCATCCCCTATGAAAATACACTGCCACAATCTAAAATAATGAAACGTAAAAGAGAAACACCCACAGCCAATGAGACAGAGATAGGGAAACACACAGCAAACCAACAGGCCGCAATAATGCTTTAGATGCAACCAAACAGAAGCCTTGGGTTAAAATAGGAAAGGAAAAAGAAAACGGGAGAAAAAAACAAAGCGATGGGAGGGAAAGGGAAATGCGCAGCTGACAAAAGTAGCTCAAGCATCATACATCAAGCACTTGTTACCTCTCCCGGTGCTTGTGATTGCACATGACTGCAAACAAGTCAGTGATAAAAATCTGAAGAAAGATGACCGATCGGCCTGGCTTAAAGATCATCAATCACAGTTCTGTAAGCTCAGATATTATTAGTTCAAGTAAAGCTGCACTCTTCCATTTTATGGACATCATAAAAGACTTTGGCGGCAGGGTGGAGGTGTAGTGGAGAGGATCCCCCCAGTGTTTTTTAACTAGAGCCGGGATGAATGTGTTTTGAAACAGAGACCGGATGGATGGACAGCTCTAATCTGGTAATGCTAACTGAATCACTTACTCTACTCTCTGCTCCCCAGGGTGAAAGAGAGCTGGAGAGAAGAGTAAGACCTTGCAATACGTGAAATAAGTAGAGGGACACAGAGAAAATAGCACCGGATATTTATGTGCAAAGTTTTTTGGGTTCTTGATGTTGACCAAACTGATTGCAAGTGACACCTGAGTTCCAATAAGATGGATTTACAATGGTAGTATAAGATGCACTATCTGTATTTAGGTTTACTGTAAATTCAGACACTTTTACTCCTCCCCTGTCAGGCATTTCTTTTATGATATCGACTAAAATAACAAGTAATGATTAATAACATTTTGTGAAGATATTCCTATGTAACAGTGCTAGTAAATAACTTATTTACTAGCACTGCTACATAGTGCTAGTAAATAAAGTTATTATTTACTTTAATTAATAATAATAATAGTGTAGTAAATAAAATAATAATTTTATTTACTAGCACTGCTAGTAAATGAAGATTTCCTTCTTCGTTTTCAAAAAGGTAACCACCTGTTGACACTGCTCATTTTGTCCAATGTTGGATTTAGTTGTGACATCCCGGCCCCAAAAACCTGTCAAAAATTAATATTGGGGAGTTGCAGTGATGTTTGCCAATCTAGACCAGAATTGCAGGGCGAACTGCTTTCTATTTCTCGTATTGCTTTCTACTTTTCTCCTCTTTCTCTTTGCCTGCCAGAAAGGACATAAAGGCGAGTGTGAAGTCCATCACTACTTGGTGAATAGCTGCCCTTTGTGCCTCCAAAACTCAATTCACAAACTGAAAGGACCCCATCCCTGCACGTCTGTGTGTTGCCTGATTCAAAATGGTGTGTACGCACTCTGAGGTAACAGCCTTCCGCTGCGTTTAAACACATACAATGTTCAGTCAGCTTTAGACAATTGAAAAATTGGGGGCTGCAAAAAGCCTGGAAACAGCATTCCACAATGTAAGCTTGGCACTCTTGTTTTGTGTGCAATAAATTACAACGCCTGACTTGGTGTTTAAGTCACTAACGTCTGCACTGTTGTCAAGGAAACCTCTAACTTGTTTTTTCATGGCCTTTCATGGTTTCCATTGACCTTACTCAACATATATGGACACCCCCAGCACCCCTCCAGACATAATTTTACCACACCCGAATCCATGTTATTTATTGTATGGTAGCCATTTGATTGAAGATTCAGTACTTTAACAGAGTATTTGTATCACCTTAACCTTTTATTTGTCTCTTGGAAAATCTGTTTACTGCCAACCAAAGAGCATTGAAACTCTGCTTTCCTGGTCCTCTCTTAGAGACCATCACTGGTCTTGTTAGGCCTGACACTAGCACCCTAGTGAACAAAAGGACTGCACGGCTTAGGGCTGCCGTGGAATGTCAGCGGGTTCACATTTCACATGCAGATGCGTGACCCCAGAGCCCTTTGGTGGGAAGGTGCGCTTTAACCTCACAGAGAAGCAGAAGGAGGGGAGAAGGGGAGCAGGGGGCACCTTAGGGGGAATCTGGGATGGGGGAAGGGTGAAAAATAAGAACGTCTGAGTTTGCATGTGCTCTTCCACTGTCTTAAGTGTCAATTCTCTCTTCCTCGTTCCCAGCACATGTTCATAAACTCTGCTGATATACCTTAAAGAATATAATAATTGTTGATATTCTGCAAGCTTGTCAGCGGCTGTCTTTTCTGCATGATCTATGATGGCACCCTTCTTTCCTCCCCGCTTAGGCACACATGAAAGCATACAATTTTAAAGTGCAACTGAAAATTTCTCGCCAAATAATTGAAAAGAAGTACAACGGGAGGGGTTATGTAAGGCAAAAGTACTGTGTGCTCCGCAAAAGGAACCAAAGCTACTGTCATCTGCTCTCTGTAGACCCAGGCAGGCACAGTTTCAACTCAAGGGCTTCCTACTTCTTTAACTTGCTCTCCCATTTCTGGCTCTCCCTTTACCCGCGTGCCTATTCCATATCTTTTTCAGCTCTCAATAGTGAGCACTTCAAAAGATAACAAAATCCTTTTGCAAAAGCATTGAAAACTTCAAGTGTGTTTTGTTTTTATTTTTGACCCCAAAGCTTTTCTGCTACAACTATCAACCTCCAACTATTTGGAAGAAACACTCACAAAATCCAGAGGTGCTTTTTATTTCCTGCCTGTTTGCCCCCACAAGCTGTCTTCTGTAATTTTATAGAAAGCAGTTAAAACAGCTCTAACTAAAAGTCACCTCCCAGAAGAGATATAAAATGTTTATATGTTAAACAAGCTAAAAATAACAGATTTTCATAATTATATTTTTCACAAATGTAAAGGATGAAGGTGTTTTGGAGGATGGCAATATGAGAATGACGGAAAGAGATTTTGGAGCATAATACAGCAAAGACTGATGAAGCAAATTAGTTTGGAAATGCAATGCTACAAAATGGTTAAATTATTCCAACTTATGGAATAAGTTTGCTTTATTAAGCTAATCAGTTTGGTAACTAAACCACTTGGGAAATTTGAATAAGGTTCAACTTGATGGCATTTCTAATATATTTAGAAAGTAGAAATATAGTTTCTACCTACACAGTCTTTGTCAATAGAAAACAAATTTTTAGCTGTCACTGTCAGAAAAAATATACAATAAAGCATCTCAAAAATGTGCAAAAAAATCATTACATTCAGGTTTATTTTTGGTGAGGAAAGAACATTATGACATGAGCAAAAGCTCAAATATATCCCCTATATTCAAATTTGATTGGAATTTAAATTGAATTTGAGCTATTGAGCAGAATTCTCCAAAGAAGGTAAATATATAGATATTGTTTAACCAATGATATTAAAATTATGACAGTTTATTTTATCATTGAGGGGTCCTGTCTGGTTATGGGGCTCCTGCATCACACGGGGACCAGATCTACAATAGCATTAAAAGAGAAATCCCTGTAATACAGCTTTAAACGACAGTGTTGTTCAGTACAATGACTGCATATATAGAAACAGAAAAGGAAGCATAAACATCCAACGAACAGCATTTAACATGTTGTTAACTTGTCACCAAACACCCATTGCATTCACTGCCGCTATCACTTTCAGTACCAGCATTCATCAGGGTCAGCAGATCTGTCTCTATCGAGTGCTCTGCCATGTTTAAAGGTGTGTGCGTGCTTTGTGTTAAGCTGCTCTGCTGTCCAATACTTTAGACATCTATAGCATCCACAGCAAGGCCAGAGGAGCAAGGGAGCAATCCATAGGCCTGCGTAGCCATGGCAACTAAACAAGGAATAGGCTAGATGTCAGCCAAGTATGGCTAAATCACCCATTAGAGAAAGCAGAAGGGAGAGAGAGGGAATACTGGCCAGGGCGCAAGAGGCTAATAGGGAGATAAGATGGTCAACATATAGGCGACACACAAATTCAGGTTCGCAGTGACACAAACAAGACAGCGCACTGATGTTGGCTCAGAAAGATGCCGGAGCAGAAAGTGCAAGTAAAGCAACAAAAATGCGTGCTTGTGAACATACACCAATCTGCACTTGTAGGTAACTTGATGAATATGCAGACACAATGGTGTGTGTGTAAACACACACACTCCAGCATACAAAGGGCACAAAGGGAAGACAAAATGGTTTTAATAAAGACGCCCTCTCGGAGAGGTTGCTCATGAATGTGAGAGAGATGTATTTATAGGAATCCTCCTGTGAGATCCGCTGTGCTCAGCGTCATGTTTGTGCATGAGAACGAGCGTGAGAGAAGGCTGTTGTGTAGCCGCTTGTTTTCCTTCCTCCTGATTCTGTATGATAACTTTTTCATTCATTCAATAATAATATAGATGACCCTTAAAGATAGCATAGAGCTAAATTGGCTAAACCTCAAGAGACGTGTTTGAGGTAAAGGCCGTGCATTGATATATGTAAGTGCACGGACATTTCTAAATGTCCAAACAAGCTTTTGTGTTCATAATGAGCATATGCAAAATAATTATATATTTATTTGACTGCATGGTCAGAGTATACCCAAATCTGTCTATTTCACACAGAAAAAAGCAGCATGCACATCCTGACACGCAACGCAGAGCTAGGCAGGCGGGCTCCTCCTGATTTTAATGCTGCACATTCATTTGCATGCGCCATAATTAGCGTCAGGCACACAGAGGCTGGTCCTGGGAGAGCTCTGTGATAACCGCTTCCCCTTCTATTAGAGCTCTCATTCCAAGAGTGTCAGACATTGCACATCTTCATTGTGGGGCCTGCAGCACACAAGCTCAGAGGAGATTCTCTGCTGCCGAAGCTGCTGCTGCTGTAGAAACATAGAGGGAAACCGGCAAGGCATTAGGGATGGGGGCGAAGAGGAAAGGGTTAGGGGATGTTGTGTTTGGCCGAGGTTGGGGAAGAAAAAAAAAAAAAAACAGGCCTGTGATATGTGAAGAAATAAAAGGAAACAGGTGAAAGTTTGCAGCACAAAGAGAAAAAAAGAAGTCGAGACAAAGTGAGGTAGTGCATGGCAAAAGCGGTTACACATGTGCAGCCGACAGACAGACAGGCTGGACAGAGGTAATGAATGCAGTTATTAAATTGTTTCAGCTGCAAAGAGGTCTATTCTTATGCCATTATAAAGGGAACAATTTATCCCCACTGATCGGCCTGTCTCCTTTCTCCTCGCTCACTTTGATCTGCCAGCATATTGCCTTGATGTGTCCTATTCAATAGCGAATCTGGGGCAATTTTAATGCTTTTGTACCTCGCCACCGCTCCAGTTCTCCCTCCCTGTTTAAAATAGCTGTTAATTATAAGTGCAGTTTAAATGTCTCTAGTGACCCAGAAATGCAGGTTGGAGTGAGAAGAAGAGACCGAGCATCTCCAAGTTAAGAGCGAGACATTGTTTCTTTCTTTCTTTATCATGCTTTCTTCAATCTCCCTTTTTCTTCCCTCCTCACACCCCTGCCACTTCTTTGTCTTCTCATTCACTTCCCTCCAATTCTACTTCTCCGATCCTTTCGTGCTCCTTTTTCTCCGTCTCTTACTCTCTGCCGCTCCTCTGTGGCATCTTCTGCAGCTCGGTGGGAGCGAAGAGAGGGCTGGAGGATAGGGGACTCGGTTCTTTCTCTCCGACACACAAGAGAGCTGCAGCGGGGAGACATCGGAGACCACGGCTGTGAAACCGCTTCAGTCTGCAGATTGGATGTGCGTCATGTGGAGTCTTTGTATTTCCCTCCCCGACTTCCTCCTCTAATGCAGCCGCAGGAGTGGGATGTTGAAAGCAAAAGCATGCGAAGGTGCACTAGGTAGCACAGTGTGAAGCAGAGACGCAGAGTATACCTGTGGGGAAGAGAAGGGCTGTACAGGGACCTGAGGTGTGCACCTCGGGGGGTGCAATGTTATAAATAAAGCATTAGCCTCTTGAAGGGAACAGAAATATAAAGGGCTGTCTTGGTATCTCATTTTCCCTTCTAACTCTTACTAACAGTTAACCTGCAGGCAAGAGCATGTAGCCTTTTCATCATTAAGGAGGTACATGGAAAAACAGTAAGTGGGAAATTGTTTGTCACTTGTGAAGAAATTAGGATTACCTTCAAACTCAAAACAGTTTATGAATATATTTTTGATCTTAAGTGACTGTTTTTTTGATGATTGTCAATTTATTCTGGTGTAGATGGTCATTTTGCATATCCGAGTTTTTCGGAATGTAACAATATTCAAGTAAAATATTAGTGTAAAATGACTGTCTTCATTTTATTTTGCATGGAAGTTTCTCCTTTATTGTCTATGCGATAAAGGAGAAATGTTACCGTTTTACTGTAAAAACGGTGAAACATTTTTATCTGCCTTTTATCGTTTTTATATTTTTTATTTCAAATAAAGCAGGAGACACCAAACTATCAAAAATAGGTGATACTATTTAGATCACCTATCTAAATAGTTCTAAACTATTTAGAATTGTTTTTAAGCAACATTGTGTGTTTGCCACAATCAAATCAAATTTCCGATATTCTAAAATGTTTCTCTACCCAGATCTAATGCAGGTGACCTATGACGAGCAGGTGAATTTTCCAAGGTGTAACCCATCCCTCGCGCAATGGCCATTGGAGATACTTCACAGTCACCCAGCAATCCTACACTTTTGGCAGGACCATCTGAAGGGGTTAAAAGAGCAATGCTGAGTAATCAGTCATTGCTGACCTGTCAAAGTAAGTTCTTAAGAGGTTAATGAAGAATTTATCAGTTAGTCCACCACTGAAGTAATACAGAAAGCATAAACATTGATACTGTCAGCAGTAAGAAAGGCATTATGACAAATGGTCTGCTAAACAGCAGTATGGTGACAACCTGGGAAAGATTCATAGGCATCCAAATACTTGAAGAACACATATAATTTTAAGAAATTTACCTAGTTTGAAATCATTTGAGAACATATAGAACAAGAAAGCAACTCCAAGAACTTAAGTTGAGATAGTCTTACATATTGTGGACCCTCGATTAGTCTTGCTGGTGTCTTGATTTATAAAGCAATTTTTTTGGACAAAACAGAGGTGAACATAAATAAATGCCATTAAAAATCCCTGGGTACTGATTACTGACCTCAGAGTCACAATGGGCACCGAGTGTGAAAAGAGAAAAAAAGCTTGGAGTACTGAAGGTGACAAGAAAAGTTGAAAAGCCTGGACTTTTCCATTACTGCTATTGCTCCACATTAGCATTGCTATTTGCCACAGGTATCCTGGTGACACCCATTTATGTTGGTGCTTACACAGTGAGGTACGAAGACATCTCGGTCAAGCCCTCGCACGGTGACAAAGGCTGATACAATCTGATGAGATAAGAAACGCATGCAAATGACCTGGCTACAGTTCAAACTAATCAGCTTAACGCTCTGATAGATATCAGCTATTTGTCGCATCACACACACACTTGCTCTCAAAAGTTAAGGCAGTCAGGGAGAGGATATGTGACACACTCAAAGTGGCTCAATAACAAAAAACACTGATCAAACTGTTTACAACACTTGTAGATTTGGAGAAAGACTAATTGATTCAGCTGTTTATGCAAGTGACTGTGTACTCATTTAAAGGATGCCAGAATACTACAAGTCAACATGTCAACACTAGAAAGGATATGACTGTGTGAACGTTTGGGTTGTCCAGATAATATCTTTCACAAACTGAACAACACTGGACTTGGCAGTGTGGAGTAATCCAAAGTAGTCCAACAGGTCAGCAGGGAGATTTTTGACTAAGCCTTAAACACGGTAAAGTTCGACCCTTTAAGATTTATCCAGCATTGCCAATTATCCTAAATTTTAATTGGAATATATTTGTTTGATTTTGTTCTGTGATCCCAAAGGGTATGATCTGAAATTGATATGAGGTCATTTATTCTGCAAGATTTGTCTGAAAAGGTGAATGTGAATTGCATAGTGCTAGGTGTCATTTTGAATGGTTTTCTGTCACCAGGCAGAGGGAAGAAGCCATGCCGCAGCTGTACACTTCAACCATCTCTCAGCAGCTATTATTACGGTGGGAATCCAGGGCACCCTACATGGTCTGGGGGCAAAATGGTAACCACCAGTAAAAGACTGTCCTTGGAGAAACACAGCTGCACCTTCGTGGAAATATGTTGACTGACCTTCATTGAAGCAAAACTGCACATCATGCCTTGCTGCAACAAAAAACAGCAATACAAATTTAACAGTATTTAAATTGTGACATTCATAACATTACAATCAAAAATTAGTCTTTCTTTTCTGAGTGTTTTAAACCGTAGACATACATACATGAGGTGTCTTGGCATAGCATTCACACCTCCTAAACATCTTCCCATTTACATTACATTAAAATCACAAACTCACATGTATGTTATTGCGATTTCCTGGGACAAACATACATAATTATAAAGCTTAAGAAAAATGAAAAACAGTTCTCCAAAAAATAACTTGAAAAATTCAGCATGCAAGTTATTCATGCCTCCGTTGAGAATCTCCTGCAGAATTCTCAGCATAAATACAGCTGCTCAGATGTTGTCAGATAATGATCAGAAAGCAGACCACAGTTCAGGGATAAACTATTTTGACATTTGTTGTTGTGCAAGTTGCTACACCCCTCCCCTCTAACACCTCTCTCTGAGAGAAGTGCTCCCCTGATCCCAAACCCCAAACTCATTTCCTACTTTGAGAGGTTAACACCTAACCAGCTATCCACTCCTGTGGTACTTAGGCTGAGGTAGCGCCACAGTGTACTGACTCCCAGGGGAAGCATGAGTACAAATGCATGCCACTCTTTAAGAGTTAAAAACAAAATCTAAAATCTTATTTTATTTTTTAGCATCCAATATTGGTCACTTTGAATTCTACCACAACAAATTCAGAAGAAAGACCTTTAAGAGAAATGTGGTTTTAATGGGACAAAATATAGACATGTTTAATAGGCATGGGAGTCCATGCCTATTACTCCCATGCCTATTTTTCTCCCTATCTTGTAAGCTGATGTACAAGATAGGGAGTATTTCCAACTCCAAGTTGAAGGAAAAATCCAAAACAAGCATAAAACCAAAGTGAAGTAAAAATAAGCAAATTATTTGAAAGTAGCCTTTGGTTGTAACTTTGTTTGACAAGCACCATGATTTCTTGAAAAACAGGTAACTGGTCACAAATCCTTACGTTACTGAAAATAAAAAAATCTCAGAACATCATGTATTCTAAACCTTTCCATCCCCCCTTCGCTTTCTGTCTCTCTGCCTTTTAGATCTTTCACTGACATTTATCACTAAGCTACCTATTTCACCCGACCTATTCCTAAGCAAAGCTGGGCCCAGACATCTTTATGGAAATCACTTCTCTGGGTGTGTTGATTTGCAAAGGGCATCGTGGCTGTTCAGTTTACCCTTGCCCTCTGATGTTATAGGGGGGATGGGAGACAGAGACGGAGGGACAGACACTGACTTCCACAAAGACAGACCCAGTGACGTAGAGGAAGTAAAATAAAGAGCACCTTGGTATAACTATATTGGTTGGCTCCGGTATGTTGGCGCCCATCTTATCTGGCTTGAGTCCCACATGGCATTCATCTAATGAAAACCTGGCTGCATGGCAGGCTGGCTGTCTCATCAAGGCTCATTGCCAAAGGTTCTTCTCCCTCTGCATCAAAGTCACTCTGCTTTAATGTAGCTTTTATCAATGGCCAAGTAAAAGCAAATAACTTCACTGAAAATTTGAAAGAGACCATGAAGCAAAATCTAAAGCACAGATGAAGAGAGAAGTCTAATAATTCTTTAGGGGCACTCAGATAAACTCATTGTAGCAACAATCAAATCAGAGGAAGGAAGATGATTATGCATCAAGCCTCACACCAACAGATGAACATACCGATTAAAGGAATGCATACATACTGGCATACATAAAATAAAAGCCTTATGACATGGAACACATGTTACAAGAACACAACATATTGTCAATCACCTTATAGTCTACTGGTAATCAGACATGTTTAATTTATTGTAAAATACAGATACTCCTGTTGCCTGTCTCCAGCAGTTATTGGGCGAGAGATTGCGTATTCCCTGGACAGGTCACCAGTCCATCACAGGGCAACATCACGACACACAGGGCAGACACCCATGCACCCACGCACACGCACACATACAGGGATTATTTTGAGAGCCCAATTAACCTTGCAGTCTTGTTTTTTATCTGTAGCAGGTAGTCAAAGTACCAGGAGAGAACCTTTGCATGCACAATGAGAACATGCAAAGTCCAAGATGTAAGACCCCAGGTCGGGGTTCAAACCCAGGACCTTCTTACTGCAAAGCACTAGTGCTGTCAATGTTGCCCAGAGAAGAAAAAAAAACATGACAAATAAGTCCATGAATTAATTTCTTTGTAATTAAGTGGAATGATTTAGGGAGTAATTACTGAACGTATGAAGAAAAAGAGGTGAATAAGCATAAAATGTTGAGAAACATGCAACAATCTATCAGTATTAGAAAGTGATTCTTCTCCCTATCACTGCCAATTAATATCAGCTGATTTAGTCCTAATGGATCAGTTCTAAAAAGGTTTCTCATTACCAAGAAAAGATGGGTAAAGCAAAGAGCTCTCTCAGGACCTTCAAAACCTCATTGAAACGAAAAACATCCTGATGGCAGTGGTTACAGATCTGAGCTCATGAATGTTCAAGTGAGCATCTTTTAAGCCATTATCTGGAAGTGGAAAGAGAATTATTTGAGCATGAATCGTCTATGAAAGGCTGCTCCTCGCAAGATTTCTGACAGCTGAGCCACAAAATACAAAATCAAAAAATACACAGAAGAGTTGTGGAAGAATGTTCACAGAGAGATCCAGAAAGACCCGGAATTAACTGGAGCAGCTTTTTTTTTTTTTTCAGGAAAAACAGAAAGTAATGTAACTGAAATTCAAAGACAGATATGCCCATACACTGTATAAGACTCTACTACTAAAAAAGCAAAAAGACTATTAGAAAAAGCATGTTAGAGTTAGTTTTTATATCACAGCAAAATAAATAAATAAACAATAAGAGGATATGATCTGGTCAGATCAAATCAAAATGATGTCTTAAGGTGCCATTGCAAATACCATGTTTGGAGGATGAATGGCACTTTGCGTCATACTAAAAACATCAAGCTGTTTGATAGTGAAAAAGAAAACACGTTGTGAGTGTCTTTTTCAACATATCACACCGGCAAATATTTTCAGAAATTTACAGACTTTTTTGGTCACATCTGAAGATGATAGAAGGATGAACTTTACTTCTGTTACCACTTGTTAGATACAGATTGAAAAACTCACTATGTCTCCCATTCTAAATATTGCAGAACTCCACCTGAAGCAGCCGTTTCCTTTCACTGAGTTTCTAAACAGATTGCCTATGGTTCAGATCTCCAAACAAAGTGCACAGTTTTGATGTGGTAGGAATTTGAAATGAGAGCACAAACAGGGTTTTGACTAAGCGAGACACGAAAACCTAAAACGACAAAAGTACAGACGTTTGCTGGGAAGCATGTTATTGTAACTATGGACTGAGAAATTGGACAATATGAGACTTTCACAAAATAACCTTGGTGACACTCTTGTGGTTTTCATGCTATGCATGTTTTTCCAGTTTGCAAGGGGAAAGTGTTGGAGCTGTCTTTGAATCATGCAGTGCAGAGCGACAAGTGGAAAAGGGGAAGTGTTGGACCACTGTATGCTGCATGCAGCCAAACAGAAAAACCAAGACTCTCATTGCATTTTGCCAGCTCAGGGTTTGTAAATTATCCATGCTAGAGAATAATAGAAATTCTCAGGAGGGTAAACAGGTGACGTCTCACACACAAACAAGGTAAATTATTCCTCAGACACCATCAAGCATCATGAAGACACAGAGATTGAGTCATGTTTACAATTAAAATTCAACAAAGGCAGTTGGAAACATACACGCTATCAAATTGTTGTCTTACTTTTCTGACAGCAGAAGCCTGGAATGCCATATTCTTTCCAGACAAATGTTAGAAAGACTATTCTTTTAGCTACAACACTTCACAGAATGTCTTCTGACAAATGTATTTCATTTTAAGGGGCTAACATTTGCGGCACCACAGGAAAATGGTAAAGTATTATTTAAACTAGATGTATTACAAGCTGAAGCATGATGCCTTTTCCTCACCTCATTACTCCCACCCAATGTTAACCCTGCATTTCTGCTCCCTCCGCCCATCTGTCTCTCATCCCTCTTGCCCAGCCTCTCATCACCTGCTCATAACTTTACAGCAGCAGTTCACAAAAAAGTCACAGTAAACCATAGACAAACATGCACAGCTCTTATGTTGGCCAAGAGGTTGTAAGAGCAGAGTAGTGTGTCTCTCCTTCTGCTCTCTCTGATCTCACATTCTCTTTTAAGAGCCAGCTTCGCCGTGAATGCTCAGGTTGTACCCCCCACTACCACCTTCAGTGCCCCCTTGCTGTCCTCTGGAGCTGTGTCAAGTAAGACACCAGATTGGGAGTGGGTATGGGTGCTTGCCAAAGTATTCTGGGAAGGGCTCCAAAGAACATATTTGTTGAGTGGGGAAGAGAGTGGAAATGGCCTGGTGTTCTGTAAGTGAGGCACGGTTGGGAAGCTGGGTGAAGCAGCAGTGAGAGGGAAGTTGAGTCATTGGATGAAAGTGAGATGCAGTTTCCTGCATGACTCCTGAATGAGTCCTGAATCATCTTTGGAAAAAGAAAAAAGGTGGATATGAATTCAACAGCTCTAGAAATTTCTTAAAATTAACATTTTTGTACTTTGAAATTGTTCTTTTTTTGAGCCTCAACCAAATTTATGTGTATATAAACTTTCAATTTTTAGTATCTACAATAAAATTCCTTTAAAATGTTTCATTATTGTGACTTGTGTATCAAGAGTAATTTCATATTTTAAGGTCTTTACGCAGGGACGTGCACACACACCATAGTTCCATGAAAGTAGCAGTGACTGTCACAGATGATTGCTTTATCCACTGAGGTACCTATTGTCATCCTGTGTGTGTAGGTGTGTGTACGCAGGTGTGTGTGTTTCAGGGTATAAGGGTAGCTTGTGACATGCCATACTTTGGTGCCAAAAGTTTTATAGGGTCAGTGTTATTTCACACACCTGCTGGAAATGAGTGACACGGACACAAAGCATATCGCACATTGTGACTTTTGGACACATTTGCGAAGGTGGAAAATTAGTTATTGAGGTGAGTAATATATTGGATTTGAATATATATTTGAATATGCTGGGTCTGTACCAAAACACCTTCTATTGGAATAATTTGGTGTTTCAGATAAAAGAGAAAGAAAAACCAGCATATATGGACGAAGTAAATATATTATTAAACAACGAACTTTGTCACATTTTGTAATACTGCAACAACTTTAAATGTATTTTATTAGGACCTTAGGAATATTATCAAATATAAAAAATGAAATAAAAATAAAAATCGAAATAAAATTAAGATGAACTCTTTATGAATGCCAGAAAGGATTCATATAGTTACAGTTTCTCATTCAAATTGTACATCAGAAAAAAACAGAGACATTAGACTTGAATATTTCTATAAAGAATATAAATGCCCAGAATAACCTGTTGTGTTCAAACAGAGGTTTCATTCAACCATAGGTAGAAATAAGTTTCTGTCACTATCTGCTGAACTAAAAGTGTATTTAGGGATGCACTAAGCAACTCCTGTGATCTCCCAACACATCACACAGATGGTGTGGAAGATTGTCCAACACGTTCCTGAGTTTGGACTGCCTCCTCCTGTCCAGGAACGCTATGAAAGTTTCTACCGACACAGCCACAATGTTATTGGCTTTATTAACAAGTTTGTTCAGTCAGTCTGTGTCCAACACCCTTAGTCTGCTGCCTCGGCGTACAGCAGTACACAAGATGGCATTGGCTACCACTGACTCATTAAACATCTTGAGTGTCTTTGGGCAGATGCTCAATGACCTCAGCTGCCTCAGAAAACAGAGAGCGACTCTGGTCTGTCTTACAGAGGACATCTGTTTTTACTGATGGCAAGTTTATTGTCTCTGTGAACATTGAGGTATTTATAGTCACCACTGACTACACATAAGCCCTCTGAACTGAAAGAGGACACACTAATTGTTATGCATTCAGCAAATCCAAGTCAGTACTTTAAAGAACCACTGTTGGGTTCCGCTCCTGACAGTTCTTTTGGTGAAATCTCTTCACCAGCTTCATGTTTGTAGAGACTAAAATAACTCAAGCTCCACCAAATTGGATGGAGAGCGTCTGTTAATACAATATTTGAATTACTACTACAGATTTTTAGGTTCAGATCTGGACTTTGTCTGGGTCATTTTATAACAAAGAAAGTGCTTTGATCTAAACTATGCCATTGTAACGCTGAGCTTTATACTCAGATTCATTGTCCAAAAGGAGGGCGCCCCTCTTCTAACTAACAAATATTAACAGGTGTTTCTAAAAGGATTACAATAAATTTAAGATGATCCATTTTCAAGTCAACCTTTACCACCTTTATTTTTAATGCTGAATAAAAGCAATCCCACAGCAAGGCTTGCAATGCAAGGTTATTCTTTTGGGATTTTTTTCCAACAATGACTTTTTCTTGCTATTTTGCATAAAGGCTGTAGTTGCAGAGTGGCTGCCTCTTTGACGAACACTATCCTTGCCTTTTTAAGTCAGTTTAGCTAGGTGGCCCTTTTTTGTGGGTTAGCAGCAGTCAACAACAGAGTTTACATATACATGTCACAGATGCTCTGTGACATGCAAGGCTTGTCACAGACATACGTCAGCGGTAAAGTTTTCTGCAGCTTCACCCAAATCCTTCTGCCATTGTTCTTGGTCTTCATGATGCAAACCTCTGAGGCCTCCATAGAACGATATTCAAACTGTCGAGCAAATTACACACAGTTGGACTCTGGTCACTTTTTAGTGCCACTTGGTTGCACTGGATAAAGGGCACTAAACATGACTTTTATTGGAATGTTGACTGTAATGTTTCAAAATGTGTAAATGTTCAGGGACAGTAAACACTCTTACAAAAATTGAGTCTGTCAAATGCCAGCAGATGAAAATCACATTTTGACTCCATATTTTCTGGATTGTTATAGCTCTGAACATGATGGGATTCACACCTTTTTTCAGTCAAAAGTAACATGAAATAGGTCCCCTAGTCCTTGTGAGATCAAGTTCTTTGTTACTTTCTTCTGCCTTGTTTGTCACATACACACACTCTCTTTAAACAGGCACAATCAAAGTGCCTAGATATGCAACAGATGCACAAATATAACACAGAGTCTTGTGCAAACAAAGACAGGGAGAAACAGAACTCATAAACACCGTCACGCAGACTTGAATGTGTTAAGAAGAAGCAAATGTATGCACATAACCCCTTCCTGCCTCCCCATCACCCAGCAGACACTTACAAACATATTTAATTCAACATCACAAACATTCACATACCATGTGGCATGCAGGGTCAACCAAAGCATATGAACTGGAAGCGGCACTTTCATGTAAGTTCTTCCCACTTGACAACTGAGCATTCTCATAAGCTCCAGTAGTCAGCTGTCTACTGCATTCTCCAAGGGGTGGGCAAGACATTTTGCCAATTCAGAAGGTCTCCAAAATGTGTGGTGGATACTTGTGGCTTTTTATGAGCATTTAATGATCCTAGATGTATAAATTAAGGACACTTTAAAATATATCCTTCACAAAGGTTGTGCTGTGACTCTTAATTGTGAAGAAATATTGATAAAGGTATTTGGATATTATTCCAGACTTTTAAGATCAATTTACAACTTCTCCTCTGAGTGCATCACTCTATCCCTCAATGTTACTACAAATAGATGTGCAAAGTGGATCAATCCCTGCTGAATGTTTATCTGGGGAGGTGGATTACAGCAAAAAAAAAGAAAAAAAAAAGACATCACTGAGGAACAGTACAACGGCTGATACCCCATAAGCCTGGCATTTCCTACCCTAAGAGCCATAATTAAGAGCGTGCTGGACCGCATCACAGCCTCAATCCCCCAGACCTTTATGTGGCTTTTGTTCAGCCATGAGACAAGAGACTAGAGGATGAGATAACAGTAACAGCTCCCTGAGAAAGAGAAAAGCCAACAGAGAGAAGCACGTAGCTCATAAATGAGAGAAATTGTTCTCACAACAAAAAAAGCCACATCGCTGAGAACATGTCAGTCATGCGGCTTAGAGCACACACCTGCCAGTCGAGGCCAGCACACGCAAACACAGCTCCTTCCAAAGGAATTCCAACCATACACATGATTGTATTTTATTGTAGTTTTATGAGATAGAACAATACAATGTGATGCGTGAATCAAATGGAGGGTTTTCAACTTCACATGGTACTGACTTTTATTTTGGGGTCTTCAGGTAAAGCGGTGGAATATTTAAATAAATGCAATACTTTACAGATTTTTATTTGAAAAACCTTTAGAAAGTACACATCTTCCTTCCTACACTTCACCATTGTGTAGGTCTATAACGTGAAATCCAGGTAAAATACCTTTATGGTGGCAGAATATATGACAAAATTTGGGAAAGCTCAAACAATAGGGATAGTTTTTCAAGGCACTGCTTGCTCTTGGTCAATGAGGGGTTTCTGACAAGTTGCTGGCCTCCTCAGTCCCTCAAGCACTTCTCCGAACCCTTTATACAGAGCATGAAGAGTCATACTGTGAGCCACAAAGTAGAGGACAAGGGAGGGCAACAATTATCTTGTATGTAAACAAGTCCATCACTTATGACACCCTATCCCCGCCTCGGTGCTTATGTCGACCCGCCCATCCCAGGAGGGGGTGCTTTGTGAGGGAAGGTAGAAACTCTCAGACCACTTGAGTTCCACTTCAGGGTGGAAAGAGAGAGTGATGGAGAGAAGCAACTTCACTGCACAAACCTGGAAGAGTTATCAGAAGTGCTTCACAACCCATTACAGAACAAACAATTTTCAAAAATGCACATTCTCTGGTGTGACAAACCTACAGATAAAACTGCAGTAGGAAAAATTGCTGCATTGAAAAAAATGTGCCTGAGAAGAAAAACTGGGTAGAGAAAAGCATGATCCCAGTCTAGTCAACAGACTAACGGCTCTGTCTAAATTTGTGTATACGTGTGTATGTGTGCCAAAATGAAAGCACAGGGCAGGGAATCTGGGTAACGTAATCCTTTAAGTGGAAGAGTTTAACTCTTTCACAAAGTAAACAGCCAAGCAGTTGAGAGTGTATTGTTGTTGGGTAGTGTTACAGAAATGCAAGAGTGCCCAGAGTGTGTATGGTGAGTTGTGGAGCAGAGTATATGTGCGCAGCTGTGAGTGGCTGGAGGCGTGTGTGCGTGTGTGTGAGAGAGAAAACCTCTAAAGCCATGTGTCACAATGGCCTCAGACTTCAGTAGCACTGCAGCGGGGAAAAAAAAAGAAAAGAGAGAAGGAGCAGATGCTTCTTCACTGGGGGGCATCGGGCCACCAAATCGGAAATATCACTGATCAAGTCACCAATTCAATTACAGGCCAACAACTGATGCATAACAGAATGTGTTTGTGTGCATATGATTGGGTGTGTCCTTGACTTTGTATGTGTGGGTCTGAGACGTGTGTGTGTTATGAATGTGCGGGCATGCGTGGCTGCTGCCTTAGTGTTTCGGGGTTGGGGTGGGGGACGACCCCGCACAGCTGACGGTCAGTCATGCAGGACAGAGCAACACAATAACACTCTTGTTAACCAGGACATGGCATACCTCCCACCTGTTAACCCCTGAAACCACACACAGCTAGGCGGATGCTGGAACATGGACAGACACAGTTAAAACAAAACACGTAGACAAACACCGTTATTCTTGGAGCCACATAGCTGAACAAATGCTGTAAAAAACATATTGTTTCTTTTTGTTCGCTGCCTCATGGAAGCATACTCTTAATGTGTTTAACCAGAAGTTCATTTACATTGCCTCCAAAATTTGTTCAAATCTGTTGAATTTCCATAACATGAGTGTTAGGTTAATTGGTCTCACTAAATTACCCTCAGGTTTGGCACTGCCCAGCAATACCTGCTCAATGACAGCTGGAGACTACAACCAGTGCCAATGTGACTCTGCAAGTGCATATAGGTGAAGGAGGGGGCAGATGAATATAGGGTTTATTTTAATAAAAAAAATTAATAATCTTTTTTTACCAATATCTCCATCCAGAGACTGACATTTTTGCTCATTCTTTTTTTTTTTTGCAAACAGCTCAAGCTCAGTGTTGTCATAGATTTTCAAATGGATTTAGGTTTGGGCCAAATTAACACAAAAATTTGCCTTGATCTAAAGCATTACATTGTAATTCTAGTTGTGAGTTTAATGTTGTTGGCCTGCAGCAGGGGGAACATCTGTTCCTCTCTGAAGTCTTTTGCAGTCTTTTCTTTTACAGTGTTATCCTATTTAGCTCCATCCATCTTTCCATCATGAGCAGCTTTCCTATCCTTACTGAAGGATAGCTTCCCCACAGTACTCCGCAGTATTTCACAGCGCTGGTCTACTTATATTGAAAGTTAATTTAAACAGACAAAATTTTATTAAACAGGTGACATCTAAAAGAGGTTAGTTACACTGGATTTATTTTGGGACTGACTTAATAAAAATATGCCCACCACACTTTTCATTTTCAAAAATACAAAAATATAGAAAACCTTGACAAATTTTTCTTCTACCTCACAATTTTACGTTATTATTATTACACTGAAGTTTGAGGTTGAAATATGACTCAGTTGAAAAAGGTCCAATGAATGTGGATCTTTTAGCGTAGCACTTTTTGATGGCTGCTGGGGAGGTTTTTGTCACCGAGCTCACCTCCTGCCACTGAACAACAAAGTTTTAAGAGATCATGTTTGGTCTGGCCCTCGCCATGTTCAGGAGACAAAAAAGTGAAAACATGGACAAACTTACATACCTTTGTATCACCAAAAAGAGACGTACTGAAACAGCTTCACCATGGACATTAAACACGCCCCGTCCCAACAGACTCTCAAACCCAAGTTTATCAATGAAAGCTTGACTGTGGATGAAAAATTGAATCTTGTTTTTTCTATATTTCAAATAAAAGTGTTCTCATCAAGAAGCAATCGTGACAGAGTTGTATAAAAGTTTTCAATGTTTATTGCAAAACTCCGGCGTCTCAGGGACACATGCATTAATATTAATAACATGCTTACATTTAGCTGTCTTGTACTTCATTGCTTTAGGGGCTTTTGTTTACAGCTTTTCATTTCAGCACAGCTTAACAAATGTTTAAAAGACAGAATTTATTTGCAAGCCTGGGATTGACAAAAAGCACACACATGAGAGAGTGTGTACATGTCTGGGTCTCACTTGTTGAGCTGAAACCATGTAACTCAGCAACTTTTAAAAAACAAACATAAGCTTTCTTTACATGAGGGAATCGCATATGCATGAACTTGTTTGTGGCCGAGCTCTACCGCATTAATCATTCCGCGATGGATTACAAATATGTGTGTCCTGTCTTAAAGTATATTATACTCCCCTCTTTGTTTAGACAGCTTAGCCATGGGAAACATTATGTAGACTAAATCTTTACAGCGCAGAGATTTAGTGAGTGGATGAGTGAGTCTTCCAATCTGCCATGGTTAGGACGGAGAAAACAGTCAAAATAAACATTGATCCAGTAATTACAAAACAATTATATCGAAATGGAAATATGGAGACTCTGAACTAGTTCAAATTTAAGAATAAATGTATAATTTTATGCAGAAGATAAAATAAGTATTAAAAAAGCACTTTAAAGGAATATGTAAAGTGCCTTGATAAAGAACTATTTTGACTTTTTCAGATTTTTTGTGTTAAAATCACAGAACATCTGTATTTATATGGAGATCAGATTACAGACAGGTTGACTATGTTTACTAAGTAGGTGGCTTTTGAAGGCAATTGGTTACAAATACATACCTTTCTTTTTTAGGATTTTTATTTGCTAAAAAATTTGAAAACTATGCACTCTTGTAGTTTCATTGTACCAATAATGCTATCGCCATTTTTTTTACAACCTAATAATATCTAGAAAAGTTTAAGAGTTCCTGCAAGGAACTGTATTAACAACAACAACAGATTTGGCAATATTATATATATATATATATATATATATATATATATATATATATATATATATATATATATATATATATATATATATATATATATATATATATATATATATATGTATTTACACATAAATCATTATATAAATCTTATATATACGATTTATATAAAGATTTTTCAAACCTGGAGTAAAGATGGAACTGACTGTTTCCGCATGCAAGCAAACACAAGATGACATAGGTGATCATGTTTGTGTGTGGCAAGCCGGGGCCAAAGGGGGCGAGAAACGAGGGCAGAAAGAAAACAAATTCACAATGCCAGCCCAACTTCCAAAAAAGTGTGAAAATCTCTATAAACCCATCAGCTCCAATAACAGGCGCGACTGAATGGAAGAGAAACAGAGGAGGCGGAGGAAGAGGCAGAGCAGAGCCAAAGAATAAACTGGCCTCCCCCCATTCACTTTTAAATTTCCTCCTCCACAGTCCCCTGCACACTGTTAATTACTGGCCAGGCATTCCCCTGCCACCTTTTCACACATAACAAGCACCCCCCGACCAGACCCACCGCTGGAATATATGCCTGCAGCCGGAGGATCAAGACCAATTATGGCCTTAAGCTGGACCTATTTCTGTTTAGCCCCAGTGTGGGAGGAGAAGGGGGGTGCAGTGGGTGTTAAACAGGCAGAGGAGGGGAGCAGAGTTGGTGAAGGTGTTATTTTTCCCACAACATAAATGTGTCTGTTTATTTTTGTGTTTCTTGCTGACCTTACTGCTAACTATAAAATAACAAAATATAAAAGTGGCTGGCCAAGATTCCAAGAAACATAAAGAGACCATAAAACAGACACAAATTTGTATTTGCACACAATCAGACCGAGATGCATGTGAAAAATGGCGATGCATAAAAAGTAGAAGCCCTTCCTAAAAAGTGACAGAAAATCAATAGAAGATGCAGGTATGATAAATTGAGGCAGAGAGAGAGTGAGGTGTTTGTAAAGCAGAAAGTCAAAGATTAAGTCTTAATGAAAATGCTGATTTTCTACCCTCAGATAGAGGACAGCACACACAAAAGTGGAGCGGAAATACCACATAAAATATATGGATGGATGCACATACACACACCAACAAGCACACTCATAAACACGCACGCACACTTTCGAATTACTGCTTGGCGAAGCCATTAGTTTCATATATAAGCAGACCTGCTGATGAAAGCTCATAAAGGCGGCTATGTAAATAAAACAAATGAAAAGCCAGAGCTCAGAGGTGAGAAGGAGATGCTAGAAAAAAAAAAAAAAGGAGACCCCTCAGGGATTTATTGTTTGTGAAAGGCTGCTCCATTTACTCTCACTACTGGAAAAGTGAGTGGTGCCATCATGGATGCATTAATTCGCATCTTCTAATGGCAGCAAAACAGCGCGCCTCGCATCAGTCTCACAGCTCAGTGAATAGAGAAAGATGAGGGAAGGAAGATGTGGGTGGGAACCGCGCATTCAGCGAGGTTGTGACCCTCTCACATGCCGTGCGCAAGGTAGACACACAAAGATACACACATATGCAATAATGTCTCAGCCATTACGCGTCTTATCAGAAGGATTTTCCGCATGAGGACAAAAAGGTGAAAGGTTGTGGCATGGCCATGCTCTTTTCATTGTACGTAGCGGCAGAAACATCACGCGGTAATGAAAAGGTTCAGGCCTAATGGAGGAAAATGTGACCTTCTTGTACCAACAATTTAAAAGGCAGATAATTTTTCTGTCTCTGTCGCTCTTTATTTCGTTTTGCACCAGCGTTTGATAGACTCTCAGCTAACGCAAAGAGCTGCTGGAATGCAAATCAAGCATCTTCTTCACTGTTTGGTGTAATGATTAACACAAATTAACTGGTTTACTTTTAGTGTTTACTTCTGGGAAAAGTTGACCATGGAAACCTTCAGCCATTACACAAACCCCAAAGTACATTCATGTTTAATTATATATATTTTTTCCTGTTAATAGAACAGGAAAAAATGACATATTTTAAGAAATGAATTATGTCAATATGCATGCACCAGTTTACAGGAAGGCTTTTTACAATGCAAAAGTACAGTTTCTTGTAAAACATTACATACCCTTGAACATTTTCACATTTTGTCACAATAAATTTATAAGCTTCTATTAAAAAAAAAAAAAAAGTAAAAATCAAAATGCAGTGCATAACCGTCAAGTGGGAAGAAAAGGATGAATGAAATTTATTGTTCTTTATTAAAGAATTGAAGTCCAAACATGTAGCATTCATTTGTGTTCAGCCCACCTCACTGTGATACCCTTCGACAAAATCTACCTGTGGGATTTTGAGCCCCCTTGTATGTAACTTAATCTGAACAAAAATACAGATCTATCACAGAATATTGGTGAACAATCAGCATCATGAAGGCACATGGTTGGGGTAAAGTTGTGAAGAAGTTTGGTTTGATGTGGGCTCATGTTACAAAAACAATATCAGAAGCTTGGAGCATCCCAAGAAGCACTGTTCAGTTCGTCATGCAGAAATTGAAACAGTATGGCTCAATTAAAAACTTACAAAGACATGATCATCTAAACTGACAAGGCAGGGCAAGGACAGCATTAGTCTGAGAAGAAGATAAGAAATGTTAGTTTCGGGCCACTTATTGTCTTTGAGGAACATGGGCATCACAATGAATTTTTTGTGATGCCACATTTTACAATAAAATACTACTTTCATTAGTTCTGGCTCTATTGCACCCATTCCATTTGATTAATAAGAGCATTCTCACATCGCTAATCTCCACTCTGAATTTTCTCAGTGCTTTGCCTGCTTCGAGCATAAACAACACAATGAATCCTTAGTGCACGCTGCTGAAAACTGGACAAGGTAACTCAGTTCCACTGACATCTCACGACGTCTCGCTTGTGTCATGAGGTGATACAACTTTCTGGTCTAACTGTGCTGGTGCTAGTGGTTCTGTTGAAGTAAATGCCATAGACATGTGTAAAGCTTCTTTCCTGGAAAGAAGGAGAACGTGGGCAGCGCTTGATATTTTTGATATTTTTTTCAAAATAAACGATTATTAGAAATAAGACACTTCACAAACTACAGTTAAAATAAGAACCTTGACAGTCCAGTCAAGTTGCTGAGAGCCACACACGTAAAAAAAAGGACGCATTTGACCAGCTTGACACCCCTGCTCAAGCAAAAGTGTCCTCCACATTACAAATGCTTCCAACTTCACATAATTTCAGCTCAATAGTGATTTGAAGCCATGGTTTGCCATGCAAAAGATATATCACTGAAAATGTCCGTTATTTTTCGGATTTTTTAGAAAGTTTTACAGTCGTTTTTGTTTGGAAAGTAAAAAATAAAAAAAAAACTGCATAATTTTTTCTGTTGTCAAATTAAGCAAGAAATTTGTTCAGAATAGACTAGAAATGAACTTTTTGCTTTTCCCAGGAGGAGCAAAAAATAAACAATTGCACTCTACACAGAATGCACAAAAAAAAAAAAGCTAGATTACATAGTAATAATCTGGTGACATCTGAAGTGTTGATCTCAATAAATTTCTGACATCTATGTACAATGCAAATCCAGCCATCTGCACGAGAGGAGCAGATAGTGAGAAAAATGGCTTCTCATACTTCCTGTGACATGACCGCACTTCCCATGGTGTGGCATTTCGCATAAACAGATGAGCTAATCTGAGCTGTGGATAAGGTACCTGCCTCATTCCACTAAATAAATAAGCCCTGTATCCCAATCCACCTCCTCGCCTGCATCTCTCCACACCCCATCCCTGCTTCTCCTGCTGTGCCCCTGCTCTCCATTTATTTCCCCTCCTCTCCATCAGTTGCAGATAGAAAGAGGGAACGAGGGAGAGTAAAAGTGGAAAAAATAGAAAAGGGCTCATATCATCGCCGGGCCAAAGGTGAGTCGCCTGGGGAGGCAGCGGGAATGAAATTCTCCCAGTCCCATTTTACCAGCCATTCAAAGCACATTACTCTGGAGAAGGGGAAACTTATAAAGCCCCCCTGCACTTGAACACATTTCTGTGTGTTTACGGGAGACAGAGAGGGGCTGCTCCACACAAGCCTCAGTAATAGATTCCCAATTTAGGCTCACTTCTTCACTCTCTTCCCCCTTTTGTCTTCCTGTCTCTCACTTTTGCTTTATCAGTCTTTTTACTCGCTTTCTGTATTCCCATTCTCTCGCCGTATGCATCCATTTCTTTGCAGACATGCTGTCCTCTCTCCAGCTCAGATGACCAGAGGCTCCTGCAGCCAGACTGCTCCGAGAAAGGAATATCAGATGTATTTGTTTGTGTCTCCTGTTGTAGACACTGCAAATTATTTCGCTGAGGAGGGCTGATAGCCTTGATTACATAACTGTTGTCTTCATAACTTGATTGCTGCTTGTGATAGTTTTACTGTGTCTGAAGCGAGCTGCTTGTATGAATCTTAGTTGGTGCACCCAGATTGCCAGTGTTTACTGCAAAGCTACTGAAGTACTACATCTGCTTGTCAGGAAAGGTAGGCCGACTACACTCCAGAGTCAGTTAAAGAAAAAATATTTATGAGTCTCCAGCAACTGTAACCTACTTTAAATGACCTCAGTGTCCAAAAACCAACCAGTCTCTCTGGCTTTCAGAATCAAATCAGTTTTATCACTTATCAATATCACTAGTGCCTCTTGAATCTGAATTGCATTTTTCCAGGTCGTTACCACTGCATAATATCCAAGAATTGACCACAAAAACCAAAAATGGAGGGTAAAAAAAAAATAAACTTTTCACAAAACCACATCTTGATGAACTTGGTTGGACGTATGATGTCACAACTTATTTTTATAAACTTAATTTCACAAAAAACAATGATGCAGTTTCTTATATTGAACTTTTTGATATATTCTGAAATAATTCAATTAAAAAAAATATATTCAATCTTCATTTTCCCCAGTTTTATGCGGTACTTCTGTTAATGGTTTTCATATCACCAGAACGGATGTAAGTGGTCCAAAAAGAACGCACAGATTGTTTTGAGAAGCCACGTTACATCATGACGTCAAAAAATACTTCTACAGTGACAAAACATTTCTTTTGACAAATTCATATAAGTCAGCTGGTCAGTTGAACTCTACAAGAGCTGCAGGAAGTCATGAAAGGTTTAAGTTTAATGGTCTGTTTACACTACAGCTGTATCAGTGAAACTGTTGGGAAAAAAAAATCCTTCAAGGTAGAAGGGCATCTTCCTCATAATAGATGCCAAGTTAAATGATTTCCAAGACATTTAATTGGTCTAAAAATCTGTGGCTATGGCAGATTCTGGTAGGGGCAACATCAAATATGAACGTTGAATGTTTTGCCTAGTTGATTATAGAGCATGAGGAATGGCATGCTGTCATGTGCTTTGCTGTATTTTTTATCTGCACAGATAAGTTTGACTAAAAGTGATCTAATTATCATATTATGGTTCTATTACATGAAGCTGCTCACAGGCTATTATTAACCCCAGCACCTCTTGCGGTGTTACTACTGTTCGGTCACAGGGTATTAAATCACAAGCTCCTAATTAGGTTACTATGTTACAATTTTCAAGGCTCTCATCGACTGCTTGAGGATAAACGTTTACCTTAAGTGTAAAGTGTTTCTTTTTTTCTTTTGACTGTTTCATTTTGTGTTAATTTAATCTGATTCAGATACTTTTTCTTTTTTCAGTATGGCTATCAGAAAGGCGAGACAGGTCAGTGACAGTCACTGTTAACTATAAATCTATATAATTAATGTATATATTGAGGGATTAGGGCCAAAGGTACATAAATTACTTTTACTAAAATGTCACTGATACCCCTCTGGCTCTTATCTCTTTATATGTCCTCTGCTTTTAATACTTTTTTAATCATTACAATTATTCTTGTGTGATAAATTCAGCTAATACCCCTGTCCATCAGACACTCACAAGCAGTATGTAACCTTAAAACATGTGGACACCTGAGAGAATTTTTTATTTTTTATTTTTCCCAAAATAATGGGAATTTATGGTAAGGAAAAAAAAACAGAGAATGTCAAAATTTAAGGTCATGTCATTCTTTTTCATTGAGATTAAATTTTCCAAAAAAAAAAAAAAAAAACTACTAATGTATGTAACACTGAAAACAATCACTGGTCACATGTCCTGGGTGGAGACTCAATAGATTCTCCAGAGGCAAAAAAATATAAAACCACTAGGAAAACAAGTTTCACCTTTGGTAAATAAAGGTGCTTTAGCTCCACTGCGTGTCGAGGTACACTAACTGGTAGCAATACAACTGACTTAGAGTGACATCAGGAACTGTGCCATTGGTACGAAGAGATCTAACATTTCACTGCAGAATACAAAACCTTTTTGCTCAGTAGCAGCAACCAGCAATAGATGACATGTTAGCAGTTCTGGGTTACTAAGTGTTCCACACAGCTGGAGAAACCTCTTGCAACTCTGACACTTTCTCTTATACCTCTAACTTTAAAATATAGAAATAGAATATTCATGTCAGTAAAAACAGAGTCCAGGTCTTTAAAAGTTTACAATTTTGCAATTGAAAATAGAGTGTAGGGAAACCTGTACGAAGGTCAAACTGAAAGTCCAATCTATGGTTTCCAGCAGACAAAGAATGACCATGTACTGAATAAGAAATAAACATCTGAGATGTGTTGTCAGAAGTAGTTTCAGGCACAGCAGAAGAGACATCAGGGAATGTCTTTGGAAGCCTGCCGTTTAGAGTGGACGGCAGGCTGCCCATCAGTGACAGGCCCCAGGCCAGTGTAAAGTGAAGGAGACAATAGGAGCTGGCAGGTGAGACCTGGCCTGGAGTCAGATCATACAAGCCCAGCTGGGGCTAACACATCAGCAGACAGCAGCACAATGCAGGTGGCCTGACACAGATGTAAATATGACCTGCCACTGATGGGCTCTGGGGGAATTCAGTTCGATTCAAATCAGGACTTATTTGCATAAAGAGGTATTCTGAGATGGAATATTTTCACATGCTTTTGGGGCTCAAAGAGACTTGCAACATAATTTTTTTTGGATCGCCTCAAAAATTATTTAAGCTTGTCCTTCTTAGTCTTTTTAGCTGACTCGTTTAGTACTGACACCCAAATCTCATCTCAGTTTTCCAAAATGTCGGAAACAAAAGAACCTGTACCCCTCTTTTCTCCAGACCATAGGGGTGTATTTTAATCAACATCATGTGCAAATGAAATGTCACGCCCTTTAATGTGCGAGCACCGTGGGAAATGTCGATAGAAATGTCAAGTGGTTGCAGGGATGTGAGACCAGAGGGGTAGATGTCAGCCATGGTACAGTAAACCAAGAGGCCACTGGGCATTCCCAACCTTAACACTGATGAGAGCAGAGTAAATTTAGAGCTTGATGCACTTCTGCAGCATCTGTGTGAGTAATTAAGACTCAATAAATAGCCTGTATTGTGGAAACATTATTTGACTCCTTCCTAAACATGTGGATTTGGTATTTGGTATTGAAACAGACTATAACTCAAATAGACTTGTTTTGTCCGAATGTTTATTTATCGTTATTAGCAATACACACAATTCACTTTGTCATAACATTTTTAAATTACAGAAGAGCATCACAAAAGGAAAGAAAAAAAAAACAAAAAATGAGAAGATACTGCAAATTCTTGAAATGTACTATGAATATTTGCAAACAGTACTGCAATAATGTCAGGATATAAAGGTGATCAGCCTGTGATGCTGTGGAGGTGGAATGGAAGCGCAGGTTGATTTTGTGGTCTGCGTTGCTTTTGTGTTTCTTGTCTTCATTTTGGGAATATCCCATCTATTAATGTGCAGGGATTCAGGCAGATGAGTTTGCTGGACAGTCAAACACAATGATACCATAATCATTAAATTTGAAATTGGTACTTTACTGTGGGTGCCAAGTCCACCATCTCCATAACACAGAAGTAAATAAGGCATGCTCTGATATTCATTGGCAGATATCTTCATTGGCTTTGGACTGGCTATTAAATAGTGGACCCACTTTTGCCGATGACATGGCTCTTTAAATTATAGCTGACTGATGAAACTTTAGAGGACATCAAGCAATGTGGATTCTGCAACTTGCTATCATTCTTCCTACAAAGTCTGGGACTTTGATTGCCAAATGAAATACAACATTTACTTTCTACTGAAAAAAGGACTTTTGCTAGCTGTAAACCAAAGTTATCAAAATTACCAGAAATAAATGTCACTCAAATAAATAATTTTTTTTAAACGGTATAATTTATTGAAATTTACCAGTCGAGAAACTGGGGCTTTGATTTTGATTTGCAGTCAAAGCACACAAAAGAAAAGGCATGCTGCTCACTGTCATGTATTAGGAAATTCACTTATTGAAGGTAGGTTTCTACCATCCATTGGTAAGACATGCATATATAAATTGTAGCATGTAGCAAGTTAACTGAAACTGTTGCAAAAGAACAGTACAGCTAGCCATCCTGCATCTTCACTTTGAAAAAGCAATCAGCTTTCTAAATAATGGCTTTCATTAACTGATCAAAGCAGATTTAGGTAAGAGGCCTTCCTCACAGCTCTTCACCAAAGCAAAAGGGTGGAATATATATATTTTTGCTCTTAAAGCAGTAAGAGATTATTTTCCCTCAAAGATATAACAGTCCACCTGTCAGAGGGAGTTAAGGATGACGCCCTATCACTGACAGTTACACTATCACCCTGCACAAAACTCTGTATTTCTCAGTGAAAAATAAAATATAGGAAAAATAAGGACACCCACCAGGAGAGGCACGGTGGCTCATATCTTGCTGACGACATAATTCCACTGTCAGGACGAGAACCGGAGAAAGATGCAGAGATGGTGTCTGGGCATGTACCTATGCAGACAGATTGTGCTGTGTAAAACCATGGCGCGCTGCAGTAGAGGGGACCTGGGCTCAAGCACAAATTAACTGTGTGGCAGACTGGACTGTCAACTGCAATTACCTGCCTCGCACTTCCTGGACCATCCTGGTAATTTATTTCCTCTTCCCCTCCCTAAGAGACTTTCTCTTCTTGTTCCTGCTCTCTGGGTTTCAAGTATCACCAACGAATGTAAACAAGCATTGGGCCACTTCTCAGCATCTCGAAAGGTTTATTAATGGGAGTCTTACGTCGCACATTTTGAGGCTATTTTAGATGAGGAATTGGGCATCGGCCTTCCGCTCTGCCTCAGACCCTCTCTCTATTGGCCTCTCAACCACATTATGAGCCGATTAGTCATTGAAGGTTAGCGGCTTATTTTGAAAAAAATAACAAAAAAACAAAACACTTCTTGTTACTGGTCGTGTTTCCAAATGTGTTCAATCAGAAATTAAATGAAAAGAGCTAATTCCCCTTTTACATTTTCTGTTCACTTATAAAATGTAAGATTTCTATATTGGACACAATTTGTTTATAGCGATAGTTATAGTGTTTTTTCATTTGAAAAATGTTGTCTTTTATTGACATTACCATATCTGTACAGTCATGGTTAAAGGAGGCAGTACAAGCTGCAACGAATGGAGAAGGTTTTCATTTTGTCAGGATGATATCAATATTCCATGTCAGGTTTTGAAGGGCTGCCCACAGCTACTGTAGAGTTGGACCTGGATGGTCCAAAAGAAACATCTGTCTCGCTTGTAAAGGTGCGATTTTCATTCGAATGACAATCATTTTGCTGAGGGTCTGATCAGAATTCAGAAATTATGTTAAGAATTACAAAACCAGACAAAACTCACTGGCTCTTGTCATTCCAATATAAGTTAATTGCCTTTATTAGAAGGTGTACCAACAATTAGTAGAATCTTAAAGGAATTAGTAAAATAATGATCTGGTAGATTAACTTTGACAGAACTTAAATGTCAGACCTCTGAATTATGTAGGATTTTTCAACTTGAACTGATAAAAAATAACTCTCTGGGCATCATGTTTAAGTGGTCATGCAATGATGCGCGCGCTTGCATCTGTTTGCATCTTTGCATGCAGGGTTCAGCTCTTGGTCTCATGTTAGTACATCTCTTAGACTGAGAAGTGACTTTAAGGCTAAGACATCCCTAAAGGTTCAAATCCACCACACTAACATGGTTGTAGTCATGATCCCTTAACGCTTAGGATCCTTGGGGGAAAAAACCAAACATTTAGCCATGATGAAAAATCATGTAAGAAAAGCCACTGCTTGGTTCAACAGCAATTATGGATATTGCCCCCTAAGTCCTGTTCTGGCTCAGCCAGTTGCATCACACGGCATCATCTCAGGGAGAGTAAGGGTGTTCAGTCAGGCGGTCACATAGTTACTAAACTGCCACTTAACACGGTGTATGTAGCCAGATGTATCAGCCCTCTGGTAACACTGTTAGCTTATAAGTACACACAGCAAAAAGTTAATGTTTCAAGAATATGACTTTCATACAATGATTTTCTGAGTGACTACAATTCTAATGGACCAACAAACAGCAAACTTCAATGGATTTTCTAAGTAATAAAAGGGTGCATAATTAGTTTTTTTTTATTTTCTTAACAAATGAAAATGTAAATAATGCAGCTTTACACATCTAAAGTCTGAAAAGGTTTCCAGAGTAATTGCCAAAGCAAAGGAGCGTTTTCCCCACAGCATAATGCTGCAACCACCAGGTTTCATTTGGGGTTTCTCTTGTCTGCCCAGGCTGTTCAGGTGGATGGCTACCGTGTCTTTATATCTTTGTAATTGTGTCGTCCTGTATCACACTCTTCTCTCAGACCACCATGGCTATATCCACACATCAATTTTTTTGCTAAATTTCAAGCCATATCTGACTTCTTCACAACAATCTGAGCAGTCTTATTACAATCTTTTCACTGTCCAAAAAAAAAAAATCTAATTTATGCCACTCCCATATGTGGTATGAAACTGGATAGGTATCCAATAGTTTTTCAAGGCATCTGCAGTCTTAACAGTCATGTCACCATTAGCCAAGTTTTACATCAATGCCTTCAGACATGCATCATAAATCTGCAACAGGAAAAGCCTGTTGCAGAAACTCACTGATGAGAACAGTGACTGAAAATTGTAATTCTGATAAATTATGAAAGTCAGTGAAGCCCATCAGATCACAATTCCACCACTCCTACACATCCAAACAGACTTTTCTGTAGAAGTTGCAGTCAACGCTTCACAAAAGGTCATGCTAGTTGTTGTTTTAGTTTCTCTCTCTTTTTTTTTTTGGGCTTCCTTCACCTTTTTATGATATTGAGACAATTGTGTTAGATCCCATAAATCAACAACTTTAAAATTAATCTACAGACAGCAACATCCAAAGTCGGCCTTCTATCACCTGAAGAACATCTCCAGGATTAGAGGACTAATGTCTCAGCCAGATCTAGAGAAACTCATCCATGCGTTTATCTTTAGTCGCATTGATTATTGCAACAGACTTCACAGGCCTGTCCAATAAATCAATCAAACAGCTGCAGCTGATCATGAACGCTGCTGCTCGTGTTTTCACTAGAACCAGGAAGATAGAGACATAACACCAGTTTTAAAGTCCCTCCACTGGCTCCCTGTAGCTCAAAGAATAGATTTTAAAATACTGTTGTTAGTTTACAAATCACTGAATGGTTTAGCACCACAATACATCAGAGATCTGCTGTTGTTGTATCAACCTTCCAGACCTTTCAGGTCTTCTGGTTCTGGTCTGCTTTGCATCTCCAGAACCAGAACCAAGAGAGGAGAAGCAGCTTTCAGCATCTATGCACCAAAAATTTGGAACAGACTTCCAGAAAACTGTAAAACAGCGGAAACCCTGACTTCCTTTAAATCTCGACTAAAAACACACCTGTTTATAATTGTATTTGAAATGTAATATGTAACAATGTATTGTCTATTATATGTTGCATGACTTTGTGTTTTTGTGTTTATGATGTAAAGCAATTTGAAATGCCTTGCTGCTGAAATGTGCTATACAAATAAAATTTGATTTGATTTTAATTTGATCCACTTTTACTTCTGAAAACAGTGAGCTTTGTGTTTTTCTTCTGAGCGTCTGGGTAATGTGGAATCATAAACTATTTACCCAGATGTCTAAATGTGGCCACATGTAATTAATAATGTGTCCAACTATGCAAATAAAAACAAATATATAAGCAAAACATCAGAATTGAGCATCAAGATCTGTTGTATGAATGTAGCCTATGTTTCACTATTGGGGATGTCATGGTGATGTGTGGTGTTAGCTTATGCACATCACATTATGCAGGTATTGCATTCAAAACAATTTTTTATTTACTCTTCTCTTTATCCATATTCCATATGATCAAATATAATCTTTTAGTGAACCAATGCTTTTGTTCATTTTTACTGTTAGTTGATAAAGATCAAAAGGTAAGGACTTTTCTTTGTCATTCTCATAAAAACGTAATTATAGCAAACAGACCTTTACAATTGAGCATACACTGTAGGTGATTTAACAATGTGCCTTGTGTGGGAAGAATAATGGTTAAAATAGAACAAATGAAAAGAAGAACATAATGCAGGGTGGGGAAGAAGAAAAAGAAAGGGGTGGGACCAGATATGAGCATATTGCTGGTTCCACTTTATTTCCCGCCGAACTGTCAAAATGAATTTCAGAAGAGGAAAGTGCTTACTCCATGAAACACAAAAAAAGTCTCATTGGTGGTGGTGGTACAGAATAGAGATTGGAGTTGGGACGCACAAGAGGAGGGTGCTGTAGAACAATGAAAGAGGTATAATGCTGACAGTAAAATAAAGAGATATAAGAACCCAATTAAAGCCAGGGAGATGATGGAGGGCTAGTCCTCTTGTGTGGGTGAGAGGGGCAGAAGAGATCTCAATACCAGGATGCTGAAACAGAAATGCCCGGAATAAAGCTGCACGACCCAAACTGCCAGACTGCAAATCCACAGCTGAGACTTACAGCACCGGTGAGATAAGTGAAATTTTTTCCAAGGAGAATTTCTAAATCAGCATCTACCCACATTGAACTTGCTTGACTGTGTCTTTGCCGCATATTTTCGTCTTGCAGAAGAACGAATAGCTCTTGAGTTCTTTTCAAATTTTGGGAAGTTACAACTACAAACTTATTTTATTGGGATTGTATGTAGTAACCAAGAGCACAATTGCAAAGTAAGAGGAAGGAAAATTAGGTATGTTTATATATTCCAAAAAAATATGCTAAAAAATCCTAAAACTGAAAACAATATTGCAAGTGCATACACACCAATAATTGGTTGTCTGCCTAAGCTGACAGATCATGGAGACAATAGCAGACAATAAAGCAGAAGGCCATGGTGACTGGAGGAGCAGCAGACTAACATGACGGCTATTAAACTTACACTCCACAAATCTGGCCTTTATGGAGGAGGGAAAGGCAAACAGTAAATAATCTTTACTTGCATAGCGCCTTATCTAGTCAACAGTGCTTTACACTACATTCATCATTCACTCACTCACACACAGTCATACGCTAAAGGTGGTAAGCAACGCTGTAGCTACAGCTGCCCAGGGTCAGACTGACAGAAGCCTGTCTGCTGTCTAACCGGGTCCTCTAACTACAACCACCAGGTAAGATGGTTGAAGTGTTGGACAACTCAGGTGAACAGAGCAAGGGCTGACAACACATCGATCACAGGAAAAACTCCTACCTCCTGAGCCATAGTCGCTCAGACAAAAGTCAAGTGAAATCCACAAGAAGTCCTATTAGGAGTTTATCTGAAGCCACATCAGTGGCACAGTAAAGTGAGGAAAGAGAGGAAGAAGGTTCTCTGCTCAGATCACAGTAAACCTGAAGCTTCTTATATGTCTGGTCCCTAAGAGAGTACTAAATGAAGGGCTTTGTTTTACATGCAGCCCCTTTTAGGATTCCTCCATCTTTCTTGTTCTTGTTCTACTTGTCACCACCTTAGTCACAGGAACAAAATTAAAAAGTAAAAAAATTCAAAAGACTGCTCACTTAAGCTTGAGTTGGAGCGTGGAATTGCTCCAGGAACAGAACAAAAGTGAAAAGTAAAGCAAAGGGAAGAGAGATAAGCAGTGGACTTCTCTGTGAAGAGGGACGTTGAAAAATACAACACTGAATAACACTTACTATGTTTTACTACCCAGACACCTGCGAGTACATGGATGAGGTCGTCTGCACAGTCCCGGCTCATCCTTGGGTACATGTCGGACCCCAGGGTGCCTCCGATTGGCATGGAGATACTAATGGAGTGGAGCAGAAGAGCTGCTGGGAATGGCAAATCTCCGGCTGTGGGGATGCAGAGGAAGTCTATGTGGGATCAAGCTCCCACCCGTCAGCCCTGAGTTTTGATCTACAGTGAGGCACAGCTTTTGATGTCTTAATCATCTCCCTCAATCGAGCTCAGGGAGGTGAGGGAAAAGCAGAGCAGCGAGGAGAGGAGGGAAAGAGGAAAGAGGCAAGAGGGTATGAAGGGAGACAACGGGGCAGCCCAAGGATGTGAGCCCTATGTGGGGAAAGGGTATGTGTGATAGCCTGGTTCTCCCTGGATGACTAAGTCTCTGTTGGCGTTCACAGAATCTGAACACGTAAACAAATTCATATTAGCTGCACTGATTTCATGTTCAGCGCTGCCTATGCTTTCCCTTCTATTTTCAATGTGTGTAACACATAATTGATACCCTCAGCTGCACAGAATACCTGAAAAGACCTAAAGAAAAGGCAACAATCTCTCAGAAGCAAAGTTCAGTCAGTGTTAGAAAGCAGAACTTCACAGTAAGCCCGAGTCAAAGGGGCTCACAAATGTTCATAAGAGATGCAACTGAGAGCCAGAGTTCAGCACAATCCAATTAAATCAGCAACCGCCATCTTAAGCAAGGAGTAGAGGCCAGAAAGAGAGAAAGAAGTGATTCTGTAGTGGGTAAAAAAAGGAGAAATTGGGAAAAGAAAGATGGATGAAGAGAGAGAGAGAAAGTCAAGATTAAACAGTCAGATAAAACGAAGAGTGAGTCAGAGATGTATTCATTCATCAAAAGTTACAGACCCCCACCCACGGCTTCTCCTCAGGGCTAAGTGCTCCACGGAGAAGTCTGATGAGCAGAGAGAGAGGGAAGACAGAGCGCAGAGTGAAGAAGAACCCCCTCCACCCACTAACTGCAACCCCCTACCGAAATCACTATCACTATCTAAAGAGAATAGCACAGCGTGCATTGTCATCTTCACACTTCTCAGACAGAAGACACAAGCAATTAATAAGTCAACAAAACTGGAGATTTTCAAATATCGTGTCATAATGCCACACTGCACTGTTAGAGAACAAAAACTAGAATATGCTTTCAGAAAAAGTAAAGAGGAAAAAAAAACTCAGCTTTAACTCTGTGTCAAAACATAAAAGAAGAGTTTCCTAATAAGCCATTTGACACTTAAATAGAGACCTCTAATACAGCAAAATACTTAATTAAACAGTAACCGCGACTGTAAATCAGTAACCAGCAGGGGATTACAGAGTAAGCTCTTACATCTTAACTGTAACAAGTGACAACAAGATGTCAAAGAGGTGCAGTACAATGTCTGGAATCAAAGTAAAGGAGATTGAACAAGGGAGAAGCAGATATGTTCATTTTTTCCAAGTCCAAGACGTAAAGGGAGAGCAGAAAGTCAAAGTTAAATCTACTACTTGTCAGTTTTTGGAAAATTGATAAGTCATAATGCGGATCCCATAATGACAATAAATATGAAGTCATGTTCAAAGACAAAGACTTGTGTTAAGACAGGTTAATGTGAAATGTCTAGGCAGATCAAGTAGAATGGCTTTTACTTTTAAGAACTGTTAATATATTAATTATTTAGGTTGATTTCACACCGGTCCTGCTTACTCCAACTTAAACAAACTCTAGAAAGTCTGGTTCGTCTGAGGAGAAGTGGATTTAAAAGTTGAACTCTCTTTTGAGTACTTACAACACATCACCACTCTGAATGGCATCCCAACATAAAGAACATGAAGACTTCATTAAACCCTGTGTGCTGCAGCCTGTGACTGCTGATCACACCCTTGCACAGTTTGGATTTTTCCCATCATTAGCTTAGTAAATGAAACTTCAGTGAATCAACAACATTGCTCTCAAAAATGAATGAACCTAATCAAACGATAAATGGTTTCATGTATCACCAAACAACTACATCAGAAGTGGATTTGTTTTAAAATACCTCCATTGTCAAACACCCTCGGTTAGAAAGGCTAGATCTAATGTAACAAAACAATGTTGTTTTTTCCTGCTTTTAACCAGAGGAATGGCTTTCATTGACTTTAATGACTTTCATTCTTTGTCCAGAAGTTTTACACACATATTAGAATTAATGCCTGCAACACTTGCCAGGCATTTTCTTAGAATTGAAATAGGAGGGAAACATGATATTCTAAGAAAAACTAATAATTTGGCTCAATAGCAGCACAAAGTCAACATTTATAACATTTATAAATTTGATTGGCAACCCTGATCACATAATATTTCAACACTTCTCAATGCAAGACCAGGTGAAATAATCTACAATTTATACATATTGTGTCTGATTACCTCTGTAAATAATGTCTCAGATATCAAACCAATTATAAATGTACAAAGATTTAAGAAACGAAATGCACTGTATTGACTTTTAGAAATGCCATTGAGATTAAAAATTTATTTTACAGGAGAATCCAGGACTGGCATCAGCTCTTGCTCTCTCTATATATATGTACACATATATGTATTTCCGGAATAAAGTTTCTGACCCTATCTAAATAAAAATTTTAAAAAAAATTCCCATAACTCCACTGGATGATCAGAAGTGTCAATGGCATCTAAAGATGGTGACTCTTTGCATACACAGAATATAGGGGGCCTGACATGTCACATTTATTTGTTCTCATTAGGTTATATTATGGTCTTAATTTAGGCTTTGGTGCCCCTGCATAACTTTAAACATGGCTTAAACTTGCTCAAAGATCTATCTGTAGCTCCTTAAAATGAAAAATAATATTTTTAAGTCTCCATCATCGTATGTGTGCATCAAGGAGACAATGACTCGAAAAGCCATGCAAATTATAATGGCAGCCTGAATGAGCATTGGGTTTAGTCCTGAATCTACTTATCAAACCCTTCCTCCTGATTGGCTAGGTACCTGATTTATGAGGATACTTTGTGCTTTTGGAATGTGGTGAATTACAATAATTCTGCTATTTACTCTGGAGTGGGAGGAGATTAGCTTCTGGACCACAGCTCTAAGCAGCGAGTGAAGCCCAAAGAAACATGCATAAAAAAATTGTCTGGTGGAGTCTCAGTAAAATAATATTACACATATACTTCTGACTTCAAAGGGGCCTTATAGACCAAAAGTCTAACCCAGCACTCGAGCAAGAGCTCTATCCAGAGTAGCTTAGAGTCCTAATTTAGTAATTCCGCAGTCAATGAGCAGATACAGCAGATAAATACTACTGATGGAAACCTCAATTGCCACTCTCGAGAAATGTAATCCAAGCTCTGGAATGAGGTGCACAAGACATGACAGTGGAACAAATTTCTTTAAATGCAGACAAAATTTTTTATTGAGCTTTCTTTTTACTAAATTATGGTGCACATTAACTCCAACCCCTTAGCCACTGAATTTAATCCATCAGTTACCCAGAAAACTGTTGCAAATTCTTCTCATCGGCAGCAAATAGTGGTCTCTCTCTCTCTCTCTCTTTCTCACACACACACACACACACGCTCAGGCACATGGCAGATTTGCCTCTTGCTATATTTATCTGGTACCGATGCATATTTATTTCTAATTCTTACATGGCTGCAGGCTCCGCCGTGATTCGCCATCCTCCACCGGCATTAGCGGTCTATAATAGGGCTTAGAATTACATGTGGAACCCTGTTGGAGTCTCATGGCTGGATTTAAGGTGGGATTTATCATGTTCCGAATTATTCACTGCTCAAGCGCATTTCCAGTCCCTATGAAGTACAACTGGGTTATGAGACCCCCAAAAAGCCAATGGAGAACGCAGGGAGAACGGAAAGAAAATGGGAAGAAGTGTAGGTATTGGCTGAAAGTCTAACAGAGCGGGGAAATGGAGGAGGAAAAGTGAGGATTTGACGGAAAGTCTTAACTAGATAGATAAAATATGTTAATGAAGTTGGGCTGAACCGTAAAACTAACTCAAATATTCCACCCGAATAAAATATAAAATTTTTAATCACAGAATAATATTAATGCATATTTAAATTTCGGTATGATTTAATGCCCCATAATTTTTTATGATCAGTGTTCCCCTCATAACATCTCTTATTTCAAATCACTGAACTTCACAGTGATGCTCATTACATACACACACACCTACAGACACACACACCCCCGGACATGTTTGTGAGAGACATGATGGAAAATAGGGTCTGGTAGAGCATGGTCTTGGTATCTATGGTGTTGACACACATCAGTCTTACGAGGGCTTGGTTCACGTCTCGGATGTAAGAGGGCAATGGATGAAACACACACACACACCAAGGGTTAAAATAACATGTCTGAGGGCAAACTCACTGCAGACTGGAACAAACAAATGGTCGCAGAGGCTGCAAACAACTTGAACAAAGTTGGAGAAAAAACTAACTTAACTTAGTAAGGGTAATATTTGCTTTAAACTTTGGTGGGGGTTGTCTATCTAGTACAGTTTGAAGTGTTTTGAGAGAGCTCCAGGCTACTCAGATATATATGGCGTAAATGCATATTTTTTGTCTGCAACTAATATTAATACAGTTTCAATGCAAATGTCATCAGTCATTAAAGGAAGGCTAAGAATTAAGCATTTTCCAGGCATTTTATACCATGTTATCTTAAGTTATGATGAAAATGCTTTAAATACAAAAAACAACTTAAAAGAAATCAGACTTCACATTATAGCCATACCAACGCCATAAGACTGACCTCTGTCTCTTTAAGGACCCCCTACCCTTTCTGACACACCCACTTCAGTATGTCATCACAATAAAAGAATGAAATATGAAAATAATGGTAGAAAATTGTGTGGATCCCTATCCCCCATCCCAACTCCTACTTCCCACCAACACCACATAAATACACAGAGAAAACCAGAGAGCAAGACTTTATTTATAAGCTGAGAAATATGGGCATATGTAATCAAAACAGCCCATCTAACTTTAGATGTAGCTTCAATATTTGAAATCACACAAGTGCAAAAACTGAATTAGGTCAATCAGCTGAGCACTTTTGTGACTGTGATCCACTGGGGTGAACATTTATTTTGTCTCTGAAGAAAGCAACTTTGAAAGACTTTTTCTTTTGTCTTCATTTTCTATTAAGTTAATAATTGATGACTTATGCCTAATAATATCTCTTTACTGCTCATTGTTTCACTTGGGACTATCCTTAAGACTAATTAGTTCCCCTAATTTTTAATCAGCAGAACCATGTTTTGCTCTTTTTGGCAGCAAACTGATAACGCCTTTATCTGAAACACACCTGCTGGAGGGCTCTGTGAAATTATGTCTGAGTATTCTGTAGGTTTTGAGATGCAATTCAATCAACCACAGATTAAAGAGAGGAAAAATGTATTTCACTTTGTGGTGTTGGATTAGCAAACTATGTAAAGAGTAAGAATGGCAAGAAAACAAGCACATGGAGTGCAACTAAGAGCACAACTGACTGCAATAATGAAACATGGCTTTGCAGAAGCACTGAATTCGACAGTGACTCTGAGAAAACAACAAAAAAGCACAGAGCAACTTGACCTCTGCCACCGTTGGCAGCAAACCAATCACTAGCACCCATATCTGAACATGTGCCCCAGGCCAAACTCTCTCCTCACACAGAGCAGGAGTGAGGAGGAGAGCAGAGAGGGGATTTGTTTCAGCCACACGATGGTACAGAGAAACTGCCTCCTCCCTCTCCACCACTCACAGCTCCCCTACCTTTCCCTGCCACAGGGCTTTTCCCAACACCTCCACACGCATTCTCAGTTATCTATTTGCTTCTCTCTTCATACTTTCGATAACAAAAAAAAGGCAAAAAATAACCTTGTTTCATTCTCTCTCCCAAAAAAGGGAGGATGTTAACTCTCTTGTGTGGTTTGCGTATTCTAAGTTTATCCTTATTACTGTTTTCACTTACTTGAAGTAAAGAGAAAGATGTTTTTTTGTATTTTTTTTGTATGAACTTGTCTTTTGTATGTCTACATCAGCTCTGGGTATTGATTTGACTGCGAGGTACTGTGTGGGTAGCTGGCGGTCTGGATCGTGTTACCAGGTCCAGCTGTCTCTCTGCGGCAGAAAAGTCCGACAGACAGATCAGAATAATAAGACCACAGTGAACGAATTTGCAACATGACCCTAATTTCATCTCTAATATAATCAGCTCTGTCAATGCTGTGTCTGTCTGTTCTTTCTTTCACACTGATACCAAGAAAATGTTTGAACACATAAAATAACTGGTAGAAATAAATAATAAAAAAAAAGAACTACACATGTACAAACAACCAAAGGAATTTAGATTATTTTCCATAATGTAAGTACTGAATGTGTGTCTACCAGATTGGCCAATTAGGCTTGTAATAAAAAGAACGAGGGTCACTGAGAAAGAAACATCAACTTTTTTGGACTCGGCTCAAATCAACCTCAACAACACGTTTGGCTTCCCTGTGCATTGTGGTTTGATAAGAGTTTACTTAGTGTTCCACAACTACCAGCTTGCTGACAGATGGTGTGTTCACTTTAAAGAAAGGAAATGGGATTGTCTTTCTGGGAAAAAAAAAAATCCCTAAGAAAGAAAATGTCATCACTTTCATGGAGAGATTAAGAGCTGACCCTAGCTTAAATTTGAACCCATTTGACAAACAGATTTTTAAAACACACAATACAGTGATGTAATTTTTTTGAAAGAAACATTCACTGGCAACTAATTAAACATGGCTGAAAAATCAAGTAAAGATTTTTTAACATACAAACGTGGAGAAAATTGTTGAGACCCCTTTATTAGGGAACAATGGTCACTGTAATAACTTGAAACTGACAAAAGTAATATTCAATAAAAAAAAATTACTGAAAATTAGCCAAAGATCAGACATTGATTTTGGATTTGTAGTTTAACAGAACCCATTTTAAAAATTTAACTAATAAAAAAGGACTGGACAAAAATGTAACTTTATATTTTGTTACATAAAATCTTGAGGCAATTACAGCAGCCAAGTAATTTCCGTGACTTTCAATGAAACTTCTACGTCTGTCCACAAGTATTACAACCTTCTGCTTGTTGGTACAGTAGAAGAAAAGAAAGAATAAACCATGCCATGTTGTTCTGTATTTTAAGAGAGTTTAAACAGGGCTAGAATACTGAGAATCCAGTAGCTATAAATCTGCATTCACAGTTTTGCTCAGCTGGTTCGCATCTAACCTTCTTCAGTGATCTTTAATCATCCAAAAAGGCTGAAAGATCATATATGCGGTCTATGTCTCTCTCATACCTCTGTCATGGGTTTAATCAGTTTAAGTGTGACATTCTGTTTTTTTTCTGTGGTTTTGTTGATTTCCTTGTCAATATTTAATTAATTTGTACAACACACTGGGTTAAGATTAAAGAACTCTATATTGGATTATCAAAGGCGCTGATGCAGGCAGACAGAGGGGTTGACTCATTGCAAAGAATCCAACCAATTACACTGGATTACTAGACTTGTTTGGCTCACAGTCTGATGCTGGATTTCTTGCTATTGTAACATATATTCCAGCTTTCTAAAGATACTTATGAGGAATTGGCATTGCCATATCTGGAAAATTTTTAATAGACTATGAGTGATGTTAATCCAGCACAATCCAGTCAAATGTGGAACAAAAGAACTCATAAAGAAGAGACAAAGATGCATAAAAATATACACCAGTTAACATTAAAACTGTAGATGATAAAAACACACACAAAAAAAATCTTTTTTTCAATATGGGTCAACTTTCTAATGATAAAATAAATATTTTATTCTAGCAAAACATTTTTTTATAAACAGTTTCCTTTATAATGCAGCTTTACAAAGTTGTATTACTTAAGCCACTCCATTCAACTTAAACCATAAAGGCTTGAACTGTAGAAGAATGATGGGTGACATGTTTTGTCTGCACAGGAGGAAGAGACCAACCCCAAAAGACTTATAAATATAATTATGATGAAATGTGGGTATATAAAGCTTTGACTTAAGGGGGGTTCTTTTACAAATATCTACAACACTTTTCAGATATTCATTTGTACAAAAAAAAACAACAACTTCTAAACCATGCACTATTTTCCTTTGACTATTATCAACAACTCTGTGTCTGTCAACTGCTCACAATAAGTTTCCTATTCCATGTAGAGCTGCAGTCTCCAAGCCAAGCTTCCACCTCACAGAGCACTCCTCCAAATAAGCTCCTTCAGACTGGCGGCAGCAGCAATTAGTGAATCCCTGGTGGATCAGGGAGTCTGATAAGCTGATATGAACTACTTCCATGTATAACGCTCCTAAGAATGTTGTTGCTAAGCTAAAAGCTAATTGTAGAAACATCCTTGTGAAGGTGAAGTGTTATCACACTCTATTTCTTCTTAAACAGACACAAGCCCAATTTCAAGATGTAAATTTTTTTAAAGTCATGTTTGATGTATACACCATTTCCATAACAACTGAAGGTAACATAGTCATTTAATGATGCAATGTGCTTGGAAAATACATAAAGCTTTGGTTTTAAAACACCATTAAAAACATAAATCTTCTGTTACAAGATAAAGTATAAAAAAAGTCAGAAAGGTGTAAAACCTTATGAAAGGCACATTATGCTTTCTTTATTTTTTTTGTCAAAACCACAAACATGTACAACACATTTACCCACACTGTATGCACATCTACATATGAGTCATATTCTTAAAAATTTCCAATTCACACCAGTGTGAGATGGAAAGAAGTGGAGAAGCAGTCCAGACAGCAGTGGAGGTAGTAGGTGGTTCCAAACCCAATTAATCAGACACTCTGACTTTACTGCCATCTCTTCCAATTTACCAAATCCACTGGACAAACTATTAATGTGCGTACTGCCAATGTGAAAACTTATTTAACCTCCATTAAATTCACCCAAGGTCAAAGCAAGTGTATGCTTATGCTGGCGTGGGATCAAACTGGTCCTATTAAATGTGATTTATGGTGGGAGAGGGGGTTGTGGCAGCAAGAGAGTGGCTTGTATGGCAGAGATCTTGTGTAAACAGCCTGCATAAGGGCATTATTTTCTAAATCCCACTTACAGAGGGGCTTAAAGATATATTGAACAGCATTACGGCAAAGCAGTATTGCTGTTTTTATGGGAGGGGTTCAAAAGTTCACAGTTGGGTCCTTCCAGCTTAACTTCTATTGTAAAAAACTAAGAGTCAATGAACCTGTCTTGAGTCCTATACCATTACTGGTAAATGCAGTATGGGGACAAACATGCTGAGATTTGTATGTGTGCACAAGGTACTTATTAAAAATGTGTTTCTATGTAGTTTTTGGATTTTTATGTAGTTGTTGTGTTTTAAAAGAATAATGAGTCGAAGGTAAGTTGTGCTTCTCAGTGTCCAGGAAGAGCAGTCACTCACTCACCGTGGAGATGAGGAAAATATTCAGGCAACTTCCAGAAAAACATTTTGCTTTATGACTATGTTGTTTGCCAGCAAAACAGTCAGATTTTACAATTTTACTTACTATTCACATCACTAGAACTTGATGCATTTTAGTATTTTAGTAGGTAGCTTTTATCAAAAAAATATGTTTTTCATATATTTGCTAAAACTGCCTTTATATTGTGACAATATAGTATGAGACAGATAATCTGTGAAATAAATAAATCTCTTCTGCTTCTGCCCTGCACAGTAATGTCATCAGTAAACACAACGCTAGATCAGAAACAACCAATCACAGCCAGGAGGAGGGTCTTAGGACTGTCAATCATTCTCATCCATTCACACGCTCCCCTTTGCTCTCTGCAAAGCTATGGCAAGTTCCCACAATGAAGCTGGCCATGAATGCTCAGGCAAGTTAGGATGGCTCCCAATGATGGCAGATAAATAGTTTTCCTGTAAGTATTTGATTCTCTGTCAATAACACATTGAGCTGCACATATATGAGCTTGATTGCCAGAGCCATCATACTATTTCTGGCTCTGATTGATTGTTCCTGACTGGGGGCGGTACATTTTTGCAGATGACAACATGAGAACTGGGAGGAGTTGGAGAAGCTCAGTCTTTTCACATTTCATCTGTTTTATACTATCATGACATATTTACAGTTTAAACAAATATGTAAAAAAAGATAGATTTTAAAGGTACATACTGCAGCTTTAGCAATGGACTAATCACTAGTTAACACAAATTTAATCATAATATTCAGAAATGGTTCATTATGTTGAAGTTACATTAAGTTTTTTTTGTAAAATAACCTGAGAAATTGAAGTCCGTATAGAAAAGAATGTAGTCATAGTACCAAATTTCCTCTTTCAATTGTTGTCTGTCATCTGATTCCATAATGTGTTCGTATGAACACATCATTTGTTTTGTCCATTGACCACTAAATTAAGACACTATGTTTTGTGGAATAATTCATTAAGGCCAAAGCAATGGCAGAACAGATGCTGCTGTTAGGAAATACAGGATGACTCAAAGACATCTTTTCAAGGCGTATTTATAGACAACATGATCCATGCATAAGATGTCCTTTCTATCTGTTATCTAAAATAAATGTCTAAAATAATTGTTTGTGATGCTCTTTCTTATTCTTCACTTTCCATGCTAGTGTCAGGTCTACATCATACAAACTACATGGACAAATATTGTATTTAAATGTGATTAAGTTTATTGCATATTTAGATATGAGTGTATTCAGTTCATATATTCAACTTTTTTTTCATTTATTTTGATGGGCAGCAGGACAAAAGTCATTTCACTGTTAGTAGCAGAGTCTTATTAATTCTTTACAGGAACATGTCAGCCTGATGCCCAGTGTCGGATAAATTGCCTATGACTTCTCAAGTTTGACGGGTTTGCAAAGCCAAACACCCCAAGCTGCATTCATCTAGGACAAGGGTATTGGTACTTTTGGTGGTGTAGGCAGGTGTGTTGTCCTTCTGGAAAGGAAATTGGCATCTCAGTAAAACTAATCGGAAGAGGAAAGCATGAGGCAAACCCTGAAAGTTAGTGGTAGAAAGCTGTGCTGATTTCTTTTTGCATACAACTCCAGCAGATAACATTTTCTCTCCACTGAGTTATCACAATGGATTCTGTACTTCTTTACTCTTCTTCCAGATCCAAACTTACCAGAACAAATCTGATGTCTTCTCTGAAACATGGAAAGATTAACTCAAGGAGTGTAACAGTTGTATCTCATGTACAAGGTACATCTGTGTTTGGTTGCAATTAAAGCAACCAAACACAGCTGAATCATAAACCACAGTTTAAGCCTTGCAAATCTCCAACAAACTCTTGAATAGGCTTTTTGATACAGACATCTCACAGCTGCAGTGTTCCCTGTTGCTTTTGTCCTTTTTCCTTCCACCTAACTTTACAATAATATGTTTGGTTAGAGCATTCAGGGAACAGTTAGAGGCTTTTGAGGATTTCCCTCCTTGTTGTGTGTGATCATTACTGTCTGCTGGACAGCTGCCTAGTCAAAAATCTTTCCCATAATTGTTTAGGTTGAAACTTGTCCATAATATTTATATGGAAATAATTTTCAAATTAGGTAACATTGGAAATTAATATGAATCTGAAATTTGGGTTTGATTAGGAGTGACCTTAGTAGACAAAATAAAACAACAGTTGAAATGCATCACACCTAAATAATGTCTTGAGGTTAAATAAGTAAAATAAAGTTTTCAATAATATTCTAATTTGACGAGATGCACCTGTCAGAACCCAGAAAAACAGCCAAGAAAAAAATTATAAAAACACAGATCAAAGCAGAAGATGAACTCTCAGAAGAAACAAACAAACAAAACAAAAAGAAGAAAGTGGGCATGACACGTGAGTTGCTCACCCAGCTTGGGAAACGTTTGGCTTCGATGCTGTCAGTCAAACATACTCCCCACCACCACCCACAGACACACATATGCGTCCGTTCCTGTCCCTCTCAACCCGAGTCCAGATGCACCTGGAGGAATCAAGGCAGCTCCCAAAAAGCACAGAATCCCAAATGCCTGTGTGCGAATGTGAGTGCGTGTGTCTATGTGTGTGAGAAAGAAAGAGAACCCAGATGTTTCTTTGCCCTTGCTTCTCTTTCTCTCTCTACTTGCCTGGTGGGGTGTCTGATGGCCATGGACGTGTTCACTCTGTTGTGACTAGTACCAGATGTGCTCCATTGACCCAAATCACCTAGGCAGTAGACATGCCACATAGTCCCGAATCCTCAAGACCCACCACACAATCACACACACACCTGTTTCCATTCATGAGCAATGCCAAGAGAGGTGCATCCTGGGAAGCAGGGTGAACTTTTTTCCTTTCTTGTTTGTGTCTTTCTCACTCATCTTCACAGTCATTGTCTTTAGTTTTTTTTGGAGAAATTTCGATGTTTCAGCGACCCACTGACAAGGTGGAGGGATATTAATTTAGTTTACAAACACAAAAGAGCTGATGCTCAGTAACCAGATATTCTGGAAGGAGGCCTGTTTGATTTGGGACCTTGTTTCATGTTACTGATTCAGAATTAGCTTAAGTAAATACACCTGCATGACCTCTGAGTACTCCAAAGGTCAAAGTCATTCAAACATTTAAAGAATGGTAATTAAATTACCCTTGGTGCTGAATAACTTTAATTTAGAAGCTACACAAATTGCTTCCAGCTTGCTGTCTTCTACAAAGCTCCCCCTTCAGCTAGCTCTTAATATTTTATCAAGCAGGACTTATAGCAACAAACATGGACTCATTTTCCAAATCTTAAGCAATCAAAGCTAATTCCGACCGTTTAAAAAGAACCAGTGGTTTCAGTTTTTTTTTTTTTTTTCTAGCAAGCAGACAGACGTACTGAGAAACAGGGGAACTTTACGATGCAGGCTAAAGCTAACATAAGCTCTTCAACGCCAAATGAACATCCTCACTCTGCTGGCCTGATTTATGAAGTGAAATAAAAATGGGTCCCTACGTAGAATTAGTGGGTTTTTCAGAGGGGTTGAAAAGGGACCTAGGGCCTATATTTTAGCTGCCTTGCGGGGAGATTTTTACCCAGCTGGGGCCCCTTAATATGGTTCAACTGAGGTCCAAGTGAAGGCAGCCACGGTGCTCTACAATAACTCTTCATTTTGATCCTGGCCCATTGCCAGCACATCTACTACCTGAGTCTCTTTGAAGAGCGACACATTGGCCTGGGTATTTAACCATGCTGTTTGAGGTCCTGGTGCTGGAAGCAGAGAGGAAGAGAGAGGGAGAGAGATGGAGAGATACATGTAATGAGGGGGGGAGAGACTGAAAATGACTGCAGTGGCAGAGGCAATGGAGGCTTGAACTCTGATGAAATAATCCAGTTTGTTGAGCTGACAGTACAAACAGACAGAGGGATGAGCAGCGGCTACAGAAAAGCAACCCCATGGTGACCTAAAGTTGTTTCATAACCAACCCCATCCTCCCAACACTTCTGATACAAAGTACCCCTCAATATCAGCTTCTTTTCTTTTTTTTGTCAAAACACTAATGAATAAGAAAGGGATGTTAAGATGGATCAACTCATACCGATTTATGGATACCCACACCTACAACTGGCTTGCGTGGGTACAGAATCCATTTGCATCATTTTTTATGTATGTGCATCAATAAAATGTAATCTCTCAGATAAAATGTGTAGTGATGGCAAAATGACTGTTGCAACATTGTTTTTTCATCCACCATTCATACTTTGGAGAGAAGTGTCAGCAGAAGAGTATGTGATCTGTCAGAGGCGACTCTTACTGCACAGAAGAAGTCAGAAATTAAAATAGTTTTAGAAACTTCATTAGCAGTGGTTCTTGATTGAATAGGCAAACCCTTCCTTCAGTTAGTTCGATGTGAATTGGATACCACTTTCAAGCTCTTTGTATTGGAACGATAAAAGCATTTCTGAATATTTCAAGACTTTTCGAGACGGGGTAGTAACTCTTTTTAATTCTTATGTTCTTGTCCTCTCCAAAACTATTACATCATAAGGTGTCAAATCAGGATGTATCAACTTTAGGTTGACTAAAACAAGCCGAATCAGCATGTATCTTATTTGAGTGGTGAATGGACTAGTATCTAATTGGTCTTTGTTGCTCATGTATTTTTATTGTATTAAAGGATTGTCAGTACATCAAGCTGCATGTCATATCAGCTACAAAGCAGATATGTTCATCCCTAATAAATACATTGCCATGTCACTTAAAGGTGCAGTTATAGAAAATTTTTGCAGCTGTAGGTTAAATATTAGCTATTGCTAGCAGCCACAATTGCATACAGATTTTATGTCTCCTCATAGTGAGAAAGCTAACATAAAATAGAGTTACAAAGCTTAATGAAAAATAGATTGCTCTTGGAAAAAAAAAAATCCACCTTCATTTTACCAGACATAAATAACATTATAAAGTTTCATGCCGGCACTTTCGTTGTGTTTTTATCATCCAGCTTGCTACAGAGGAGGAAAGGAAAAAAAAAACCCTCTGCTGGATGGAGCTCTTGGCTTTGATACAGTTTCTGGGCTGGAACTTTGGCAGCGTGTTAAATATTAATAGCGATTAACCCAGTTCAAGCTCTGCAGCAGAGAGTACAGACAGAGTTCAAAGAACCTTCTGCTCTGTGCGGGCACTCTCTGCTCTCCAGCAGTTTAGCCCTGCTATCAGGAGGCTGCTGCTGTTGCTGCACTGCACCACAGGCCAGGCTGGCCTTTCTCACTTCAATTCAAATACACAGGGAGAAAGGCACATGACAGAATGCGTACATGTGCGAAAAGTATGGACACTGAGGACGTTTTTAGGACATAATTAGTCAATATTACAAAAAAAAAAAAACAACAACAAAAAAAAACCCAAAGCCTGGCTAACTTCTAAAGCTGAGGCTGTTTCTATCTTTGTCACCCCCATCCACCATCTCCACACTCCTCCCCTCTTGTTCTCTCACTTGCTGAACTCCTGATAAACTCAGTCTTTCAGTACTACGGCATTCCTCCACTTGGCACATTCACCCCTGCTTAAATAGGCCCAGACACCTCAGAGATCAAACACAATCTCCATTGTGCTGCAATTACCCAGACCTCTGTCAGTTCCCCTGCCCTTCACCCCCCCTAAACACTTTCCCTCTCTGTGAGTCCAACTCTCTCCACCCACTCCTACATAGCTCCTCCATATCCCTCTTGCCCTCTGGAGATGATGTGTCTGACGCACTGGCCCTCAACAAAAGCAGGCTTTATTTACAAGAGGGAGTCTTGGGAGACGAGTCCAGGGCAACCAAGCACTGTCACAGGGGAAGTGTTGGCTGGATGTTTCACAGAGCTCTGAGAACCAAGGCTGTGTACATTCGTTAACATGTGATCCTCTGACCCTTTCTGCTCAATTGCATCAATTTAGAGTATGTTAACTCTTTACGAAGGAGGTCAAAATGTCACAGATGGCGAGTGTTTTCAATGTAATAGAAAAAAATGTTATGTCAACAGGCTGCTAAATGAATATTGGATTCCTATTGTTTTTATTATATTTAGTTTTTAATTTTGGTTGAACAGGGAAGACATTCTTTTCCCATCAACGTTGTTGAGGGTTGGCAATGTAACTCTGGTCCTCTTTGTTTCACAGGCTCCATGGTCAAACCAAAGTGTCCTTCGTGGTCTTGTTTGGCCAACATCGAACGTTCAGACAATACTAAAAAAGCTAATTGCCCCCCAACAAATGTCATTGAAATCTAGTTTTGTGTTTTCCTTCTAAATACACAAATTTAAAAAAGCTCTCCGTACAGCCTGGAGAACGTAAAACTAAAACCTAACATTCAAATGACAAAAATCAATAAATATTACAAGCTCTACTGCCCAAATTTGTTAAGCTACAACCAAAAACTTGTAGCTTGCATTTTAATGGCATTTTGTGGGAAAGGCCAACATAATGTAGAGCAAAACTGGGAGATTGCAAAAATAATAATAAAAAAAGACTTTCAAACAGTGGATTTGAATCCCATTTTCACTGCAATTAGAGCTTCAAGTATTTTAGGTTTTCACATAACTTCTAGAAGGTAAACCTGTGCTCCTCTTGTGGATCCTCTCACATGTTTTCTTCACTATTTGTCCTACATTTAACTCCACTCATCTTTGTATCAGCTCTGACAAACTTTGCCCCCCCTGCTAAAGAAAAGCATTCTAACAATATGAATCAACAAAAACCATGTCTTACGATATATTCAGTGTGTGTGAGTACTGAAGGTTTTCTACCTCCCAGAATGTTTTGTGAGTTGTGTCATTTGAGCAGAGCACCTTCCTGCACGTGTTTGGGACGTCTTCTGTATGAATTGTGGTAAACGACAAACAGGTCATCTTTTACCTTCCTTTGAAAAACATTTTGTTTTACCTTGCCATGTTTTCCATACAATCCAGATCATTAAATTTACATAACTAATAACTGCCCTGTCAAACATCACCCGGTTCTCTGCTGCCTCTCTAAAGTTACTTGTCTTACCTGTTATGGCACTTTAGCAGATAACTCTTGTCTTGGTAGTTTATTCATTCATCTCCTCTGGTGTTTATGACGCTGACTGTTCACTAATGTTCTCTAACAAACCTTTGAAACTCCAATTAGCAAACACCAGACCATGCTATTCAGATGTTTATTATTAAAAGTTTCTTCAAACCATGCGTCATCGCCTGAGCCTGAATGTTAAATCTAAAGCAGTAAACCTTGCAGTGGGAGTGCATGGCCAAGCTGTCCGACCCCCATGATTCATCTTCCAACAAGAGCAGCCCCACTGTTAGCTATTATGTACCTATTAGCCTTCATTATATTCTGATAGCCCAGCACCAGTTGGTTTCACTCAGCCTGACAGTCACAGCACTTTATTTAACCTTTTGACTTCTATCACAACCACACCCCAGACAACAAGGAGCAGAGAAATAAGGTTAGCAACAACATGAAAGCGTTTCAGTACTCATTGCATAAAAACTGATCACAAATGTAACAATTAAAATTTGAGAATGAAACAAACAAAAAAATCAAGTGACTTACTTAAATGAAATAGCTAATAAACAACTTCTACTTTTATTTATATGTTTATTTATTTATGTTGGTTGAGTGGCATTACAAAGACATGACATTTTTTCTGCTAAAATTCCCCATGAACCGCCACAGATCTGCCTGTGAGACATATTCAATTTGCAACTCTTTCTGGTCTCCATTCTGCAGACATGAGGAGTCGTTTGGGACAGAACAGGGAGTGAGACCGGAGACGCGGAGGGTGGCTGGAATAACATGGAGCCACATGGAGCTCGGTCTCTCTGTCCCTGCCTCGTGCTAATCTCTCTGGAGAGACAGAGGTGGCCATGTTGGGTCACAGCCTCTACATCAAGAGCTGCAGGCCTGGACAGCTGACCTTGGTCTGGGAGATGGGAGGTGACAAGAGAGGTGGGAGTTGGGAGTGAGTATGTTGGGTTACAGAGGGCAAGCAAAAAGGGAAAAAACGTGTGTGAGCGCGTGGTTGAGTTGCAGAGAGATAGGGAAAGAATGTTTGCCGGTGCAACTGTTTCAGTGGGTTTATGGTTTATCTCTTTGTAAATGCATATGACGACAAACTCGATCTCCTGTGGCAGGGGCTGTCCTACAGTACCGAGGAGTTATGCTAAGAACTATCCAGGCTGTGGTCTGCATGAGTAAGTGTGTGTGCGTGCATGTGTGTGTTTGTCTTCACAGCAGTTTGACCAATGATAAGCCCAACAGAAAGGGCCTGTCACCTGTCAGTGAAACCCATAGAGCAAAGAAAATGGTTTAAGAAAACAACAGAGAAAGTGGTACAAGAACAAGTATATTTGCTTCTATTATTTTTATTTAAGTTTATTTATTCTTTCATTTTTAAAAAATGTCAGCATGTATTTGCAGTTTCAGACAAATGAAAGTCTTTAAGCCTACAGTTAAAGACTGTACAACCATCTCATCTCTTTCTTAAGTAAAATGATCTCAGTGAAAAATCAAACTTTTAATGAAAGTACATTTCTTTTGTGGGAAACAAAAAATGGTGATATTAAGAAGATCACAATCACCAGTAAAGCAACTGTTAGTAGTAGTTATAGTACTGAAAGTAATTTTACCGCAAGTATTTTTCACATTTATACTTCACTTCATCATGTTGATCTCAGCCTCTAGGACTGAGTGAGCCGTATCATATGCATGTTGTTTCATCAAGTTACAAACACAAACATTTCTGTCGTTGTAACACAATGTGGTTATGTAACTATGATATATGTGACATATTTTCAATGTAAATTTGATGAGACACAAGGATCTTTCAATATATTTTTTTCTGTCCCACTAAACATAAACATGCAGAGTTTGCTAAACTTCTCTAATTCACAGACTATTTGAGTGTCCACTAGTAAGATAAAAAATGGTTACATTTGGTTCTTTCGACAGGATAATGACTCAAAATGTTTGAAAAGCAACAATGAAATTGTTCCCTTGATACAAAATTGCCCTTGTTTTATGACCCTGAAGTCTTGTTCTACATCCTATAGAAGAAATTGAGATGTGAAATGAAGAGAAGACGTAAAGAGAGAGAACACTGGATGATCAAGAATTACACAAGAGTGAATGCTCCAGCTTTGCAAGCTTGTGAAATGTTATAGAAAAACACTAAGCTGTCCTGTTGGCAAAATAGGGTTGTGCACAGTGATGATAGCAGCAGAACCAATGACTGTGCCACCAGTGGGAAAAAAACTATTATTTATTAATGTGGTATTGTTTCCGCCACTGAATAAACTTGCTCAAACTGTGGTTTTGTTGGCGTTTTTTGGGGGTTTTTTTCCCGTAAACATTTCAGTGAGCTGTTATGCTCCTGAAATAAAATAGATATTTGAGGATTTGTTACCCATTTTACAAGTCATCAACATAAATGTGTTACTACCTGCATGCTAAAAAAAAATATATATATATATATATATATATATATATATATATATATATATATATATATATATATATATATAACTTAATTTTAATAGAAGACAAGCCATTACCTTTTTTTAAGATGGGGTTGAGCCATCAGCTAATATTCTTACGTATAAAACAAAACAGATAGTAGGATAATGCTTTAAACTACAGATAGTTTGAAACAAGGGGAGACATATAGTCTTATCAATAATAGTTCTCACAAGGACAGCGAAAAACACCCGCATTGTGAGCTATATCTGAATTGTGTAAAAATATTCCTGATTTCAAATACTTTTGTGTGTCTGACATATTTACTTTAATTCTGCTTGATGAACTCAGATGCATACTCGTTTTGAAATGTATGCTTCGGTACACAGAGAAACAGCATTAAAGTAATATAAATAAATTGGGCCCACCGAGAAGTAGTGTTGCCTATCTTTGCTAATACCTCTCTTTTTCCTCTGACTTAGTCCTCCTTTCAGCTCCTTCAGAAGACATCAAATACATGCCTGAGTGTGTGTGTGTGTGTGTGTGTGTTCATTTGTTCGACCTGCAGAGACCTTTTGGTGTGACACAGATTGAGGTCATGAACTCAGAGCTTCTTCAGGCTGCATCTCACAGCCCAATATTTATTTATGTAGTTCTAGAATGACACACTCTTTTTCTAGCACGCTCACGGATGTAGCTATATCCATTTCAGACATGCAAGAAGCTTGCTGACAAAGCCACAAACAAGTACTTGCATCCACCATGTGGTGTCCCCCAGCATTTAATCTCTGCCTTTTAGTCAGCGGGAGTCTCCATGTGCAAGGTCGTTGCCCTTTGTATTGATCACGTTGAACATGGGAAGCACCTCTGTGCAGAAGGCATGTATAAAGGGAATAAAAGGTCAACGGGTGTGGGAAATGAGCAGTGGACACACTGAGACATAAAGATGAACCAACAGAAGTTGCACCACTTTCTTATAAGAAAATGTGAAAACAGTGAAAAATAAATAAATAAAATAAAATAAAAAAATATATAGTGTCAGCAGCTGAAATCAATCCAATTTCATTGTGAGTAAATGAATGAAACATTGGGGAGGTCAGAGCATTTCCACCTCAGTAGGAACCTCACTGATCTCTTGAATCAAATAAAACTGAGGCGAGTCCACGAGGAGAATCAGTGTTAATCTAATAATCTAATGTAGCGAGGTGGAACGGGTGAATAGTCCTCTGACATGGCCAGTGAACTCATCAAGCATCAAATTTACCTTATTGCACAGTTTCAGATGCATGAAAAGGAACAAGAGAGAGGAAAAGAACAATAAGGGCCCAATTACTTTTTTTGTCTTTGTAACTTTGTTCATTGCATGTCTTCTATGTGCTTTGTTTCCATCTCACTCAGTATTGTGTGAACAAATGTGTGTTCAACTAAAGGGCTTTCTCTAATCCCCCATAATTGATCAATTATTTTATTATTATTTACAATGGGAACAAAGAAAGGTTATTCTGTCTCAGTGCCTTGCATATCTACTCACTCTTTGTCTCATTACAACCAAAAATGTTTTTCTTGTGCATTTTATAAAATAAAATGTATGTCCAAGACCAACACAAAATAATGCCTAATGATAAAATAGGAGGAACCTATGCAACTGTTTTTTAGAGGTGTGTGCTTATAAAGCATCCACAGAGCATGATAATGGCACTGTCATATATTACCGTGCGGATGATATGTCCAGAACATGTGATATGTTCTTCTCACACAGAATTTGATGTGAGGACCAAAACATTTGAAGGTAGTGTCTGGTGAATCAGTGAGATGCACAGGATCTCCTGATTCTGTCACATAGCTGCTTTAAACTTCCCACAACTGCTTTTCTGGTCTTCATGATGCTGTTTTTTTTTTTTTTTTTTGGTTTCTTTTGTTTTTTCACTGAAACAAACAAGACCTAAGCTATATATGAAGTTATAGTTTTATGTAAATAAATACCACACATTTTGTGATTGATATTTAAAAATCTTGTGTCCTTTTCTTTCCACTTCACAATTACACACTGTTCTGTGTTGGTCTATCACATTAAAACAAAGTGAAACTTTAATCATTTCTATAACTGAAATGATAGAAATTTCAGTAATTTATACTGACTCTACTTTTTATGTCTGTATCTCATTTTATGTACATACATAAAATCCAATTATAAGCACACACTACAATGAAATCCTACTGATTGATGCACACAATGGATTTTTTTTCCTTTTTTAAAGCAAAGATTTTTTATTTTTTTTTGTCAGATGACGTAACTAAAATGTTATTAAAAATATTCTATATAACAGTGTAACCTTTTACTTTCCAATACCATCTTCTGGGTGTCTGCATACAAATCTAAGAACTTTTACACCAATGAGTGCCTCAGGACGTTCATAAGCAGATTACATCTGATCAAATTCATATCAGTGAAATTTGAGCAGGAGACCTGCAAGGACAGAAACACTCATAAGTAAAACCATCCGTTCCTTCTCCTCGCCCCCTCACCCTTAAACCCAATCCCTCTGCTTGTTTGTGACTCACTCTGGCATCTGTCCAGATGCCATCAGAGAGTTCATCACTTCCTTCACCAAGCTTGCAATATGACAAACTTAAAAACACACACAAGACATGCGTGACTGTGTGATTTGACCTCAGGGACCACAATGTATCTCAACTCGTTGTTGAGTTTAAGTCACCGCAAAGCATAAAAAAACATTTACACTGGATGGGTTCAGTTTGCTCAGAAGTGACATGCCTAGGGTGCTTATTACACCCACTCTCCTTACTTTAATTTCTAAGGGAGGGATTGTGATTTGTGTCGTTTCCCCGTTATTTTAAGTCAAGTGGCTGCTGAAAGAGATGTAACAGTAACTTTTTGCGGGGTGCAGGACAGTAAATCACCATTCCCCTACTGGCTTATTGCCTGGCAAGGAAACCAAATCCACAATGGTACTAAATATGACACGCGGACAACGTAAATCAGTGAAAATTAAAGTTCTGACTTAAAACATAAAACGCCTAAAACTGACAATACTCGGTTGTGTGTTTCAGCATCTTCATCTTCTTCAAGCTGGTTGGCTGCGTCCTGCCATAAAAGAGGCCATGCCTAGCTGTCTTGTCTTTCACTGGGGGAGGAGACGACTCATTGTGCCAAAGCCATGAGAGCTCTTGGAGGATGCTGTTCCCATATCTAAACCACATGCTCCCAGTGCTGTGACAGTCCTCCATACAACAGAGCAGTAAAACCCTGGGGGTGAATTCTTAAGTACTGCTGGACCATCTGTGGAGGTGGACTCAGAGGTGTAGACTGACAGAGTTTAGCCACTGGGGTTGTCACTGACAGCCGTATTAGCAGAGCAGATTCGCTCCTCTGCGTAGCACAGGCTCTGTGTGGGCTGGAAATGGGTTAAGACTGGTGCAAGACCAAGGCAGATTCAGGCAGTTGTGGGCCAGATCTGACAAAAAAAAAAAAAAAAAAAACAAAAAAAAAAAAACCTGGCCATAATTTCCTGGAAGTTTAAATAACACTCCTCTCTGTTTGTGTAACCTCCACAGGCCCCCCTCTCACATGGTAGTCATATACATTATAGACAGTGAAGCATGGATTCTTAATGCAGCTGGGCAGGCAACTCCACACACACACACACACACACACACACACACACACACACACACACACACACACACACACACACACACACACACAGACACACAGTACACACACACGCATACACATACAAAACCCCACGCACACAAGCGCAAGCACAGCCACTCAGACTCTCCACTGTCCCTTGTCCATTTCTCATCCAGTGTTTTAGCCCTGCAGCCTGTTATGCTGACCCCAGGAGAGAATGGGTCAGGTTTGGGGCCATGGAAGGTGTTTCTGATGAACTGGGTGCTTGGCTTGTGCAGACACTGTGAGTGATGTTCACATGCTGGCCTCATGAGGGTCAGCGCTGGAAAAATTAGGGGTAGGTGAGATCGCCGAGAAAAGCTCTGTGTAGTTTCTCACCCTGACTGCTTGGAGGTAATATGTTCCTCTGTCCTGCTTGAACCTTGATGATTTATGATTCTCAACATCTGTCAGTATTTGTCCTCCCTGTTTGGCTTAAGATTTGTTCTTTTAGAAACACAGCAGGAAAAAGAAGTTCCACTGAACTTCTTCACATTTTGCCATGCTTCATCAACAGACTTCAATAAATTTGTATTGAGTTGCCTAACAGAAATATTTGGATAAATCACTGAATTGACAAATGGAGTTCATCTGAGTGTAATTTATCCCCGGTAAAAAAAAAAAAAAAGAAAGAAAAATCCGCCTATTGGTGATCAAACAACTTTATGCAGGTAAGAAACACAGCAGACTGGTCAGGGATAAGGTTGTGGAGACGTTTTAATCATAGTTAGATTTTGAAATTGTATTAGCGACTTTTAAAACCTCATAAAACACTGTTCAGTCTATCATATAATGAAGAGATTGGGGAAGGAGAGCATTAGTCAGTGTAGCAGCAAGGAGGCTTTTGGGAACTCTGGAGGAGCTGCAGAGATTTAGACCTCAATTGGAGGAATTGGTTAATGCTATATTTACCAGTCCTGGACTTCAAAAATCTTATGGAAGAGTACAAAGGTGAACGGCATTGTTGAAAGAAAGCAATAAGACATCTTGGTCACGGGTTGTGACAACCCTTAAAGGACACAGGAAGCATTTATAGGAAGGGTCCGAGTCCAGATGAGACAAAAATGTTACTTTTGACAAACCTTATGTGTGCAGAAAAACCAACACAGCGCATCACCCTGAACACACCCTGAATTTAAAGAAAAGCTGGATGTTTTTTGTTTTTTTTTTCTTTTTGGGTGGGAGGCGAGGCGAAGGGTGGTTCTGCTTCTCTTCATGAAAGACATTAAAGTTGGTGTGGACTGATTTAACAGCCATAGCTAAAATAGAATCATTTAGAATAAAGTATATCTGTGTTTGTTAGCCTGGTCCACATAAAGACTCCATGTAGTTGCATTAGGAGTCTGTGGCAAAACTTGAAAATTGCTGTCCTCAGTCTGCTCATGTGAAAAAGGAATGAGCAAAACGACCAAAGCTGGTTGAGAAGTAACCCAAAAGACCTGCAGCTATAAATGCAGAAAAGAGTGATTCTTGAAAGTATTGGTTCAGGGGAAAGAAATACAAGTACTCTTTCTTTGTGAAAACTACTTTTTTCCACTTCACAAATATTAATTAATTGTGTGGTCTGTTGTTGAAACATGGTCTGTTGTTGAAAAAATGAATAATATATATTAATAATTTTGCAAGTTACTGTAGCTTGCATTGTGTTCCCATCAAATTTTAACCAAAACCTCAGTTTACCAGAAGTAAATCAGATTAAATCTGTAATATAGACCGGTACAGTCTTTCCGAGATTGATCCATGGTCTGACTTGCAGGAAGTCATTCTTTTGCACATGTAGCTCACCTGTTTGATTCTGCCAATGATCTGGTCACCGACAATGAATTCTAGTGCCAAGTCTGTTCAGGCTACACTTATTCTTGTGCTCACTCCTCCACCTGGTTGCCACAGGGACGCTGCTGTTTATGCCTTAGCCGAGTAAAAGTGATGGCTGTGTGAGGAGTGTTTGACAACTCTTTAGAGGTGTCCATGGAGCTCATTAGAAGGATAGATAGCCAGCCTGGTGGTGAAGACAGGAGAGACAGATGGATGGCAAGAAGGATAGAATGATAACAGAGATAAAAGAGAGTGAGAAAGAGGGACAGACAAAGAAAAAGAATACGAATGCATCTGGTGTATAGCCAAATAGCACATAATGCAAGCTCCATGGAAGAGGTTAGATACTGTGGTTAATCCGTATGTATCGATGAGGTGTGAGGTAAGAAATCTCTATTTGCTATTGGGTAACCTGCAGGTCAGGTTTTCAGAGCATTAATTAGTGATCAGTGGCTTCATCCCCTCCAGCCTTCACACATGCATAAGCTTATCTGCACCTTCTGGCATGCAGTCCCACAGTAAGTGTCAATCACCCTTTACCCGCTACCCTGCCAGTGACCCGCAATTGACTGTTTGAACCCTAATCTGGAGGTCGTTTGGGGTCCCACACTCCAGGGTCAGGAAGTGGTCACTGTGGAGCCCCCATTTCCAAAATCCAGTTTGCTAAAAGCCAATCCTCTTCTCCCTGTGATTTATGTAATTAACGTGTTTAGTAAAAGCTTCTATTTAGAAAAGAAGCTCTGCCGGCAAAAGTCAGCACGGTTCTTTAGTTTTCAATGTGGCGTTTTCTCCTGCCACACGCTGAGAAGAATAAATGACTTTGCTGGAGGAAACTGTCCAGTGGGGTCCCAGTATTCACGTCTCCCTTGTGGGTCCAACCATGAAGTAATTCAATTGACTACCACAAAAACACAATCATTCACATACGTTCACACTGCGCCTTTTATTATTTTTACCCGACCAAACAATAATTTTGGTCTACAGAAAGTCAGCTGGATCATTGTGGAGCCTGCAAAGCTATGGGAATGAATTATTTTGGTGATGGGAGAGCCTCAGAAGAGCAAGTTATTTAATCGCAAACATATGCAAGATATTGAGAGGGAATATTTCTGAGCAAAGGACTGTTCAACTCCCATGAACCAATTGTCAATTTAATTATAACATAACTTGTCACAATGCCTTTTGTCTTGTGTATTCAAATCTAATCAGCTACAGAGAAAAAAAAGACAATAATTATTGAGTGCTCTGACATTTAAAAAATAACATAAAAGCATGTAAAACAATTTATCCTTTATTTGTGTTCCATCCTTCTTTAATCTGCTCATATATCCTGTCCTCAGCAAATGGGATGCCGCTTACTCCAATAGAGGTCTGATAACTTTACTTGCTGAGCCAACATCTTAGCATTATGTTGCTAATTGTTCTTTTCTTAGCAGTAAAATTATGAATTATGCCAGTTTGCCAGTTCTACTAACACCAATATGAACCCAAACTTGTACAGAACCACCATCAGTTTGGCAGATGCCGTGGTATGCTTTGTTATAAGCTCTTCCTTCTTTAACACATACTAATCTTCTTAGTGAAGGTGGATTTTTGTTCAATCAGCCTCTTTTTAGTGTGTTTGTGTATTTCCCTTTTTGCTTTTTAAGCTGACCAACAGCTTATACCTACAGTAGATTCTGCAATTGTACATCAGTCTTGAAGTCTTCCACATTTTGTCTCTTTACGACTACAAACATCAACGTTTTCTTTATAGAGCAAGAGAAAGTATTGCATGATTGTGGAGCCGAAGGAAAATTACATATGGAATTTTAACATTAAGACCTGAAATGTATAAGTTGCACTTATATTCAGTTTCTTTATGCTGATACCCTTAAATAAAATAAAAATACCTTCAGAAGTCACCTGATTAATAAACATTCCAGCATTAATTTAGTGCCTGCAAAATAAGACTATGGGGAAGGTGTTCACCTTTTTCTGGTTTAGTGCTGTTCTTTTTATTTTTTTATTTTTTTAACCCTAAACATTTTTCTAAAACTGAGCTTCCTTATAATTAAATCTTCACACTGATCATGTAAAAAATGTGGGAGCAGCCATCATGACAACACAGTTCATGTACAATATTCTCTCTTCCAAATTAATGCAAATTCCATTTTAGAAGTGACGGACAATTCACATAATAATATACAAATTTTCCCTGGTAATTCCAGAGCATTTCGTTGTGGCATTTTTAATTTTCTTATCACCTTCCATCTCAGATTGCAGCTTCACATGCTTAGACAGATATAACCACAGTTTTTTTTATGTCTTTGTTTCAGACTTGAAATCTGAACTAAAGTCTTTAACATTTGGATTTGTTGTTTTTGTTTTTTTTGTAATGCCATGTACATTGGAAAAAAGAAATAGAGATTTTTTTTAAAAGACAGCAAGAACATTTTTTTAAGGCCATGTAAATCTCATTTAAATAGCCTTAGTAAGGGCCTTGTTAGGTTTTTCAAACAACCTCAAATATATTTCAAACATATGTCTATTGTCACCATTCAGTAAACTACATTTTCACACTGTTCAGATGGAGGGAATTGTGGTTGTTAATTAGTTAATTACCTTTATTTTGTCTATTCAATGACTTTTTACTATGGTGACTCATGACATAGGAACTTGCAGTGTTCTGTAATTTTGCAAGACTATTTTACATTTGGATAGACAAACAACTTGAAAAGTACTAGAAATTTTAAACTGTTTCAAAATAAAAACCTTCTTTATGAAGCCAAATTAAACCTTTGCAGTTTGAACTGACATTGAAGCTGTTTGTAAAGTAGCATCTCAAGAGCAGGTCTAATATTGAAATGAAACCTCTCAGAGAGAATTTAATGTATTAAACAAGTGACATAACACAACATAACCATTATAATTTTTTGTTTTTCTAATTGGATATAGAAAATAAAAGGTAAAATTGTCTGATTAAAATTTTCCTGACATCTTTCCTGTACACAAAGAATGACCATATAAATGCTCACATAGATGAATAAAGAGACCTTGTTTAGTGGAGCAGCCCGTCGAACATACTCTAATCCATGCAAGCCAAACCAAGCCAGATAGCATCTTCACGCCTGCTGTGGACAGCCTATACGCATTACCTCGGATATAATAATCTCCTATATCTCAATAGTTCTCCTTTTGGCTATGCACAGGAGCAACTGTCAATCAAACAGACCACTAATGCGCTCCATATGGGACTCAACAAGCAAGGAATTCTGGAAATCCCATATTCTGCCCTTATATTTACCCTCCTGTTAGGTAGACAAATTTTCTTATTGACACGAGTAATGAGCTGTTCGGAGACCGGGGACTGGGTTTCTTTTTCTAACAGTCTAAATGCTGCTTAGTTAAAGTAGTGGTGATGTGGGCAATAGATAGGAAAGCATGATGTTATAGATCTGTGGGGCCCCGCTTCAGACTTCTTGTTTTGAAATAATTAAATGTGATCTCCTTCGCCCTTGATCCAGGGGGGTAAAGGAACACAAGCAGGTGAAATGAACCACATAATTGAAAAATCCAGGATGCAATCCAAAACTAAGTGGCCTACTGAAACCATACCAGGGTGGGCACAACAAATTTAATAAATAACTGCTGGGCACTCCATGGGGGGGAGAGGAGGTGTTGGGGACAGGGTGAGCTCTGTTATGCCGTCAAAGAGGTCCAATGTATTCAGGGGCCACAGCGTGTCCGTAGGGATAGGAGGTGACACCAAGTGTGTTGTCAAGCGTAAATCCCAATGCAGAAGGCCCTCGCGAGATGGGTGTCCCCATATCAAAGGTCTCACTGACTCGGGCTGCCATTTGATCTCCGCTCAGGAAATTCAAAATTCCAGGCAGATGAGGGGTGAAACTGAGAGGCCCTTAAGCCCAGCTTGTGCTAGTGATTAGAGGCAGCTGTTTCGATTCACATTTCGAAGGACTTGAACTCCGCAACCTGCCGCTTTCATACGCTCTGGCAGCCCAGTGAGAAGACACTGACCATGGACTTGGTGATGGTACCCTAAAAGAAGAAATTAATCATTATGCATTATACGGTCACTGTTTTTAAACAGAACATGGTTTATTTATACACTTTTTTTTTTGACTGGATATTTATTTACTTGTTCAAGCAAAATAGGATTCCTATTTTTCTCCGAAGAGTTTTTAGCGGCGCTAGTGGCTCGCATTTTTTGACAGTATACTGACAGGAAAGAGGGCAAGGAGAGGGGGGAAGACATGCGGCAAGGTCGCCGGGCCCGTGAGTCGAACCCGCAACGTCTGCTTTGAGAACTGAGGCCTCCAAACATGGGGCGTGCTGTGGTGGTGCAGGGGGTCAGCAAAAGATGATTAATGAGGGGCGAATATTTTTATGAAATTTTCTTTGATTCTATTAAAAAACTTACACACTTAATGTTAGGAGCATACATATATTTTAAGTAGCAGATAGAAAGACATTGGATAAATTGTCTTGTTTTTATATATTTCAGTGTTTTCTTTTCAGATATTTGAAACCTATTATCTGCAAGACTGAGTGAACTGGAACTTGATTTTGTGTTTAGAGTCTCTCGAGGATGTGACTTTCTTTGGGCTTGAAATGCTAAAAAGGATACAAATTTAAACACACCTTATGAGGTGATTGCAAAAAAACGAAACTCTTTAAAGAATGTGTTTAATGTGTGACCCAAAACAAGCAGATTCTGAAAAGTCAAGGGATCTCACTTATAAACACACAGAGAAGGCATCAACAAGATGTAAGTGGTACAAGCACATAAATGATTAGCCCTAAACATAGTTTGACAGCTGGATGCTTGACCTTGGTGGGATTTGAGTACAACAACCCCTGACATTCATTTGCATCGCATCCCTGCCAAGTAATTTGGACACAATTCTTATTCGAGTGAAAAGGTGGAGGGAAAGGTGGGGACTTCAGGTCAAGCTCTGCGGAAAGGCCTCACGAGTCAGTCAAATTAAAAACGAGGTGCCATTGGTATTACAGACAACCTTCACACCCTGCACAGTCCTTTCGGTCACTCAGGCAAATTTACATCCAGAGTCATGTTACCAAGTGTCATTAATGTGATGCTTAAAGGCGTTAGCAAGGAGAGCCTGGGTGCTCTGTAACAGCTAAATCTGTTGGCTGGATGACCTGCTTATCAGACCCGGATCTCTACGCTCTGTCGAAGAGCTGGAGGTAAAATATATATAAATAACATGGTCATGTGTGGTCATGTTCAACGACAAATGACCATACCGACTTACAAAAACAGAACTTATTTGTGTTTAATTTCATCGATGATGAAACTGAATGTGAAATCAGTAGTGGCAAAAAAGTGAGAAGACTAAGTACTGAACATATGGACTTTTCTTTTCTTCCACGCGCTAGTGGCTCACGCGCGTAAAAAAAAACCCAACGTGCCCACAAATTTCTTTTTCAACATATTCTTCTTCATTTTTACCAGTGTATAGTGAAAAGATTTTTAACAAAAAAGAAAGCGTCTGATGTAGTTGGACACAATCAACTCACATCTTTCACTCTTATTGTTATGGAAGGGCGGTGCGGGGCGGCTCAGGGTTTAATACGCAGTTTGATGGCTGTGCAACATTGAACAAATTTAATTCAGTTTAACATCACATTCATTGCAATCAACAGTTAGAGATGTGTAATGTTCAAGGTACTGAAGTTTCTTATATTTGGAAGTTCTTTAAGAAACCAATAAAAGCATTCCAAATGTTTAAATCTTTCAATTTTGCTGCTATTTTTCTTTATTGAGTCAGTTTGTCAAGAACAAAGCACGCCGACATTCTCTATGCCACTTTTGATTCTCCTTTCGTCAATGTGTCCCATGTGATTTTTACACAACTTATTTTATTAACTAAAATGTGTTGATCGATTGTGTTTTGTGTTATTTTTCTTTTGCCAATATTTGATGGAAATTGTATGTGCATTGGCCCATATATTCCTAGAGTAAGACCAGCCAACAGTTTCAATTCTTGTTTTTCCTTTTTGATATTTCAGAAAACGGCAAAAAAAAAAATGTAGGTCTTTGTGACCTTTTACACAACTTTAACCTTTCAAACTTTGCAATCTATATCTACCTGAAGATAGTGCTAAATGGATGAAGCTCTTATCTTGGAACAAGAGAGTTCAGTGACCTCCTGACCTCCATCTGCTATCAAGTAAGGGACTGTTTGAAGAGAGTTCTCTGAGAACACACTTAGAATCAATGTAATGATGCTTTATTCCTCTTATCTGCCTCCCAAACATTATTTAAAGAAAACCTACCATTAAATGCATGATTTTTGTAAAAACAAACACTCCTGAGCACAAAGACTCAACCTGCAGGCAGGAAATAATATGAAGCTGTTATTTAACTACTTCAGTCTGTTGAACACTGCAAACCCTACTTTGCTATTCACCAATGTGCAAAGAGCTTCGTGCCAGCCCTTTGTGCCACCCTTATGTGCTGTGGGCTCTGCCCTGGATTTATTGCACATTTCACACCCCACCACCGCACAGAGAGCCAGTGATCTGGGCCTAATGTTGGGGCGTTAATTGGACAACCTCTGCCAATAACCAAGACCAATATCTCGTGACTGCTCAGGCCCTTTCAAAGGTGCTGTACATGACATGCCACATTTTTCAGGGTTGTGTTTGCTTATATGGTTTGTAGTGATCATTCAGCATGTTACTTCACCTGTCCGTGTTCACACTGAAGTGAACATGTGGGGGATGTGGTTGCACTTGCTGAAGCAGGGATTTAGGGAGAGAAAAAAAAAGGTGCTTAAAGTGCAGTACTGACATTGTGTGTATGACGAGTGACAGGAAAAAAAAAACAAACGAGAACACGGTACACTGTAGCACTGGAAAGTGGAGTTTTAGGGATTTTCAGAAGCACAGAGACATTTTCTGTGACAACTATGACATGTTTGACCACATGCTTGTTTAGCAGCATCACAAAATAAGTAGGGTGTATTTTGTAATGTTGTCCATATGCTTTTATTGTTTGGAATCATTTACTTATACACTTTAAAATACGAAATGGGCCTCTTTAACCTATAAAGTGCCTTTGGATCACATTTATTATGAACTGGTAATGCATAGATGAATTACATATTTTCCCCTTTTAATTCCCATCTTCCCTCTTCATTTTTAAAGTATTTCATGTAAAACAACTAGCACAAATATCACATAAATCCAGAGAAAGTGTCTTCCCTGAACTATTGTAATTGAAAGTGTAGGATATGCCATGTAAATGAGCACACTATGCTAATTAAAATCATCTAACATTCTGAATAGATTCACTGCTCCCTTAAATATTGGTATGGCATGTAATTGCAACACAATTTTACTGTCGAACCGTTAATCTTTGCAGGCGCGGACACTTTCTCAGCTTGGTTAACCTCAAATGTTAGAAGCTAATACAGGGCAGCACACGAAGAATTAATTCACTGACTAACTCTAGTCTTGTGGCTCTGAAATTCCTCCAACTTTATTATATTAAGGCTAATCATTTTTAATGTGCTGTGCTGTAAACTATTACTTTAGGAAGACTGCTCTAATCAGCCATGGCCTTGTTTACATAAACAGGTAAATTGGTTAACAACTCTAAGTCTCCTGCGTTCTTATCCATTTTGTCTGGGTCTCGTCAAAGAGTGTTTGTGGCGTTGCAGACGGGCAGTAAATCAAACTCACTGTAGCATTAAAGCACTGCGAAGAACATGGCTTTTGGTTTCAGTGAAATCGATGTATTTGTTTGACCCTGGGAGGATAAACCACACTCCTTCAAAAGACGTTGCCACTGAAACCGACTTCAAGTTCCAAAAATATATATCATTCGATACGTTGCTGAAGCTACAGTTTACCTCAAATAAGCCACATCTGCTGCCTGAATGCGTATGAGTTTTACATGTGAACCCTCACTGATGTGTAAGCCTGTAAGTATGCAAGTTTTGAGTTCAAGGAGAACTAATATAAACTACAAGTGAATCCAGAAATGCATCTATTGTCTTGGTATATCAGCCTTACTGGTTATAACATTGACTCCAATGTGGTAGTGACAAAAAGACCTATTGATATAATCTTCGACCATGACAGGCATTAAAGGGCCTAATTCTGCCCGCTTCTATATAAAAGCAACTCTAAAGCTGATTTCAATTGCCGGTTCCACAGTGGGGGGGCAGCGAGAACCCAGACAGACAAGGGAAGGAAGGAAATAAGCAAGAAGAATCTAGCTGGCAGGCAGAGTTGAGCACCCACCCTCAGCCCAGAGCCTGAAAACTCAGATTAGGGGGTGGATCAAAGCCGGGATTTAATCTGGGCCACTGGGCAAGGGCGGAGATTATGGCACCGTGGCACTGAGTGGCACGAGGGTTTCCCCTCATCGCTCACATGTGAGAGATCATTATTGTGCACATACATTGAATCTTTTCATGCATTGGCAAAAATGATGGCATGCATGTGCACACACAAGGATGGACTATGATGATTTGATTAAAAAGCAACAAGGAGGTGATCTAAGTTTAAACCATGATCCATCTTTTAAGAATGGCTGCAGGCAAAAAGAAGACAAGGCGGCTGTGACATTGAGGGATAGAGGAAGTGGATAAGGGAAAGGAGGGCTTTGAAATGAGTGTTAGGGATTGACAAAAGCCAAAAAGCTCCATAACCTCCACTCTCCGCCCACGATGCTGTACAATTCACCAAATTGGCCTCACATACTCCTTACACAAACGTCTTGAGTACAGATCCAGCCACACACCCATCCAAAGTAGACAGATGATTTGTGGGAATAAGAGACTCTATGTTTTCAAAACTTGACCAGCTGTTTTCATAAAATGTCCATAAACCCTGAAACTTTTACGTATGTAAAAAGTATTGGATAACAAACACATTACAATGTACAATAAACAGGTGAATGTTGTGTATTTGAGACCTAAGCTATCAAATAAAAAGAGTGTTGCAAAGGTATTCACGTCGCTCGAACATCATGTTATGACCACAAACTGCTCTTACCATATTCTATGTGACCGCGACTCCCCGACTCTGTTCTCCCACAGAGAGGCTAGCTCAACTACAATAAATGGCTATTAGACGGATGCCTGCAGATATTTCAAATAAAACTGCTGTCATAGTCTGATGAGCAGCATTGAAATTGCAAAACTTTTCTTTTATGTTTTTTTCCCCTGCTGTTCAAGTCTCTGTCGAAAGAAACCAAGGAACCCATGGACTATTACCAGGCCATGGTCCAGTGGTACCTGTTGATAAAAAGCAGAAAAGTGTGGGGGGCTGTTGTTTTAATCTTCTCAAGCTCTGCTACCACCAAGTGAAATCCAGCATCTAATTTGTAAACAAATTTCCTAGAAATTTGTGAACAAATACCACCATGAAGGCCATGAAATGCAACTGACAGGTCAGGCATACAAGCCATACTCCAAGCTTTCAGCATCTCATTGCTGATGGAGAGGTGGAGGTGAAAACAGTTCAATCCTGGAAAGAAAAGCATTTTATACGCTACAAAAAACTTAAGGTCGGACAACAGGTTCACCTTCTAGCAGTATTAAAGTCGATACACAAACAAAGTTCCAATGGGAATGATTTGGATCAAGCATTTTCATGTGTTAAAATGACAGCAACATCTTCTGGGGTTCCTTTCATTGAAAAAGCACAGAAATGCGGGAGGTAAAATTCATTTGGCATTTGTTGTTGCGAGCTGTCCAATCAGAATCCACTTGAGCTCACCTACACTACAGACATGAAACAATTGTAGCTGGAGATGTGCAAAGCTGCTAGAGTTCTACCCCAAAAAACTTGTAGCTGGAACTGCAGCATAAGGTGCTTCCACAAAATATTGAATCAGTGGAACTGAGATATTTTAAAGCGCAAGTGAAAATATTTCAATCTTTGAATCTTTTGTCTTGGATTTCAAATGGTGTGCTAATTTGTGCTGTTCTGTCAGAAACATTTATTACAATTCATTGAAGTTTGTGGTTGTAATGTTACAAAAGGTTGGAGAGGTTTCAAGGCTTTTTTTAAAGGCAGCACATGTGAGATTGTTTATTTTAAATTAAATATGAGAAAAATGGGGTTCTCTCCAGATATTTTTGTCATTAAAGACCTCCCCTTTTTTGGAGGTTAACTTCATAAGATGTTTTGATCGCTGAGTCAGTTTGTAATGGGCCTTTAGGGTGTTATCTAAATTCTGCCTTCCCCCAAAATCTACCCACGTACCCCCAAGGCAAAGCTCTGAATGTCTTTAGAGGAGTAATGGGGAGACGTGCCAGAGTAATGCAGTGCACTGACTTTTCTTCATTCCTGGTAGACTTCTCTCTCTCCCCTCTACCCCCACCCGTCTCTTCTATCTCTCCTCGCACACAGTACACACATGCACAGACACACAAAGTGATTGACTCTCAGACATAAAAGCAGACCTTTGCTTTGCTGGTTTTACTTGATTAAAGTCAGAGCTATGGGGTCTTGGCTTAGCTAAGTCTGGGACAAAGAGCAATATTTGTGGGGTCCGCTCTCACTCAAAGACCCTCTTGTCAGGGGAGGCCCAGAGTGAGCTCTGGGGGAGCGTAGACCAGCTAAAGGCCAGGCCATTTATCATAGTCCTCCAAATGAAAGAACCCAAATGTCTCTTTCTTCCACCCATCTCTGTCCCTCTTCCTGTCTTTCACTTTTTTCCCTCCATCTTTTCCCTCATCTTCTCTGCCCCCTCTTTTGTATAACCAGTGGGAGTAGAGCAACAGCAACTTGCTGGTCGTTACTGGTAACAGAGCTGAGATTGGAGGAAAGGCTTGGGACTGGGCCCCACTCATGCTGAGGCTGTAGCACTTTTTTTTTTTGTATGTGTCATGGGGTGATTTGTCAGGCTGCAGTGGCAGAAGTCAAGCCCCTGAGGTTGAAAGGCTATGACCCCAGGAGTGTGCATATGTATGTGTGTGTGTGTGTGTATGGAGACCCGCCCCAGGCTCAGGCCATAATAGACCTGAGACCAAAATAATGGGCATCCAGGCAGGGGCAGGCAGCACAAAGGGCTCATCTGCATTTTTCAGGTAGACACACTGTGATAGGAACTGACAGGGGCGTGACAGGGCTCAATAGTAGCAGGGTCCGCTGCGGGAATGAGGCCCTTCGAGTTGAGTTTGTGAATGAGCCATGTGTGTGCTTGAAGACCCTGCATCCGATGGGAAAATTTACTACCAACCTCGGCCGTTCTTGGCCCTGACTGCAAAAAAATCAATAACATCTGAACTCTCCCAACATAATAAGACACGAAATAGTAAACAATAGCTTCGTTTACCCATCTGTGTGTATACCCGCTCAGTGCCTTTGTGGAGACTGCTGGCCTGCATACAAACAGGGCAGAGGGCACACACGCACACTCACGCCGGCACACAAACACAGCGAGAAGGGTTCACAGCTGAGACACTGCGCCAGCTTCCTAACCATGCTTCCTCCACCTTTCTCTTAGCCCTCTTTCCTTTTGTCATTAAAGGAGGAAACACTTTCTCACTCAGTTTGTTTACTGGTTTCCACCTCTCTTCGGGGAGTTGGTAACAGAAACAGATCCCCTTCTCAGCTGGCCGCCTGCCTCGTCCCTGAACACATCCCATTTCTCCTTCCACTCTCTCTCTCTCAGTCTCTCAGCATGGATGAGTAGATTACATATGCTTCCTTTCTGAATGAGTTCAATCGTAAATAATTGAGTGAGTTATTGTGTGCTTGTATGACTCAAGGATTTCTTTTTTCCAGCTGGAGTCTTACAGCAGTAGCTTAGTTTATTTCAGAGTTTAGAAAAAGAAAAATAGATGAATCTCCTTTGAATAGGATGAATAACTTTTTAACACTTTGTCACATTATAAATGCAAGCCTTAATCTATTTTATGGAGATTTTATGTGATTAACAGGCACAGTGGGAGAGTCTATTTTATGAATAAAAATGTGAAAAGTGAGGCACAGCAATGTATTGAGCCCCTTTTAATTTGGTAAACAAAAATATAATCCAACTAATTGCCTTAACTAGTTAAAGCAATCCATTCGTGTGTAATTTAATTTATCTTGTGAAAAAGTCAAGGTTTGTTTGAAAACTTTAATCAATTAACACCAAGAAACACATCTTAAAGTTTACATTTCAAAGAGCAATTCTAAATCATCCAAAAATAACAACAGTCCTGGGTTTGGTGATTAATACGATGCACTAGCCCCAGAACACCCAGAACACCAATGATGTTGGACATGTCATGGTAGGATGATGCCTTGTATCAGCAGGTATTGGGAAACTGATCAAAGTTGATGGGTAGACCTTAAGTGCATTAGTGGTACTTAACTTTAACTTTTTAGCAGGATGGCTCTTAATATAGAGTCCAGCCACCGACAGAATGCTTAAAAAATTGCAGTTTCATGGGATAGAATGGTTCAGACAAAGTTTAAATGTAAATTCAACTGATATTCTGCAGCAGGACTTGGAAATCTTTTGGCCAATGTTGGAGGACAACCTATACATGTCATATTTTTTAATTTAAAAAATATATTTTGAAAATATTTTAAAACCTTTATCATTTTCCTTTCACTGCACCAACTATGCATGACTATATGTTGGTCAATTATATAAAATAGCAATAAAATTCAAGACGTTTGTGGCCATAATGAGGAATAAAAATACTGTTCCATGATGCCACTAAAGCATCTTTATGGTGTAAGTTCTTTGTGCATTTGGGCCCACAGGAAATGGTAAAGTCTGACTACAATGCACAAACCTTCACTGGAATGTTTGTTTAGGACAAAGTTTTCTGCCTCCCTACATAAAAAAATTAAATCAGTAGCATTGAAAGGAGACACTGCTTTCTACTAATACAAATGGCGATGGAGGAGGATTTGGAGCGTATTGTCCTTCATAATATTATCTGGAAGCATTTATTATTCAACAACACAAGTCAATAACAGAACATCAGAATGAGGCAAGAAATCGTGATGACCATGAAAGAAAGAGAGAGAAAAAAAATCAAGGCATGGAATATTTCTTTTGTTTCTAGTACAGGAATGTTGAGGCGATGGCAGGCTGGCCACAAGCTAATTGACAAGAACACCCACTTCCTGCTCTGAGGTCACATAGTGCTGTGTATCACTAAGGCTGTGACAGTACCCAGGTGCGCTCGCTGCAATGGACACCAGCCAAGGCTACCATCAATGCAATTATGAAGCAATTACTGCAATGATATCTGATGAAACCCTTTGTTAAAACACTAACAAAAGAATACACACTCGCAAATGTTACATGCACTTTTTTCAGACAATGCGGGATAAGAAGCAGAGGCGGGCTGCAAGGGGGAAGAAGGATATATGAGATTAGGTAAAGGACAGTGTAAGGATAATAGAGTTCCAACCTGTTCTTGAATTTCATCATCTGTCTTTGTGCATCTGTGGGTAACTGGGCAGAAAAAATGACTTTGAAACAATATTTTGAAAATACATCGGGAGGCTCTAGAAAGAAGAACCGGTTGGGATGTTATTGGAAGATAAATGGCCTTGAAGATAAATGCATGCAGGCCAGGGCGGGTCGACCCCCCACTTCATGCCGCCCCACTACCATGACATCAGACCAGAAGGGGAAAACATCCCCTCTTTGTGGAAGAGCATGATTTAATTTGTACCTTCGAACAAGGAGTAAATATGTTTGAACTGTCTCCATGATTCTGCAGTGGGCTGATCACTTTCTCACGGGAAACTGCTCCAAGGAGGATATCAAGCTTGCAGCATTGCAACTTCACTTTTTAAACTAATCTAATTTCTGGGCTCTTCTTTTCTTTCACTCCCTCCCCTTTTCCCTTGCTCCATCTGTTCCTTTGCTCCTCTCGCGAGGCTGTCATTCCCTGCTGTCCATGCTCCATGTCATTCCGGCTCCCGGCATTCCCCGGGGATGATCCCAGTGACCTTCTCCACGTCTTACTGGAATTTGACGTCAAAGGTCCTGTTGCTAAGAATGGAGTTTTGTTTAGTAACAAACATGACCCTTTGCCTTTACTCAGTCTAATACTCATCTCGTTAACTCTGACTAAACTCACATTTTCTCTGCATATAAGTAATTTGTCAAGTTTTCCCTTCTCTCCTCAACATATCCATCAACGTTTTTCTCAGCCTGCATCAGTGGATCTTCTTTTCTCTGCCTATCTGCTCCATGGTCTAGCTTCTCGTTTCTCCCAGGCTATCTCATGTATTTTTTCAGTCTACAGGGGCTTGGGGTGGAAATGAAATATGGCCGCCAAGCCTCAACGGGCATGCTCATATTCTGTGTAATTACCTTGGGCCAAGAACTGGGGCCAGGCTCAGTATCTATAAATCTGTGCTCCTCACTGGCCCAGGCTGCCTTTTGAAACCCTATCCAGCCGACGCATCGCGGTGAGACTCTGACCCATGACCTTTCACACTGCTAGGGCTGCTGGGAGTGACCTGTGACCCTGCGTCGGGCTCTCTCAGAGTCTGCTCAGTCTGACCCCTCCAAGCCTTGTGACCCCCCAAGTCACAGCTGTGCCTGATCTGTCCTTAGGGGCCGGAAAAGAACATGTCAAATAAGAGGGTGCTTTTTTTTTGCCACTGGTGTGTGTGTGCGGGCATACATGCATTTGCAGATGTATCCGAGTGGCAGTCAGTGGTGAGATGGGTGTGTGTGCCTGCATCCGTCTAAGTGTCAATATATCCTTGCATATCTGTGCGTCTTCCCCTTGCATGGAGCCTCACAGAAGACTGTATACATAGAGAGATAGGCGGGTTACCAAAACAACGTGTATCTTACATCCAAGGCCATGACATGCAGACAGAGTAAGACAATATATCATTCCCACATACAAAGGTCATAGACTCCTAATGGCGGTGTGTCTGTAAGCAATGCTAATGTCATCTGTTAAAAGCGCTAAGATGGATTTATGGCAATATATCGATTGTGTGGCTACATCAAATCCAGTGACAGAAAATGTTTATCCAATGCTTATATCTGTTTGTATAGATGTATAAGGTCACTTGGTTCTGTGTTCGCTTCCTGTAGTGTCAATTGTAACTTCTTGCGGATTTTAAGTACATGAAATTGTTATTCCATAGTTACATCCATATCTTGTCACTCCTTTCAGAAAGTTGTATCTATGTTACTATGAAGAAGTTGCCCCTGACAAGGACATTTAATGCAACCAGCAGCAGCAACCCACCTTAAACGAACATTAACCCAGACTTAACAACTGTATGATAAAACGGGTGGTTTTATCATTTTTAAATCCAGTTGAGCATAAATTATTTAGCTGTTCTTATCACTAGTATTTTATTTTCATTTCTTTCCTGTCTTTTATCTGTTTTTTTTATAGGTTATTGCTTATTGTTTCCAACAGTTTTGTCACTTTGGGTGTGAAAGAGTTGATTGGTTGGTTCTTTATCATATACTGGTCTTCTCCTTTGTTACATCCCAGAAAGAACTGAAGACTGAATGTTGGACAAAGGAGTTCTTGCACATCTCCTTTCCTTCTATACTAAACTGTGCCTTACCGAAGCCTTTTTGTCTTGGTGCACCTTCTCTTGCATTCATGCTCACTGTGCGCTCTCTTCCCCATTGGGTTTCTGAGCGCTGTATCTGACCAGAGCGAGGCCTCTGTGACCTGCAGCTGTGTTTACTGTCAACACAGACCAGTGTTAGGACAGCTGGGGCAACAAGAGAAGGCCAGACAGAAGACATCATGAGCAGCACATACACACTGCTGTACTAAAAAAGTATTGTCACATGATAAAAGTAATTAGTTTTAGATGAATGAATTTTCTGAATCTGAAACGATAACCAAAGAACTTCTTACAGAAATATTTGTGTCCATGTGCGATGATGTTAAGTTACTGTAACTATTTCCTGTTTCTGCTTTATACTGGAGTGTAAAGGCATCACGCCAGCGGTGACACGTTTTCAAAAGGTTACGGCCTGCTCTGCTACCCTCAACATGACAGAACGAATACAGGCACCTGCTTATGTTTGTTTGCACAGGGGGTATGTGGAATTGCCTGTGGATATGAGAGGAAAAGTGTGTACCACATACACCTCCTTCCTTTACCTCTAAAACCAACACAGGCACGCTGGAAAACACAGTTCCGCCGAGAAATGACAAAACACTGCCCACTCAAATATCCTCTTGTACTCATTATGTTTCCTCTCTTCCTGGACACCAGTTGATTCACTGGGACAGACCCTGGTTCACACACTCTGCATCCTGTGCTGCACTGACACACAATAATAAACATGTAGACGCACACACAGAGACACATCCACTTGATAACAGCATTTTAATATTTTTCCCTGGGACTTGAGCTTTCATGGGAGCCTGCAAACCCCAGCACAGTTGTGGTATGGCTCTCCCCCATGTGTCCCGTCAGGCCTGGGAGAGAGGAAGCGCCACTAGAAAGAATCACTCAGGAAATTCCCTCTTTGTCAACAAATGCCTCGTCTTTGGATCACAAATAACATTTCAGGGAACTGCTAGATAAAAGTGCTTCTGAGCTGAATTACAGTGAGAAAAATTTTGACAAAAATGTTCTCACTGTAATAAGAGTCCTTTACTCATATTGACTAAGCTTCTCCACAAAACAAATGAAAAAAATCTTCATCTGAAGGGTAATAAGCTCAAAGTGTACCCCATACAAACAGACTTTAGATTGTAAATATAATCCAAATGTATAACTGTAGCAATTTGAAATTTGTATACTACTTGTTGATTTAATTTTTTAAAAGTGGCTATTGCCCACTTTTTTGGTGTATTAAAAAGAACAATGGTTTTACAGATTTCAAATCGTGTTTTAATCAATCTCCCATCAGCAATAAATATTTTATTATCAGTCTAAGAACTTGAGATTTCATACAAGAAAGGATCAAATACATTTCGCACCCAAGAATAATTAAGAAACAACTTCTTGAATTAGTAGTGGTGGCATGAATGCCACATTTAGCTTCATTAATAGTCCAGAAAGATCTAATTTTCAACTTTTTTACTGGGTAGCTTATGCTTCGTTCACACAGGAAGATTTCAACAATGTCCACTAATTCTCAAAACCATGCATTACGGTGTCTTTTAAATATCTCGTTGTAAAAGGAACTCTCAATTGCCTACCGCCACTCTGGTTGTCATGTGATCCCACTACACTGCTAAGAGAGGGAAAAAATGTTCACTGTGCTTTTGCACATCTTCACCAAGGGTGCCAATAAGTGTGGATGGCACTAAATAGATTCACATGTACATGAATGGGTCTCTCATACGTTGAAAACTATTGGCACTTCTCCATTGCTATTGGCAAGACTTATTAGCCGACAAGTAGATCATCCTGAAAGAATTATTGAATCAATGCCATCAATGTTTTGTTATTTCTCCGGATGGCACCTTCTTACACTTCACTGGTTTCACTTATATTTATCTTGAGAAGACCTAAAGATAATCTAATTCACACCACACAGACTCAACACCTGTAAACCAACCTTGCTGTTTTTTTCTCCACCCCTTTTTATGCATCTAAGTATATACTGTCTCCATTTCTCTCCCTATAGTATGGTTTCCATAGAAACAGAGCTTGTGAAAAAAAAAAAATTGTATCAAGATTGAGTGAGATAGTTTTTTTTTTTCTTCCAAAGTCTGTCTCTCTCTCTCTCTTTCTCCCTCTCTTTTCTGGTTTCACTTTCAGTCTCTCACTCTCTCTCTCTCTCTCGTTCACTGAAAGTCAAGCAGTATGAGGAGCGATCAATATCATTAATCAACACAACTCAACAGCACTCAGCTCTGCGGGGAGAGATGAAGAGGCACGGGGGAATGTCAACATGCCGGCCTGGAGTAGTCTTAACCAATGATACATATCACACATCCCATGGATGAGAAGCAGGGGCATGGGAAGGGAGGAAGAAGAAAGAATACGGAGAAGGAGAGAGAGAGAGAGAGAAGGATGTCCAAGTCGCGAACTGAACTCTGCTTTCCAGGCAGAGGAAGAAGAGAGCCAGCAAGCGAGCGAAAACGAGAGACTGAGGTGGAGCGATAGAGGAGTTATTACTCGGTTGTCACCTACAGTCTAAAATCCCATATGACATCAGCAGTGAAGTGGTGACGGAGGTGGAACATTCATTTATCTGACTCACTCTGAGGTATGAGTGCAGTCAATATGTACAGTCACTATTACACCATCTACTGGAGCTGCTACACTCGCTGCTGAAACAATACTTTCCAGTCACTGTCCAACTTCAAATGAAGAAATGCCTGTTATTATTTAGTTGCACATCGTGTTTAAGAAGATTCATTTTGCAGGTATGAGGCACAGCATAAGTATGTGATATGAAACGTGCACCATAATTCTAATGCCAGATCCCTCACAACGTAGAATTCAAAGAGTGAAAGGGCATGATTACCACTGTGTTGCATCAGCTTCTCTTTAAATAACCCTTTTAGGAAAAATTGAGCAGACCAATGGTTGTGGTTGTCATAGCAAAATGTTTTTCCAATTTTGACTGATATAGGATTTCAATTCCCGGGAGTTTAACACTGTAATATAAAATTGGGCTACAATAATTTCTGCTGAATTGATGTACTATGCATGTTCTGCAATGTGGTACTCCATATGCATCAGTGCTGGTGTTCTCCTTTACCAAGGCAGGATATGTGTGCCTTTTGAACCAACACTGTCCATATGTTATGTGGATGCCGCCTTTTGAACTGTGTGATGTAAGACTATCCCTTGTTGAATTACACAGACAAGAAAGCTGCATCCATGATTACAGAAACAGAAAACAGACACTCTGTCCAAAATATTTTCTTTTTTGACTTGACTGACTTATAAAGACGTTTCACTGGCCCTTTTGTACCATACAGTATGTAGCTGAAATCAAACTAAGAATAATGATTGTAATTTAGCTATTATATTTAATTTAATATTCCCTCTTCTGGATATCACCTGTAATCCTTATTCTTTGTCAGTCTTTCAAGGGAACGGGGCAGGCCACTAGTACATCACAAAGCAATACAGCAACAGACAAAACAAACAAACCAAAAAAATAAAAATAAAAATACAGCATTTAGCATTCCTTCTGCAAAATATCTAATGCAGAAACCCCTTTAGAGCTGTTCTTCCAACGTTCATTCTGATTGGTATTTTGTTTTAAAATTTTAAATTGTCCAAGCAGTCCGAGGAATCCAAAAGTTGCATAGAGATTGTGTTTTCCTTTTCTTTTGGTCACAGGTAAGATGTGTTGCAAAGGTATCGCAATACAACAGGCTCTACAATACCCTATTTGAATGTTCAAAATTGAAGCAGTGTGTTTTTAAGCAGAGCAACTTTTTAAAACATTTTGCCTTTGAAGATGCAGCACAAACTACAAACTACAACTTCAATCCAAATGTCACAAGATAAACCGAGTCATATCAAAATATGGTAAATAAACTACCATTAGCCTAACACTAAAACTTTGAACAATGATCCATCTGAAAACATTGCCAACAGAAATATGACATGAGTTTATATAAGCCTGTAGATGCTGGTAAGGTATTTATTTAGAAACTAAGTATATTTTATAGTGGCCTCACTGAAATAATTTATTATGAAGCATCAAGGCAATTCTCTTGTTGATAAGTAAATCCTAAATCTTACTTGACAGATGGTAAACAAAAAATCCCAACAGGGACATCCATAAATCTATAAAATCACATTTTTCTTAAGCTTCTACGCATCTGTGATGAAGGTGAAAAGTCACATCTCAACAAAGTACTTTCTTACTGTTACAATGAATAGATGATAAGCCATTGTGTTTGGAGTAAAAAGAAAATAAAATAGATTATGCAAATGTACCATTGTGCAGAAATGTTTATTTTTTTATTTTATTTTATAATATATTCAAATCTAATTCAAGTCCATTTCACTATTTATGCAGTACTTTCCTCAGTTTTTTTACTTTATTATGTTACTTCTCTGATGCTACTTTTTATTATGTTTCTTGTTCAATATTTTTCCCAGTATATGCCTCTTTTTTTTCCTGCTTTTGCTCCTCCTTCTTTTACCATTTCCATAGAACTGACAGCGGTACAGTACAGTGGGCCTCAGGTGGGTGGTGAGAGAGTTGGTGTTTAATGTCAGACCATGCTGTAGAAGCTGCAGATACTGTAGAATTTGCAAAACCAACTAAAAGAAACTTCTCTGTAGTTTCACAAACTAACGAGAAGATAAAAATAGATTTCTCTTTCTGTATAATGTGAAGGTAGTCATGGCTGAACAAAATTTGCTTTGCTTTTTCTATTTGAATACATCCAGAAGAAACTACTGAAAACTTTAAGTTGAAACAATAGTTTTAAATAGTCCTATTCATTCTGGTTGTTGCACCACATTCGTTAGTGATATGTTTAAACCCAAAGTTTAGAATATAGTATCACTACCACTGCAGAAAACACTGACTCTTTCGTAAAAATCCGAGTCCGAGTCAATCTGAGGGACTGGTGCACTCAGATGCTCTGAGGGAGCGCAGACAGATTTCGAGGCTTGTTTCTTGTTTATAAGTGCACAAGACAAGCACATTAATATTCGGCATCATACACAAAAAGAAAACGATCTAGAGAGGGAAAAGGAGAGAGGGAGATGGCGGTGTGGAGGCGGATCTCCTTGCTCTGCTGTGAGGAGGCAGATTATTTAAAGACTGATTGAGACGCCAACGTCAGACGGATTGGGAGCGTGAAGGCAATCAGTGGACAGATAAGGAGCTGTTACCTGAAGACGCAGCACTGTGCCGGCTGGTTGGGTAGTCCTCCCTGCACTGTCTGATAACAGCCTACTTTTAATGACCAGTGAAAGCTGGCAGGAGACGGACACTAAACAGATCAACCTCTCCTCCCCTCTGGCTGCTCTTGGCTCTGCTCACCAGATAGACCATATAGCCCCTTCTCTCATTCCAACCAACCGTTTTCCTTGCAGTCTATCTCTTCGTCCCGTCATTCCACAGTCCACCTATCACCCAAGCAGCGCTCGAAACGATCCTACCGACGTGCTGCAGGAACAAGCCGTAAGGCATGTAAACATATGCACAAGCAATATGAATTCATTCAAATGTTTGATAAATACAGTAGCCTTTTCCTTTCATGGCAACTTTTTTTGCATGGGTCAGAGCAAAGACACACACACTCCTCCTTTTTGCACACAGTGATTTGCACAAAAGCACTGTCCTAAACCTCTTCAGTTTGGAAGCAGGCACTTCTTTCGCCTGCTCCGTCCTGGTGGATTACAATTAGCCAGGGATCCTCCTGCAGGGCATAAATGTGTTGCTTTCAGATACAGGGATCTACTTGACTCTAATGTAATTATTGTATGGAGGCTCCTGGTGCCCTCGTCAGCCACAGATTAAGTGCGCTCTCGCCCACCACTTGCTCTCACCTTTGGCTCCTCAGCTACCGCCATGCTAAACAGTCTTGGTCTTTATTCTTCTCTCTGTCTTTCTCTCTCACTCTCTCTCACTAAATATCTCTCCAAGCTCCTTTCCAATAATATAACCCTCCCCAACACCTCTGCCTTTGTCTATTTGCTCTCAGCCTCCAGGCCCAGTAAGCTGATAGGCTGTCAGGGGTCAGCTGGCTGTGAGTGATTGGCTTAATGGGTGAGGCCAGAGCCTCTGCCTGGGAGCCAATGAGGAGCAGCAGCCTGGCCTGTACCCCCTTGTTGACCTTCGCTAGCCTGCAGCAACAATGACACGCCTCTGCAAACACAGCCTGGGGAAGGTGCATGGGTAGCTGCCAACAGGGGTCCCCCACACATACAGATGGATGCAAAACTCACACACAATTGTTCCTCTTAGCACACATATAGGATTATACATTTGGGGATCCCTCACACCTCGGCTACCTTTCCATTTTCTCCCTTTGTGTCTTGATCCCTCTCTTTCTATCATTTTGTGTCTTATTCTCTCTATGCCCCTCGCCCCCATTATAACTCCATCTTAGTGAAGCACATTCCTGACATCAAAGTGTCAGAAATATTAATCTCAACACAAGTATTAGATCACAGTGCGGGGATCAAGATCCAGGTCGAGGATCAGCAGCGTGAGGCAGAAAATGTGGGGGCAATCGGAGACAGAGAGAGGAAGTAAAATAGGACGGGAGCTGTAAAGTAGCACATTTCGAAGCTTGAGTTCGCACCAAAACAACAATTCTGGCTCACTAATCTTCAACTACAATACAAATCATGCATGCCATGGCTTTTTTTCCTTTTAATTAGCAGAGTCATGCAATGTAATACCACAAAAATGTGATCATCACAACATTTCTATAAGTATGATGGACATTTTCGAGAAGACAACAAAGACATGTACAATGATTGTCCTTACCTTCATTTACAGCTGCCTAAAGGAAAAATATTGAGCTCCTTTGCTTCCTTCACCCTGTGGTCATACTGCCATCTGAAGAAATATACCGCTCCCTATCAGAAACAACCAATTACAGCCAGGAGGAGGGTTTTAGCACCGCAAATCAACTTGTATATGTGCTGCCATCCTGACCACGTTGCTATTCTCACAGAATTGTTGAAAGGGTCTCAGTATTTTAGATGTCTCGCCTACGAGAGGAAATCAGAGTGGAGCTGCTGCTTCTCTGTGTCGAAAGGAGTCAGTTGAGGTTGTTTTGGCATCTGAGCCAGATGTCTTCTTTTGGAGATTTTCTGGACTTTATAGCAGACCTATGTGAGAAACCACATGTCTCTTCTGGTCAGTGAAATGTCTTTCCACCCCACAGAATAAAATGGAGAATGTTAGTGGGGAGAAGATGTGGGGGATGCTTTGAGCCAGTTTAAGATTTCTAAATCATTGATCTCTTATGTTGAACATGCTGTACACTGCTGAGATAAAAAGCTTAGGTGGATGGTAAGAAATTAGATAATGTCTGCATGTGGATATCAATATGTTTTAAAAATTATTTTCAAGATGTTTAATGAATAAAGTGTTTAAAACAGTTTAAAGGATGTCAACATTATGGATGAAATTAATAATTAAAAAAATGGCATCATTCTTCATATTATTTTAATTTTTCTATTTGTCAACTCATGTCAGAAATTCCTCAAAAAATTAGGCAGATTACTTCCACCCCCAGATACTAAACTTGTCTTTGAAATGGAGTCATCTCGGAGTTGTGTGAGATAAAAAGACTCGAACACAGACGGATAACGACAATAACATAAAGCTTTTATCCAATGAGCAGCACGCTTTTGATGGTTCCAATGTGCCAAGCATTCCCTATGTAAAGAGTGGGTGTATGTGTTAATGAGGACAAGGCTAGGTATAATGACAAAACTGGTCCAATTAAATAAACCTCTTCTTTTTCTTTTTTTTTCTATTTTATGAGCTGAAAAACCACAGCTCAAAAAACTCCCTCATGACCAAATGAGAAATTTTTAAGCACTAATCCACTTCTCACTTATCTGTAATTTGTATGAGCTGTCAGTTAGGACTGACGTTCATTAAACTAAACATCACGTTATACCACACTCCACCCCCAGGGAAAACACATGGCCAGCCAGAGTGTACAGAAAGGCATTACATTGAGTGTCACAATAATATCTGTGCCTCCCACTTACTCTCGTCAAGACTGACCTTGTGTAAACACCGGAGGAAGGGGTAATGCTCCTCAGATGTGGTCCAATTGCAGAGAGCATGGCTGGGTTTGTGTGCATGCGTGTGCGAACGTGTGTTCCTCGTTAAACAAGCAGAAGATTGTGTGCAAAAAAAAAACAATGAAAGTGTGCAAAACATCCAAGAAATACAAACAGTGAAAAACAGTATAAATGAGAACTTTGGATTGTCTTTTAGACTGCCCTAGTGTTTCCTGTCAGGGATCCCACCCACTTCAATTCTGACAAATAACATTTTAAGTGAGTGGCCTTAATGAGACTTTATGAGATATTGGTGTCTGTTTATATGTAATGGCCCAGCACCTTTTGTTTTAGCTTTTAAACTTTAGTATTTCAATACTAATCGGTTTAATTTGTATGAAAGCTGAATATTGTCTGTCTGTGCCAAAAACCTTCTAGGATTTTTGTTATCCATCCAATACCCAACACACTTATTCCTGGTGCTTACTGGTGCCTGTCCCCGATGGTCAGCGGACAGAAGGCAGTGGACTGGCGACTGGACAGGTCTCCAGTCCATATCAGGGCAACAAGGAGACAGACAGGACTATCAATCATGCACACACCCACACTAAGTTCAGTCATGTTTTGGTACTGCTAACCCCATGCAGAAAGACTTCAGGTTGAGATTCGAACCCAGGACCTTCTTACTGCAAAGCAACTGTGCAGCCCAATTCTTCCTCAATTATCTGGAAATGTAACTTCTTCCAGTCTCATAGTCATAACCCTACCTAGGCAAGCACAAATATCATATGAAAACTGAGCCATTAAAATAGTAGGGAGTCAAAAAAGCATTTCACAAAGTGTTTTGATGTTGTATTGAGCTATGTTTGCATACTGGCTCCTCAAAAATGTTCTAATAACTCCAAACATGTCCTGGTCAATATGATGTGCATTCTTTCTTTTTAAATATTTCACATTTAGCAAGTGCACAAAAATGCTGTTTATTTTTTTTAAGTCTGCCCATTTCATGTTCATAGCTGGCTTCCCTCATTAGCTTTGACAAATTAGTGTCAACTGTGAATAGATTCCATTCTTCGGTATGTGGGCTAAGTGGATAATCTGGATTTTGTAGAAAGTGGAATGTAAACAAAAACTGAGTAAATATTATTAGAATTTTCTTTTTTACCAGTGCATCACTTCTGGCTGCATAATGAGTGGAGGATTCTGCCAAGGCCACGGTCTGGGATGTGCAAAAACATTGTACGTACACATTCAAATACCGAGACATTCTGTTTTTTGTAGAAGATAACATAGGTTTCCATGTTTTCTTTTAATTTTTTTGTTCAGTCTTTCTCTATATCACTGGGTCATGAAACATAAATAGAAATATATCTCTTTTACCCATTAAAAAAAATCCAAGTGTATAAACTAGTCAAAGGAGAATTCTATAGGATTTGTGTCACAGTTTATAGTCTGTCAGTAGCAGACAGGGGAGTGCTTTGTGGCTGGTATACAGGACTATCTTATAATGCAGCTCTGTGTTATAAATTTCAGCGAGGGAAGAGTTATGGACCAGACTCATGAGTACATGGTTAAATGTGGTCATATCAAATGCATGGCTGTACATTCCCAATTCAAGGAATGTGACACAACAGCAAATGGCTTAACAGATTTTTCCTCTGGGCTGGAGGGGCCAATAACTGTCACTTTAGTTTAGGCCAGCAGAGTTTCAGCTCCCTGTGTCGACTCAGTAATTTCTAGAGGGAGGGCTCAGTATTAAAATACTGTTTTGTAATAAGAATATAATTCTACCAGACTGTGAACAGTTTCCCTCGGAGACCTTTTCTGTGACTCTGAGGGGGGACCTGTGTGAGTGATAGGTGGTGTAAAATGTGTTCAAAGATTGGGAGCAAGGAGCATAAATGCTGCTCCAGGTTTTAGGTCCAAGGTAAAGGGCTGGTTAACTTTGTGGGGTCTCATATCCTCCTGTTCTTCCTTGGTATTTTTACCACTTTTGGCATTTATTAGGCTTTATGCTGTGCACTTTATCTTTACTAGGATTTTAACTTTGAAGCGGACAGGATTGCGTATAGGAAACATAAAAAACGTGATACCTTCAGAAAAACTATATTTGCTCTGATTTTTGCTTGGTCATTGTTATTCTGCTCATGTGCAAACGTGTGAAAACAAATGATCTGAAAAAGCAAAGCGGAAGAAAAACAAACACAAGGGATGAGAAGCAGGCGGAAGCCTGTAAAGCCTGGTGACCCAGGTCAACTCTCTCAGATACACATCACTAAGAGGGGCTGTAAAAGTTCAAGAGGAGGTGTCTCTGCTGTATCCAGAGAAAATAAACCAAAGTCTGACTATACAAGGACATCAGCATGGAACACACGGAGACCCAGGCTGAGAAACAACAACAAGCAACAGGGACAAAATCTACATCCATCATTTAAGGGCAGACACTGTACATGGAGGTACACAATTTCTCAATACTTGCTTTGCTTTTAATTTTACTAAAAGAGCCTAACAATTTTGTGAAAGAAGGTTAGAACCTGGATTAGTGTTGGCACAATACCTTATTGTTCTGTGGCACAGTTCCTTTTTAAATGTTTGAAACTCGTTAATTTTTTCTAAAAATAAATGAAAAGGATGCATAAAAGTGAAAATGAGAATTCACATTTAGCCAATTTCAATATGATAACCCTATATCAAATCCAATGCAATAAATTGCCTTCAGAAGTCATATTCTTAATAGACAGGATAAAGATGTATAATACAAAATGAGCAAGAAAACCTTCAGACAGAAGTAAAAAATGTGTTGAAAATCCACCCAAAATTCCCTACAATAACATTGCATCCATATATGTTGTTTTGACGCTTTTCAAAGCGTCAAAGCTTTGCTAGAACATTAATGCACAAACAGGTTCAAAAGCACAAGAAACACCACAAAAATATTTGGTGTAAGGAAAGTAGCTTCCCCACCTTTGAACATTTCACGGAACATCAGTCTACCACCTTAAAATGCTGAGAGAATAGCACAAGTGCAAAAGTACGTTGGTCTGTTGAAAAATACCAATAAATACAATAAAGTTTGTGGTTGTGACCTGATACACTGATTTTTTAAAAATTTTTTATTATAAATAATTTTGAATTATGAATATTAAGGGTTTAACCAAAATCACCTTTCAAAGCGTTAATTTCTTGTAAACATATTAACACCTATCAACATATCACCTAAAAGTATCCATTCTCCCTGCCTGTCCTGTAGGGATAAACAATGTGTGACCACATATGTTTAGCAAAACCACTGGGACTCCTAAGCACCCCAACAAAAATAACCAACACCAAATGTTGTTCATCATCACTTATTGTAGTATGTACATGCTGTGGCTTTGCAGGAACATGATTGGTTGGTGCATTCATCAATCTGATAGTGATCAGTCCTATAGAGGGGAGATTAATCATTAGCTCTGGAGGGGCAAATGCGTGGCACGGCAGATAGTGATTATTGATGGGTTAATCCCAAGTCCATGGCTTTGCATTCAGGCAACAGCCTCAGGGTCCATCATTCCTACATATATATATATATATATATATATATATATATATATATATATATATATATATATATATATATATATATATATATATATATATATATATAATTAAGGAATTATGATATGATATGGTGGTATATGTTGGTAACAAACAATTTTAGACCCATTCAATTCAACGTTCAATGCGTCATACTTATATCAATATACTACTGCAGGTATCTCAGGCAGAGTATAAATATGAATGTTTCAATGCACCATAAGAAGGATTACCAAATTACCTGGAAATATGACAGTGTCACTGACGGGAGACTAGAATCACTATCCTCTCAGTTTTTCTTTTAATCCTTGTTCTCTCTCCACTCTTCCCTCTTCCTTTCCCTTCTCCCTCCCGCCTGCCTGTTAGTGATGTTTTGCAGAAGTGCTTTTAAAAGCCCCAGAGGGTAAATAGTGCTAGAAAAGTAAACAGAAATGAGCTGACCTTGCCAGAGTTTTGGCTCTCGACAGCAGAGCTGCTTTAAGACTTCAAGCAGCAAAGGTCACAACTATAAACAAATCCATTTCAATGCCAGCAACACATACATACATAAAAAGAGAAAGCGTACAAGGTTCCTGCCAAAAGGAACCCAATTAATCAAAACCTCTTAAAACTCTTAAAAGAAAATATGAGAGAAAAGGGAAAAGAGACAGTGAGGGGGTGGTTCTCTCATGACAAAGAGTATTAGTAGCTGGGAAATAAAGGAGGAAGAGGAAATGAAGTAATAACACCGAAGAGAATGAGGAGAAAAATCCCACACCAGTGTACTTAAGGCCGGATGGGAATCATCTCGCTTGGGATCTATTTTTATTTATAACTCATAGGTGAAAGGTCATAGTTAGCCAGGTTTTAAGGAGCAATATTTGTAGTCTGTTGAAGAAAGTAACTTCAACAGCTTTAACAATATTAGGTTACGCTCTGGACAGCAACTGAAAATAATTGGGTTTTAGTGTATTTTTATTCAACTCCAATTCACAGTCGGAATATAGTGTTTAACTGTAATGTTCAGCCTAGAATGATGATCAGAATGGAAAACGAGGTCAGAGAGATGACAAGACGTATCAGGACAGAGAAGTTAAGGAAGGAGAGATATTATGGACTTCATACTTTTCCATCTAGAATAAATAGACCGATATAATTAAAAAATAAATAAATAAAAGCCCCCGAAAAATCGATGAAATCTCACTCAATGAAGTTTGAATCAGGCCAAAATTCTTCTGTTTTTAAGATTATTAACAAGATTAACATGATGATTTAAATTTACAGCCAAAACGACAGAATTTGTTAGAGATTTATTTATTAATGTCTTCAAATTCAAAAGTTTACATACATTCCTCTATATTTGATAGAATTGTAACACGCTCTTTCAGACCTGGTCATAAATTGGAATTTAGATCTGGACGTTGTGATGGACATTGACTTTGTCCTTAATTCACTTTGCAACCCACATTGGCTGCATGTTTTGGTCCATTATCCATGGACTTAAACATACAAGAGTCCCACTTTTTCTGATGAAATGGAGTTTATGGCCAGTTCCAGTTTAATTTAATCAGATCATAGGATGTGTTTGGAAAAATGAAAGTCCCTTTATGCATTTGCACACTGCAATATTGATTTTTTTAAATATTTCTGTTGGAGCATTGGCTTCCTCCTTGCTGAGTGACCTCTCAGCCTATGTTGGTACAGGACACATTTTTCACTGTGGATAATGACACTCTTACCGACTTCAGTCAGCATTTTCACAAGGTCTTTAGCTTTTCTTCTGGTATATGATTTGCATATTTCACCACATTCATCTCTGGGACACAGAACCAGTCCCCTTCCTGAGCGGTATTATGCTTGGACATTTCCAACATGTTTATTCTTGTACTTAATGGTTTGAACATATGAATGCGGCATTTTTAAGCATCTGGAAATTGTTCCCAAGAATAAACCAAGACTGGCGCAGTTCCACAGCTTTCTTCCTCATATCTCGGCTAATTTCTTTTGACTTTGCAAAAGAGTCAAAAAAGAAAGCAGTGGCCTTCAAATACATCCATAGGTGTGCCTGCGATTTACTAATTATTTTACTGAGTAATCATTCAGCATCTAAACTTCTGATTCTAATTCTCTGACATATTCAATTAGCAAAAAATCTCTATATATACATATATGTATATAATACATATATATTATAGATATATATATATATTATATGTATATATATATATATATATATATATATATATATAATATTTTTTTGCTAATTATATATATATTATATAATATATATAATATATATATATATATATATATATATATATATATATATATATATATATATATATATATATATATGTTTGTTTGTTTTTCTAAACATTGTTCTCATTCATAGTCATTTTCTGAAGATGTGTGAGTGTTGCTAAAAAAAGAAATTTAGCACAGGTCAGGGTACAGGGTGTGTACAAGAGCCAGAAATGTCAACACCTCGCAAAAATAATTGCTAAAAAACCGACAGTGACAAATAACCTGACTAAAACTTCAAGCATATATTATACTCTTGTTATTCTATGAAATGTCACTGCACTTGTAACATTTATCAGTGTGCACAGCACTTGCCATCTCAACTAATAATACAAAGAAAACATAAAGGAGCCTTCCTTGCTCTCTGATGCACTTTAGCCCTGTGTTACAGTCCTCAGAGAATCCTCCATTTTCAGAACCAGATGCCCTGGATTGGGTCGGTCTGGAGAGTGTGGTGTTTCTCCTCAGGGCAGTGTTTGTCATGTCAGGGAATCTTGTTATATACTCCACGTTCCTCAGCTGTGTGATAAGTCATCGTTATGGCTCGGAAACCTGGCAACCCAGTGATAAGGGAGCCATGTTCAATCACCACACCAGCCAATATTTCAAATTCGATATTGTTTTCCAGTGGTACAAGTTGCCTCCCTTCTGTCTACATATACACACACTTCAGACGCAAAAGGCCACTATTTTTCTGCCCCTGTCTTCTTCTGTCTACGCTGTGCTTTCTGTCTCTCTCCCAACAGGGAGTCAGAGTACGAGTGGTGTCTGTAACCCTGTTAGAAGAGAGGAGGTAATGTTAACACAGAGCAGTGCCTGTCATGCCAGCAAGACATAATGTTCTTTACTAAGGAGGAGGAAGAAGGATTATTCACAAGAAAAGAAAAACACTCCTCTAACTCAACCTTCTAAATATACACACAAACTCAGAAGTAAAGCTGATTTGAACCGTAAAACAGCTGCAGATGACCTGATGCAAAAGTCTTCAATGCAACTTACATGAACTCACCAGCCTATTTATTAGGCACACCTCCCCTATTACATATCATTAAGGCCCATTTTACATGGAGCTGATTTCCAGTGAAGCCATAATATTTGTGTTGCAATCTAACCGCTTCTTTACACGTTTTCAGCGATCGGATTCTCTGACAGAGTGGAACTTTTAGGGGGTACCCACCCACGGAGGTGTGAAGTACTATGCAGGCGTGAAATGCAAAGCTGCAGGATGGGGTGGAGGTTGAGGGTCACAGCACATGAACGTTTTGATGACACGCTGACATCACAGCACCATATTGTGTTCTGGCATGAAACTACAGTAGATCCGAGGTGGTCTCATCTAAAGGGTGACACAATGCTGTCTAAACGTGAAACTTCTCCCCAATCACCGTCCCTAAAATGAAAAAGTTTTCAGACAGTGGTCTTGTGTAAGCAACATCTTAAGGAAGATATGCAAGTGGAATATTTTTTGCATCATTTAAATGTAATGTTCTACCAGAGCATTATTGCTGACCATACACATCTCTTCCACATCTATATTCTGGTATATCTTGTTAAGGTCTCTTTAGGTTTCTTTGACATGCAGATTATTCAACTGTATCCCAATAGTCTCTACAGACTTTAACTGGAAACCTTTTGGATCAGTCTGTCCTCTCTCCATTCTCTGACATCTTTTTCAAATATGTCATGAAGAATTAAGGCAGTTTGAAAAGCAAATATGGGATCAGCCTGTTAGGAGCAATATGTACCAAAACAGTGTCCTGTGAACAGGTCAGCTTTGGAAAAAAGTAACAAACTTAAAGTCAATTTGTTGCAAAAGAGGAAAAGACTCCTATAAGTCCTTTATAATCCAGGCAAACTGAAGAAGGCTTCTCCTCTGAACAAGCACTGTAAAGATATGTTAACATGCTCACAAGCTTTGTGTAAACATTCCTGCTCACAGTCCCTTCTTTGTTTAGTCATTTAGAGGCTCTTCTTGATGATACCTACCAAGAATCACATGCACCAGGTGGGGTCTGACCACATCTGACAAGTTAGAGGGCCTGTCTTACTCTCACAAGCATCATCCCATCAACTCGTTGTCCTCTAAACTTTGTGTAAGCTCCCTACGTCTGTCTAACTCTCATAAAAATGGGGGGAAAAAGCTGACGGGTTCAGCTTGGGAAGGCAATGCTCCTGCGGCTGTGTTTATACAGCTTTAAGAGAAGGCAGTTGAGCAGGTGCATGGCGCTGTAAGTACAACCACAATCCACCGCTAAGAGGATTAAAAGCTAGGATGATATCTTTCTAGTAAATAACATTTCTCTCTAAAGAAAATACAGCAATAATGGAACTCTTCTTATTCGCCTGGCTTCATCCTCTTTGCATTGGAAGACAAAAAGTAAGTAAGAGGGAGGGGAAAATGAGTTTATATGTGCTAGAAAAAAAGAAAAAAACAGGTTAAGCTCTTCCAAACTGGCCTATGTAATGGGGTTGTGTTTGGAGGGTGTAGAACTAGAGGATATATAGCATCCCAGCTGAAATATTTACCTCTTTCTACTCTATAATCCCAAAAGCGATAGCCCAAAAAGTATGGATGGTGTGCATCACAAGCAGCTGAAATACATACTAACTTCTCTCAGAGAGCTCCATTCATAGGCAAACTAAGCTCCTGTGCAATATCATCTTCCAAACTGGCAAGCATAGGATGCTCAGAAGAATTGAGATGTATCATTGGAAATGCTTTTTCTTTTCAGTGATAGGTCTTTTTAGCTGACAAGTGTTTCAGGTGCCAGAAAAGTAGGCCACAAGTTTTTGTTTTTTTTGCTGCTACTCCAGGTTTGCGTTATGCCCCCTGGTCATAGGAGCGGGATTCAGACTCAATGGTCAATGGAGAGGTTATCTTGTGCTCATAGCAGGGTTTAGGAGAGTCATATTAACTGCAGAGCACCTGGCCTGAGTCTTACATGTGACCAGTCTTGGGTGTCTTTCTCCTTGCTTTTCATTTCTCAATTCCTTTGAAGCAGCGTTCCGTGTCAACTTGGGAGTCCATCTCCTCGTCTCTGCTTATAAAGAGAAAAGTGCTGGATGTTTACACCTGCAAGGCCAACTCAAAGTCTGGGGGTGGAGTTTGTGAACTGCCTACTCTCTCCAACCGACTCCTCCCTCTTCTATAGGAAACAATCGGCCTGTTACGAACCCATCAATGGCTCTCCCAGCTGGAGTTTCCCATTTGGTTGCAGAGTGGAGATGGGACACAACTGTGCATTTGTGCGTACGAGTGTGTGCATGTGCGCAGTCAGTGTTGTGATGAGCGCTGTTCAAAACACACTATAGTACCCAAGTGGATGGGTGGGGCAGTGGACTCTTTTCCACCTCATATCACACAATGCGTCCAATTCTGTTGCCCTCTGGAGTGGAAAGAAAAAGAGGGAAAAGTCCTGATCTTGAGTGGGTATGAAGGCCTAGATCAGTGACCTAGGAGGACAATAGAGCCTCTCATGAGCAGACCCTCCACTAACTCTCCAACATGACTAAGTTAATCCCCTGAGCCGACCATCTTACCATTAGTACTCAAGAGTTGAGTTAGCCTAATTGCATACAAAAAAGCATGCTTCAAGTAGCAGCAAACCAGTAGTGAACCGAAACCTAAATACAATGTGGTTACTGCTGTGATTTGTACTGGGAAGCCACTGTAAGGTAACATTTCTCTTGGAAAAAAAGGGATAATTATTTTTTGCCCAATAAGAACATTGTTACATAGATGATATCCAATAATAAAATAATGTATTGTCTAAAATACACCTTATGTAAATTGAGCAGAATGTATTATGGGTTAAAACTCGTTTGTGCATGAATTACAAATCCCCAGGAAGGCTTTGAAAGAAAGTATCCTAATATAGAAACCGAGCATAACATTATGACCACCTGCATTAGAGTTTGTGTCTGCAGCTTTTCCTGTATATCTTTCCTTCTTGCATATCTCACTCCAAAATGGCTGCAGCAGCTCTTTCAACACCTGTCATGAATCATTTTGTCTGCCAAATTACAACCAAATTAACGGAAAAATGTGAACTTGCTCCCTAATAGTCATTTTCAATAAGTTAAGTGTTCTGTTAGGCTTATTTTTTTTTATTTTAAGGACCTTTTGAAAATAAGCAACCTTTCAATAGGTAAACAAACTTTTCAGAAAGTTCCTTTTTCTATCTTAAATATGTTTTTAATTGGTCTGATGTAACATCTTATTATAATGTGTTTTCATTAGCTGTAGGCATAAAATCATCATAATTGACAGAAATAAAGGATCAAAAACATCCGTCTCTGAATTAATCTATGCAATGTGTTTCACTTAGCAAACTGGTTTGCTAACATAAACAAGCTTTTCAATAACTTTCGAATGTATTGCATATGACTGTAGATTCCATTCACTAATAGGTGCAGTGAATAGGCAGTCAGTGTTATTCACTTCACTTGTCAGTCGTCATAATGGTCTAATTGGTACATCAGTTTAAGTTACTAAGGCATTAGTTCTCTAAGTATTTCACAGCAGGTTTACACAAATCAGGGAACTAAATATTCTATTTTATACACAATTTTCCAATAAAACAGATTTGAATTATCACAACTACAGTCACCATATCCATTGAAAGAAAAAAGTAAAGGGAAAAGAATGAGTTAGGAAAGCAATAATCTTATCAAATCCACGGAGGGCCATTACAAGGCTTCAGAACCTCTGCCAGCAGGGATAGACCACATACCAAAAGATCAGAACTTTTCTACATCAGCCAAAGGGAAATATTCAAAATAGAGCTACTGGGCTTTTTCTGTGTTAAAGAGACCTAAAATAACAGCAGAAAATATTTTAAAACCCAAATGTAGTCTCAACTTTCTCTGTCAGGAAATGATCGTCATGAAATATGTACCTTTCTACAAGCTAGCACTTCCCTTGTTTGAAAACCCCTCCAAATATATTATGATTTGCTATTTTCTGTACAGCCCATCTCATCTCCGGGTAAGCTACCACATTGGACTGTCAGGACAAAAAAAAATAATACAAACTTTCCAAGAAAAGATGGGTATGGTAAGCTGGTTAGGAGCTTATCGTTTGCATTTTTGCACTTTACAACTTTCCACTGAATTTGCCTTTTCTCAAGTCAACATTTGATCAGGACAAGATCAGAATGTGACAATTGAGTGTGACATGGGTTCTGAGTCCAGTTGCTCATGGGATAGCTGCATATCCATGAATATATGACTCCTTTCTTGGTCGTCTGCTTGGTGTAGAAATCCATTCGGGTGAAACATAAGCCCATAACATGAAAACAAAAATGTCTAGCAGGCCTGCTGTTACCCCCCACATCTTTGACGACTCCCTGCTTTTCTTCTCAGCGCTTCACACCTCTCAGCTCTCAGCCATTATCCAGCCACTTCACTTCAGAGGACTTGATCCCACAGCCTCCCTCCCCCAAACTCCATCTTGTCCCTTTCTACACTTCAGGTGAGGAATGAGCTACAAAAAAAATTAAGGTGCTAAAGGCTTCAGAACCAGACAGTATCCGCTCCAGGCTCCTGAGGTGCTGTGCAGACCACTGTGTGCCATCATGAGATTAATATTCAACCTGAGCCTGAAGTTGGGAGAAGTACCACACCTGTGGAAGACCTCCTCTGTGGTTCCTGTCCCAAAAACCAAATATTCGAACGACCAGAGCAGCAAATGGGCAGTAGTCCATTGAAGACTCCTTTCCCATCTACACCTCCTGGTGAGGTCTTAATTCAATCTGCTGCAGTTTGCCTACCAGCCTTGCATTAAGGTGGATGATGTCATCATCTACATTCTGCACCAAGCTCTGACCCATCTGAAGAAGCCTGGAAGCACTGTGAGAATCATGTCCTTAAGAATGTTTTCAGCCATCTTCTATGGTGTTATGTGTTGGAGCAGCAGCTTATTTACAGCTAAAAGTAAGTGGTTAGATAAGTTCATCAGGAACGCATGCTCTATTCTAGGATGCCCCAACAGCCCAGTGTAGGTGGTGGGAGACAGAACTGTAGCTAAAATAACAACACTGATGGACATGCATGAAACTGTTGCTAAACTGGAAAGCCCCTTGGGGACAAGCTGCTGCATCCTTGGTGCAGAAAGAAGCATCATTATAGATCCTTCCTCACAGATGTTAGACTTTGGCCTTCATTGCTCCCAACAAATTCAAGCGTTTACATCCATGCTGGTTATAGATGCAACTTTACTAATGCTGAATGGCTTTTCCGCTTTTGTAATTTGAAAATGTAGTAGTTGATGACTTTAGCCATTTACTACGTCTTTGAAATCTAAACCAGCGAAATGCCACCAAATATCTAACTGGAATAGAGAGTATAAATTTCAGGTGTCAAATTAATTATAAGACATTCATAGAAGTCCAACCAGTTCTTTGCAGTATGCATACTCATACATACTGTGATGACAGATTTGTGATATGTTGCATAGCCCTTCTTTGAAAGATTGTTTCACCCTTTGACTGTCAAAATGAAGTCGAATCCCTTTGACTAAGTAATCAGTGAGTTTATGTCCACTATCAATGTCTTGACACATTTGTGAGAGAGCAGATGGATGTCTTTTGATTTTAAACAAAATAAAATGCTTTTGTTGACAAGATAGCCAAACTCTCTAATTGTTTTCACTACATGTCACTAAAGAAGCTAAATATCAGCTTAGAGATTATAAACAAGTGTACTACTTTAACTTTATGTGTTAACATTTGTCAGGTATTTTACTGTGTGCAGGTTAGAGCTTATTAGAGATTAGTCAGTAAAACAGCACAGCAAGGTGCAACCTTTTCTTCCCCTCTCACACACCCCCTTAGTCCTCCACCCTCTCTCTTCTTTACCTTCCAGACTGACACACTGCATCTCTTTTATCCAAAAGTTTTCAAAGGTTTTCTTCTCTCTGAATACAAAACACTACTGCCTCTTGAACTTTGATGGTGGCTAAAAAGAAAAAGAAAGCCAGAAACACCTCTGTATAAAGACATCATAGACAGGGTTCAGGTGTAGTTCACCTGAACTCCATCCATATTCAAAGGGTTTTGCCACCTTCATATCTAACTGTTTCTGCTGGGGAGACGGAGAGAGAGCCCCATGGTAGGGGTTCATAAAGACATGACAAGTCTGTTCATGGCCAATGGAAAATGGCAGCAATGAGGGACTCAATCTAGAAAAGCTACCTTAAGGCCCCAAAGACACTGGCAAAATAATTTCACTTAGCATCTTGTCTTTAATTCTAAAAGATAAATATCAAAAAGAGCAGAGGTTAGAAAAAAAAAAAACATGGATGGATACAAGGCATTGAGGCATTTTGTCAGTACTTGGTTTGGGAGGAAAGTCTTTCAGGAGAGGATAGTGGGTTTTAAAATAGGCCATTGATTACTCTTTCCCACGTACTTTAATCAGCCTGTACTGACACTTTACCAGTGCCAGAGAAGGACACCCCATTGTCTTGGAAATAGAAAACACAAGAGTTTAGGGGGTCCATATGCCACACTAATTGTTTATTGACTGTTCACAGCAAGGAGGAAGATAATTAGGGTCATTAACTAGTGTAACTAAGCAGACACAAGTTGTCAATTCCAGATCCCACCAGGCTCGTTCGCTCTATTGTAACAAGCTGAATGAGATAACTGGTGTCTTTCCATGGGAAAACAGCTGGAGAAAGCACTTCTTCTTTGTTTTCATTATTCCGCTGCCTTCTCTGTTCTTGCTCCTCCTCTTCATTCCGTTTTTGTTTATTTGTCCTCCTACAGAGTGGGTCATATACATCCCCTCGTCAGCCATCATGCACTCCCTTTTTGACCCCTTGGACTTCAGATGTTGACGTGAAGGCAAACACACTTCCAGATCCGTAGAAAATGTGCAGGGGTGGCACCGCGTATTAAAGGAAGTTGCTGTTATAGTTCAAATTTTAAAAAATGCTGATGCAATTTGCAGGCATAACAAATGGAAACTATCATATGCATAAAACATTTTTTATATTTTAAATTATTATTTGCATAATGCATAAAAGACTATATAAGTGTTCAACAAAAGAAGAGCATAAGCTTTGCATAAGTAGTTTACACTTTGCAAAGTTCTTCTTGCTAACTGAAACTCCAAAACAGACTGCTTAATTCAGTGATTGCATAAATAGGAGAGAAAAACTGAGAAATATCTCTTTACAAACATAGCAAACAAACAAAACATTTCTAATTCCACTCTATCTCCAATTCAAGATGAAAACCTGTTATAAAGTCAACTGACAGGTTATGGAGAAATAATATAAATTAAACATTTAAAGTGGCTCTTAAGTGTCCCCTTTATCACTTTTCTGTGTCCACAAACCCACAAACTTCCACTTCAAAGGTTATGAGAAATATTTCTGCAGGCTCACACTTATTATTAAAACACGGGGCAAGTTTGGATTTTATCCAATGGAATTTGTATTAAACGGGTGTCGAGGAGGTGTTGAAAGAGTCCAAGGGAAACCGGGTTTTGCAAAGACGCCTGTGGGTGCTAAGACTCTGGATCGTGTGGGCAAAAGCATCAGTTACTCCCAGATGTTATCAGGTTCACTACAGCGGTTATGCCTCAGCTCCTTAGGGATGGACAAACACACAGCTGGGGAACGCATTAGAACACAGAAACCATAACTAGTATGAAAAAGCTATAGGGGATTTTCTACTCCATGTCAAATGTGTGCAAGTGAGACAAAAAAAAGGCTTGAGTGAAAGAACATAAGAGATACACTGTGATGTGAGTGTATGTGTTACTCTATTTTATCTATGCTATCTTTTTATTTAGTTCCATGAAATAGACAATAGAAAACTATTCATAACCCTTGAACTTTTTAAAATGTATGCAACAACAGCTATTTCAATGCACTCTTTGTAATTCAGTTGATGAAACAACATAAACTAATCTGAAGTGGAACACAGGAATGAAGGAAGGAATTTTTTTTGTAAATAAAAATATAAAAATGGAGTTGTGCATTTTTTTTGAGACCCACTGAGTTTGTACTTTGTAGGAACCTACTGCAGTTACAGTTCTTTGTGAGTATGTCTCTACCAGCTTTAAAACTGGATTTTTTAAAACCTTTTTTCTCTTGCAATGTAGCTCAAACCAAGCCGGATTGAATGGAGAGTATCTGTAAAAAGTGATTGGCAAGGTTTAATTTTTTCATACACTGCTGGATTTATGGTCTGGACAACTGAAAATATTTTGATCTAAACTATTCCAGTGCCTGTATGTCAAGGGTTATTGTCTTGCTGGAAGGCAAACTCTAATCTCTTTCCCAAGTCGCTTCGCGCCCTGTTTTCCTTCTTTCATTTTCTCATTAACTCAAACCATCATTCCCCACAGTATGTCGCTTACTACCATTACTATGTGTCACAGTTCGAATGATGTGTTGATTTTTTACAACGGTGCATTTGGAGGTAAGTTAAAAAAGGCAAACATTTGGTCTTGTCTGACCAAAGCTTTCATCAGATAAGCATCTTCAACATGTTTGCGTTTTTTACCCTACATATCTGGAAAATTCTAACAGCACTTCTTTTTGGCTTTCTTTCAACAATGGTTGTTATTTCTGCAATCTATCCAGATTTGTAGAGTACAGAGTTGTGATGTCAGCTGATTCTTTTACCTGAGGCGTGAACCTCTGTAGCTCATTCGGAGCTACCATTGCACAACTGGTTCCTTCTCTGATCAATGTTATTTTGCCAAACAGTTCTGAGGGACAGCAATTTCATGATATCCTCGCAGTTGTGCCATTCTCTGATGACGGATTGAACGGTGCTCTGTAAGAAGATCAAACCTCGGCTAACCCTGATTTAAACTTCTCTGCAACTTCACACCGACTGGGTTGTCATCCAAAATACCAAAGATATACAAAGAAGAAACATCAAGGATGTTTTTAAATAAAATAAAAAATAGTTTAAACAAAAAGATTTGAAAAAATGTCATTGTAAAAACCAAGACAATGTTTCGGTCTTGTCTTGGGGACCAAAGATAATCATGGAAGAAATTGATGATCAATTAAAAAAATTATAACACAAATTGATAGGAAGTGCCAACAGTGGTCTTGGCCTGCGTCTGGAGTCGCTGTCTCACATCATCTTATTTTGGGTGCCACAGACTCTCGAGGAGAAAGACCAGGCGATAACCTGCAACCACTTTAAGTGACACCCCAGGACTTGCTTCTCATGACATATTTGAACTAATTAATGTGATTAGAAATTTCCAGAAAATATCTCAATATTTTGTCAAGTTTGGCATTGGAGGGCCTGTAAAAATCAATCTCATCTGAAGCACACAGATAGATAATAAGTGAAATGTATTTAACAGCAAAGCAGCTGATAGTCTTCTTCACTTGCATGCCTCCCCGTTTAGTCTATTTCCTAATTTCTTAAATAATGCTTCCTTATTCATAGCAGGCTTTTTCATCCATAATGGATCAATACCATATTTGATTTTGTTTGTTGTGTGCCAAGTGTCAATGTGCACAAGTCAAAGGGAAGCAGCCCTTTGTTTCATCCTATTAATAAACACTAAAGCATTTAATATTTCATTTCCTCCACCGAAGGGCCTCTGAGACGTCACTGTGTTTAACACCCGGTGTCTGTGAAAGTTTGAGCACTTTCTCTCCCTCTCTTTCTTTTCCTCAATCCCCCCTTTCTGTCTTCTGGGTTTGTTTGGAACCAAAGCGTCTGCACAGGACTGTGTTTCTGTGACTTATTTAAAAGAGGGGTTCGTTCTCTTGAAAGGAGTTCTACCCGCAGGACCGACCACGGCTTTGACTCAACTCTGTGTACGTCTATTAATAAATTAGCTATTCTGTCACAATCTGAACGAAAGATTCAATTATTCACAAATTGCAGCACATAATTCCATCAACCACATTTTAAGCAGGGCTATGATTTTTTATTATTTTTTTTTTTACCATTTTACTATGGGTAATTAAAGCAGTAAATCTTTTTGTGGGGCACATTACACTGACTCTTTGGTTCATGATACGATAAAAAAAAGGAAAACAATACACATTTTCTGTTATGGTGTAGCCAGCATTAATCAACAGCTCCAGGTATGAATATGCATGCAGTGGTTTAGTTAACATCTCTTATTGGAATATAAATCAACCAGTTATTGGCAATCTTTCAGCTGTGGAGGACTGGAGCAGACAGGCGGGGAGCACAAGGGTAAGGGAACGGAGTAGAAACATATTGAAAGGGTGAGGATGGAAGAGAGAAGTTAGGGCGAGTGGGTGTGAGCGTTTGGAAGACAAAGGATTTTCAGTTCTGTGGCTGTTTGCTATTTGCACGCCTGTTAAAGGTACAGATAGGGAGATGAGTTTACCACGGCGAGTGTGTCCTCTGGCTCTCTTACGCTCGATTTGGGGATACTGCATTAATTTAGGGAAACATGCTCAGCATCTCTGCCTCTCTGTGCCTCACACCTTCTTCATTCTCTCCCTCTAGATGAAGACTCAGTGTGCTCACAGCTCCTCTTCCATATGTCTCAGCTGAGACAAAACTGCCTCTTAGGGTTTTACTTTTCTTTTTTTTTCTTCTTTTTTTACAGTATTTTTCTCTAGTCACACAGTTTGCCCATAGTCGCTGCAACAACCCAATTAACAGGAAGCCCATAGCTCCCCCAGGTCAGATAAAAACATCCCTCCACCTCCCCTCCTTTGCTCTTTCTTTCCTCATCTTCAACTCTCTTTCTCTCTGTCTTGCACGTAGCATTGCACAGACCCTCTAACTGGACTCTCTGCTGCCTCTCCTGACCTTTCTGAACTTTACAAAGATAACAGCTGCTCAACATTCACTTACACTGACATGTACAATTCCAACAACAATACTGTACCAAACAATAATTGGCCAAACGGGTGTTCGTGTGGACGCGAACAGCCAGGCTCAAATCACTCTCATAACTATTTAACTCAACAGCATTTCATTAAAGTTCAAATTATCTATGCATATATGCACTGATTTTTGTAGAAAATACTGTGTAAAGTAAGAGACAGTCAAATATGTACCTGTATTTTTTTTGTTTGTTAGAAAAAAAAGTTAATTTTTTAACATTTTGTAACTTTTCAAACTTGAATTTTCAATGCATGCTATCAGGATTTTATACGCTACATGGTCGAGCAACACGAGAACCACATATTTGTGACATCGAATTTAAGTGATACAGTTTCTCACTTATGTCCTACAAATTTTAATAAAATAAAAACAATAAATTCAAAGAGTCCAAGTAGTTTTATTTAAAGGTATTGTATTCATGCCAACCAGTTTTCTTGGTTCCAAACAGTCAAAGCTGTGTGTGACCAAAAACATCCTGACTTGGTAACACACTATGAGACAGAGAGAGTGCAGAGGCCGAGAAAACAGGATGACTTCTAAGGCCACAAACACATCAATCAACCTCCTGCCCATCCTCCCAGTGTCTCCTCTTCCCATCTCAGGTCCTCTTACTCTGTCTCAAATACACACACACACACAATCACAGAGCAGCCTGGCAGTCTCAATTAACCCATGGTTAATCTTGGACCTCCCGTAGCAACTTCTAAAAGGGATCTGGGTAGAACGGGAGATGGTATCTGCCAGGAAGATTACAGTGCGACAGGAAGATCAAAGAGGGCCGGACTTTGGGCCCCAGCGATTAGCGGTAATTAAATAAAGTATGTCTGTTTAAACTTCATTAGCAGCTGGGCGTTTGCTCCACCAGAGTGGGCACAACTCAACCATCCTTAATTAAAAGATAATCCACGGGATCACCCCTAATCTCCTTCCAAAATATGCACTCCTCTCCACCCATGACGGAGGTTTTTCAGTCCCTGCTACCACTCCAGAGCAGTCCGGTGGGTGGAGGTGAACGTTAAAGCTGCCAACAGTCTGAATAGCAGCCAGGCGAGTGGGTTGCTCCTCGCTCCCCTCTCCCAACCCCCCGACCTGGAGAGGAGTAGAGACGGGGAAAACCTGCCCCCGATAACATCAATTTAGCATGCTATTATCTCCAATGGTGGAAAACTACACTCTGGCAAAATCTGACATAAATCTTGGAGAGCTGGGGGGACATTGAATATGCATGAGCTGAAACAGATATGACACTGCTGGCACATTAATATTCTTGTCACTGGAGGTTTTCAAACTTTCAAGTCGATGACTTGTGCGAATCCAGTCTGGAGTTTCCATAAAACAGCGCAAAAGAATATTATACATAATTAAAGACCTACAAGCTTCTGAACTCTGAGGGCGAAAAGGGAGAAAGAGAAAAATGTGTTGAAGAAGATTCCATAGAATTTAGATGAATCCACAGTTTGAACAAGGCTAAAAGGATACAACCCCATGGATCAAATACGTTCGCCATCCGTGTCGGTTTCTTGATATCCAGGGCCAAGGAGCACTCGCTCAACAGCTTTGCATTTCAAAATAACATGTGCATGGGAGACCTCGTGCCATAAACACAGAAAAATCTAAGCTGTTTTAAAAACTGTGGAAACACAAAGTTTAGCTGTAATGCATAGAGATTTTTGGTTTATTTAGAATAAGTTTTGACCTGCTCATACCAGTTAAAAATGATCTGAGTTTGAGAACTTTAAAAAAAAGAGTCTTCAAACATACAGTACTTCTTCTTAAGGGACTCTCTCAATAAAAAGCTTTTTTTTTATTTCAATGGAACTTCACTGGTTAAATAGAGGTAAAAAATAAACATTGCATTTTTCCTCCTGCAATTATTATTTTTTCTTTAATTTCAAGAGAAGAGGCAACATAAGGCCACATGTACAGAGTATTTGCTTCAGATATGAAGTTGGGACATCTGTAGTCAAAAATCTAATTCAATCAATGAGCACACCATTATGCTAACTGTTCTAACATTATTTGTTGTGGAAAGCATTCTTGGGGACAGAAGACTTAATGTTAGCTGTTTTTAGCACCAGTTAATTTTAGCACGTCTTCTGTAATACATTAAGAACACAATATAAATGACAATATAAATAGAGAACTGCAATTTCTACATACAGAATAGAGTTTCTGTTCTTCGTTCTTCCCTTGACTTTATTTGTACACACTTAACTGCTGACACTTGGAGTTGCTGACATTTCTGCTTCGTCTTTCAGAGAAAGACTCCACTACGATGAGCGATGCTTTCAGTGTAACCGGTGGCGCATTCAGTGATCAGAAAAGAATGGAGTGTTTTAACTTCTGACATGCTGGTCACTGATTGAGGTCAATCAAGCTTTCATTTGACTGACCAATTTTTCTGTCTCTGTGGATAAAACTTTAAAAAAAATAAAATTAAAAAAACGGATTATATTGCACCTGGGTCCAGAGAATAATCAATTATTAACACATATGCTGAAATAATTATATTGTTACATGCTTTATGAGCAACAAATCACTCGACAATTCAAACATTATCCTAAATTACTTGTGAAAATAAACAATTAAACCTTTCCATTGTCATTTTTAAATACTTTTCTTCTTTGTTTCTACAACACAAAGTGGTCATGTTGAATGTTGTTTGTGTCGAGCCGTCCCTAATGGCGTAATCAAGGGGTCATCTTGGAGTAATTCCCCTCCATATTTTTACAGTGCAGAGGACTGACTGTTCCTGCTATCTGTTTATATTTATGTCTGAAAACTGTTGGGCCTAGAGCAATCCAATACAATCGGGTCTTCATGCATTTCCCTTTGCTTTTCTGCAGTCTGTTTACTTGCCCCCTTGTCAACTTCCATCCCCACTCTGTCACCCCTTCACAAAACCATGTGAAAAGCACAAACCAGCTGCCCCTGAGCTCCGCTTGTCTTCACTTTAGTTCACATATGAAAAGAAAACCTGTATGACCCAACTCTCTACTTTATTGAACTCAGATGTGCAACCGCTTCCCAAATAACACGTCCCTGCTCTCTTTTCATGCTAGTTTAACCACTGGGGAAAATGGGACCAGAACTGTAGGGTACACTCAGACTGATCAGATATGCTTCAAGTTTAGATCCAAATTGTACAGATGCTGAGCTTTTACTGTAGTAAAAAGGAAGAAGAAATAGAAGGGCCTGTTATAGTGCCGTGGTTTGCTAGCAGAGCAGAAAGCCTGCGGGGCAGAGCAGTATGAGGCCGGCCACAGTCTGTCTAGCTTACCAAACAGTCAGAATAAGATAAGACAAAGCAACAAGCAAAAGCACCACAAATACTATCTATGGAAAGCATGTCTAGAGTAACAAAACTGAAGCCTATACTCTTCATCATTGCACACCATATTTAAACACAGCACTGTGCATTTAAGCATAAATTAAGGCCAAGCTGGTGGCAGACTCTACATATATGAAGTGACAGTGGGATGAAGATGGTGCGTTATGGTGCAGAGTCGTCTAAGGACCTTTAGAAGACAAGAGTCATGACAGAAAATGTGAAAGCCAAGGGCACATTTTCTGGATTGCACTGTGAATGCTATAAATTACATAAAAGACTGAGTGTCTATAACTCCCATTTAATACAGCATCCTAGATCAATTTAATTCCCAGTCAATAACCTTTTCAACAAAAAGGAAAAGTAAATTTAAACATCTGTGATAGAAGTAAATGTCTTTATTAGTGGTGGTTCATGAAAGGGGAAGCTTTATTAAGAAATGGTTCAAAAGGGAAGCAAATTCAGTTGGACTATTATTTGATATACATCAATAAATCAGCTGATGACCGTTGATTTGGGGAATCAAGCAGGCATCTTTAAAAGTGAGAATCTTCAACAGCGTTTCCAAAGCAAAAGGAGACGGTGGAAGCAAGGTTGGTGAGCTGTGCCTGTTACTTCTTCATTTGAACACATAAATATAGCTTTTCCCTTTCAAATTTTGTGTAAAAAAATAATAAACGACCACAAAATGTGTGATTAGTGCCTCTCATATAACTTCAACTATTCTTACACTTATTCATAATGAATAAACTTCTGCTTCATATATGCAATCTCAGAGTTCAGGGAGACTGTCCTTGAATCACAGCTGACAGAATCTCTTGTTTCCCTCTCTGAGGAAATAACATACTGACCTCTTCCTTCTACAACACAGTAGCAACAGCAGTGACTGCAATGATGAGGTTACCTTGGTCACTGGCTGTGGTGGCAACAGCGCAAACACAAATAGCAGAAAAGGAGCAGGGAGTGTGAAAGAGAAGTCGTGGGAGAGAAACAGATTAGAACCGCAGCATTGTTAAGACATATTTCATAAATTGATCCAGTTCACATAACAAAGCTGGGGGAACAGACACATAGCCTGACCTTCACCATCTCTTTAAGCACACTAACAATAAATAAATAAAACCTTGCTCTTTTGACAGCTGCTATCCGTAAGCCTGAGCCAGCGGCGCCCAGGCCAAACCCCTCTTTACCAATCTTTCTTTGCTCCCTCCATTCGCCCCTCCTCCCTTTTCCTCTCCTCTTCCTGCATCGTTTTTGTGGTGTATCTGTGAAACTTAAGGTTATTCATCATTCTCCATAATATATCCCTCCACTGCTCTCTCGCTCTCGCTCAACCCTCCTTTCCTGCAACAAATTCATTTTGCCCTTGACAGGGTCCAACCTTTGCTATGACACTGGACACCTTGTATGCACCTTCTACTGTGACACTGGACGACAGGCATTTAAAATCTGCTCATTCCCAACCAGACAGAGCTTTAGATAGAAGACCTAGTCTGGGAGAGAGGCGGAGATGAGGCGAAGGGATAGTAGTGAAGAAGGGGAGGGAGTCAAGAGTTGTGCAAGGACAGCACAGCCTTGTCAGACCATTACAACTGACTGCGGGTTTAATGCCGCCTCGCTCCTGAAGGTGTTTTTCAGCTCCAGCTGATAAAAAGCCCCTGGGCAAGGTGCTTAGGTCAGGCCTTCAAACACAAGGGGTAATCCATCCCGCCTCTCTGGCTCTCGCCTGGCCGGTGCCGCCACTCTCATTTCCCCCCTCGTTGCCTTAATTTGGCAGCAAGGCTAGATCCTGTTGGTGTCAGCGAGCTTAGTGAATGGGCAAATGTCATGGAGTTGCAATGGCAAGGGGGGAATTGTCAAGCACCTTGTATCGTACATGGCAGCTGCACAGGAAGATAATAGATTAATTTCATGAGTGTCTGAGGCCCTGGAGGACAATTGCTATTTCTTTCACCCATCCCATTCTTGTAGGATTGTGGTCTCAAACTAACACACACATTTATCGCACACAGTGTAAGCACATTTACCCTAAAATCCACGCTAAGTATTTTAGGGTGGTTCATCTTTCTTACAACAGAGTTTATTTATAGAAACATATTTCCCATATATTATAATGTAAAGAGAATGAAGTCACTGAAAGATGTAGAGAATTTGAAATAGCATGCAGTTTTGAGAGACCATCTCTACTTTGAGGCACATTGAAGAACAAATTGTATCTTTTTTACAAAGCTCTTTGGCAACGTTTTCATGAGTGCCATAAACGACTTGGACAATTATGACGTCAACAATACTATTTGTAATGCATGACATGACGTGAGTGTAGTTCTGTCTAGTGTTATTAAAAAAAAAAAATAATAATAATAATAAGTAGGAGTGATTTAAACTTTAATCAGCTGTTTGGTGATAATCTTTAGCTTTCTTATGCACCGAATATTTGCAGTGGGGAGTATACACACAGATCCAGTTCACACAGTTTGACACATATATAGATCTTTGTAGAAACTCAAAATTTACGTTATGTTTTTGCCCTTTCACTTTAAACGTAAATGTAAAAGCTTCTTCTTTGCGTTGGACTTAAAACAAATTCAATGCTCCTACTGTAACCATAAAAACCAATGGATTATTCTGAGTTTTCTTTTTATTACCCCACTTTTATAGCTACTGTGCATGGGCCTGGTGATGTATTAGTAGAGGAATATAGATGTGACGCACAGAATCCTGTATCTTCTAGCATTTCTCTGCGATTAAAGCAGATGTTGTCTTTAACCCTTTGGTGCTGAAAAACCTGCACAATACACAGCTTCCCTGTAAAATTATAATTGGAATTTTGTTTCTGAACACTGAAACTGGAAATCATGTTAATGAGAGGAACTCTCTGTCAAAATTAAATCAAAGCAAAACAACAAAACAAAATAGCAAGCAGTGGCCTGATTGTGTACGCTCAACAATGGCATTGTTGCCTTAATGTCGTAAAACAATACGATGAATACATTAGGACTCATTTAAGCTGGAAGTGTGATTTATATCAGAGTGCTCAGATGACAAACATTATTTCGATTCAACCTTTAGTGAACCTCAAGAACTACTCTGACTTTTGAGTGACTTGACTGTTTGAAATGAACAAAATCTTAAGGAATTTAGAGAAATATGGAGAAGGTGCTGCAGGGGTTAGCAAGGTTAAGGACCACAATGTCCCTTTAAAAAAAAAAAAGTATCCAAAAATTGAGGACTGATATAAAGTAGTCTGCCTTTTACATGAGAATTGGACTCCAACAAGAAGTACACTTGTTGAGTACATCTTCTTTTCTTTGAGATGCTAAAGCATCTCAAAAATGCCAATTAAGAAGGCTGAGTAGATTGCATGCGTGTACAAAATCAGGAGCAGAGTAGCGTACTCGTTAAATTTCATAGAGATGTGACTCTCTCTGCAGACATACACCAAACAGACTGATAGATTCACATTTACTTTAGATTAAAAAAAAAGAGCAGCATAGTACCTAATGGCTGGAGAGAACAGTTTCATTTGACCCGTTTGGTTGAAAGTAGCCCATCGTGTGTCTGGTTTTGGAAGTGCATGTCAAAGGGTTGCCTCTGAAGTCATCTTTTATGCATCACTCCCTCTGTTGCTATGACGCTGTCGGGCCTCAGTGAAAGAACATGGGTTTGGTGCTGGAATGACGCCGCTGAGTGAGGGCATTTTTCTGTGGGCACTGAGCATTTTGCCCTCGCTCCACGACCGCAACAGTGGTACGCTCTCATTCTGCACTTCAATAAAATCTTTTCATGCTTGCAGAAAAGAATTATTTTTTTCCCCCTCCCCTGACTGCTTCACAAAGGAGGCCTGGAAACAATGGGAGCATTGGGTTGTTGCAGGCCTGGATTGAGACATATCTCTGAAATAGAGAGCATTAATATGAGGGCATTCCGGCCGTGGTACAATCTTCCCAGGAATGCTACACATAGTTAGCATTACTGATCCCGCTGCTTCCCGATAGCAGTAAATGACTGGAATTCTGAGCGGCCTTCTACGAGAGGTCGCACTAGTGAGCAGACATTAGCATCTATGATGTCAACATGCTGCATAATGGGAAAGCAGATATTGGGGGAAGAAGAGTAGCACACATGTCAGTTGTTTGGTCTGTCTAGAGATATTTTAGGCATCTAAGTCATTTGAGGCACACGGTGTTCACTAAGAACAATGCATTCATCTTTAACCAGAGCTCTGTTTAAAGAAGTTGTATCTCAATTATTTCTTAGAGAAATACAAAAATGTTCAGATATTTGCAATAATTATCTTAAACAACTATAAACTGTAATTTTACAGTTGCAAAATTATTTAAACAGTGAATAAAAATAAAGTTACCTCTGCTATTAGAAGGCAAATTCCACCTGGCTAAACGAGTAATGAGCTTCTCCTTTTTAATGCATTTTGAAACAGTTATTGACTAACAAAAGGAAGGGGTTCTGTTACGGATAATGGTGTGCACATGTTTAGATGGACATGCAATTTTGAGGTTTTTGGAATCACAATTGACTCATAATCTCACAAGCAGCCTGGGTTCTAAACATATTTGTCTTTGCCAAGTCTATAGCTTCACTATTCATATCCCTTAAAACTTCAATGTATGGTTTTTACCACTTGGGTCAAAAATGTGATGAGCTCAAATTAGAGGACAGAGTTCTCAAGAAAAATGCATTCAGTGTATTATGTTGTCCTTAAAATGACCCCAGTGCACCAGGTTCAGATGTTAACTGTTTATTATTAAACTGAGTCCACCTGTGTTCAATATAATCTCAGTGTAAATTCAGTTGTTTATGTTATAAATGTTGTGGAAAAATGGATTGAGCTAAAGACAAAGCAATCATGGAAGGAACATCGTCAGAAACTCCAAAATCACTGTATATTCATCAGGACAACAACCCTAATCATAAAGCCAAAGTCCCCATAAAAAAACATCTTCATATGTCAGAATTGTCTAGTCAAAGTTTCAAACTTAATCCAAATGAAAATTTGTGATTCACATATGCTCAGGCTTGAGCTATTCTGCAAAAACTGGTGGATTATTAAATCAAGTTATTAGATGCAACTATATTTCAAGTATAGAGATAATAGGTTATCATTCAACGCCTCAGCAGAAAACTTTTCCAGGTTCTTACAAGTTAAAGAATATTTTAATTGGCAAGGACAAATTTAAAAGCTTCAGAAGGAAACACGCCCTCCATGACTGTCATGCTCTCTTCCTCTCTGCACTCCATGTTGTCTGACATGCTCTCAGGTTAAACTCACAAGTGAGACACGACATCTTCGCCCAAAGAATAATTTCTGGTCTCTAGTCACCTGAAAAGCAGAGAGACGCAGCTTGTTTCCTCCACAGGTCTTAGACAGTTATTGCTCCTAAGCAGCCCATAAATCTGTAGCACTGGGATGTTTGTTAAAAGGAGGATATGGGTCAAAGGTCGCCGATCCCTGTCCTTTGGCCCCCACACGCCAGATGGCACCTCAAGGTTTCTCAGGCTGTCAGAGGGCTTTTCTCTCTCTCTTTCACTTTCCCTCCCAACACCCCACTTTACTCCCTAACTCAGGCCGTATTGTCACATCATGTCTCTCCCACTCCCACTCATACTCCCTAACAACGCACCCATTTTCTCTTCTCACCATTAAGGTCCAACCCCACAGGACATCACCCCCCCTCCTAATCATCCCTTCTCTCTGCAGAGATTTCTTTCCTTTTCTGGCAGTCGCTAATTTTCAGCACAGCCTAAACAGGAAGGGAAACCTAAGGAGACAGTAAAAACGCTTGTAAAAATCCCAGTCAAATACTTAACAGTCAGTGTTGGGGAGGCACACTGCTAGCACTGGCATTATCATCTGCTAATTACTGCTTTTTGGAGGATTTACCATGTTTTCTTTTTTTAACCCCTACTTCATTCCCCCTTCCTTCCTTCCATTTTGTTTAGCAAATAGCTTTTTATAATCCTCGTTGAATCAATTTTCTGTGTCAAAATGAATAAATTAGCTTGCTTTATTTTGGTATAAACCATTAATACAGGAATGGCTGGTAATTAATTTCTTGTAATTGCCCCACTGGGATTGATGTCAGTAACACCCACAACATGGAAATGCTGTATATTAGCTTAAGAATGGCTTTTCTGCGCTTCCCTGTGATTTAGGTTCTAAATCATAAAAATCCATAGTCTACAAACTGTTCTACAAATACCACTAATGGTGCTTATGCTCTCTTCAGAGGTAATCAGAAGAAATGTTGCAATTATTTCAAAGGTAAGTAGAAATGAACTAACTGTGATATTGGCTTAAATAACAGCCAAAGAGTTATTGAAGTTTTATCATCAGTGCTTCAAGATAAAAAAAATATATATCTTGAAAAAGAAATGCAGCAGAAAAAAAAACAGTGAACCAGGAGTGAGTGATTGTGTGTACATATTCTATTTTTTATTTTCTTCTAAAGTTTTAACTTGGATCTGGAAATAATATAACAGGAAGTATACTTCCACTTTCAAGTTGGAAAACCAGTGGAATCATTTACCAATGATATTCTCAACCATTATTCACAATTTTAGAAATGTGAACATTTTACACTTCCAAACCCAACCAACATGTTTGTAAAAAGCAGTGGTGTCCGTTAAATAGTTAATGCCTTGCAAAAGTGTTCACGCCCCTTGAGTTATTTTTCAATTGCCTTTATAAAAACAGATTCTCAATTAAAATCATAAGTTGATATCGGTTTGTAAATTTTGGGGTTTTCTGCTCAGGTAGCTGAAAAACCTGCCTGGAGTTCTTTAGCAGATGTGCCGCCTACAACTGGCACTTTTACAAAACAGCTATGTCAGTAGTGACTCTGTTTTTCAGATCTGCACATTTTTTTCAGTACTATATTTCTAAACAGAGAAATTTGTCTTGTTTAATGGAAGAGATGGAAAGTTAGAAATCTGCCTTCAAAGAGTTCTTGTGAAATTTTAAACTGCAAATTTCACATTTTTATTTGTAAGTAAAAGTAAAACATCACTAAACTCCTTCCTCATACAGTGTCATCACACATTTGCTTCTTTATTCTGTTTTTGTAACATTTATAACAATTTCAATGTCATTTTTAAAACCTCTGTGCATATGATAAGTCTTAGAAATCATTGAATTTACTGAGTTAGTGTCTGTTATGAAAAGTTTTAGAATCCCTTATAGAAATCACAGGAATGATTTTAGGCTATGAGCAGAAATATGGTGCACTGAGTGCAAAGCTGTTTAAGTTTGTCAATATTGTCAATTTTATGTCATAATGAAAAATAAATCTAGAATGTCATGAAATGCTTGCGCCTAAATGAAGTCCATGTACAGGATGTTTTTGTAGGTTATCATTTCCACTTGGGTGTATATAATGAAGTTAATACTTGAACTTAAGCCTAAGCTTAAAGCATCGCTGAATATAGTAATAATGCTTTCTACATATCCCTCACCAAAATGCTTCTTTAGTTGTAATACCCACACCAGGCTGTTTAACATCTCTAATTTGTCACTTCCAGAAAACGGCTGGAAAAGCAGACTGAATTGCCTTCTCTGGGCTAAGCTCCTTATGTTCACTTGAACATACTGAGGGGATTTGTGTGAGTGAACTCAGAGGGTCCAGGTAAAGTAGTCCCACTCCACTGGCTGTGTAAACAAAGAATATGAGGGAGCCGGTGCTTTGTAGCCTCTCTCAGCAAGAATCTGTGGGTCTAACTTTGTGTTTTAAGACACTGAGACAGCACATTACCATCCATCTCCCACAGCAGCCTGATTTAGGAGTCTCCTCCAAGAGAAATCCCAGGCTCTGCACCCAGTGCCCCTGTTCAAAGCAGGAGAGTAGCTTTTCCTGCAGTGTCAGTGCATGGTGGCAGAATGTTAGCTGGTAAGTGTGTCACCCTGGCTGGGGCTGGGGCAGAGTGGCACAACGGGAGTGGGTCTATTCTCCTCCTCCATCTTTCTCTTTGCTTCCTCCACTCCTGCTCTCTCGGCTTCACCCCCACCACCACAACAGCGCACATGAAACCAGGGCATGCCCCCAGTGAACAGCAGAACACACAGCTGCCACCAGCAGGCCTGGAAGGGCTTGACTTGAAAAAAAGAAATTTGGAGAAATAGCTCTAACCCAAAAACAGCCGCTGCGAATGCCCCTATTTTCCTATTTGAGATGAAGCGATGATAACTGCAGCAAGGGGGGCGAGTGGTTGTGGAGCCTGCCAAAAGAAAGACAGATCCTTCCCTCAGGTCAGGAACTATGGGGAAAGAGCAGGATACTGAATCATAGGGCTACTCAAGGTTCCATTGTTTTTTTTTCCAACATACATTGTCTTACCGATGGTCTGTTTTCATGCACGCAAGTTGCCTACACATGCAGAAACTCACACAAGCATGTATTTATGGAACAAAATGTAATGCAACAGAAGCTGCAGACAAGTAAAGTAATCCAGAACTGAAATACTCATCTAATTTTGACCCAATTACACTCCTTGTTTTACTTTTAACATTAAATTAAGGTAATAACGTGGAAGACAGGAATGGGGAATGCTTACTTCTGAAAAGAAAAGAAGTTTCTGAGACGCTCATGCATCTTTTGCAAGACCCTTCAATTTGTTTTAGGAATCATTATTTACAGCTTTAAAGCTTGCATACAATGCCTGCTTTCCTGCTTTAGTACAGGTTAACCACTGATACCACTGACTAATAAAGTTACAGAAGAGTACAGCGCCATTGCCTGGAAGCAAGGGAAATATTGTAAACAAGAAATCCTAAAATTTTTAAAGAAAACAGACTTTTCAGAAAATAGGGTGGCTCCACATGAATCTTAAAATTCTATTCACTAAGACGACAAAAAATATATGAATAAGTGTTTCATACAGTGTTTCATACAGTGTTTCATACAGTGACTTTGAAAAGTAACTACACCACTTTTTTTTACATTTACTGGTTACAAAAACATCACATTTTTAAATTCCAAGAAAAAATGCGTCATCTTTTTAAACTCCACTTACAGAGTCTTAACTCTTACAAGATTCCCTGGCAATGTAAGATAAAAGGCAAGAACATGATGCTCCCCCCATCATGTTGTGATGTTGATTTCAGAGTATTTTGCACTTCCAGTCTTCCCCCACATAAAGTAGAAGCATGTGGGCTAAAAAGGCTAGTTGTGGAATCATCTCACCAACCTATCCTTTTCCACATGTTTACTGTGCCCACTAGACAGTAGTGGACACAGTTGCTGTTGGTGAACAGCAACAGCTTTATTTCTTGACTTCTGTTGATAAAGGATTTGTGGAGTGTGTGACTCATGGCTGTCCAGTAAATAGATTCTCCCACCTGAGCTGTGGATCTCTACAGCTCATTCAGAGTTCCAATGGATCTCTCAGAGTAGACTTTGCAGATCTGCGATTTTACCACAGTCTTTCAGTTTTGTGAATATTGACTCAACAGCAATCCCTGAGATCTTCAAACATTGCAGTGTTGCCTTCCAACCTAATCTGCTTTGGACTTCCACACGACTTTCTTTATACCTGAGCAATGAATACATCTGGCGTTCTGAGTAGATTCTTTGATTTGTAAAACAGGTGCATGAAGAACATGAGCTTACAGCCAAAATAAAAGAGACGAAAACATGGTCTTCCCTAATAAAAACACTACAGGCACAGAGATTGATGAGGTGATAATCCGGGGAACATGTGTCTTGCTGGAAGTTTAACTTCAAACATTTAAACAGAGACACTCTATCAGGGTTTGAAGTTGACAAAATGGTGAGGTCCTGAGTGAATCGATACCTTAGGTGAGGAGTGGCGGCGGTCTGCCATGTAGACTGGCACCAGTAATGCGTCTTCTTCTGGACACCAAGGTTGAACGGTGAGTCCCTTCGAAAGCAGAGCAACTAAATTTGATGGTTTGGGTTCTGTGTTTTATTTTTGTGTAAAGTACAGTTCTCCACTCTTCACAGTCAATATTTCGAACAAAACAACACATTTGGTTCTTTATGTGTGAGATTGCCTATTTTATCAGTGACAAACACCCAAATGTAATTTATTCAGACTCTGAAGCCCAAGGTTCCTGGAGGTCTTATTTGTATTCGTTCTCAATGACCTCGGAACAGTCTTGGGAACTCTCCTTAAAGTCTGAGACAAATAAATCTGGTGTGTTTCCAAATTGAGATAAGAAAACAGAGAGCGATAGCACAAGCAGCGGTGTGAGATCTCTAAGTCATGTTAAAGCAGCGGGGGTAGGCCACTGTCATGGCAGCATGTCTGAGAGGGCTTCAGCCTTTGGCTCTTTTTGCATTTTAACATGTCATAAATCACTCTACGAGCTCAGCACCGCATTACGTGAATGATATATTTTATTTACACTATAGAGGAAAACACACATGGTCCTTATTAATCATCTCCCACCTTTAATAATGAGTCAACTTCCACTCATTCATCACCACTTCCAAAGCTATGCCTGCAGAGAAACCCACATAGGAGAGAGGAAAAAACAAACACGGCTGGCTAAAAAGGTGGTTGTTGTAGATATTAAATGTGAAAGGAATTATGCAATTGTCACCTCCTTATTGTAATTGAAGTCAATACTGTAATGTGGTAGAGCACGAAGGTACTAGCACTGGGGATTTTAACTGTTTAGTATGACAAAAAATAAAAGTACCTTGCTGACATGAGAACTTTTCTGCTCCCTGACATGTTTATACAAGCTTGCTTCAACACCATTACTAACTCGCAGTTGTCTCTCTTAGAAGTCTCTTCTAATGATCGAAGCAGAAGCATAACCACAGTCCTGTGGAATGGGTGTCATAGAAATATGCCATATTCGCCAGTGTGGCTGCATTACTGTCAAAGCTCATCAAATTGAGGCATTCAAAATCACAACCTTTCTCCACCCCCTCATCCACTTGAAAAGACGTGCACCAAACGATTGTCAATTTCCCATGTTCGCGCTCTGAATAGACTTAGCTCTGCTGTAAGAAGTCAAATTTGATACAAATATTGTAGAAAGCTCTTCTTCGCGTTCGTAATGATTTAGAGTACAATCCATTTTAACAGGAGTCTCAGGAAGTTAAGCTTTGCCATGTTAAGAGTTTTTGGAAGTATTCCAAGTCGGACGAGAGACTGCAAGAAAGCTGCGGTAAAACCATCAGCCCCGCTGTGGGAAACATAATACGACAATAAGATAGTAAGTGACAGCAGACAACTGTAACTAAATTCCTATAAGAAAGGACATAAAGGGCTTGGTTTCAAAGGATCTGAAGGAACATCAGTGGCAACACAAAGTGACTGTAGTTACATGAGGATGAATTACATGACTTATTGAAATGGATACCCAACATCCACAAGCTGAAAAACAAAGCAGGAGCAACCATTCATAGTACTTGAAAAAAAGACCTACACTGTTCACACCTCTTAAACTTTTTCAGAATTTGTCACATTAAAATCACGGTTGTCCAAATAATTCATGGTTCTCCAAGTCTTTTAGAAGTACAATCCAAATGTAAAAAGATGAGCATGCATTTGTATTCAGTCCTCCTGTGTCAATGCTTTCCAGAACCACTTTTCATTGCAATTACCTCTGATGGCCCCCTGGGTTTCTTGCTCATTCTTCTTTACAAAAGAGTTCAATTGCAGTCAAATTGCATGTAACCAACCATTTCTAGCAAACAAATGTATTTGTGCCGTACTTTGACACTGTCCATGTTTGCATTCAGTAATTAGATGCCTTCATAAGTTAGTTGGTTTAACTGGAATATATCCATATTCTCTTCCAGTGTGTCTGGTTACAGGTGTCGAGATCAAAAGATACATTATATTTGTTCAAGTTACAACTATGAAGCAGAATGTGCCTATCTGCAAAAAAAGAGAGACAAAACACATTGATATTTGTTTGAAATATGGTTGAAATATGACACAATTAGAAGAAGCTCAATAGGTGTGTATAATTCTGCATAAAATTGTGAGAATCACTGACAAGTTAATCAGCAGAATGATTATCACTCAGTTTTTCTTCTCCTAACCTTTTGTGTTTGTTTTCAGACACAATTCATCTGAGATCTGTTCTTATCATTTGTTTTACATTGATTTGCTAGTCTCAGAGATACGCTCGAGAGAAATGTTTTCATTTTTTTTCACTTGTTCTGGGTTCTTCTGTGCACACAAATTGAAAGTACAGCTCAATAAATGTGTTGACAGTGACTCTAAAATTGTGTAAATAGAAGTAAGAAACACAGAGAAAGAAAAGGTTGGCTTTACTTTGTTTTATAGTCTCTCTTTCTGTAATGGTTTACATCTTTCTAACACTCAGCCTATGTTTGTGCTTAATGATCCAGGAAAAAAGGGCATTAAAAATAGCAATATAATTTTTCTTAGAGAGAACTATAGCTATCATAAAATGAGTGGTAAAATAATAGGAATATGATTTACTTGGTCTTGCTAAAGTGTTTGAATGAGTTTAACTGCTACATTTAGTAATGAGCCAGCACCTCCCCTCTCTATTAAAGGTGGTGGCCTCTTTTATGGTCTAACTTTAGTGATTCGTCACAGCTTGACACTGGCTATAAGGCATCAATAAACATAACTTTATGAAGCGGAATAAGCGACAGCATTTTCTGTTATTAAAATAATTTGGACTGGCGACCTATGATGTAAACTCATGCAAAACCGCAAAATAGTAAACTCATAACAGAACCACAATTTGGATGAAATGCCAAGTGTAACAGCATGAGGCGGTTACATTCCAGACATCTTGCAAAAAGTCAATCTTTACGAAAGCTGTTCTTTTTGGCAAAATTCTGTTTTCACCTCCCAAAGATACAAAATCAGTAAATTACAGTGAACATATTTTGTATTCCTTTCCCTGGCGTCGAAGGATTCTTCGACATTGTTACTCCCTTTTAGAACCAATGAAATATCAAAATCTGTGATCCCATAATCCTATTAATAAAGCTCTCTTGTCTGTGTTACATTTATTTTCCTCCTAATCTCCTTCTCTTCCACTTGTCTGCTTTTTTCCTCCCTCTCTCTTACACTTTGGATCTCCTCATGTCCCCTGGCTGACCCTAGCGAACATTCTTCCCTTGTAAGGCTGAAAAAAAAAAAGATTAATACCAAATGCTGAATTTTCACATGTGACAAAGTAAAATGATAGCGCGATCAAAAGGAGTTGAAATCAACTGGCTGAGTGTAGCATCTTTGGAATGTGTCATCTTATTGTGCCACTAATACCAATGACAAGTTTAAAAAATATGTTGTCCAAAATCCTTCCTGGACTAATCCGCTTAGGCAAATAAATAATCTAAATTATTAAAACAATAGCTATAGCAATTTGAAGTAATGTTTATGCTTGTGCCTGGATGCCTACACATTCTTTATATATTGCCTGTGTAAAATCTAACGAGAACAGAAGAAGAATCAAGCATACATGAACAACTCAAAGTTATGTCTCTGAAAAGTTGGAAAAATCTGGCAATAATCTAGAACATGAATTAAATTTCAGTCGATCATCTACAGGACTGTGATCATCGTGTGTAAGGCTGTGAGTTAATATCTATTTGAGGATAAGATAAAGATAAAATCCAACTATCTCCAGACAAAATACATTTCTCAAAACAAATGGAAACAATTTATAACATTTTACCAGGAAGCTGAACAAAGCCAATTCATCTCTTGACTTAAGATCCCTATTTATGTCTGAGTAATTCAGACATTGTAAAAAAATAAAATAAAAGTTTTGAAAGTAAATATTAAGCAGACATTTCCAATAAAATAAAAGAAGATTAAATGAAACAGACATTAAGAAAAACTTAGGGGGAAAAAATCCTATTAAAAAAGGATACAAATCTAAGAATTTGGCAAAACTAAACTTAACTAAAGCATTTTTATTTTCTTCAGGAGCCTATTTAGAATCTTTCACTTTTTGTTTCATTCTATAACATCATATTTTTATAACATGAAAGAAGGCAAACCATGACAACAATTAAACAGATGATTAAACAGTGAGGATGAAATCAGGTAACAAGCTTGAGCAAAGATTGGATTCTTGGGGTCACCAAGTCTTCAGAACAAACATCGAATGGTATCTATATGCAAAGTCGCTGTTTGAGAGGTATGCCAAGAAAAGCTTAAGTTGTTTGGACATCAACTGTGTACTTTGGTCAGACGACACTATGGCTTTAATGAGGTTTTAATCTACAAATCCACAGGGTCCGTTTTCCATGAACCAAACAATGACTATGTGCAACAACATCTCTTAGCTACTGTTAAGTAGGAATTAGGCAGTGGGACTTTTTGTCTTCCAAAGGCCTTTGGAAACTTAACAGAGCCCAATTGTACAATCAATTAATGGGCAATGTACCTAATACTTCTTAAATTTGATTTTTTTGGATTTTTTTTCCCTTTGTGTTATAAATGTAAAATAACAAAATCATTTTAAGAATCTTTACATGAGTTTTAAGGGTACCAATATGTGTGTAGAATGCTGTGACTTATTTGAAGTATTAGTCTATGTTTCTAAACTTTCAAAGATATGATAACTGAAATCCCTAAATTACTTTCATTGTTACATTCTAAAGTCAACTATTCTACAAATAAAAGTATAAAGGTTTATTTTGTTTTTGTGTATGGAACTATGCTTTTTGAAAAACGATGCTGTGCCAAAGTTATTCTCAAAAAAACATCACTCGTCTGGTCAATATTGAAAAGAGTTGGTAAAACTATGTTTATTTAAATAAAAGAAGTATGTAAATCATTGAAGTATTTGTTTCTTTCTCATCAACTGCCATGAGGGGGTCACAGCTCCAAAGTCAGCATGAAACAAAAGTATACATGTTGGAAACAAAGTAATATTTATTTTTGTATCATAAGACTGAAGGAATTACCCTAATTGGAGGAAACAGTCTGAGTTGCTCAACTCTCTAGTGGATCCAGGACTGGAGATTTGTCAGCAGGCATACATGACATTAACATTTAAGCAGTGATGGAGTAAGTGAAAAGTTTAATGTGACTCTCACTCAGCAGCATAATGTGTCATGACCAATGAAACATTTCCCAGCGGTTTGCACGGCTTTCTGTCAGAGCCGATGTGAAAACCCTGAAGGCAGGGACCCGGCTGGTCCTTTAACCTTGTGCACTAAATTAAGCTCAGTGACGAACAGTCATACAGACCACAGACAAAAAGTTCAGTTACTAATTTTGAATGTTGTAAAAAATTAAATAAAGATGTCAGGCACAAGAATGCATCATAGAGGCCCAATGAATTTCATATTTAGGTAAGTTACAACAGCTACATATATACATCTGTGGGATTTTTTTGTTTAATCATATAAAAACTGCATCTTTAGACCCAAAAGACTTGTTTTGTGCAAACTGTGCACAAAAAAGTTGGCATATCACCAAAGATATTCATCTGAATGGAAAACATGACACAGCCACAGATGTTCCCAACGCTAAAGTCAGTGTCCACATCTCTAAACAAGTACTTTTTTCAAAGAATTTATGAAAGATGAGAGGTTACTGACACAATTGAAAGCTGAATGCTATAAAAGCACTTTGCTTCAATCTGAGGGTAGAATAACCAAAATACCGGACTAAAAATGATAAATACATTTATTGTGGAGCTCACAGATTTATTTATTAAATCATTTCATAGCAAAAAGGGCTTTTGAATTGAAAATGTTGCTTATTTTGTCGATATATAGTCTCCAATTGAAATGTGATTTATTAATTATGAAAATTAAGATTTTTATGCTTCATCTACCTATTAACTCAAAATTAATCAACTCGATCCATTGCACTTAACTGAGTTATTTTTATGCTTGTGCAAAGAGAATTTTCCTGCTGCATTCACAAAGGCGAACAGAGATACCTTGCATAGAAATCTAATAGGCAATTTACATTTAAATTTCTAATGTCCCTATTACGAGTGGATTTAAAAGAGCAAGGGCTTGGCTTTAATATGTTCTTGGTGTCTCCATACCACCTCTTCATCTTTTCCCCCTTTCCACATCACCCTTTTCAATGAAGTGCATCTCCCACAAGGGCTTTTATCATCACCTTTAAGGAGACCTAATCAACAGCCGGCTTGCTATAGATTCCACAGCGCTCACAAGGAGGCGAGTTGACCCCCAAACAAAAGCCGGGTCATTAAAATATCTCCGACAGAAAACTCGGGGGGATCAAACTGCTTCATCAGCCTTTCTGCGAACAGAGAGCAGGAGATCAAAACGTAGCTATACAACAGAGAGACTTAGGTGCCTTCCTTGAAAAAACCTGAAACCTCCAGCTTGCCTTCTGCTTCCAACAGGGAAACAAGCTGGTCCTTTGAGTGGGAAAACCAATAAAGATGTAAAGTAAACTTGGTGGACAGGCATCTGTTCAGAGCAATGCGTGGGAGGCCGGATGGAGCCTATGATGGCTGCATGTGTCACAGTCCAGTAAAAGAAACTGCAAAACCTTTTAACATACTGTTGAAAGGTTTTGGTAGTAATGATGATGATAGTAGCTTACCCCATTCTCTAGCTTTTTAAGTGAACACTTTGGTGAGTTGAATTGCCGGTGTCCAGCAGGAAAGTAAGAAAGTGCCCTGCAGAAAAAGAAAAAAAAAATCACTTAAGGTGCATCCCAGTAATCTCAATTGTTGACATGTTACCATCAAGCAGTGCTTCCAAATTTATCAGCAACACACCCATAATGTAAATATATTTTTGCAGCACATCCTGATATTGCTCTGCTGAACTGAGATGTGGAATATGAGGTCTCTGGAGTACAATGAACTCATTGTCATGTACAAAAAAACGAGTTTAAAATAACTTGAGCTTTATTATGTATTATTTCAACTGAAAGTAGCAGAAGCTCAGAAGCCGAGTGCACAGTGGCCATAAGAGAGACAGATATTGGGCAGCAACAATTCCCAAATAGAGTGACATTTAAACAATGCACATTTTGTACTGAGGGACGCAAATGATGCCAAGTATATCCAAAGCAGGACGGACATGTGCTTTTATGTTGTTTACATAAAATTTTGACCCTGCCATCTGAAGTTGGCAGCCAAAACCAAAACTCAGACAATGCTACATTATACTTTAATTTGCAGTGAGCCTATGAAAATGTTAATTCTCTTTTATTTGCAGAGGAGTGACATCTTGTGTGGTGTTCCATTGCTGTAGCCTATCTGCTTTGATGTTTAAAGTCTGTTATGCATTTAAAGATGATAATTTGATTACTATGGCTATTTAAGTACTTTATTTTAGGTACTTCTGTCTTTGTACCATCTTCTCTGACTTCCAACATCAATAAGGTCATTTTCATTTTGCAAGTGAATGGATACATTATCTGTTTCAGACTAGTGCAAAAAAAAAAAAAAAATGCAGACAGTGCAGTTCTTCCCCCATACTTCAAACTTCATCAACCATTGTTACCAGGTTTTACGTCTAATCCAGAGTTGCTGACATGGATTAATCACTATTTTCAAGAACAAGCAACTAAAAAGGACAACCTAATAAAGTGGCAGCAGGGTTTAGGTTGAGATGACACCTTAAGACAAGCAGGTTCACATGAAGTTCAAACACAATTGAACTGTCCTACTTTGAATTATTTAAAATGATAGAAGACGTGTTTGGATACTTTAATGGGATGCACAAGAAAACACCTCTGCACACTTCCCGTATCTATGAGATGGATTTATTTCTATATTTTTACTTTCAAGGTTCATTTCAGCACAAGCTATTATGTCAGCTAAATAAATGTTAACTCTGAGGTAAGAGCCAATACATTTCTTTAAGAATGCAAATGATCAGGGATTACCCACTAATCTTAAGGCAACTATAAGAGTCCTCATATAGCTGTGGATTAATTTCTTTATGGACAGGGAAAGCTGAAAAAAAAAACTGTCTTTATAAAAATTTAACTTAACTGCGTACAGAATTATACATCTTATGTCGAATCAACAAAGGTACAGAATCCATCCATAGAAGCAATCATGCATCTATTACATATTTACCAGCCAACTGTACACTTTATCTGGAAGGGAATAAATATGTTAGTGTGATTTACAAAGTATACCCCTCAATAAAAAGTTTATTAATTTGTTAAGCCCCACAATATGTTAAGCAGAGGAGTAGTAATGCAGTCATTGTGTTCTGGAAAGTTTGAAGTGGCAGTAGTAGAGCAATTCAATAATTTAGCTGTTTTTGCACAAGGAGACTCTGCACTGTATCATTCATATTTCTAATGAAGGGCTGTGACGCTGGAAAGTTGTAGAAAATATCTCTCACCCAAGGACACTGGGCCAGATGTGCTAAGACTTATGGGAGCAATCATAGGTGGCCAAGGCTTTGGTGTGGGCCTTATTACGTTAGGCTGCAACCCAGCACCTTCAACTTATTAAGTTGTCAAGAGTTGCAATGATTAAAACCAAAGAAAGGTCAGTCGTAGACCTTCAGCATTGTGCAGACCCCAGTATTTGCTTTTAGGCCCCAGAACTAATGAAGAGCTTTTACTTGATACATCCATGAGGAGAAAAAAGGGAAATAGTGATTTAGCAGGCTGCTTTTTGAGATTCATTCATCTTTGATGGCATGTAAAAATGTCCAATACTTTTATTTTCTCCTTCCTCCCCCCCTACACTATGCCTCTCTTCTTCATCCCCATTCTATCTTGACAGACTCCTTTGAAATTAATTTAATCCATGACAAAGAGGCAGATAATTAGGAAGAGATAGAGAGCAAAAGAAGACGAGAATAAGTAAGGAAATCAGAAACCATGGGTAACTGCTTGGTGTTTTACACTTTCTCTGTCTCTCTATTCAGCAGTTTTGCATAATATCAGCATGTGTGGGGATCAAAGGGAGTAGGTTAATGGGAAAAAGGGCTAAGGGATAATTACAGGGAGGGGACAGGTTGAGGAGCGGCGAGTCCAGGTGGGGCCAGCCGTGCTAATATTCTTCCGTTATGCTGACAGCAGGATTCCAATGTCTGCCACTGGAGATTAAAACAAGAGAGAGCAAGGAGAAAGCAAGAGACGGGAAAAAAATATCTTGAGGAGTTTATTGAGAGCTGAAGCGGACATCCATTGGATACATGGCAACAGAGGCAGTTTGTTGATTTATTCTCGTATGTTGTCATAACTGATGATGCTGTCCAGGTGGCTGTGAAACACTGGGGGGAGCAGAAAAGGTGTAAGAGAGGGGACGCGGTCCAGTAAAGGTGTAGGGTTCAGGGATTACAGCCTCTGGGCAGAGAATCAATCACAGCGGTGCAAGGCGGGCTGATACAGGCGCAGTGTGTGATCTAGGCTAGAATATAGGGATTCTTTAAGCATGGCCGCTCATTTTCTGCCATTTCAGTTTCAATCCTGACAAAGATTCATGATGTCAGGAGTGCCATTCTCACTTTCTTCTGCTCTATATTCAGACATCTCCCTGTCTCTGATGCATTAGTGAAACAATAGCAAACACCTGTGTAGATAAATATACAGTGAATTTGACCCAGCCGGTAAGCAACCCATCACTGCAGAGATGTAATTCTCTAGAGCTTTGACACCCTGTGAAATCAGCATCATTAGCATGAGCATGAGACTATAAATGATGTAGAGTGTGGCAGGGAATAAATTGAAAAAGAGATGATGGTGAGGTAAAAAAAAGGAACCTGTTTCAGTTCAAAGCATGCCCTTGACTTCAGAGTGGACGGGACTTCGACTGAGATTTCTGTCTTTTCGAGCTGCAAACGTCAGCTCGGCCTGCGTGTGGCAAATTGTATATGACATATGTAAAAACAAGGGGTCAAACAAAGTTCTGTCAGGTCTCAGAGGATTAGGGGAAGCCAGTAAGCTAGGAAAGTTTGCAAAGGAAGATGGAGTAAGAATAGTGCAAGGTAGGGTTATACTTAACATTTGGAGCAAATACCTTCGATATGAAGTTTGTTGTTCAGTTTGTCTTTTTAAGTTAACATCTTTTGATTTAACTTAAATCAAAGGCCCATTTCAGGCCTTGGATGGTTTATAACAAAATGCTAAATTATCAATAACCATGGTATAGGAAATTGTCTTGTGACAGAAGTGGGTTACCATTATGACCACCTGCTCTGTCAATCTCCATTGCTGTGTCCTTTGGCAAGACATTTCACCCACTTGGCCTGCTGGTAGTGGTCAGAATGGCTGAAGCCCTGGGTGCATGGCAGCCTGGCCTCTGTCAATGTGCCGCAGGGCAACTGTGGCTCGTAGCGGGTAACTTGCCACCATCAGTTTGTGAATGTGTGATCAGATGGATGAATGAGTAAAGGCAGTGTGAAGCGCTTTACAAGTACAGGTCATTTTGCCATTTACAAACCTCCTCCTGTACATCAACTGTTAAGTTAGAGGCTGAGTGAAGTTTAAGTCTCTATTAGGTTCAAAATCAAAACTGAGGTTTTGATTTTAAAAGTTTTGATTTTGAGTCAGACACTCGACTGCTTTCAAAATCTAGAGTCTCTGAAGGCAAATCTACTTAAAGATTCAAGTTTTTTTTTTTTTTTACATATTTGTCAGCATGTTTTGAATACAGACAATAAGTGTACATTCTTGCTTAAGTGTGACTTGTATTCAAATTTGACACTCATGTCACTTTCACTGGTGTGTGTACACTTAAATGATTCAAAAGATTTTGTTTTAATATAAATGTATAAAAAGTGTTCATTCTCAATTATCATTTCCCAGAAGTGTCTGTGGGTGTGCAGGACGTGGGGGCCGTCAAGGACATTTTAGCAACATGAGAGTATCATTAGAGCCACAGGTCTGAGATCAGCCTTTCCTACAGATACTGAAACCATGGACGTAATTACCTCAATGACAGACCGAGTCTCAGATGTGCTCCCGGGACCAACGTCCTGGTCTGTTCTTACGATGACTGCTGGCAAAGTCTTTTATAAACCTGCCCCCCTGTCCACGTTGTACTGCAGCCACCCCCTCCCAAATACCCAACAGTTTAAGTCACATCAGTCAGTCAGTCTGAACTCATTACCATATGTCCTCCAAACCTGAGACATCGATGTGTGATGATTGTCTCAGTCGACAGAACACTGGAGGGTAAATGGGAGCTGTCTGCACTTAAATAAAAAAAAAAAGAAAAGAAAAATTCCAACCTCTTGTCTCCCTGATGCCCTCCATAGAATCTTGCCCCAAATAGTGATGTTTTACCTGGAGCATTTCTCCTCCCTCTTTTCTACAGCCCTCCCGTCCCAATAGGAAACAAAAAAAAGTGTTTAAAATAAGAGGAAGAGGGGGCTACTGAAAACCTTACCAGGAGAAAAAAAAACACATACCAACTTAAGATACTTAAAAGCATAAAATGAACATTAACAGACATAAAACTTGTTGACGGTTTTAGTAGCATCCTCACAAAACTGAACGTTTAGCTGTTCTTGCCTCCAGTATGCTGACTGCACACTAATTCAATTCAAAGATTTCTGGCAACAAAAGGACTAAAAAAAAGCCTACAGCTTTCCCAATAGGAGCAGTAAGTGAATAACAATGTGCAACCTAAAGCCTAATATCTCTAATGCTGGATAGCACTCTGTTTAGCTTTCCTCTATTCCATGTAGCAATATTCTTAACCCAAGGAAAAAAAAAATCTTATCTGTCTATCTTTGTGATCAGTTACACGCTCATTATGTTGGATCCATCAACATTTTGAAAAGCTTGAACACGCTCTTTTTTCCCCCTAATAGTTCCCAAGACACACTCAACTGCCGTTGAAAGCTCCAGTTACCTGAAACAAATTGCCTGCAGAAATCTGAACCTCTACCAGTCTGCAAACGTAAAAAAGAGACACATACAAGAGCTTCGAAACATTAAAGCGCACAATACTCTTGTGTTTTCAGCTTTTTTGAATTGTCCTCTTAAAAAAAAAAGATATAAATAAAGAATAAAAAAGAAACCTTGTAGTCTGTGTGTGCATTCACATAGAGTTTGTGCTTTGGGCAAAACGTTGTGTTTCACCGCATCCCCCCACATTCCCGCTGTATAAAAAGAGCTTTGACACAGCGGTAACATAGAGTTTCACAGTGTGTTTGAGTGAATGTAATATGTTAAGATGTTACCAACATGGTTTCCATTACTGTAGAATAACAGATTCACATTTTGTAGAGATAAGCACTGAGGGGGCGTTCGGAGCATAGCCTGCTGTGACATACTGGGTATTTATGTCGACTGATGACGGGGGACAAAAAGAAAAAAAATCAACATGGGAAGGTCTGGTGTATGATGTATGACGGAGCCAGAAATAAAGTATTTAAAAGAAAAGGGAAAAAAAGTTTGAAAAATGAAGCTTGATACATATACATTAGCACAAACTGAATGGACTTAATTTTTTATAGAATTACGAGACAACAACAAAGAGCCTAAAACACTGGACCACCCTGTTTTACCATACACAATATGATATCTGTGCACCTTTACTGGTTTTGTGTCTTTCACACTCACAGTGTGGCACTGTGTCTTGAAACCTTTTGGCCTGTGCCACATGAGAGTTTACAGAAGGCTGCAAAGTTCAGCTTGGATATGGCTTACAAGCGGATTACCCGTTGGGAGAAGAAGGTTGAAGGCTCCTGCCAAAACCACTGCTTATATACACACATTGATGTGTCAGTCAAAGAGAGGCCATCACACAAAAAATATAGCCACACATTTCGAAGAGGCTGCCGACAACTACTGCAATAGGTTTTATTCTTTCATTAGCAATAATGCAAAGCAATACATTATCAACAATCGAGCGAGTCACATATTGTCCTTTTCAGCACTGAGGTCTTCATCATTTCTTTTTTTTAAAAATACAACACAGTAAATCTGAAACCCCATCACTGTTTTCTCTGAATGCATCCTTCAGAAGTCTTTAAAATTCAGTTAGCCACGAAGATGCTCAAACCATTCTGTCCAACGTTGTTACAAACTTTTTGGCAGGCATGTACTGTGAGAAAGTCCTGCGCTGAAAAATAAAACAGATGTGAACAATAAAATACAGAGAATAACAATAGAGTACAGTTTGTAAGCACATCTGGGCAATGACATATGTTTTTCTTGTTTTGGATCAATGCTCAAGCAGACTGTTTCTTCTCCATTAAAGAGTGCCTTCAAGGTCAAACCGCTAATATTCAGCTTTTCTTTCCAGGATACTTATGTCAACATGACACAGGTATTCAGAAAGGCTTTCTGAAATTTTAAAGAAATTCAGAACTGAAGAGGTGAAATGAAAAGTTATATAGACCAAACTGGACACTCACTGAAAACCATTAGCTGAACAAAAAAAAAAAAAAAGAAATAATTGATGCCCATTAAGATTGTTCATATTTTTTTCACATTATAACCACAAATAGAATATATGTTAGCGTACCTTTGATGGTGGACCAACATAAAGCAGTGCTTAGCTGTAAAAGGAAAGGGACATGATGAATAGTTTTCAAACATTTGCACAAGTGATATGTGAAAAAACATTGTCGTTTTCAAAGTCTCACTTATGGTGAAATGTAAAAAAAGTTAGAGTGGCTGAAAAAAACCTATTTTAAATTCATCATCTGGCACAACTACAAACCTATTTCTATATCAATATGTGTCTCTATCAAGGTCACATAATAGAGACACATATTGATATAGAAATCAATATGACAGAAGCAGCTCAGAGAATCTGGGTAACTTACAAACTCGGAGATGAGCTTCACAAATTGAGTTCAGTTCCCGTAAAGTTGAGGATCAGGATTCTGTTGTTTTGTTTTTCCTGTTTGACCTGAAATTCTTTGTTCTACATGCTGTTAAGGTACTTACCTAAAAGTAATGAACAAACTTTGAGTTGCTCAGGAACTCATAGTTTATGACAATCATTTCTCATATCTGACACAATCATTTTACAGGATGAATAAAAGAATAAAAGTACAAAAGAAAAGAGAAGAAAAGAGGACAACACAAATTTATCAGTTTTCCCAAATTCCGAATTGTGTACCATGTACTAAATTTATGCTGAGAGTATCGAGGAAGACAAAACAAGGCCAAATGTTGATGCAATAAAAGCCGTGATGTCCTGTGGTTGATTTCATTCTGGGTGCATCACTTTCAACAGCATCTGTGGCCATATAGACATGTTTCCAATTAGAATGACTTATTGATAATTGACAAGGTTGTTGTCTACACAATCTATGTACACAAAACACACATTCACTCTGACCTTATAGCACAGTCTATGTCGCTCATAATGGGACCATGTGGAACAGCTCGTACTAGGACTTAACTAAAGTAAGAACAAGTGTGATGGGATATTGGGTTTTTTCACCTTATTTTAGCACAAGGCTGCTCATGTGGTTGAAAGCAACATTCCGACCGCAGACACTCACTCCCTGTGGGACCACTGAACTGAACACCAACCTCACAGCCTTGGCCTGATGTGTCACTGAGCAGAATCACCACTAACTCTTTTTCTTCTCTTTGCCCCCACGCTCCAACGCACTCCCGCCCACCTCGGCTCTGCATCCGAAACAACCCCGGAGCAGTAGTCGACCGTGTTCTGCTCTCGCTATCATGCTCTCTCTGATGACAGCTCTTCTACAGCAGGTAACTTAAACTCGAGAGACGGAGCATCGTGAAGCGGAGAAATACGTGGAAAGACGTGAATGAGGCAAACAGGGCGATGTTTTTTCTATTAGAGAAAAGATAAAAATCAGGGTGTAACAGCAGACTTTTTTCTTCAAAGATGTGGCTTGCAACTTAATATTTCACCCTTTCAAAGACATTTTACGAGATCAAAACATGAAATATCTGTAAGAAATATTTTAAGTCTATCCTATCTGCACTTTGATTTGCCTGTCTGGCTCCAAATGCCCTTTGTCACATCACCCTATGAATGTCTGGGTCTTGTTTTGGCTTCTGTCAGAGCAAGTCTCCTGCTGATTAGACATATTTGTAGTGGCATATTGTCGAGCCTGAGGGGCTTACAACGAAAAAAGTCTATCTCAGTATTTAATCACTATTTTCACATCAAAACACCCACCCTCCAACACGTCCGACTAGTTTATTGTCGATGTCCCTGTTCTGCAAACCTTTTCACACTAGAAAATACTCACATTTTCACGCACACACTTACCTGATCATCGTGCCAGTTCAGATCTGCAGGCCTCCGAGGTCATGGCAGAATGACAGCTGTCACAGAGTCCCGATTACCCCCACGCGATAGGGAATTAAAGACAAACAAATCCGCAGCCACAGGAAGAGGAAGTTAAATTGTGTAGAAGTGTGTGTGGGTCTGTGTGTGTCTGGCATGTGTGTGCTTGTGTCCCCACAGCAGGGTTATACTATGAAAGAGGAAGATGCCATCATTCTCTTATGTTTGAAGAGAGTAATAAGGACAGAACTCTTGTGTTTCTTCCATTTTCTGTCACGCCTTATTTTGCTGGGATGAGCGGTATTGCAAAACTACACCCTACAGTCTCAGGTCCATTCTGTTCTTGTTGAACCTAACAGACAAGGGCCTTAGGAATATGAAAACATACTATAAGGCATCGATTCTCAAAGCACAGACCCCATCGAGATTCGGACAGCAACTAAGTTGGACTCGGATTGCGACCGCAAAATTATTGTACCACAGTTCAATAATTTTGTGTAAAAATACCAAAGCATTAAGGTGTAGCAAAAAAAAAAAAAAAGAGAGAGAGAACAGAAATTGAGAGCTTTGGCTAGAAATTTGCATTTTGAACTCAAATAAAACAATTTATACATTTTTCCTGATAAAACAACATATTGATTATCAATAATGACAAACTCATAATGTTCTGCTACCAACAATAGAAGAGGCTTATGGTTACAAATACTTTCAAACATAAAGTGCCATTTCTCTTCAGTCTGCAGCAAATTTGTGAAAAATTTGTTCTTCCAGGCCTTTGATGTTAACTCGAAATCTGATTTGAACCTCTGGACATGAAGTTTGAGACGCCCTGCTCTGAGGAAAAACACCTTAGCAAAAGTTTAGTATCACCATAAAGGGTTTTACTCCCCTATCAAATCAGAGCAAGTAAAACTATCCTGTGTGTAACACTTGTAGGAGATATTTTAAGCTTTACTTCACTGTCACAGGGATGAGATTCCTAAAATTCAGTTTCATAGGCCAATAATGGAACATAAAACGGCTTGTCTAATATCTTTATCACATCATCTTTATAACCCCCAATTCCTCTGGCATTTACAATCTAAGTGTAATGCACATTTAATGCCACCCCGCACTGTGGCCCCACTCCTACTGAGACAGCGCTGACAGCAAAGCGGCTCGCTCGTTTACATGTGTTCCACATCGTTTCGCCTGCTGCCCAAACAAGGTGCCGCTGTCGGCTTTAACCGCAGCTGGGGGGAGGGAGGGACGTTGGTTTGGTCTACAGGCCTCCTCAAGGGAGACCGCTGCTCATAATGGTAATTTAAGTGTAAAATCTGGTCTCTGGGAAAAAGGTCATTGAATCTGCATAAGCCCTTGAGCCAGGCTTAGGACCTTCCGTTGGCCTTCAAGGGGATGAGAGGCAGAGAAAGACCAGCTTCCATCTCTTCCTTTTTCTCCTTCCCTGGAATCCCTCCTACCTCACTTTTCATACCCCCCTCCACATGCCCAAGTCCCTTGGCTCTGCAGTTCCACTTGGTGCTTGATCTATGTCTGTGAACAATAGTTAGAGACACGATAGAAGCGGGGCCAAGAGGGAGATGGGATAAGAGCCTTCGTTGTTGTTGTTCCTCAAATGCCCTCTGCATCCTAAAATGAGACTCAGTGATGGAAAGATCAATACTGTATTTATGTGTATTTTCCAACACTATTACATGGACACCCACATCCATGTTCAAACAGGGGCACTTTGATTGGATCCTCTTGTCTTTATGTACTGAATCCAGTCATTTTTGGCTGCCAGATGGGGAAAAGTGCAACTGAAACAAAACAGTGTCAGTCATCTGTGGCACTGCATATTAGAGAGGAACTTTTGCTCAAACTCTAGGAGTATAAGCATATGTTGTTTTGTCTTTTTGATGAGGGTTAGTCTTCTTTCTCTGTGCCGCTCTACTTCAAGTGCGGTGAGACTCTGAGGGGAGCATTTCTGTCAACAGATGGCAAAATTAGCTTAGGGCAAATCACATTCTGGTTTTTATCTACAAGTAAATATAACAGCATGTAAAATAAAGTGCAGCATCTGCAAATTAAACAGCATCCACTGGAACAGCATGTAAAGAAACACAAGTATGTTAATGTAATTACTCACTTGTGTTAGTGAACAGTGAAACCACAAACACCACTGATACAATCATTCAGACAGATCAATAAATTTCATTTTTACATTCTGGTTAAGCTTTAGTATTAGGTATTCAATTTGATTTGAATGATCTCTTATTTTAATGGATTGATGCTCCAATAGAGAGTGAAATGAAGACTTATCTGACTTAGAAATTCACTGATAAGAATTCTATATTTGTGTTTTTGAAAAGCTGTAATTTTACTTTCATTATTAAAATATGAGAACACACATGAAAAACTGAGATTAGTTCTTCTAAGTCTTAATAATATTTTAAAACAGACTGAATGATGTAACTAAATTCTGACTGGCTTTTGCATCCTCCATTAGCAACTCATAATGGATTATTAGAATAGCCAATTTTAGAAAAACAGTGATCTTTGTGAGACAATGTTCATTCTTACCTTTTCTCTGAGAATTCCAAATGATTACCAATCATTTTGATTGTAAGACAGAAATTAGAAGCTCAAAAGTGAAAACACCACAGTTCCTGCAATTATGTATGTAAGTATTCCTGTGTATGTACGATGTATGTATTCATCCTTCCAGATAACCACCAGAAGCCTTTTTCTCTCTCACTGTGAATAAGCTGAGAAGCTCTTTAATTGTTGTTGTTATTAAATAGCTTCAAACATATAATCTTATGTCTGACGAAGTAACTCCGTGGCTACTGAGGATTTCTAAATCTGAGTCCAATAGAATCCAAACAGGAGACTTGATTTTGTGACTGAGTCGCGCTTAGTCATGGTCTGATCTTTGACTGACAACAGTTTCACTTCTAAATGGATGGTCAGAGTAAATCGAGCTGAAAATTTGACCAATTAATGTAGCCTGCTGATTTCAGATTATATTTCTAATAAAGATTCATCAGAAATTGAGAGAGAAAGAAGTACATCGTGACCTGATAGGTTCAGTCTTAACTTTCTTCTTACACAGCCCAAAATCTTTGCCCAGAAGTTCAACCTTTTAGAAAGTATGATAATTATTGGGGTTGGGCCTCTTTAAATTATGTTTTAAAAATGAAAATACTGTCAGGCTTCATTTCCTCCTTGGCTGGTAATTAAGAAAAGGTTATTTTCAAACCACAACGAAGGTGGTCGTGACAACCCATCCCTGGAGCATTTTCCCCAAGTTTTAAAAACATGTGGGAATACTTTGACATAAAAAAGGGACAGGATGGCCTATATAGTAAAGGCTAACAGAACTACCACGGCGATGTGAGAATTTTAACGGTTTCTCATTTGAAGCTGCTGGACATAAATGTCATCTTAAGAAAACAATCAAAGAAAGTTTATTAATAACCCACAATTAAGAAAAGTTGAAGAGTTCATGTCTTTATAGAAAAAAGACAAGGTAAATAATTACTAACTAAATTAATTTCTTTTTACAAAATCATTACATTAACTGAATTAAAATCTACCAAATTTATCTTTATTGAATTTAGATTATTGAAATTAAATCATTAAAGTTTACTTACAATTATATTCAGTTGTGACATTTTAAATACAATTATTTTGATCATTTTTATTATAAATGTTTCAAAACATATATATTAAGCTGTTAAATTATGACACTTCAGTGAACAGATTTCTGGCAGTTCTGCAATGCAAAAAAAACATTCAGCTGAACAATACAGTTATTTCCTCTGTTGCCTCTCTTCTGAAATGCATCCAAATATGTCCAAAATTTTTGTCCAGACATGGCCAATTAGACTTTCAACAATGGACCTGTTTGTTACCAATTTAGAAAAGCTGTGAGGGTATTCATCAGAAAAAATGTAAAGAAATTAAAGTATGATGATTTGAAAAATGAGTGGCATAATTCCAGCCTTCCTCCTAGATTGTTAGATGTCAAAATTAGTCTATGCAAGTGTTTTTTTTAAAGTAAACTGTCCAAATGTCTGAAAACAATATGAAAACAGAATTGATATTTCAGTAATGAACTGATTATTTTTGCTTTTCAGAAAGCAAATCATCAAATTAGAGTGCTGCGTTGCACTGGAAGTTGTCTCTGTATATCTATTCTTCTAACACCAATGCTCACATTTACTTTTTTCATTTTACATTTTCTTACATAATTATAGAAATTAAAAGGAACTTGAAGCAGTTCATTTGTTTATAAATTTGTAGTAAAAGCCACAAATTAAATGTTTGGAGAAACATTATTTTGAATTCGTTAAGGTTTAACAACATCAACTGAGAACAGACTTGTGTACAGCAAATCTTAGTAAGCGCAGTTTTTTTAAAATTTATTATGTCTATGAAGAGGTTTTTTCAAGGAACCTCTACATAGACGCGAGGAGGCTATGAACTGACTGCAAGACAACTAAAAATTGCAAACTTGGAACTTCTGACATTTCTAACCACAGCTACAAGGTATAACTGAGGTTACGCACAAAAAAGGCAAAAAATAAACAGTTCTAAAAAAAAAATACAAGTAAGCACATTATCACCTCTCTTTTTCTCTCCCTTTCTTGAGAGTGTGCTTTTGAAAAAAGAAGTGTCTTCCATTAGGCAGGCTAAAAGTTGTTTTTTTTTTTTATCTCATCCAAAAACAGGGATAAACATCAAGAAGACACAATATGTACACCCATAATGGATGCTCATTTTTCACAGGTTTTATATTTTACCTAAAGCAAGTCTGGTCTTATAAATGGCCAATAAATCTCTGATGGGTAAATATTAAAATATAATTTGTTTTCTTTTTTTTTTTTTTGAAAAAGGAAGAAAAAACAGGACCATTATTTTCCTCTTCATTCCTTTCCAAACCTGCGATTGATTGAGTCTGTATTGAATGCTTAAACACTGCAATGATCGATTGCTCCCAATTAAACATACAAGAGAGACATTTCCTTTTAAACCTACAACCTGAACGCTTTATGGTAGCAGATATCTTTTCACCACTAAGCTGATTTGTTGTAATCTAAATTAGGTTGATGTTGAAACTAGAGCCAAACCAGATATATAAAAAAAAGACTATGCTCTTTCCGCCTGCCTTTTTTCTTTCTGTCTCCATTTCGGTTTCCTACCTTTCCTCCATCTTCTCCATGCTGTTGTTGGCTTGACCTTTGCTCTCGACCCCTGACATTCGACCCTGAGACATCTGATCAGTCACCACTGTAGAAGGACCAAATTAATAGAAGAGTTGCTTGTTAATTGCATGAGGGGGAGCTAAGAGATTCATCACCTCAGTCATTGCCATTGCTTTACTTTGACTCCCAGCCCCCCCGTCCCTTCTTAGGTTTCCCAAAGGGCGTTAGGGGGCATGCCCAGCTGTGCTTTTTCCTATAACCCTATCTGTGTTGTGCTGTGTAATTATTCAGCATCAGGCCTTATTAATCAAGTCGATGCCCTTACGTTTTAAATGGAAATTGCAGGGATTAATACAAGCATTCATTTTGTCCAGGAAATCTTGATGGCTTTAGACGACTAATCGAATTGGAATAAAGAGGCCAGAGTGATGGGAGGGACCTGATTGAATTAAGGGAGAAGGGAAGGCACACATTACACTGTATCTGCCAGCAGGGTTGTAGGCAAAAACACAACAACGCAAAGGTCACCGAGCATCGTCCACAATGATATTTTGACAAGTCGCAAGTGGCTTGTGGTTGAGGTAATAGTTTGCACTTGTAAAGAGCATGTAATAAAGCAAGAAAAGCAGAAAAACACTGCTGTTGGCTTTACACTATGTATAGGCATAGACATGCCAAAATACAGCCACAGCTTTCCTTACAAATCCCCTGTCCATTCCAACAAATCCACCTTTCCGCTCCCTCTTTATCATCCCACCTCTCCATCACGCTTCCTTTAACCATGTCTTCAGTCTCTGCAACCCAGATTGACAGACGGATTAGATTGGACACAGTTGATGGCGGTGGAAGCAATCAGATCTGGTGTTTGGCAGAGGTTTTGTTTGTGTAAAATGACACACAGGCCTCTCTCCATAAGAGATGCCATTGGCACAATCTTGCAGGGCGATTGCTATCAGGCCCGGTGGAGGTGTTCCAACATGTCATTTGTCTGTCATTTGTTTGTCAACTGACGACAGCTCGGTGTCTCTCCGGTGCATTCGAGTGGGCGGGCACGTGTGTGTGTGTGTGTCTGTGACGGTGGGAGAAAAAAAAGCACACTGTTGTATATTTCCTCCCTCCAGCACCTCTCCTTCAGGTCTCGTCTCCTCTTTTTGATACAGCGGTGACATTTTTTGACAGCATGTAGATGGATAAGATTTGTTGCGCCTATGAGCCATCAAGGGATTAGAAATGCATACTCCTTTTGGCAGACACTGTCTACACAGCTTTCTCTTGACAATGCAAGATTCAACCAAACAGCTCCTGTGTCGTTAGTTTTGCACTGACTTTGACAGGAGAAAAGCCACAAGATAAAGTGAATCTCTACAAAAAAAAAAAAAGAAAGTCTTAACCGGTATGGGTTCAATCTGGAACAGTTGCGATGAGAATACAGCACCTACAAGTACAAACCAACCAAAGCATGGCTATGCACCTACACTGAAAAGGTGAAAAAGGAAACTGTTATTCTGAAAAGTAGCCAAGAGAGCCATTGGTAACTCTGAAGGAGTTGCAGAGATCCACAAATCAAGTTAACAGGACAACTATTAGTTATTAGTTGTGCACAAATTTGGGGTTTATGGGTGTCAAGAAGAACGCCATTATTGAAAGAAAGCAATGAAATGTCCTGTTTGCAAGTTACATTATGGCATATAGGGGGTAAAATAATCATGTGGAAAAAGGTTCTCCAGCCAGATAAGAAAAATACAAACTTTTTTGCCAACATGCAATGTTCTTTATGAAGGAAAAAAACATTACCACATAGCTCCCTAAACACATAGCACTCATGGTAAAACAGCAGTGGCAGCACCGATGCTTTTCTTCAGCATTGATAGGAAAACTTGAGATGATGTGGATAAAACAATCCAGGAATAAACACTTAGAGGCTCAAGATGTCTTGAGACAGATCTTACCAGTTTGTAGATCTAGTGAACAACATACAACTTTGATTTATATCAAACCTTATTCATGTTTTAAAATATCCTAGTCAAACTCCACACCTAAACTTAACCAAAAATATTTTGTACTTACTGTTTAAATGCAACACTTTTGAGGTCCTAAGTTATTATGCAAAAAAAGAGAATGAGCAAAAATTTCAGTATGTGGGGGAAAGAAAATGGTAATTTTATAATTTTTATGCCTCTTCAAATTATGTGCTACCTTATGTGTGTATACCAGCAATCATTAATGCAACAGTGCCACTGTGGTAATATGCAACTCCAAATTGAAACCAGCACAGATTCAGAATGATTTTGGGGTGTGAAAGTTCACACTGACCCAAAACAAAACATCCCCATGCCTGGAGTCCAAACTAACTGAGATAGAGTTACACTTCCTGACCCTTAGAAATACCAAACATCTGTTCAGCCTTTCCCATCTATTCAAACATACAAATGGGTAGCAGTGTTTTTTTGGCCCATCCCTAACACACAAAGGTTTTAGGGCCTCCCTATTCATGGTGCATTGGCCGCGGAGCAGTTATCTTACAGTCTCTGTCAAATCAATCAAGCTGGAATTGTTTAGATCTTGGCCCAGGAAGAGGGCCAGTGTGTTTATGTGAGCAGACTATTAAAGCAAAGGATGAGGGATCTACAGAAGGGATTTATGGCATTCTCATCTCCACAGAATGAGCCTTATCAGTCGAGTTTCTCCTAAAACTTTGATGCCGTTTAAGTACAACTGCTGTTCTTTGTGATGTTAATATAGTTATCTAGTTCTGGTGAAAACCTCTATGTTGCTTCATCTACACTTCTCTTTCTGCGTTCGTGCACTAAGCATTGAGAACAAAGAACGATCATGTGTCTCCAATGAATGATATCATGCATGTAAAAACAGCTTTGCTTTGGTTCTCTTGGCTCCTGCACAGCTTAGCTTCACATCTTGTTCCTTCTCTCTCGAGGGGCTAGTTAACCCCCACATAATCTGGAATTCCAACAGACCTCTCACTCTCCTCCTCATATTCCTCAATGACCGCCATCTCTGCAACAGCCCTGAAACATTACCAAAAACCCTGCCGTCACTTGGCCCTGATTTATGGTGTCATTAATGTCAGGCTATCAGTGGACATGAGCGCATGAGACAACAGACGAGCCGCCCCAAAAACAAATAGTTTTGATTAAAGTCAAGGACATTCCATGCAGCTTTTTCCGTAGAAAGGCATTCATCACATTTGATGTTGACTCTCCCTCCCAGCTTCCCTCTCTCTTTTTCGCTTTGTCTGTCTGCTTGTTCGGTAGTGGAGGTGATTGGGAAGGCGGCTAAAACCCAAAGGCTGAGCTAACAGAGATACAGACAGCTTATGTAGGCAGGTTTTACAAATTGGTGTGTGGTGCAAAGTTTAAACAGCAGTAATTTGATTAATTGAACACAAAAGGGATTACAGTGTAGAGCTTTATGTGAACAAACAATGGGTCACAGGCAGAAAGCTTGATTTTGCCATGCCGCTGTGAAATCAGGTCGTCAACAATTAACTCTTATTCACTCCCGGCCTCTTTTAATGATGCATTTGAACCTTTTTTCCAGGGTGTAATGATTATACTGCAAACAACTTCAAAGACGTGTAAACAATAGACTTGGATGCACAGGTTTGATTTTATTGGGGATCTTCTCTAATTCGCACAATACAATGCCAATTAGTGAAATGTAGAAAAGCATGTTTTTGAAGCCATAAACAAGCAACCGCCTTTATTGTGTTCCTGTTCGGCCTCTCTGTGACTGACAACAGGCAGTATCACTCTTTTAAGCATAGTCCACATGTTTTAAAGGTGTTAAGTTCAGTTTAATGATAACCTGCTTTAACCGTTGAGCATTGTTCAACCAAGTATTGTTCTGTTAAAACATTAAATTGTGAAAATGTTTCAGTCGTTTAACTGCTGGATTGTAGGAAAGTTGAAGAATTTGGATGCTGTCTTCCGTCTTCATTATTCTATTCACTTTGTAAAATATCCCAGTACTGCTGGCGCCAATGCAAACTTTCAGCTTGATGTTTCCATTGCCTTGCTTACAACTCAGTCAAAATAAGCATAGAGTAATTTGAGAATAAATTAAAAAACAATTATTAGTGTATTCATATATTTAAGGCTGTATATTGAATTTTGACTGAAAATGCACAATCAACTTCATTATTACTTTTACAATTTATTCAAGTTTTTTGCTATTTATTTTAAATGATCATTCCACCCCAACAAAGAAAACAACTGGAATGCCTCTTTAAAAGCTAAATCATTGCAATATCCGAGCATAAAATGAGTGTATGTAAATTTCTCATCAGCACCATAACTCATATCTATTCTTATATCCATCTCTGGAGATTAACGTTTGTACGCCGCTTGTTCCACTCATCACAATATTAAGTGTTTGCTCTGTCAGTGCATACAAAGTCCATGCCAAGTCTTATTATGACGCCTGGAGAGTTACAAGTCACAGGGAGATAGCAGAGATCAGAAATGCAGACAGCGTTTACAAACCAAACATCTGTTATAGTGACAGGAGAAGGGTCGATGTGAGGAGGATTCCAGAGCCGATGGGAAAAAGCACTTCACCGCTGTTACTAACTTTTATCTCCCACCAAAAAAGCTTCCAGTTTGTGTAAACAAATCCCAACGAGTCTGCAGAGCTTTTCCTCTTTCATGCCTCTCTGGCCTCGGCCACCCAGCCTGCACTCCGGCCCACAGGACTTGACAATAATAACTGGGAGGTCAAGGTTTAATAGGCAAATTTAAGATGGAATCATGAGAATTGAAAAGGTCCACAAACAAATTAGCTAAAGAGGGGAGAAGAAAACAAAACTTGCACAGTTATGGAGGGGGCAGGCTGAAAGAACATCACGGCCTCAGCTAAGCAAGAGAATTTGTGCTCACCCTTATCTAATAAGCTATTGTTTTAATATGCTGCCGTGTTATTCTAAACTCGGCTGTTTTTAGGTCTCATTTTGTCATGGCTTCAGAGAAAAAGTGTGATCTTAATCAAGGCAGCTTTAGGTGTTTTGCTGGATTCCAGATGTTCAAGCCTTCACCGACTAGAGCTTCTCTTTTTTTTTGCTTTTATTTTCTCCCCTCTAGTGTAGACACAAGTGGAAGGTTATTGTGCTTCACTCAAGGTCTCTCTAAAATGTCTCACCCATTCAAGTGTTTGGACACTCACAGAAGGGGAGAAAAGTATCAGGTGCAACTCAGAAGGAGAATGGAAAATGATTTGTTGTTGTTGGGAATTCAAATTTTAAAAAGTTTTGGAACGGCGCATGTGTTAGTACAAAATATCTGCACATAGTCAAATTCACAAAAAATTTAGGTTTTTGGCACAAATTGCACATTTATCCAAAAATACTTTGACCAGTTGGACGTTCTTCTAATTTGGCCACATTAAAACCAGAGACTAATGTATTTTCTGGGAATTCAGTTTGATAGATGAATACAAAGCAGCGCACAGTCATGAAGTGGTGGAAAATTACACAGTTTTCACATTTTATAAATAAAAAGAAACATAAGAGTAGCAATACTTTACGATATATTGCTTAAGTAAAAGTACAACAAAAAGTGTAGTAAGACTACTCCTAAAGGTCAAGTTTTAGGATAATTTAAGAAAATAACTACTTGCTATCCCCCTCAGATTAGGATTTGATGCAATTTAACTAACTCTTCCTATGTCACTCACAGAAGGTATGACTTTCTCACCCTTGCTGAGATCCATACACGCCTGGTTCTCATCGACTTAGGTTTTATGCTCATAGCGGCAAGCGCAGAGCAGCGTCAGGAAAAAAGTGAAGAAACTGGAAAAAGAGCAGGGAAAATGCTGATAAACATAAAACAGAGGATAATACAACAAAAAAAGAAGAAAAAAAAATGAAGCAACGGGCTTCTCTTGCCAGTACACATCATGCAGCCCTGGAAAAAAGGTATCTTGGGGTTTCAACCCCGGAATGGGTAGAAGTGATGGGTGTCTGCAAAAGGCAGCTCAGTGAAGGAAGTTCTGCTGACTCCAAAAGAAAGTAATGGGTCCCAGTCGTCCATCAAAGATTTATGGTAATAAAAATAATGTATTTTTTTTTCCCCACAATCTGACCAAAAACAATAAAACAATTGAGGAAGGAATTCATGTATTTTCATGTATTTTCTTTGAAAAACTCAGAAAAAAACAACAACAAACAAACAAACAAACAAAAAAAACTAAAGAATGCAATAAATGTGTGTTACATTTGTTTAATTTTAAATGAGGAGAGAAAGCTGGAAATTTGTATCCCCCCCCCACCCCCCCAAAAAAAGCCACTGACTGCCAGCCTCTAAAGCAGTGGCATAAATCTTGAGATCAGCCCGTATTGATAGAACCTTGACTACCGATTTGGTAACATGTGTGCATATCCATTTCCCTGACAGAGACTGATCGCACATAACTGTAGAGGTAATAGAATTGTCTTTAAGAGGCTGGACATCATTTATTACCAGCAGAAGGTATTGTTACACCTGCGCTCTGTTCCATTAGTCTAAATATCGTTCCTCCTTTTGTCAATTATGCTCTTTTCTTTCATGACTTCTGGCAGTGATGCAGAGGAGGTCAAATATCTCGCCACACCTGATTAAAGGGGTAAAATTGCTCTGAGAGCAAAGAAACATCTAACAGACCATTATTCTATCACGGACAATGTACAACAAAGTAAATAAGCAGTGAAGTTGTCATAAAGTTAAATAACGGGACGTTTTCTTTGTCATTTGGCAAAAAAGATGTGAAAAGATGTAAAGTTGAAAAAAGTAAACTGATGGCTTATGAAACGTTTTCTCCTCACTGTGATATGATATAATATGCATGTCGGAAAGAATCAAAGCAAGAGCTATGTCAAGCCCCTCACAACCTTATTGTTTGAAAACATACTGATCTCTTTGGCTACAGATATTTATACAGACTTTGGAATATTTCTGTTCTGTCGGGGTTATAATTCAGCAATAAATAATGCAGCACTGCAGGGACCTCACAAAATTCCCCTTTTTTGTTTTAAATATTCAGAAGTCCAGAACATCGTACAGAGAGCTTAGATTTCAAATTATATTGGAAATAGAATTGGAAATGATTTGCTTACAAAGTTGACGTTATTCAAAATGTCTTTGTTATGACAACTTGACATTAACCAAGAAATTGTGATCTGACATAAATTTATTACAAAAGTATTACTGATTAAACTTTAAAAATTATGTAGCTTTATGTTATTAAAGATAAAGTTTAATCAGTAATACGTTTGTAACAAATTTATGTCAGATCATGATTTCTTTGTTATTACAGACATTTTGAATAACATCAACTTTCTATTAAAAGTTTCATGATTTACTGAATGACACTTTATGACAACAGACATAAATATTCATGCAGACTTACTCATCTCCGTGACAGGTGTGATGTCATGTTTATGACGGTGTCATGACAGTGTTATTCAAAACCCAGCAAATAAAGTGTTATTGTATATTTACATAGACTTAAGAAATAACTGATGTAAACATAATCCAAGGTTTTTAAAACAACAATAGCTGACCCAGGTGTCGCACAAGATATCCAGTCACCAGTAGCTTAAGAGCTCCATAAAACAATAGTCTGTGGAGAATGAATACAATGTAATTCAGAGGGCTACTTTTCTTAAATAAAATTTGATACCAAGAATGAAGATCCAAGTCTATATTTCTACTGGAGCAAGATAAAAATTCCTCATATGACTTTTAGAGAAGTTCAGCAAATAATTCCAACTTGGAGCAGTCTTACGGTAGCTACCACCAACAATTCATAGTGCTGCACTATCAAATGTAATAAAGTATATTTTCTATTTTCTATACAGTGTGCTCTATCACTAAGAAGCCAAAAGTGAACCGGTATTTTGAAGATCACCTCCTTTTTCGAAAACTTTTTTTATTTTATTATGAAATTTTTGCATGTTGAACACTGAACCCCTGAGATTTTCCATTTAATTTTTGGTAACATATTGGGCTATTTGGGAAAAAAACCCAACAACTTTAATTTATAAATCACACAACCTGGATCATTTACTCTGAAATTGCTGTGATGTAACTTTTTTTTTTTTCCTCCCAATACTCTCCTGAAGCCACATTAGTGGTGTTGTGGGACAGAGGAACTCAGTGGTACACCACAAACATGCAGTTGTGCAAAGGCACACACACACTGTGCCAGAGTGACCGCTCTCATGCTATCTTCTTCTTAATGAGGCTTTGTCTTACTCTGGGCTTGGAAGACAGGAGGTCATACAAGATCAGATTGAGACAAGGTCAGCCTAGTCATCAAGAGCTGTGTGAGGAAGTCTGGAGCCAGTGTCAGTCCAAATCATATCTTCTAGACACAGGCAGGAAAGAAGCAGTATTTGTGCATGTGGGCGTTCGTGTGTGTGTGTTTTCCCTCTGAAGTGTGTGCAAACATTTGTATGGTATGTTTTATCGGAGCAACAACATGCTCAGCAACTCTTGACTACTTATTATATTTTACTTGTACCTGTCAGTCTCACCGGCTATTTGTCAGTCACAAGGGAAGTCTTTAATCCTCCAGCACATGATGGGTCACAAACAGGAAACATATGACAGACTAATCACTCACTGGTTTCAACAAATATCTGTTGGTTCGACTCGTCATCGAGCATAAGGAAACTGGAGTTGGGTGTTGGGACTGTTGTGAGACTCCAGTGGTGGTGCTTATAGTAAGAGCTCCCACTTTCACTTGGACGTAATGGCTGTATTCTGTTAACCGAGTCACCAGCGCACACTTCTGTCTGCAAAAGATAGAGATTTTACACTTGAGAATTGAGATTGCATGCATTTTTCGTGACAAATTCCTTAAATTCTCAGAACTCTGATGAGGTCGTTAAGCTTTTAACCTCGTTTCATCTCCATCAGGGCCGCCAGCGCACACCTGTCAGCTTGGCTGATCTTAGATCACATTTTAGGCTACAAACACTGATTTACCAGTACATCTGATATTAAGTATCACTTTTCTCTTTAATTGTGGTACAAATATTGTACACATAAGTTATAAAATATACAGAGAACTCTCACAGATGAGACTTGTGAGAGAGAGAGAGAAAAAAAAGACTTGTTGACATTTCAGGTACACTATAGCTTACACTTCACCATCGTAAACATACTATCCAAGCTCTAAGTACAAAATCAGATCCAAAGTTTATTTTCTCAGTTTTTCTGAACTCATAGTTTGGCTTCTGGTTGTGTGCAAAAAATAATAATTAAAAATAAATAAATTAATTAATTAATAATAATAATAATAATAATAATAATCTTTTAGATACCAGAGATGCACACGAATCTCTATTCTGAGAGTATCATTTACCAAGGGCACTGAGAGGAGAGGGACTTATTTGGTGAAGTTCACAATGCTGCCGTGTGCTATCAGTCCAGTCAGTGTTCTCTGGCTTTAATAATTGTGATTTATGCTTTATTCTTCAAGAGCATGTGTGATGTCAAGTCCTTGCGACACATCGACGAGTGACATATTTTATGGGCTCCAAGTGACCTGATATCTCTATGACACACTGACATTCAGGTCCCTACTTTGTCTTTTCCAGCTGCAGCACATACAATCTGAAATCTCTAAGCGTTTGCCTGAGTTAAAGAGGAGAAAGAAGAAAAAAAAAAGATTTCATCCATGGTTTTCTGCTACAAGGTAGATATGGAAGGTTATAACCAACACCACAAGAGAGAAACTAGGCCATCAGATGCCCCTGTTCTGAGATACAAATGCATCGGCGACACTTTTTCCCAGTGTTGATTTCGTCCTTGCTGCAGGATGCTTCAGATACGAGGCGCGTAATTCTCACAGGAGGACAGTTTTAGAAAGTTAAAACCTATGGGCCTGAAGTAGAACAATGAATCTAATGACCAAGAGGATAGAACTGGGAGAGCAAACTGGACAAATGGTGGAATATATTTGGAGCTTCTGAAGACCCACTGCGATTTGCTTGGCCCAGTACATGATGGTCACAGTTCTGAAAAGAGACAAAGACCAACAAATGCCCAAAGCACATTAGTTTGGAATAGAAGTGATGGAGTGGAGTGTATATTTGTGCATAAACAACATGTAACATAACAAAAACCCAAGAGTTTTTAGATGGTGTGCTATTAGATAACATGTAGAGTCTGTTTCTTGTGCTGCTCTAGATATTCATTTGGATATTTGCTTTAGATTTTTTTTGATGAATTATTATTTGATACTGAGTGTCTGAGTCTTTGATGGCATAAACTGGACTAGTCAGTTGTATTTGATGTATTTTTTTCTTTTAAAATTTGCATCTTATTATTAGACTCTATGTTTTGCAATTGATTTCTATTTTTAAAAACTTTTATATTATTTTTGTCCTATTTCTACTTACTTTTTGAAGCAGCAAAGCAATAATTAGACCAGTCAATCTGTCATTATGTCTTATTGAAAGCCTGGGAGTGACAAATATATCTGACCATATTCGTATCATACTTTGTGGCAATGAATGTCCCCCTCACCCTCATGATCTACTTAAAGGAACCAAAAATAAAATTATTTTTGATCTCAAAATAAAGTGCCTTGCAAAAGAGGCTTAAACTTTTTATATTTCATCACAAAGTTTTGCTTGTTCCGTCAATAGTTCTCTCATATAAGCTGTGGTCTCTGCAGCTCCTCTAGAGCCTGTTGACTGCTTCTGCCAGGCTACTGAGTTCATCTGAACAGCTATGTCTTGGTATGTTTGCAGTTGTGGCATAACCTAGTTATTTTTGACTGATGGGTTGAATAGCGATTTTCTAAGCTTTGGACGCTTTTTCCTAATCTAAACTCACTTTAGTCTTCTCCACAACTTTATCCTTTAACTTCAGGAAAACTAAATTAGACCACACCAGGTGAATGTTTGTTCACAAATGATCTTTAATAAGAAGCCTTCATAGAGCAGCTTGCAGATTGCTGGGCTCCAAAGTTCTGAACATTGGAGCTTGAGATTTAATTTTGGGACGTCAGAGTAAAGGTCACTGACTACAAAAACATGAACGTTGCATTTATTTGAAAATCATCTTATTTATTCTACTTTAAAATGCTGGAATATTTTCAAAGGGTTTTTCATGTAGCAGGACAGTGAAGTACATTGGAGTTTGTAGTTGTAATTTTCCAGCACTCTTAGATTTGTGCACTTTATTCCATGGGAATATATTTTTAAAAATTCAGAGAACTGACACTTTTACACATGTTCTAATTCAACAAAACATGCAACTGAATGAAATGACAGAGGATTATAATATTCATCCACCTGCAGAACATAAGAGCGACATGCCAAAAAACATATGACACTTATGGCAGGTGAGTGGGGTAAGGCTGATGGATCTCCTCTTCATCTCAACGACTGTTTTCCTTTGACAACATTCAAAACGAGAGAAGATTTAAACTTGTACAACTCAGTTTGCATAAACAGATTTAGGAGAAGAGATGAGACAAGAGAAGGTTTTAGAATCGTGACACCCCTCTGATGTGCACAAACACAAATCCTTCCTAGTCGTACCCCTAACACCTCAGTTTGTAGACATAACAAAACAGAGAAACACAAAAGTGAAATCCCAAAAAAAAAAAGGAAAAGAGAAAGAGAAAATCCACTCTGAGTCCAAGGTCAGTATGAGGAAAAATCAGAGATCTACCAACAAAGTATCTATCAAAAAGGGGAGAAGACGCCCTTGTCCCGACCCCTGCAGAGTTGCTGGAAAGATGGTTTCCTGTAAAAAGTTTATCCGAGGGTATACGGAAGATTAACGACTATGTTTTCATTGGATGCTCTGTCGTCGTCTCGCAGTACTTAGAGGTGATAAGATCAGAATATTTATCGAGCCTCCTCTCCAGGTCATTTGCTATGTTAATTTTACGAGCTTGATGCTGCCTTTGTTTTGTGGTCATGTGTTATTTCTCCTGAACCCTGGAGCTGGAGGAGGTGGAGGGGAGGTGGTTGTATACTTAGCATGCAGTCTTCAAATCAAAAACCCATCCATAATTATTTATGCAGAAAGGGAAGGGGTTGTGGGGGTGCATTGTGGAACAACTAATTCTACTTGCTCACAGAGAAAATTAAAATGTATTATTTTACAATCAGATCCCCCTCTTGTTTTTTCCACGCCTCGCTCTGTTTCTGTGGATAAATGTATTGTCTTGAGACAAAAATCATGCACCTATTGATTTCAGAGGGCAAAGAGCATCTCCGGGTTGTTTGGATGTTGAGACAAAAATCTGCATTCAGACTGGATTAACATGGGCTAATGATGAGATTAACAATGCACTCTTTGTGATTATCATTGTAGTTCTCTGTGTAGAAAAAAGAAATATCGCCCCCATACATTTTCCGAACGATTTAAAAGCTCTTAGCTTCAAGCACAAAAAAAAAAAAAACAGACAAAAAAAAAAAATCAAAACATGATTTGATATTTTTATAATATGGACAAAGCTGCAAATTCCCCCCACACACACTTTTTCTGTCACTGTCAAGTTCATTAAGTGATTGAACTGAATGGATTGAGGACCATCAAGCTTTGGGGTGGGGTTGGGTTGCGGGGGGCTCCAATCTGATCATAAATCAGATTGGAGAGGGTTAGGACACCAACACGGGTCTCAGCAACATAAGCCAAAGCGTTGCAACTATGACCTCATCCCGGCCCGCCAAATATCCATAAAAAGCAAACATTTAGCCAAAGATAAGACATGAACTCCGGCATATGTGGACATCTATTACAATGATGAAGCTGTCTGAGCGAGGGAGAATCCCCCTCACCGTGACATCTGTGGGTTATTCATGTGAAATTACATAAATCTTTCAAACTGTTTTAAATCACTTTCAACTCCCCCCTCCTCCTTTCTTCAATCTCTTTCACTCTATCCGCAAGCACTCACCATTAATGCCTACATCAGGCCACGGGAGCCAATTGTTAAAGAGAGGTTCTAAGTGCACGGCCCGATCGATATTGATAATGTCGAAAATGTGGTAGGAAAACGAGCGAGAGCGGCGGAGAAATATAAAAAGGGAAAAGCATAAATCTGAACGCGGTGAATAGGGGAGAGCAGCTGTGGTGGCCTCTGAATTGTCCCCCTTCACCTCTTTGGAAACATCATCAGCACTAATCAGAGCCTCGGCTAAAGAAAACGCTCGTCCTTGATTTACATCTATCATCCTCCATTGCGTAGCCGATGGAAAGGGGATAGGGGAGAAGGGTTGGCGACAAAAGAAGGAGAAGCGGGAAAATGAAAAGAGTCGAGCTGGCGAGCGATAATGCGCCCAGACGCAAAAGCAAAAAGCGGCGTTCCTTCAAGGTCAGCCTCAGGTGAAGCAAAAGGTTGTGCACAGGTCATGTGCCTTTGGGTGGGGGGACTGCTTCAGACATTAAAGGGTGATGGCGATGGAGCAGGAAGAGGAGGGGCGGTTGTGTGTGTGTGTGTGTGTGGGGGGGGGGGGGGGGGGGGTCCCTGCTCTCACATCAATCTGCTGGGCATGGACCACAGCAATAAAGGAGATGGAGAGACTTAGGCAGGAGAGAAAAGGGTGAGAAAAAAAGAAAATGTACAGGCAGATTGTGAAACAGCTCGCCTTTCAACTACTAACTGCTTTTCATGTAAATGTCTGGGACTGACACTTCTTACACCCCCTCATCCCAGGCCTCCCCCCTCACACACACACATGCTCTCCTTCTCTCTCTCCTTCCCTCTCTTCATCTCTTTTACTTCGGTACACTCTCTGTCAGCAGAAGAATAAAAGAGACGGGAAGGCGAGGGGGGAATAAGGGGGCAGGAGAAAAGGGGGAGCCAAGAAGGGAGGGAGAAAAAAGACAGAGGGAGAGAAAAAAGTGGAGAAACCGGAGAAATCAGACTCTCGCCGGGGTTGGCGAAAGGTCAGCCCTGACAGGCTCGGAGGTTAAACTGCCGAGTTAAAATACTGTTCATTATCCTCTACAGCCTCTTCCCAAATTCTCCTCCTTTGTGCCACAGTCAGTGCCCGGCATCAGTGTTCCCCCCGCCCTATCTGTGGATTTATTAGACATTGTTGAGCAGCGAGAAAGGAGACCTTTTCTGTACAATAGTAGCAGTGATCCTATGGCAAGGACAATACCGCTGCCAACACAATTACAGAGCTTGGCTTGAGTTATAAAGGTAGTAGAGCCGACACTGTGTTTGCATGTGTTGTGTGATGATAAATACAACCAGCATGTGGTACATAAAATCAACTGTTTTTTTTTTTTGTTTTGTTTTGGTTTTTTTAACTTACTTGCTCTGAAACAAAAATATAACAATTAATGAAAAAATAATTTACATAGATTCTTTTTTTTTTCCACTGTGGGGAATTTAATTAGTGCACAAGAAGAGCAACAAAGCAGAGGGAATATCCATAACACGAATTAGGCCGAATCTCATCATTCATTACTCACCAGAGAGCAATGAGATGTGACACATGGCAAAAGAACCCTGCCTTGAACCGGACAAATTAAAAACACTAGTAATTAGCGCTATGCAAAGCATGCTGTAAGTTTATTACCTGATTTATGTAGTATTTCTGTTCATAAGGGCATGCTGAGCTGGCTATCCGTCTTCCACCTAGCGTGCTCACGATTCGGGAATGGCTTTAAATGATTTATTAAATGGACAAACAAATAAATCAGCGTACACCTAATTTCCCTAATGATATTAGAAATGACTAACTGTACAAATTGTATAAAGTATAAGCTACTATTAACCTGGAGCACCTTTCATTTTAAGGTGCTTCAAAACAGCCATCAATTCTCATCTGTTCTGAAACAAAAACACGATTAAAAATTTGACTCCTGCCAGGCACTCCACAAATAAAAACACTCCGCCGTCTCATTAATAACATTGCTATTTTCTGCTTTAATAAAAGAGGGTTGTGTACTCAGAGTTGTCAGCCATAAGTCAAAGCTGCCCTGCAGAGAAGTCAGCCAAAGTAAAACCAAGCCACAACAACATGCCTCCTCCCCTCCAACTCCAAACTTTCTACTTAATCTGTGTCTCTTGCACCGCTGTATTCTGAGTCACTTCCTGCTTCGTGTTTTTCTGTTTAAAGAGACATATCGTTTTCATCGTTTGCCCCCCCGCCCCGCCTCCCCTTTTCCTGTGGAGAATGAGCGGAACATAAAAACCCAGACTTTAAATCACAAGAGGCCGCAATCCTTTCACCTCCTTTCCTCCGCATTATACTCATCTAAAAGTGAGCATCCAACACCTACTTAAATGTTTTAGCTCTGTGAGCATATAGGAACATAAATAATTCAAAATTAACCCCTGCTGAGGGGGGCTATGGAGATCATAAATAATTTCGTCCCCAGATGACATTCCAGGGTTGGAACAACTAGAGCCGAGAATAGGTGCTCATTTAAGCTAGTAAAGTCACATCTTAACTTCTGGATAATAATTTCTTTACGTATTTTATTGTTGGTACTGAATTTAAATGAGCTTTAGTTGTGCTGTAAAGGAGAGAAGGTATTATATACCTGTAGAACTCCGACAACCACGTTTTTGACATGTGAAACCCGAAAAGTGTGGCTTTTATTTGTGTTTCGTCCCAACAATTTAGTAGTTTGCAAAGACACTTTTCTGAACAAATGCAGCTGCAAATGTTTTGGGTTATTGCTCACCAGTTTTACATTTAAAAAGACAGAATCGTCTTTTGAAACGTTTTGCCAAAATAACCGAGGCTCAGTCAGATTAGATTAAGGGTGCCTCTCAGCATCATTTTTAAGTCGCAACAGAAACGCTCCAATGGAATCAGGTCTGGATTTCAACATGCACTGATTTGTTGTGATTGTGTAACTTTTCTGATGCACAGAGGTTTTGCATTTCTGCCAAATGGGTATATTTTGTTTGTCTCATCTGTCCAGACTACCTTCCTGTAGCTTCCTAAAAGCTGCCTCCCTTTATTCAGTACTGGTTCAGAAAACACTGAGTGAAACGATCGCTTGTAACTTCAGATATATAAATTTTATTTATTGCATATTGCATGTTGCCATATACATTGGGTAAAGTCAGAAGGGTTTAAGTTGAAAAAAGTTCATTGGAAACCGAAATATAGAATAGTTACAGTAAAAAAAAAAAAAAACTTGAATATGACCAAAGCACTGGCACTGAAAGGGCACAAGAAACAGCAGAGATTGAAGCATCTCTCTCCTCAAGTGTCCCTGAATGAAACTGTACAAGACTGATGAAGCTATCCCTTCATGTAAATCTCAGCCATAAATCCACCCATAAACAATGAGAGTATGAAAACAAAGCGAAACAGGACACCTGCGGTGAATATTTTGTTGACATTTACAACAAGTTTATCAAAAGGTTTTGCCCATCATTCTGTGTGCTGCCCAGGAGGCAGTGATGTATGGCTGGACAGAAACAGTTTATCAACTTCAGCAGGGGAAGAAATATTCACGGGGGTAATTGAGAACACAATAGCAAACTTTATGATATAGAGAGGGTGCATTTAGATGTGATGACACCTGGACATTGTGACTTTGAGTGTGGACGAGACTGATTTAGAGTTGAACTGATCTGTGAATGTGATATTAACTTAAGACATGGTTGCAGCCATCATCTTGTAATTGGACAAAAAAAGCAGAACCAGCTCGAGGTTGAAATGGTAATGAATCATCTTGTGTATTTTTAAAATATGAAAGACAAGTACAAGTAATGCCAAAAATTGCCATGCGAAAGCATCAAAGCACTTTTCGGTGTGTGCCTGCTCTGTATCATAAGTGAGATGTGGAAACACAAACTGATCCCCAATAAGAAAATATTTAAAAAAAAACAGCTACTGTAAGGAGTAAAAGGGAAGGGGGGGTTCCGCTTTAGAAAGTGGCTGGTAATATACATATCAAAAGACAGACATGGAGATTTTCCGTGAATGTGCATCCTTTCCATGTACCCCACCCCTCCGCCCCAATCCTGGGCTGGGCGAGTGAGCTGGGGTTCTGTTGCAAATTTTTTGCAGGTGAGCGAGAGCCAGAAACCTGCTTACGATGCTCTGCTGCTCATAATCCATAGGTTCTATCAGCAGATTACTAGAAATAAAGTGTTGGGAGAGACGTAAAGCGGGACTCTGAATCCCAAATGAGACAAGGATGGTTTTTTAGTCTGCACATTGCGGTGATGCATATTATTACCAGCTCAGTAAAGAAGAAAAAGATAAAAAAGGAAATTCTGAAAGGGGGATCTGTTTAAATTGTGCCAGGATTATATGGTAATTTATGTGACAATATTTCATAGACGTACCTGAAATCAAGAGTGGGAGCCAAAAGAAACAAAATGTTTTAGAAAATATACTCACAGCATCTGCCTGGCAAATTTGTATAGATGAATAATTTCTTTAACTCTTATGTTTTTCCAATATTTAGTCTTTTTTTTTGTTTTCTTTTGTTTTGTTTTACTTTCTACCCTCTCAAGCACCACTGGATGTGTGTAGGGCAATTCATTTGTCACACAGCTTTACCCATTAGAGCTGGACTGCTAAATGCTTCACCTTTTGATTTTGAGGAGGAGTACAGGATTTGTCAAGGGAGAGGGGAAGGTGCTTTATTGCTCCAAATTTCATCACAATAAAGGCTTATAGGGAAGGTGGCATAATCGTTGCCCTATAAATGTCTCTGTGTAGATTACATGCTTCTCGCCCGACTAATCCTAGTAATTGATGAACTTGTATGCTGACAATTTTTTTTATATTATTTTGTAATTTGTTTATTAATTAAGATAACACTTATTTTGGGACCTCTACCAAGTAAACACGATTATGTGCACTGCGGGGTGAGTGTTCAGCGTTCCTGACGTTCCCAAAGCAGCGGGGCTGGCTGAGCTGGCAGGCTGCTGCTTGCCAGGGAATGTCTAATATTCTTCCACTGAGAAGTTTAATTCATTTGCCATGAAGCTAAAAATAAACACAGTCACACTTAATTGGGCCCTGAATGTGAGCATTATTGAGTTGCAAGACCACAAATTACAGCCAAGGACTAAACATTTAAAGAGCTGAAAGACTGTGCAGAGCAAATGTAGTTACACACTGTGACTGTATAAAAGCCAATATATACAGTGCCTAGAAGAATTATCCATATTCCTTGAACTTTTTCACATTTTGCCACACCACAATCACAAACTTCATAGAGAAATGTTTTGACAGATGAAAAGAAACGGTAAAGTAGAAGGAGAAAAACCGGAAAAGTCAAGCAAGCGTATGCGTACAGTTATTCTGACTCAACGCTTCGGCGAACCGCCTCTTGCTGCACACAACTGCAAGTGTTTTGGAGTATATCTCTGCCAGCTTCGCAAATCTAAGGACTGAAAATTTTGCCCAATCTTCTTGCAAAATAATAAACTCACTCAGGTTGGATGGAGAGCATCTGTGACCTTCAATTTCCAGGCTTTACTACAAATTGATAAATGATTCAGTTCTGCCCCTACAGGAAAAGAACTGCAGCCTCTAGCAGGTTTTCTCCCAAGATCACTGTAGTTTTCGCAATATCCACCAACTCAACAATAGTCAAGTTTTAGTCTTGTTTGACCAAGTCTTCATATTCAATTCTTTGTCATGCAACTGTTTTTTGGGGTTTTTTTGTTTTGTTTTTTGTTTGATTATTCTTAAACGAATATCAAAAGATTTTCTCTCTCTTGACATATACCATCAGGAGTTAAAGTCCTGAGATGAAACATTTGCATCATTTATGATGCACAGTGACTCCGAGGCAGGGCGAGGGAGCATCAGGATACAAGAAAGAGAAAAGCCAAAAAAGATTTCCATAAAAAAGTGGAATAAATAGGTGCCGGAGCTACAACAATTTGGATTTACATACATTATCCAGTTCTATCTCTTTGGGATATTTCACAGTCGTGATATGTGAGCAGGAGCTGAGAGATAAACTAAATATGACCTATGCTCTGCAGGCTGAGCCAGAAAGAGCAGACGCCTGTAAGAATACTCAAGGAGCAGAAAAAAGGGGATGAGAAGATGAGGACAAAAAGCCAAGGGAAGGAAGAAAAATGACACTAAAAGGCAGGCACGGACTGATTGATGTTCTGCTGCATTTGAAGATCAGTGGCAGCCTTGTGGTGGCAAGCACAGGGGTCAGTGAGTGTGTGCGTTAAAAATGTGTGTCCATGATCGCTTATAAGGGCATATGGGGTTCTTTGACGGTTTCTCTGGTGGCATTGTGCCTGTGTGCAGAAACATGTTGCCATAGTCCCTATCCCAGTTACTCTCTATCTCTCTCCATTTCTCTCTCTCTCTCTCTCTCTCACATACACTCATACACAATCTCTCTCCATTGTAGGAGAATTCTCAGTCAGTGGGCAGCTGGGGGAAATCAGATGGGAGCAGAGAATAACATGCTCAATTTGGCTTGGGAGTGGAGCCGGGGCTAGAAGAAAGGAGAGCACCGTGATGTATTGAGCCGTTTGCCAGCCGGGTAGGGCACATGGTGGCAGCCCTCTCTCTGCCTGTCAGCAAATACACATTTTTAACCCCCAAGCAGTGGGAGTCTGGAGTATGTCAGGAAGCGAGCAGGTGGAGGGAAAAGTGTGAATGATTTGTATCAGAACAGCGTGAAAGTGCTCACCAAAGAACTGGTGTGCTGTGAAAATTGTGAACAAAACACAAGCAAAGGATTAGAAAATCTGCTAAATGCTAAATGATTTGAAATCAATAAATATCACATGGCAAAACTGAGAATTGGTTGAAAATGCAGTTAAAATTTTATATTTACACAGCAATTCCAAGATGTCACAAATGGAAACGATGTGTTTAAGATGTTTTCTTACTATGCATCCACAGCGTTTTGAAAATTACCTCATTTTATAGGGTTATGTAGCATAATCCTCTGGACTATACATTAAGATTAAATTACAGATTTAATCTTAATATATTTCTGTCCTTTGGCAGTTCATTTTAAATGATTTTAAAATGAATTAATATTTTATTGCAGTTACGAAATCTAGAAGAAAAAAAAAACATTTAAGATGGGCATATTTATTCAGTGGTAAAAGAAACACTCATCGGGGCATAAATGTTTTTTAAAAAGCCAATATTGGCTCAACTATTGGCAATCATTTATAAACCAGTTTATAAGAACTTCTAATGAGCTATCCATGACTTTCTGTTTCCATGTCATGACACAGTGGCCAATTTCGCTTAGTCACTAGGCAAGGCAAGGATCCATGTTCATCTTGTTATCACTCACAGTGAGGATCAAGTTTACCAAGATGAAAAAAAAAAAAAAAAAGAAAAGATTGCTACAAATTAGTAGTTGAACCCAAACTTCACCAACTACTGGCATGTCAGGAAACCAAGTTTTCAAAACAAACATTATCCCATGGCTACATAAGTTATGTCATTTTCAATCTTAAACCAGTGAAAAGCAGTAAAATCTGTGAACTCAACCAGTATACCGATATACGCAACCACAAATACGCAAAAACATTTGACCAAAACCAAAAATAATGTCCTTTTGACAGAATCCTCAGATCTAAATCCTAAAGAAAAGTTGTAGGATGAGAATCTTAGAGAGAATGAGACGGCAGGGGTAGCAATAACTGTGCCACTAGTTTTGTTAAAAAGAAAAATCCAGTGTTTCTGAACATGGCAAAAAGAAGTTGATAAGGCCTGTTTGGCCATTTTAATCAAACAATTTTTTTTCAATATTCATTTGCAAGTAAAATAAAAAAAAGGATTTAGTTTAAAGGCTTTTTACACGACGGTGCAAAAAGTATGCCTGTTGCATAGGTTGTCTGGGTTTTAGATGTGTAGTAATTTATATACAAATCTTTTAAATGTGATTTTTGTTCAACAAGCAATTTGCGTTGTCTATAATTTCAATTCTTATTCTCTTACTGTTATAATTTTAGAACCTGGAATATAGGAGATCAACTTTGCGTGCACCTGGACTTTATGTCTCAAAAGATGAGAGTCATTTTTGACACCTTGAAGCAACAGTTGATACCATCCAGACACTTAAACATTTGGAGCAGCAACTGTGCCATATTGGAACAAGAGAAAGATGTCCTCATTAAACAACTGCTGTTCCCCTTTCAAGCTTCATGACAACCAAACAGAGGCAGCTTAACACTATATCTGCCTCTGTTTGTTGGTTGCAAATAACAGCTGGCATCTTGAAATCAGCTATATAACATCAGCGTTTTTGGTAAATGTAGTGAAGAACACCACGCTGCCTCACGTTTCAAATACTTAACACATTGTCGACTTTGTTTATTTCTCCTTTATCAACTCGGGAGTCTATCACTGCTACGTCAACATTAGCCCTTGTTCCACCTCTGTGCTTGAAATGCAAAACAAAAAAGAAAGCACATTATTTCTATTTATAAAGAAATTTGCAACTGTTTTTTTATGACAATCTTGCTTATTTCAGCAACAAAACAATACGCTGCATTATGTATTTCAACATGATTGCAAAATGACCTGGGTTAGTTTCAGAAATACCAGCATTTGATGGCATTTGTTTTACCTTTACCCCGTTCAAAGACAAATAGCTCAAACTACAGTTCCTGAATAATGCTCATCATTTCCACCTTTGAAATTATGTATTTTTGCGTTTGGTTCAATTAATGTTTTCAGGTACGAAAAGCAGCCGTGCGCCACAAGAACTTTCATATAAAATTATCCATCACACCAAAGATCCAGATATAGTCATTCTAGCAATTAATGGTTTTAAGATGCTTAGAAGAAAATGTGGTCATTTGACTACAGAATCTTGGTATCCACCAGCAGGATGTCTTTAAAAATTAATTTCAGTTTGACCAGAGATCATAATCAAAGTTTTTTTTGTTGTTGTTGTTGGGCAGTTAATGCATATTTCAAAACAAACTAATAACTTGCCTCCTATATATTGTATTTTCAGTGTGAATGGTCACATGACCAGACCCCTTTACGTCCTGCTTGCATCGCAAGAAAGAAATTTATGTGCAGGATTTGGAATGTAAAGCAGTTAACAGGCTGGTATATTAAATTAATATATATTTAAACTGTGTGCTACTGATACATAATGGGTATAATATGTCCCATTATTGTTTTAAAACTGTAAAACCATTTGCATTTTTTAGACATTTAAGAAACCCAAAGTGGTGGAGTCACTGCAATAGTGACTCCATCACTCAGACCAAAAGTACAATAATGAAACATCTCGTCAGTAAATTGCAAGGTAGCAGGTTAACACCCTTCACTCCTTCTTCTGGGACAAACCATGGCCCGGGTGGAGACACACCCGGGCCACCGTTTCCCCCTTAAATAGGAAATAGCAAAATTGTAAGTACAACTCCTGAACTAGAAGTTGTACAACCAGAAGGCTGTTTGGAAAGGCCTTCCAAACAGCTCAGTTCAAATTCCCTCTATTGCTGCATGAGAACAGTTTTTAAAAACGTTTGCATGCTGCCTCTGTGGTTTAAAGTGTAAACTTTCGTGAGATAAGACGTCTTTATCCTGTGCTTTGTGTATGTGACCTCCACACGTAGAAGATTTATCTTTATTTGCCCAGAGGAGACACATGAAAGTCTCCTAAACATGCCAAATTGCTGTCTGACCTCTGACCTCTCACTTCAGTTAACTTGTAGTGTGCTTAATGAACCACAGTAAGACAAAACTCTTTAAAAACTGAACAAAAATCTCAAGAAAAATCACATGGAGCCACATATTTCTGAAGGAATGCATATTATAGCATCCCTCTTAGTACAGAATGTTTCAATAGAAGCCCAGGAAGTCTGTATTTCTGCTGTCTGTTGGCAGCATACAAGGCAGCCTGAAGGTCCCATTGCAACACATATAAACACACACAAGCCTCCACAGCAAAACTAAAGACTTCTTTTCAGCTTGAGTCGAGGGAAGTGGGCTGGGGAGGCCCTTTGATGTGGGAACACTGAGGTCAACATGAACAGTCTGTGCAGCGCTAAATTCCATCCCCCACAAAAGTTCCCTTTTCACTTCTGCAGCTACTGGCTTCGGTTTTTGAAGCCTATCTTCAAAACAAGTTTAAAAAAAGAATTTAGCACGGTCTGCATATGTAGGAGTACAGCATGGATAAATGCCATGATTCGAGCTGGAGTCAACACGTTTTCTTTCAAAGTCTGCAGTGTGTGTTGCATTTAGGGTTTTTTTGTGTGTTTTTTTTCCATTTCTTACATGTATGGTCCTTTGTTTTCTGAATCCAAGAAAAAATGTAAAAGGTCTGACCACCACATGAAATGATTTCAAATGTCATGTCTTATTAGACGCAAACAGAGGGGAACGTCTGGTTCGCTCAGACGTCCAATGAATTTGTCAAAATTTTATGATAATTCATTCAATTACTCTTTAGACATTTAAATGATGTTGGGAGTGAGAAGGGAGGTGATGAGGGTCAGCTGAAGAGAGAAGAGAACGGGAAGGCGAGAGGGAGCTAAAGGGGGGTGGGCTAGGAAAAGAGGGATTGGGGAATAATCCTGCTCTTGATATTACACTCCCTCCAGAGGCCTTTTAAAGGCTCCAGTCTCAGTGTGAGGCCTCCTAAAGTTCTCAGCAGCAGCCAGTCAGGCCCCCTCCTCTCCAAATGCCTCTGTACAAACACATCTACTGCTGAACCCACACGAATGGTAATTAAAAACCCATGTACTGTAGTAGTATGTTTCAGGAATCTTTGGTTTTCACACATTTCAATGGACATGAGAGAGCAAATGTTCTTTGCTGCAATACACTTTCAACTGTGCATGTGTCTAGAAAATAAAAAATAAGCAAAGTAACAGAAAACATACAAACAAGCATGCAGTTACGCAAACACTGGCGCTTTCATTCCTGAGAGAATGACAATAAAAAGGCCCGTTGCTTCTCTTGACCTTTGGCCCCTGACCCATGGAGGTCTCCCTGTGCCTTTGCTGGAAGGCGGAGGGGTGATAAAAGGTGTGGAGGTGGTGGGGTCCTGAGAACACCTCAGAAAAGGCATCATGGGTAAGCTCCCCCTCTAGTGTTCACAATCACCCCATGTTCTATGTGCCAAAATGTGCATTTTCTTTTTAAATACATAACCAAACACAGCCTTCCTTATTACAAATGCATGACAATATATGTCTCTACAAGCTCTGAATCACTTTGCAGTTCACAACCTAGATAAACAGAAATATTGGTTTGTCTGTTTTTGGTTTATTTCGTTAAACTAAAAAACACAATTCATTGACCATTCATGATTGGTTGGAGGATGGAGTTTAATTTGTGTTCTGACATGCAAATCTAATATTTGCACCTCTAATGATTTTGTATATCATTAAATCGTTCACACACAGCATTCTGCAGTCTCTGACACTGAACTTGATCCTAGAACTTTTGAACATTCATCCCAGAGTGCAGAACATTAATAGTTTGCATTACTGATAAAGATGTAAATAAGATCCAAATAGACATTTGATAGGCTTGCTTAGAAAAAAAATGGAAAGATTTTTGCCCTTTTCCTGATTTGGTGCTCTGATTCTTACACACAATGGAGTGATGAGCACCATGTCTCCTGTCTCTGACCCACAGGTGTAAAACTGGCACTTGCATGCATACACTTATGGTGGCTTGGAAAAACACATTAAAACTTTTACACGGTTAAACTGGTTTTGATGTTCAGAATCCAAAGACAAATCGCCACCAAAGCTCATTCCTGACTCATGTTGTCTACTTTAGTCCTGACTGGGAGTTCTCAAAATGTTCTTCACCACATTTCTCCTTTGAGTAATTTTTTGTCAAATACCAGTTATCACCACTTAGATAATAACTGATCAATGAAAAACAAAAAACAAAACATAAAACAGTTATTTATTTATTTATTCTTTTGACTGCCTCTGAAGGAAGCCAATGCAACCTGTAACACAGGTTGCATATGATATATGTTCTGAGAGCCGAGCCCTAGAACATATATCATATTATGATGCCTGCTGAAGTTTCGTCTTTCTCTTGCAGGATGGGCTTTTGCCAGAGGCACATTCAAAGCATCTGCTCATTGCTGCCTCAAAGCCGAGGATGGTGTTTTCCATTCACGTCCAAACCATTCTGCTGCCTCCTTTTCTAGCTGAGCCACGCCTGAGGCCATGCTAATTACTTTCCCTCTTGCGCTAAATTACCCAACTTTCACTGGGACTCTGTTGCCCGCTAGAGTCCAGCACTGATACCAGACGGAGAGGACGGGGTGAATGATGAAGAAAGGGGGACAGAGAGGCAGAGGGAGGAGTGAGTGGTGAAAATAGAAACAAACCAATAATCTTCTACGCAGCCTCCTAAACGAGAGCCACTCTGTCCCTAATGTAGACAAGTCATTTTGTACAAACCTTTAAAGCCCACTGGGCCAGGCGAGCATGCAGAGCAGCGCCGCCTGTTTCAAAGATCTTTTGCAATCAGTTACACAATGGACCCCCTCATTTTATGCTGCTACATCATAAAAGTGCTCCTTTTGTTACATTTCCATCCTTAAAAGGGTCTTAATCCCCATCCTTTCAGACCAGTCTATGGTAAATTCCTCAGGGACATCCCATTCGCTGCAAGGGCTGGAGTGACCCACTCAGAAACCAGCATGCAGGGCTTTGAGCTTTTCTTCTGCTGCCACTCTCCAGAGAACATTAAATCGTACTTTTCATCCCCCTCACCGTAGGGGGAAGCCCCTTAATGATGACAGAGAAAGAGAAATTCCTCCACTCTGTCCTATGACACCATTCTGCTGTCAAGCAGGCGTCTCGGCAGACAGAGAATCAAACATGGCTTCCTGCAGGTGGAACGCCAGTGAAGGTCACAGTACAGTCCAAAGAGACGAGAAGGATAGAGGGCGGGAAGGAGGGAGGGAGAGGAAAGAAAGGTTGAACTTCAAAGGAAGACCAGCTTTTTCCATTGCAAATTGAGTCATCTGAAGGAAAGGGTTGGGGAAAAAAGGGAATGACAGCCACAAAACTACACAGCATACATTTATAGAACAGATTGAATTTGTTGAAGTTGTTTCCACATAAGGACAACATTCTTTACAGAAGTCTTCATACTTGTACAAGATTTCCATATTTATGTTACAAGGAGCTTTACTCATGTCTTTCATTCAGATTTCATGATAAACCAACACAAAGTGTGAATATGTGTAAAGTGAAAGGAAAATTGTGTACAAAATTCCAACTTTATAACAAAAAACCCTGAACATGCAATTATGCTCAGGCCCACGTGAGTCAGAAAGGAAACACTGAACATCACCCTAATGTCATTTGATAAAACATGATGTTGGCAACATCAACCAATAGGGAGGCTTCCTTCAGAGGGGTAAGAGGGCTGATTAGAATTGCGGAAAATATGGACACATCTACAAACCAGGCCAACCATGGAACCCCTGAGGCAGGTAAAGTCTTCCTTAGGAAAGGTTTTGCAAACAGGACAGAATTTAAAAGACCATATTTGCTCATTAGTATAACCTATTTAAAGTCCGGACTTTAATCATATCTATTTATATAGTGCCAACTCACAACAAATGTCTCGAGGCACTTTACAAAAAAAAATAAAAAATTACTTGAGAATCTTTAAAAGCATTTGATAATTAAGATAAGGTAACAATGCTCTCAATCCATCTTCACTGAGCCTGAGCTGTTTTACACAGAATAATTGACAAAAAAAATAAAAAAAAAAATTATATATATATATATATATATATATATATATATATATATATATATATTTAAATGTGCAAAGTTAGTGGAGGCATCAGCCAAATGACTTTGAACTTGTTGCAGTCATGTGTATTTTTAGTTAATAATGGCTCAATGGGGGCTGAAAAATATGTCTATTTTCATCTATTTCACAATTATGCACCATTTTGTGCTAACATCATTGTATTTGTAGACAGCTGCCAAACAAACTAATGCTGCTGCCCTTTTAGTTTGTGTCCTGGTCTTTGTGTCTGAGTGTATAGCATTATTAGAGAGTCAGGTCAGTCCGTTGACAGAGTAATGCTGAGGGATTTGAGCAGGTGAGGATGTCACTGATAGTTTTCAGCAAGAGACGAACATGGACTTCTATACTCCATAATCCTCCAGCTACAAGCCTTACCCCTCTGTAATGGCTTTTGTGACTGGCAGGATTTGGCCAACACAAAAGTCATGGAAATGTATACCTGCACATACAAAGCCAGCTCAGACACACTGTGAAGTCCAATCAGGTGTTTCTCTTTTCTTTTCTTTTTCTTTCCTTTTTTGTGTTTTTTGTCTTAGTTCTCAAAGTTTCCCCTATCTTCATAGTATTCTTTTAAACTGATTTACAATCGGGGACATTATAATGTGGGTAAGACACAGCTAAAGCCGCGATGTAAATGCAGTTGGCCACCTGGTTCAACTTGAGGAAAATTGAAATAAAAGAGATGCCATCAAAAGCAATAATGACATGCAGAGTGGGGGAGGGGCTAGTAAGAGCCAATAATCACAACCAGCACTAACGCTGGAATCTGATTAAACTGCTAATGACCTGTCACTCAACAGTGAGGCAGATGTTTATAGATGCCCAGTACCAACCGCACAGCTCATCAGTCAGAGTCAGAACCTTGGCAGCCATATCACCTACCACACCCACTTACTTAGCATGGCCCATGTGCAACACTGGGGAAAACGGCTACCAGGTTACAAATAGTGAATGTGCTTTGACAAAAATTAAAGGGCAATTCTCTTGCATTTTATTTAATTGTGTCTGTTTGTTTCTTTATTCTTACTGTCTTCCTTGTGTGGCTACGCTGCAACACTACCTCTGCCTCCCCTGAGCCACTGTCCCGTTACTTTCCCCATTTGTAATGTGGAAGCAGCCATTTTCTTGTAGTGACTCTCTCAGCTTTCACCCTGACGCGTGACACTCATGACAAATTGGGTGTGGAAGTGAAGGTGATGGGCTGTGAAAGCAATGCCCCTGCCCCCTCCCTCTCCATACACACAGCGCACATACACGTGAACATGGCCAGACAAAAATACAAAAACATCACTGTGCGCGTGCGTGTCAATGTGCGTGTTTCACACACAACACTTATAGTCACTCAACCCTCCTTGGAGACAAAGAACAAAGGTTGTGTTGCAAACACGGTGATGACCCACCTGAATGTGTATCAGACAAAAAAGAAACAGGAAATGGAAATGTGGACTTCCTTCAACCGTAATCTTGAGTTTAAACGTGTTTTCACTTGAGCCCAGTTTGTTTATACCTTTTGAATAATGTCCGATTTCCTTTTCTTAAATAACCAAAAATCTTCGGGCCATTACATCCGCACAAGCATACATCCTTAATGTGGAAGCAAGAGAGTTTAACATCTCCATCAAACAGTACTGCCATGACAGTTTGTTTTCCAATAATTTATTAACCAGTTAAAATGCCTTGATCACCTATGGTTATTGTGAGACATCTAGCAATTCCAACTGGGAGGGAAAAAAATGATCATACTGAATTGTGCAGCAATTATCATAACATTAGACTAATTCCCATAGAAGTATTTAAATTATATGGTTGGTTGATTGCATGATGAATTAAAGAGTCATTTCTTTCTCTTACAAAGATCCACATCGAACAGTAATCATGGTGGGGGCTCTCAGGAACATTTAAGAACAGACAGGCCGGAACAGCACTAACCTAATGCAGTAGACCTATTATTATTCTCATCACCTCCTGGGACGTTATCCAACCTGTGGACTGAGCCTCATCCACAGGTATTTGATCACAGCATAATGTGCACATTAATGCTACACAAATACATCATGTGAGAACCTTAACAACAATTTATTCTCCCTTCATTCGAATAAATCTAAATACTCTCTTACTAACCGAAGTCACTGGTGTTTATTGTAATGTCAGTATGACTGCAACTGTTCATTACATACCCTGCACAAACATGGAATCATGGAGACAATGATGGGCATCAAGTGTCATTATCAATCGTCCCAAAGCTGCTTTTCATCAGTAATCAGAACATGTCATTCATTCTTGCACTCCTCTTTTTACAGTCCTTTAAAATAATATTTAGTAATTAATATATCACAGTACAGCAAAAATAACAATATACAAATAGAAGTGGATTAAATATTGGATAAGATTTTATCTTTTCACAAATGGAAATCTAAAGAGCACGAGCTGACAAATGAATGTGCTTTACTTAAATCATTGTATTGAAGGGCTGCCTGTTTGTTTAGCATTCCCTCTCTGCTGAATGTCAAACCTGCTACCCAGTTTCAAGTCTTTTGCATTGACAAACATCTTTTCTTCTAGCGTAATAAAATTCAAATTAGACATACTGCAGTTTGTAGAGATAACTTGACAAAATGTGGAAAAAGTTAAAGGGGAACACTCTTCATTCTTCCTTTATTTCAGTATTTTTTCATTTGAAATACATTTGTTTGTTGTGTTTGGTTTGCTGGTCTTTTTGCCTCAATTTTGAAATGCTAACTTAAGGACTTGGTTACATTTTGTTTGTACCGTTTTCATGACAGCATTGTGTCCTTTAGCTGAATTTCTTCATGACCATCTCTCTTTTTATGAGGATGCCAGCTTGGTGTGTCATCTAAGACAAGATATGGACAACATATTAAACCATGTAAAACCTAAAATGCTGTTGAAGATCAGAAATATACATAGAAGAATAAATAAAGATAATGACTAGAGGACATGGTAGCACAGAACACCATAAGCTCAAAATTGATTTAATTATATCAGATTTAGACCTTCAGGATTTTTTTTTTAAACCTGCACCCAGGCCATCACCTGGGAAATAGTTTGAATGCATATTAATGAGGGAGATAGCGTCATTAGTTCACAAAAGAGGGAGCACTTAGTGAAAAGTATAAGAACCTCCTGAAAACACGATTGTACAGCATATTAGGCTAAACCCTCACATGATCAAACTTGAATGATGTGATTGACAAGGCTTTCATCATTGAGCATACAATTCCTTGAGAGATGGAGCAGAAATGCCTGTCCCACAATGCACAGCAGGCCATATATTCACTTACAACCCCTACAGGCAGCAGAGAGCAGCCTTGTTGCCTTTGATCCCTGCAACCAATTGTTTATGGAAGTTATAGAGTTCCTCTGACCTTTTTGTACTGCTCTGACGTGCGCTACACAGCTGGGACGCAAAAACAACTCAACAAACTTAAAACAAGCTGAAATTCACCCATTTTAAGTGGTTCACGTCATGCACTTATCTATGACCTCAAACTATGAATGCTGGACATCAAACTAAATTGTCTTACTACTAAATTAAATCATGATATAGGATTATGCTTATTTGTTCACGTTTAAGTTTTTTTTTTCTTTCCAAAGCACTAAAGCAATACATTTAATTATATAAAATGGTATCTATTAGCTAGATAAGTACAGTATCCATTCCATTCTCATAATTAAAAGGAAAATGATCTCAAAACTCTTTATTCCTTGTCTGCGAATGTATTTTCTCTGAGGTATTGAGCATTGCTAAGCTATAGCCCTGTTTGGGCTTGATGGCCATTGTGTTCACATCAGATGAGAGCTTTTTTTGTGCCATTGTGATCGGTGACAGATTGAATGAGAGGGAGTGTTTCCCAGTACCAAGATGTGTGAGAGACACCTGCTGGGCTGGGCTGCACTGGCCTGCCCTGGTCCACCATTAAAACATGTAGCGTTAAGGACTCCTTTGTTTGCCATGAGCTGTTTGTGATGACATGTTTTAAGTGTCGACCTCTATGTGATCCATGCTGTTGCGAGGAGAATTGAAAAGTGGCCTTTGTAAAAATGTGATTATACAGGTGCATCAGAAGAAAAAAAAGAATATATGATTGAAAAGTTCATTAGTTTTTATTAGTGAAATAAATAGGAAAGTCATAATTATGTAGTAAAAACCCAACTTCTACTTCTCAGATATATACAAAAAGCTAAAAAACAAAAGGTAATTGAGAGAGAAAGCTGGTTGTTCATATAGAGGGCATAATTTTGAAAAAAAAAAGTTGTGGGAAAAAAGTGGGCACAGAGAGGTGTTAACAGCAGAATCAGGAGGATTTTGAAGAAAAGCCTATTTGAGAATGTGGGGGAGACTCACATACTGTCAGTGTTATTGGAATCTCCTTACACGTGTATCCAGGCTATAGGTTACAATATTGTGTTTTTCATAAATGTGTTAACCTGAGGTCACATAGCTGTCACCAGGAAATATTGACAGCTATGTACTGATGTCAAAATTATCAGTACGCGGTTTGTTGTTCTTGTATCACTGGGTTTTGATTGAGCAACAAAGAGAACCAACTGAAAATCCCATAGATAATCTATGGGGTTCTGTCAAAAAGAGGATGAGACTCAGCAGACCTAACGATGTGAATGTGTTGGAGGTGGATAACAGACCTAACTGGCTTCATCATCATCAACTTTACAGTGCCACATAGTGATTATATCCATGCCACAATGCACTGATGCAGGAATGAATGTCAAGAGTCTCAAACGGTAGGGCTGCAATAGTGCATGTATCTGTCCTGAAAATTTATAAAACAGGTCTTTTACTCTGACCAGGATTGTTTTAAACTTGTACAAAATGTGATTCCATTTCACATTTTACAGCAGTGAAATGGAATCATCAGGTGCAGATAGAATTGTTTTAAACTTGTACAAGGAAGAATGTTATCCATGTTCCACCACGTAACTTAAAAGCAACAAAACAAAGCAGAATGTTGTCTTTATTTCTCGTTCAGCTACAGTGACAACAGAAAAAGAGAGAGAAGAGGGAAGACCCAAACCTTTATGTCAGGCATTTCTCAACAGCAATAAAGTATGTAGCTCATTCAACACAGAATTTATTTGTGCACTCTAAACAAAGACAAGCTGACTGTAAACACTGCCTGTACGGAGAAAAACTCACTAAAGCACCAACCTCACTGTCTGTGGGGTTAGTCAGCAACTATGGTACTATTTCAATAGAAGTCCATGCAATGAGAATCTTTTCCACCACCTGTGATTTCATCATGTGTTCACCTATAGCTACAACAAATCTACATAATAAAAGCACTCCAAAACATATGTTTTTTCTTTAGCAAATGTTGGCACATATTTATGTTTTTCATCACATTCTTCAAATTTACATTATTAGTTGAAAAAAACTAAACCAAATTCCCAGTCATTGCAATATTAGCCCTTTTATGTAGTACTTTACTAATTAAATGAGCTAACATTTTGATTAATTTATTTTCATTTAGATGCAGTTTGAATTTTCCAGAAATACATGTAGTTTCTCTCTAAATCATTCTCATATTTTTGGCTGCATGTAAATAATTACAGCAGTGAAATGGAATCATCAGGTGCTAAATATAGACCAAAGTAGTCCTTTATATAAACTGCAAACATCTGAGGGTAATACAATATTTATCTGCAGTGTTTTGCAATTACAGTTGCCTTTTTGTGATCTTGTGAAATAATGAAGCATCTATTCCTTGCAGATATTTTCCACAATTATTGTGTAAGAAAGCGAGTGCACCAACCAGAAAATTCTGGAGAAATAATTCATAGGGCTGCAGAAGTAGAAACAAGAAGGTTGCTTCTAAAAGCACCCATCGATTGACATCTTCTCAAATGTTCATTGACAAAAGCGAAACAGAGAGAAAACAAGTACAAGGAAGAGTGAGAGAAGGTGAGTAGGGGGATCCTGAGAGGGAAGGAAAAAAAAATCCATAATTGCTCTCATCGCCATATGATTTTCTGCAGGCAATTTTCAGGGAGCTCACACTGACCTTTGCCTACTTAATTCTTGTGCAGTAAAGAAACAGAGAGATGATCACTGAGGCACATAATTACACCCTCATCGATACATGGATCTGTGTGATAGGCGATGAATGCAACACAGGGATGAAAACACAACACACATCACCCTCACAAGCGCACGCGGACACTCTGACCTGCTTGAAAGAAAACAAATGCCCACACACATATCATTGCATTGGCATATATTTCTACTGGGATGCAAAGTCAATGCGAAATGCATTGCAGGTAATGATGATGTGAAGGTTGGAGGCTGTGAGCTAGATGGAGGACCCCATATGGCTCTCTCCGTCCGTGTCATTACCTTGTTACGCCTCTGACTTCCATTCAGAGAGAGAGAGAGAGAGAAAGAGAGAGAGGATCACCCAAGACTACGCTACAACTGAAATTGTCTGGGGTCAACAGTGCCATAATTACTTTAAAATGTCAGCCCGCAATAAAATACAACAGTTCATCTGGCAGAAAGCAAATTAGCTTTGACCATGCCGTAATTACCCTTTCCTGCAGAACCATTAGAAGAGATCAAATCTTCACATTCTCTGTTTGAGGAAAGGCCATCAGAGTACACTTCACCTGACAAGGATGCACATTTGCCATTTTGCCAGGGTAATTAATTGCCTTATAATAGAAATTTTATATTGGACTTCAGAATGTGAAAAAGTGTAATAACCTGCCAGTTTTATCTTAACCATTTGATGACACTCCTTGCCTCCTTGCTCTCGCACCATTTCCTCTTCCTTTCATATGACATCAGCTGTTGACCAATATGTCGGTCTTCACATACGCTGAAAGAGAGTACTTAATCCAATACATACAGTACCCAAAAAGAAAAATGTTTATGGAATTCAAATTTATGGATAAAATATTAACCATAGAAATGTTCAAGAAGCTGTCGTATTATCCAAGCACCTATTTCTTATTTCTTATGCCAATTATTAAATTCACATTGGCTAATTTACTTACCTTGAACCATTATACATATTTATTTTTCATCTCGCTTGAATTAACCTGTCATAATGCAACAACTCCAGTCCTTTCGTCATCTAGAAGTGGTGAAGAGAAGTAGCTGAAGTTCAAATTGAGCATCAAAATATGAAAGAAAGAGTATTTAACTGACTTTAGACCTGGCATGGTTCCTTGTAGCAGACGGGATGGTTTTTCTGACGGTGTTGATTCAGTGATGTTCAGACATAACTATCTCTTAAGCCCTGCGGTCCCAACATGGAATCATTTAAACACTGCTGGCTACCTAATACCTGAGTATTGTTGCTTTTTATTTTCACCCATTAAGTCGATTGTGGAAAATTATTTTAACTTCGTGGTTGTCAACGAAGATATTAAATTTCCTCCAAAATGTCTCAGAGATGATGCAAGATCAATGCAAGGTGTCCTGTGTGAGGTGGCTCTTCATTAACCAAAAACACAAAGGTAAGAAATGTCAGTGGTCAAAATGACCATTGAGCAATATTTCAATCTTTTATAATTTTAGCAAGAAACATGTAAAGCAGAAGTTCCAGCACTGGCAAGCTGATGGAAAAAGGATTATGCGTGGCACAATTAGGTGTGGAGACAAACTGTTAAGGAAAAAAAAGTCAATAGGGATGTTGTCTCAGCTACGTGCTGAGTGGCTGAGCTACAACTGATGCTGCTGCTTCTCAATCGGAGTCTCAGCTCAAGAGAGCATTGTAACCTTATCAAATTAGCTTTGGGCCCAGCCTGTCAGTGGTGCTGCTGGGCTGGCAGCCACCACCATGATTAGTCATATTGAATTATACATTTGGGGCATGTGTGACACCTTCCACATTAACAGTTCATAGAGCTACACACACTCACGCATACACACATTCGGAGAGGCAGACATACTGAAGATATAGACACGAACTCAAACAGTGATGAAAACAAGCACACGTTCATGCATGCACATGCACACACACGAGACGGAAAACACGCAGGTTCTGTTTTGGAAGAGGGTGATGCGGATGTGCGTAAACAGGATTAGGAAAGACGGTTCCACTGTCACACAGACCTCCAGATTGTAATTTTTATGCCTCTCTGACAGCTTGGCACAGCACTAAGTCACCTAATGTTTGCTCTGACATGAAATACAGACCTGGGCACAGATGAGGTTATCAGTGGGGGGATATAAGTGGGAGGAAACGCGTCTAGTCCGATTGGGAAAGCTGTTTGGTGCTTTTGGCCAGCCGTGGTTGATTGAGTGGGCAGGATGACAGTGGCCAAAGACAGGAAAAACATTCACCATTACTGGGTCTGGTGAAACCTACCTAGAAGTGGCTGAAAGATTACAATCCTCTTCATTAAATTTATCTCCTGCGACATAAACTTTTAATACGCGCACCAGCTGTGTGTATGGGACTTCCAGGGCAGCTGAAATGACTGTAACCTGTAATTACTGTTCCAGCACTTGATTAGAATAATCTGATTGCAATTATTCAGTGACTTTAAAATACAAGCCTCGAGCTACAGAACAATAATTCAAGGGCAGTGATTGGGAACGTGTTTCTTTTTTGGCTGTAAAATGACGTTTTAATCGACGCAGAGTGAAAGAGGTTCCCTGCTAAGGAGCCGGCTCCCTTCAATTAAAGCCCATTTATGCAGCGAGGGGGAAGACGTTGCGCTGTGATGTGGAGTTAATCACCGGGCAGACACTTTACGGAGTTCTCACGGATCAGGGAACTAACCCCACTAAACGGGTAAACACGCAGAAATGCAGCGCGCTGGGAGGGCCACCAACAACACACACACACGCACAGAGACCATACTTGATTAGGATTTTCCTTCGAAAATTCATGACATGGCGGAACAAAATTTAAATGTTAAAAGATCATGAAATTAACTCTAAAGAAAGTCACAGCCCCTTACAGCACAACTTAGTCCAATACCCGACAGACAATGATACAATTCAACCAAGACATGGCTGTTCTTTAGTGAGAGCTGATCAGGAATGAAGAGGCTGGCATATGACAATCCATGACACTTATTTCCTGCTGATTTTGTTGTTCTGTGGTCATTTTTTCTGTTTTCACCTTTTCTGTTTAAGCTATCGCTGTTTGTTCTTGGGGACCTTGCTGTGGACAGTAGCCAGAAACACAGGATGGTTTAACAAATTTGGCTTCATAGTACTGCTAGTACTGATAGATTTTGAACTTCTTCATGCAGCTTGGAAGATACCAGAAACCTTACGGTCTCCCCAGAGTTACCAAGGACCTCTTGGCTGTTTCCCTGATTAATGCTCACCTGTCGGGGTTGGAGAAGATGAACTATTAGTTTGTTCTTTTGTAGCAGAGCCAAGAATAAAACCAGTGTTAAAGTAAAGCCATAATCTTCCACCTGCAGTTTGCCACAAACCTTGTGTGGAGAAAAATACATTGAGCACAGGGACATATTTTGGTGGCAGTATCATAAGTTCGGGTTACTTTTCTTCAGCAGGGACAGGGAAGTTGATTAGAGTTGATATATATATATATCTATATATATGTATATATTTCAGCAAGCTATACAGGGCAATTCTGGAAGAATGTTGCAAAATACTTGAGACTTAGATGTTCTTTGCACTGAAACCACAGCATTGTATATGCAGAGCTGCAAACGGAAGGCTTAGATGAATCCACTTCCACGTGTTAAACTGGCCTCTCATTCAATACTTCCTCATGACAAAATGTTAAAAAGTTTTTGGGGTATGAGTACTTTTGCAGGGCACTGTATGCAATTTATCTTGCATATTTTACAACATTAAAGCTAGATAATTGATATAACAGCCAGCTCTTGCATATCTCATCACTTTAAGGAGTTAGTGGTAGATTAATTAAGAAAGTAATACAACTTGAAGGAGAAGTATTGCCCAGCTGGCACTGATTCCATGGTCAAAGTGAAGGACAAACATGGTGACTGTAATTTTTTCTGGGCTTCTAATTTGCATGACTTTATTCTCTTGCTCTGATTTACCAGAGGAGAGGCGATTTTTGTCCCTGCCTTAGAGGCTGACCCACCCTGGATGATTAACAGAGATGATTAGTCTTTTAACGTGGGCACTCACACAGATTTGTCCATGTCCTTCAGAAGCTGTACACTGTGTGTGGGGTACAATGAGCGAACACGTGTCTATATATTCTAATAATGTAATAGGAGGTCACAGGAGCGCAATAGTCAAGGGGATTGTTCAGGATTTTTGAAGTGAGATTATGTCAGAATGTTATAAGCAGGCAATATATTACCTGCAATATATAACTTTCTTGACATCTTCATTTATTATAAATCCAGATTAGTTGTTCCCGAAGGCTAAAGCTAATGGCTAGTGCTGGAGGGCAGGGACTAAAGCAGACTTCTACCCTCTTGAAATAACTTCAGTCTCAAAAATATATCAGTTTATGGGAACACTATTTAATGACCCTTAAAACAGTAATTTTGTCACGGTAGGTTGTTTAAAGAAAACTCAATTACTTCTTCTGAGAACATGTTAAGAGTCATGGGAAGTTCAGCTCCATTTTGGATTGGTTTTGGGTGAGAGACAATGTGTGGTGGAGCTGTCCTCTGTTCCTCAAAAGTTCTGCAGCAGTAAATGCACCACCACAGGAAGATGCACACAATCTTGATTAAACTGTTGAGGTTCACCTGCTGGTGCGACGTACAAGAACAGACAACTGGGGACGGCACTAAGAAAGAACATCGGTTATTTTCTCCAACATTTATTTGTTTTCTATGATTATTACTTAGTTTATAAATCTGCTTAGTATGGCTTTAATCAGAAGTAAGTGGAAAATTGATTGAAATATTTTATGCGTATTTGCTTGATGATTTTGATGAGGACATTTGCAAAAATGTAATGTTTGTTGCTTGTTTCATAGATGATGATTGAATGATGTTTTTATGATGTGAAGTACTTTGAAGTGCCCTATAGCGGAAAAGTGCTGTACAAATAAACTCGACTAAATTAGCATCCCGATTCACACTCCATTCCAATAGTAATGGACCAAAATGTCGCTTGCCAACCACCATTAAAAAGAACAAGAAGATAAAAAGAGGAAGAAGATAACTACTGAGAGAATTCACAGTTGACTGTTCTGGAAGAAAGCCACTTGCAGCAAAATATTTTGCCTCTGAGGAAACCCCACCATTTTAAAAGTACAAATTATCTGAAAACCTGTTACTGGGCTGGCTGTTCAGTGAGGCACTGGATTGAGCTGTTGGGGCAAAGAAATGAGAAGCTGCTTTATGAAGTGCTAAGCAAATGGAGGTGCATGTTAGCTAACCATACCACTGTTTTCCCCTGCCTTCATAAAAAAAAAAAAAAACTCCCTACAGACATCTTTTCTCAATCTCGAAAAAGTTTTAGCGGGTAATGCTAACTCCATTTTATGACCCTTGTAATAGCTTCCATGTTCTTTGTTGTGTTGCTAGTTATTTAAAAAGAACCAAACATGTATAAAATTTTATATAGTGGAAAATGGGGGTTTTATCTAATGTGCCACATCTGATTCAAATTCAATGAATTTCGGCAGTCTTGCAATATTAAAAATGATGCTCACCTAACTCCAGTGGTATTTTGACTTTTCTGACTGCTTTACTTTTTGCCTCTTCAATTAGTTTGACCAGAAATGCTTCGCATGTCTTTAGAATATATTTCACACTGAAAGATCACAGCTGGCACACTTCCTCCTCTTTCCATTTCTCCTGTAAATAAGCATGGGTCTTTTTCTTAATAACCGTCCAGTGCAGATATGACAATGGTTTAAAGCAAGGTTCATAAAATATCTGCACTGGTGTAACATTTTAGGGAGAAGTTCTTTGGCTTTTGATCTCTTGAACTTGCAATAAATAAAGACTTCTAGATTTATTCAAATTTGAGGCACCAGTAGATTTATCTAATGCAGTTAAACTTTTAACTGATTGAAACATTTTAACCTCATTTTAGTAATTCAGGTACAGATTTAACACAATTGAAATGAGATTGATTGTCCATGTAATTTTATTTTTTTCTAAATTGTAGCTGTCATTGTCAAGAATCCTGTTTTGAAAAGTGACTGTACATTATTAACAAAGCGTGCTACCAAGGCAGCATTAATCAGTATTACTCTTCCTTAACCTCTACGAGTGGCACAATAGGAGACATGCCCAGCCTAATCAGTTTCATTGTGTTATATCACCTCCACTCTAACTATATCACCAAGAGTTCAAAGACCTTACGCAACATGTTATTGCTGAAACCATCTTTAATCAGCTGCATTGGTCTTTGTTAGATCATGGAGGTCTAAGTCATAATGAAAATGGCAGCTAGCTCTGATAGCAGCCTAATTGGGAGATAATGAGCCAATAACATCAATGGCTAATGACATACCAAGTCAAAGTCACACCCCCCTCAGGCCACACAGAGGCTCATTCAGTGCTGATGGAGTGCATAGCTGGGAAGTATACACCATGCCCTGTACAAACAGGCTGTCTTGATGGCTTCATTACGCTAATGAAAGGTTGAGGCTGACACATAAAGATGGTGGTCTAGCTGAAGGAAAAGCAGACACACCTGCTATGTAATACAATGTTTAACAGTACTCTGCAGAAGAAAACCCGCACAGCAGCCGCAGCAACATTCACACCAAAGAACACGGATTTATTTATATTTCATCCAACTTCTGTCTCACAACATGTCTGCAAAAACACATTGTTCTTAAATAAAAAAGTAGCGCGGGAATTTTAGGAACATTTATGCTTGTGCGTAGTTTGTTTGTTTGTCAGCAAACGGGCCGGATGTTGACGGCTTAAGCGCAGTACGAGTGTGTGGGCGTGGGCACCAGAAAGTGGGTTGAAAGAGGCTGAACTTTTGTCAGCTTTCAACAATGAGCTGGCGAACAGTACTAACAGTAAACAAGCTTGATGATGCATAATCACATTAAGAGAGACACCAAGCATGGAAGAGCGACCCTGCTAATCCACCCTGTGCTAGCTCTCTAACCTACACATAATCCTGGAGAGAGGGAGCACAGATGAGAGGAAAAGGGAGAAGAAAAGGGAAGAGGAGGGCAAAAGGCAGCTTTGGAAGGCAATGACTGTACATGCAAGCTTTAGGAAAATTAATGAGGTGTTTTAAATATCTACCCTGTTGCAGCTGTTTTTTTAATGTAGAGGGATTGGGTTTTGTTCCTAACAAAAAAGCTATCATAACCATTCTAAGAAACATGTGAAACCTTTAATTATCTAAAATAATAGCAGACTATAGTAAGGTTTACAAACCACCAAGATGGACTCCTAATTCTGTAAACTATAAGAATCTTAATTTTTCTGCCACAAAAGGAAACAGTGCAAAATATGTGAATTAGCTGAGAGATGATGTACTCAATTATTTGGTAAATTGGGTAAAAACAACAAAACTTTTACTGTACAACACAGATTTGTTGTACTACTATTGCATCCACCTTAGACACAAACTATGCATTCAAATGGCCCTTGATATTGTAGCAGTTTTTACACTGTCCCAATTTGGTCTGTAGTTTCCTCAAGTTCCTGAACAAGGCAATTTTATGTAATTGATATTATAGTTCCCACATTTAACCTTTTTTTTAGGTGTTGTGTATATGTTTTTATATCAGTCACAACTTCTACAATTTTATTGTTTTGCAGAAATTGCACAGATTCATAATAAGGAATGCAGAATTTATTAAATATTTTCCCAAGAGATAACATCTCCTTTTTTAAGGGAGACATACAGACAAAAAAAAAAAAAAAAAAAAGCACCCTAATTTGTTTCTCTATGTCAGTGTAAGGGACGGTGTAATCAGTGTTGTTCAATTACAAGAAGAGCTGAAGGAAAGGCTTTCTGTCTTATTTGACTTGGAAGTACAAGTCAGGCGAAGTTTGATTGGTGGATTTTCTCAAATGCGTGTGCAGCAGCAGCTGAATCTGAATTGCACATTTATTTATTTTCCCTCTTTGATTGTCCTCAAAGTTTTGAAGAGCCAGGAATAAAATCATAACCACAAAGTCAGAATTTGCTGCATGAACTGTGGATTATCTCAGACACCAGGTTGATGAAAACCAGAAAAGTTAGTTTCCTAAAAAGCTTACTTGCAGAAGGCACATAGAAGTTGTTGCGCAAGGAAAAATGGCTTTGTCTTATGGAGTATCCTGTTGAACTTGCACTAATATCATAAAGCTGCGCTCTCTTCACTGTACTTTCAAAACTTTGCTGAGCTAACTTTTTCTGCCATCTCTGTGCAGCTGTGGAAAATTCATCATTATCAGCCAGGGGATCAAAAAATGAGGAGGGGGTGAAAATGACAGATACAGCAAAAGTTAAGAAGGAGGTAGGTGGGTGGAGATGATGTGGGGAGTGAGGATACAGAGAGATTGGAGCCAGACAAAGAGCTGTGTTCGAGAGTGTTACTGTATGGTGTGGGTGGGTGGGTGAAGTAGGCGTGCGTGTGCGTGCGTGTGTGTGGCAAAAAATTTGGACTTGGGTTTAAGACCAGCTGAACTCTGAGTCCTTTGTATTCCCTTTACTGCCCTCCATGTTCTTCTGATAGTTGTTTTTTTGGCAAAGTTCAGATAACCAAGACTAGCTTCCTCTGGTTCCATTACACAGTTGTCTTTCTGGCAGCTCAAACTGCACTGTGGCTGTACATTGTACTTTTGGGGAAATTCTACTGTTATTTTTTTTCTGTGTAGATCCATTAAAACAGTCATGTTCTTTATGTCCGTAGATTTAAATGACTCATTTTACTATTGAATACTCTGAATAAAATTAAATATCTGTCCAGGTTTTGAACTGGTCAGTATAATATTTCATGTATCTCATATATAATTGTAGACATTAGAAATTAAGCTTCTGATTATAGTGATTTTTAATAGTTTTAGATTTGTCAAATTGGGATTACACAAAGATTTTAGCGAATATACAACATAAACACAACTGCTTTGAATAACCTTTTGAGGGATTGCTGAAGTTGTAGATTGTTTCAGATCAAAAAAATTCCTAATAAAAATGTCATAAACAGATTAAAACAAGTGTCTGAATCCCAAAGAAAGCGCTGTAATTGTTTTCCATTTCCAAAAGTGCCTGACATGGTTTTCAGCATCACACCAAAACTATAATTCTTACAATGTCTTTTTCCAATTCTGCAAAATTAGTCTATGAATTTTTCCACTGATAAATAATTATCAAACTTGTTTGAAAGTGTGTTCACCTCTCTGTGCTCTTGTCTCCCAGGGACATTGAAGCTAGCTTCATTGTGTATTTCTTTTCCTTTCTACTTTAACTTACCCACTGACTCACTGAACCACACACCATAAAGAGAACATTAGCATAAACCACGTTTTCAAATCAATATTTTTGTGTTTCAGGTTTTGGTCAAAATGTGTAAAGGGAGTGAAAAGAAATGTATTTAAATCAGGAACATAATATATATGATTCTCAAATTGGATTTTGAAATAAAATAAAGAATACATTTACAAGATGAATATTTTGACTCAGTTATTGTAAATTTATTGCATTAGAAAAAATTATTTACAAAACACGAAGTGCTGTTTTACATAAGGCATATAATAAAAAGAAATTGGTAACACTTTAAAGGAAAAAAAACAAAAAACATTGTTAAAATCAATCAATTAATCACCGCCCTCTCAAGCCCCCCTGGAGCTCTACCCCTGGCTCTTGTGCTTCCAAGTAGGAGAAAGAAAAAAAAAGATAAAACAGAACAAACAAGAAAAGAGCCTAAATCAATAAAGACGTGGATGTAAAGTTAAGAGAGAAGATGCCAGAATAGAGCTGTAGCCTGAACACCCCTTCTGACCTGCTTCCAAATAATTATGCGTAGAAAAAAAAAAAAAAGTCCCAGAGAACAAGAGCAATTTTCCCACTCTTGCTCACAAAAAGTAGGGCCAGCTGAGAGATGAGAGGGTTGGCCGCATTGTGTTGCCCTACTTAAATCCATCTTTCAATTCACTAAATGTGTTATTTGATTTGGCAATGAGATTCGTCTGTCCCACTGAGAAGCATGCAGTGTTGGCTGCCTTTGTCAAGTTTGCTGCACTTCGGTAAACTGCCACCGCCTTGAAGATTGACCGCAGACTTAGTGGGTGGTTCTGCTCTGTGTGAAATGAGTGTGTAAAAATATAAAATAACACCTGAAATCTTGAAGCAGACAGGTTAGAAACATAAAATCAAACGGAGGCTGCAATTCACACAGATTCACCTGAATTGAAAAGTAGCAGATTGCAAAGTTCCACCTGGTCTCATGAGCCTCCATGTCAGATACAGCGTTCAGAATTTGGCGTTGGTCGGCCTCTTGGTACCGACAGAGCATTGCTTAAGTCTCACAGTCTTGGGTAATGTTTTAGACCATAACATTTCCTTTATCACCGCTCTGCTGATGAGTGCTTCCAGCACAGCACTGCACAGTTTCAAGTTCAGATTATTCCAAACTAGTTTCTCGAATATGACAATGTGACTGTGTTTCAAAGGCCTTCGCAGTAACCAGACCGCAGATCAATAGAGCACATTTGAGAAATGGTAAAATGAGAGATTTGTGTCATTAATGTGCAGTTGACATATTTTCTACATCTGCATGATATTATACCAAAATATACATTTTCAACACCTTTGTTGAATATATTCCAAACGAATGTAAAAGCGCTTCTGACAGCAATGTGAGATCAGACCAGGTACTCTTGAAGGCATCTCATAAAGAGGCTGGTGAGTCTATGTCTCTTTGTTTTCATTATTACTAATGGAAAATGAGACAGAGAAGAACAACTGTGCAGTATAAGCAGTGCTTTAAACTGTAAGACTGCTTATTGGTTTTCAGAGGAGTGGGAAAAGCCAATAAAACCTCTCACTGATTGGCCTAACACACAAAACCTATTATTTCACATTTCAGAGACAATAAATCAGCATTTATTATGGGGATGTGTTAACTGAAATGACTCGAAACTCATAAGCTATATAAGTTGGACACAGCTGATCCCTCATTTGGCTTTGGGATGCACAAATAATGAACTGCTTCAGCTGAATAAAATATAGCTTTACATTTTTTTAAACATGCTCTAACTGAGCTTTGTTTTATACAGTGCAGCTTTGCTCCAAACTGAAAAGTCATCATAGCTTTCCCCTCAAAAGAAAAAAAAAGGTGATCATGTGTTTCATTTACAGCAGAGTTCAGCATGAGGTCAGCAGTATCATAAGCTCCACAATTAAACTTGATGTTCTATGTTGATGGGGCTATTTGTGTGCAGGGTTTGCCAAGGATTCAGGCTGTTATATTTGAGAGGCCCAGACACAGGGGAGGACATCTCATGACAAACCCCCGAAAAGGAATCCACGGCTGCCAACATGATAAACCTGTAGGGAGGAGCCCAAGAAGTGCAGCTATGTGGAATTCATCCTCAGCAACTGGCCTTAACCTTGTGAACTTTCAGAAAACTTGAAAGACTGGGGTTCCTTGGATCCCACACTAAGAGAAACTACTCAAAAAGAAATACAGCAAGATAAACAGGAAGAAAATGTTTTCTTACAGAGCATGCAAAGGGTTGTACCCTGAAGCTCAAACAACAGTCTTGACGAGATGCGTCTTGGTGTGCAAACGTTAAACAGCCCTTGCAAAGTCTGTCAGTCTGCCAAAATCTGGGTTTTCCCCTTTCGCATTGTTGTGATTCAGCAACTTCTATTAATTTTTTTTCCCCCTTCAAAAGTATATTCCTCAGCTGACAAGGTCTGTAAATGTCCCTATAACTTGGAACAGCAATCATTACTTCCTGTGGTTATTTTTGTGGTTCTATCAAGATGATGTTACTATGAGAAGGGGATTGGTAATCAAGGAATCTAATGCTGCAGGCCCTCCCACTACAGGGAATGGGTTTTCTATCCTCCATTCTGTGAGGATTCAGTCATTTTCTCCTTAAAAGGAAAACGCGGACAAGGCATGAAAGGTCTATGGTGTTGATCCAGACGATAAGCTGGCAAAATGGCTTTATTTATCAAAAAGCTTTGGTCATATGTGTGTAATGTAAAGCTTTCTGACCACTGTTTCCCATCCACATGGCTGTGGTTACTGATGTGGTTTATTTGCACTAACCCTGATAGTGTAGTTTTCCAGAAAATACTTGGCATACTTAGAGGCACTGGTTAAAACAAATATTTATATCTGGGTGAGAGAGTCTCAGATGAGTACGTTTGACTGATGTCTGCCAAATGAAACTACATTATGTTCAGGCAGGACAGAAGAATGACTTGTACTATGTTGAAACTCCAGTTTGATGTGAGACATTGGGAAGAAACTAAAGGCCAATCAGAAAGACAGGCTGAGACAGTAAGGAAAATCCCATCTGGAATAGCTTTCAGCTTCCCCTCCTGAAACCCAATAGCCGTATCAGATCTGAATACTGCACTGCAATAATAGATGAATATTCATTTTTAGTGCGAGCGGAAGACAAACATTCTCGTCCTTAATGACATCTCCAGGGAGGAAGTTCATTACATGGAGTTCTTACGCAACAAAACTCTCATTTTGTGAGGTCAGATGAGGTTCACATTGCTAACATTAGTGCAACTAGGTCAGTGACACTTCTTGCATTAAACAGGAACTCTAAAACAACGGTGACACAAGTAACATCAGTTCTCCAGGTAGACATGATCTGGCTGTTCTGACCTATTTAGCAAAAAACAGAGGTAGTTTTTATGCAGGCTCAAGCACAAAGACTTCATCTATATATCAGAAATACAAACTAATTACGAAATTAGACACTGTCTTTACTACTATTGGCTTTTCTAGGAGATTTCATCTTAGAAGGGTACAATATATGAAAAAAAAAAATTAGCTTGACCCAAACAAATATGGATCTTTGAAACATTAGAGAACAGAATCTGTTTTTCGTACAACTACCGTTTTCTATATTGCTTCATATGTTACATACCCAGTTACTGCTGCTTTATGGTTTACACTCATCAACCACATGAAAATTACACTGACAAACAGCTTTTAGTGATTTTTTTTTCCCTTTTAAGTGGAAATTATCATACAACAAGCAACCCTAACAATTGTGGAAACATAAAAAGAAGAGTTTTCCACACTCGTTTGCATTTCCTTCGAATTTGGTTTCAAATTTGATCTTTCTACCAATCTGGACCGATCATCACTTTCATGTCTGCAAGAAGTTCAGAATGCAGCAGCCAGACGTCTTACTAAATCTACACACTTAAGTTGCCCCTGTTCTACACTGTATACTCACCGACTCCCAAAAGATTTTAGAACTATATATGAAGTAATTGTTCTCACTTTTATTTTAAGGTTCTCATCTTAAGGGCTCTAAATAGGCAGTCTACCAAATATTTATGTCAGCTTTCATAAGCCTTCCATCCCAAACCCAGAATCCCTGAGTACAAGTCTGAAAACTAAGAGGGACAGGTCCTTGCAGTCTGTGGCTTCTTTACTATTGAACATTTTGCCCCTTCAACTTTACTTTGATGATTTTATCAATGTTTTATAAACCTAGTTGAAAAATTAACTCACAGTTACTTAATGAAATTTGGCAATTATCTATTCATGTACCAATAAGATATAAGCATATTTTTCTGCAATCAGATTCTAAGCTAGATGTGCTGAAAATCAAATCCAGGACTCTGGGAGTCTCAAGTGGATTATTGCAAGGAAGCAAATAGACAGAAAATTCAGCTTTCCATCAAATGATCTCAGAGAGTAACAGACAGGTGTACAGTAGGTATGTATTCCTGATGGAAAGTGTGTGCGCGTGTGTATGCATGTGTGTGTATCTGGGAAAACAGTACAGATGTAGTTACACACTGTTCTGTACATTGATTGATGGTTGCTGTCCACACAGGCCTACATTTCTGAGTGGATTGGAGTCACAGCACATCAGCAAACACAGAATGGAAGACTGTGGTACTCTACACTACAAAGAATAGCAAGACTCCATGCACCACACACACATACAAACACCATGCAGAAACTCAGTCAAGTCATACACCACACCCACAGATCCACCTCCCCGCCTCCACTGCTTGAAGATTTACCTGCCAGCTGCTGCCAGTCGCACCGAAAGATGGGCTTTGTTGGTTTTGTGAAGCCCACCGACAAGACCCCCCTGGAGACTTCAGGTCTCCAGCAGCACAAGCCTCAGCCTTATCCACTCTGCCGCACAGGCAATCTGTTTTCTATATTACCAGGCTGTATCACTGTACTATGCACTATAGAACAGCAATTGAGCAGGAAATTAAGTTAGGGGATCGGTATTTGGCGGAGGAGAACGAGCTGGTGTGGTCTACTCTCTCCACATACAAGGATCATTAAATATCACATGAGTTTTTTGATAAATTTCCTTTTCTCCTCTATCTGCTGTTCCCATCAACTCACTGCCCTCTTCCTGCTCTCAGTTTTTCTTGGTCGGTCTCCTTCTCTTTTCCTCTTCAATTTCCCTATCGTCATCTGGTCGTTTCTCTCTTGTCTTGCCGTATTTCTGGGCTGATAGAACCAAAACATCCTAATGGATGTTTAAACAGCTTGAGATGTGTCTGCCTGGGAACTACCTCCCTGTGACACAAGATCTCTGGAAAGGAATTGAAACCATTACAGGCTTTCTCCTTCTCGATCTTTTCTTTACCTTCCTCTCCGACTTGTTTTCCTTGATGTGGGTTTGTTTTGTAATTCCTTTTGTCTTTTTTCATCTTGATTGTTTGGGTTCATGCAAACACAACTCAATATTAAATAAGAATTAGCAAGGGTGAATATCAAACTTTCTTCCACCTCTCCAGCTGTCGCCTCCTCTTCCTTTTCCTTCTGCATTGATTAACTGTTTCCATTAAATGACTAAGAGGACATGAATGCAACAAAGAGGGAAAATTGGCAGGGAGAGCAAGATAGGTCAGGGAGATACAAGTGAAGCCTGGAAAGTCGACTTTTACACATAAAACCACACATACCAGATTCTGTACTCCTGTGTGAATCCCTAACTTATTAATCATAAACCTCATTACCAAACTAATAATTAACTTGCATTTCAGACTTTTAGGTTAATTTTGGGGATTTAAATGACCCAGATCTTGAATTAACAATGGAATGTCCTGTATATTCATAGAAAGAAACTGATACATAGTTTTTACAACTAAAATATAATAAGCAGAGCAAATGTTTCAGGCAATCTGATGGCTGTATTAAAAGTTTTTGATACAGTGTACATTTGATCAGAAAAGACAAAGCATACTTTAAAGTAATAGTTCTTATGCTAGTAACACATTTAATTCTGTGCCATATAAAACTAATAGTAGCAAATTTTTTCACATGTATTCTCCTGTATTGCTATAGAGTAACACAAAGCAATAGGTAAACATAAATGGCAAGGAACAGCATAAATGGTTTCCAGATTTCTTGCAAATACAAATATGAGGTTTGCATACTGAATTGCTAAAAAAAATAAATAAAAAAGTTTAACTGTTTATTGTTTATAACACAGAAATGAGGCAGAAGGTCATGTGAGAATGGCTCAAAGTCTAGACCTAATTGCAGTTGTTAATCTAGGATTTGAAATTTGTTGTTCACAATGTTTCCATCTGACTGATTTTGGGTCGTTTTGCTAAACTGTTCTTGCAGCAAAACTTAGTTCTATGAAGTATTGACTTTGTTTTTCTGTGACAAAATGTGACAAAGTTCACAACTGTAAAAGTACAACTACTTTCACAAAGCCATATACTAAAATGTGACCAATGACTGGTTTCTTCTTTTTTTTTTGGGTTGCTCACATCAAAACCAAAGCTGAAAGCTGCCGGCAAGAAAGCCAGCACTTTGCATAAAGGATCCAAAAGGACAACACGCTCTTATGTTCTGCAATCTGAGGTAAATAAGGAGTATTGACAGCTAAATTAATAAGCGCTACAAGCAACCTTAAACTGGCCCCACCTTTTTTTTTTATCCTGATTTTAATATCAACAAATACTCCAATGGATGCACTGTGGACTCATCAATATCCATAAACAACTGGATGAAAAGACGAATATTACTTACTCAGAGTGTAAATTTACAGCAGCACTGGTTGCATAGAACACACACATGGCACAAAAGCCCAGTGCATTGGTCAGGTTATAGTGAGACAGTCAGAGAGATAAGGCACCAAACAAGTCTAAATCCCCACTGAAGCTGAGGTGATGGACAGACAGGCTACCATTAACAATGCTGTGGCTTGTGAGAGCAGCAGATGATGGAAAGATACCCTGGCATTTGCCGTGTTAAGAAGTGGCCCTTAAAGATTTCACACTTCCAATTTCTTTGAATTATCTGCCATCTCCAGCTTGTCACTCAGCCTGACAATATGTGATTCTTGCTCACTGAAGTACCATGGCTGAGTATTGACAAAGCAATCCACAATGATACAGCGTGGTCCGATAAAACATTAGCCAAACTACATCAGTGCATCCACAATCATTGTATCCACAATCACTGCCCTCAGCCGTGACTGCAGGCTGGAGCCTGCTTTTCCGTGAAATGGGAGGAAACAACACCGCTATTTCAAAGGCAAAATATTTTATTTATAAGAAAAAAACAGGATCACACAAGAGAGTGTGTCATTTCCTGTGTATGGACAGACTTTAAGAGAATAAAAGCTGTACCTCTAAAAGTGGCTCTGTTGGAGTCATCATTTAGTGCAAGTCCTGATTAGTTGGGTCAGATGGCAAAAGCTAAATGATGGTTCATGAGTGATTTCTAAAATTTTAATTACATATTGGCCTGATGTGGTTCTTGTGTGGCTGATAAATCCATATCTATTAACACAAAAAATGATGATAGAAGGTGGTGTGTTACCTAATATCTTCCTACATGAAACATGACTATGAAAGAAACATGGAAAGCATTCCACTCAAAGTAGAAAAGTAACAAAAAAATAAATCAGTCAAGTTAATAAAATAATATTCCTGTGACAGAATATAACATTTCTACTTTTTACAACACTACTCCCATATTTTTTATGTGTTACTGGAAAAGCTATCACTTTGCATTCAGTGTGTGTTCCACACAGGGGTTTCATAGATGAGACACATCATCCTACCCATTTTTACCATCAACTTTTGTGAAAATGACATTCAATATAGAAGTCCTAATTCTTCAAAGATTCATAAAATAGCCTTCAGTATGACATTTTTGAAATCTGATTTCTTCAAAATAGTAAAAGTCCACTGTAGAGTCGTTCCTGCTATGACTAGCTATTAGTTTGTTTTGCCATGAGTATATGAGACACTAAATATTTTTGATAGATTATTTTTATTTTATTATTCTTTTAAGTTTTAGGTTTATTTGTTTTAAAAGCCAAAATTACAAAACATAAATGACAAGATTAACAGCTCTGTTTTCACAAATAAAAACAAGAGTTTTAACAGATGGTCTCTCAACATTCAAGAGAAATAAAATTCATGGTGCGCCATTCCACACTCAGATCTTCAACATAAGCAAAGCTGCTTCTACTTCATGCTTGTTTCTCTTTTTAAACATACACTAAGTTTAAAACCGAAAGGCTTCTAGAGTCACTAAACCAGATGCTGATTAAAGCGTGCATGTCTTTGCATAACATCGTATATCTGTGTTGTCTTGTGGTGTGGCGTGTATTGACATTTTCTCAATCTCCTCTCACAGTTTGCTCCAATGTGCTTCACAGAGCGGAAAACATTTGTTCAGGTCCACTTACGGAGCAGTGACAACCACCAAATGTTGTTACGAGACAGAACAGACTCCTTATCAGATCTTTGGCTTGATTTTTTTTCTTGCTGCAGCAGACAGACCATGATAGAAATATTATAACATCACCATTACCCTCAGTGTTCAGAGAACAGTGCACAGCCGGTGCTTTCCATGAATTATTAAAAGCAGACAGATTACGCTGCAAGGCTGCGGCATGCTACAGATGCTGCTGAGCAATACAATACAAGAAATGTGGGTATGTGTGTGGGTTTGTGCTTCTCCTCTGATTTTAGAGGAAGAGGTTTTATAAGAATGTTAAATTTTAGCGAGGGGATGGGAGACACAATTAGCTTAAAAGTGCCAAGCTGGGTTTCACATGAATAGAGGTCATTTTACCAGCAGGCACGTGAACACATGTCCATTTATGTGTGTCAGAGGATGATGGGGGTGGAGGGCATGGTGTCAGGGCTTGTCTGACATGTGGCCTGGTGGGTTGGCTGGCTGGATGGTTCGTTTGCTGAGTCGATGACTGCTTGGGTGCAGCCCAGCTCCAACCTGGCAACTCTCTCCTCCTCTCCCTCTCCCTCTCAGTGTCTCTTTCTTTCCCTGGAGTGACGGGCTGAGACATTAAGACAGGCGTTTTAATTAACTGTGCCACTCTTCCACCTGCTGCCCTCAATATGTTCTGGCCCTGGCAAGCTGTCTCTCAAACCACTGACTCTCTTGCTCTCTTTTTGTTCTATATACCCCCTCTCTGTATCATTTTCCACTCATTCACTTCTTTATCTCACTTGCTTTCCAATTTGGAAATCTGACCCTTCATCATTTCCACTTTCGCTCCCTAACCTCTCTCCCCCCCTCTATTCGCTGTGTATCCTTCCACAGTTTGACCCTAATAAATGAACACTCATAGGAATAGATAAGGTAATTCCATCAGGCTTAAATGACAGAATTAGCCAATTTTTCTTTTTGAACTTGGGAGGGGATCCACTCCTGTGTGTCCTGTTTCACTCGTTCCCTACCTTGCACTCATGCATATCCGCCAATTTAGTGCACACAAACTCCCACGCTCTTCAAATCCATCTTGTAATTCAGTTCTGCCCAGCACTCGTCGGGCTGTTCATTAAAGACTGATTGGAGATGGATATTTCTGTTCCCTCATGACGAAATGAAACCAGGGATCAAACTGAGGACATTACGGGATGTAGAGGAACCGTGGCACACAGGAGAGAGTAGAGTGTCTCTGTAAACTTAGACATGTCTGCTAATAAATATTTGCACTAATTTGTATAAATGTATGGCCGGAGCATTAAGAATCTCATTTAGCACTACAACTCTTACAGTTTAATCATTTAGATCATAAATTTAGAATTAATTTAAACAGGACATAGCAACTAATGATGGACTTTTACCACTCTACTTAATTTGAATTACTCCTTTAATAGGGTTAATAATAGACGGCATTAGCATTGCAAGAAAACGATCCCACAAAGTGTTGTATTAAAAGGATTAATGTTCTCCTTTTAAAATTAAAACCAGACCTATGAGACAAAGCTAAAACTAACAAATGGCCCGGTTCCGGCTCTGTGATGGGGCCTCAAGTCACAGGCACAGTACAGTATGAAGACAGCAACCCGGGACAATATATCAACCCTGCAGACGGGGAGCATTCATCTGCCGCATGAAGGAGGAGTGACTTTGAAGTTCTCTGCGGTGAGGTGAAAGAGCAGCCCTGGCCTCAACCTTCGTGTTTATGTAGCCGCTGTAGCCTTGGGAGAGCTCTTAATGAATGATGTGTATGGATGGAAACCGCAGATAAAAGGACACGCTCACACATCTGTCCGAAGGCCAAAAGCACAGCAAGAATTTAAGCGTACTTTGTGATGGGGCCGCATAGGGTGTTAATTTGGTGTCAATTAACATAAAAATTGTCATTATTGTTTTAAAAACAAAACATTACATTAACATGGAAAGTCCCAGGTAGTGAAGGTATTGTTCAGGATTATTTAAAGCGAAGTTCTTCTAAAAAGATGAGGAGGAATTAACAGAAAGCAGACTGAATTTATGTAGCACATTTTTCCAGGAGGGGTGCACTTGCTGCAGTTTTTTGGCCGATGACCGATTAACAATCTTTAAAAAGCCTGCCCTACACATTTTAATTTTGGCCAAAGGACTTTTTATGTCTGGAATGTCGCTAAATAAATAGGAAGAAGCTGATTTGGTAAGCCTGGGGTAACTTTTGTTAGCTACAAATGCGCAGACATGATCTGGTGCACTGGTCTTTCAGTCAAATCTGGCTGACAGCAGGGCAAAGGAGAACAGTGGCTGATTTTTAGACTTCAGTTTGTCTTGAAACTCTAAAATCATCATCATGTTTGCATTAGGCAGCTGTTTTGTATAAAATTCAACAATTGTTTAGACTGGGAAGAGAATTAGAAGGCAGTGCACCACCAATTGTCTTCCAGTGGGAAACACATACTGAAAGTAGAATATGTAACGTGCTTCCAGTCAGAGCAACTGCCTGAAAAGTAAGGCACTGTAAAATCTGACAACGTTAACATCACCATCAACTACTATGACATTTTTCTTTTTTTACTTTTTATACTGCATGACTTTTATATCAGACAGTAACTCTAAACAAACGCACTATATGTTCTGTACTCAGATCAGACCGAGTGGAAGCAATGGTAGTTCAACCTACATTCTTTCCATTTTTTGTGGAAAACAAAGGTCCATTGCCAACATGAAAATGGTCTGGATGAACAGTGTTTGCATAAACGAATATGATGTTTTTTGAGAGTTGTAAGGTGGTAGATGTCCCATTTAGATTTGGACTCCTCCCACATTAGACATTAACTTTAGCTCTCAGGAACCACTAAACTGCGTTTATACCCAACGAATGTATTGCAGCAACTTTATATAACTTTTTCATAGATGTTCACATTGAAAATTCACAACTATCCATTTAAAATATTCTGATTACTTCTAGCAAGTGAAGGAGTGTAAACTTTGTTGTGCTCAAGTAATGCTGTCCCTTTCAAATCATTAATTATTGCCATATTTTAAGTTAGACAGTTTTAAACTATCACCTTACAAAAGCAGAAAATTAACATTCACAGTTCCAATTTTAATTTACATCTGAATATTTAAATTTAAAGGCATAACAGTGTTTCTGTTTGATATGACAGTTTTTAAACCATGTAAAGTTCTCTCCTTTAATTACAAAGCACTAAAAAGACTTGATGCCCTGCAGCCTCGCTTCACTCTCATCCCGCTTGCAGCACATCTACAGGAGCATGTTGTCCTTGTTGTGCTGCTGCTGCTTGCACGATGGCCTCTGGAGATAAATTATGAATGCAATGCAAAAGCTGTAAAATTTGTTGTATCTTCTATTATCTTCATGTTAAAGGCCACAAAAGCTCTTCAGTGAAGTCAGCCATTAAGAAATGACAGGTATTGCTATCAGGCTTCTTTATAGGCTATTACCTGCGATGACAGCAGCTGCTGCTGCACCACTGTACGGCCTATCACATTATTTGCAGCTAAAGTCAGCTACTGTGTCATTTTGCCTCATTTTCTTGACAGTGCTATCATAAATCCATTGGGCTGCAGGGGAAACTGTCGACTACCTCGATTATCTTCATAGCCTGAATGAATTCTGAAATGTATGTAACAGGCAATGACTGTTATGGATCAGGAGGCAGGGCCATTCTCATGCTCTCTCTTCTCCCTCTCTCTCTGTCTCTCCTTTCTTGTATCTCTCTCAGGTGATGTGCTGATCGGGTGCTCCAGGGCTCTGATATGAACATAAAACTGAGCAGTATGAGGTGAACTTTGAAGCACACGGTGACAATTCATGGTCACTGACGTCACCTCCACTTCTTGAAGTTATTCAGCAACTGACTTCACTAAATTTGCATTTCAGTGAATTTGAATATAATCCAAAAAAGTCTATTTTTGGAATTTCATCAAAAAATTACAAGTGTATATCCGTACAGATTTAATACACAAGAGTGATATATTTTTATTCCTGTGTTGACAATTATGGCTTACAAATAGAGGACGTAAAAAGAAAGAAAAAAAACGTATATCACCAAGGATGGATCCAGATATACAATGTTATGCAAGCATACTGAAGGTTAATGAAAAGTCCTTTGTCAGTTTCTTTCTTTGGCTCGGGACAACAGGCATATAATTCCTCTCAGTGGTTCAAAGTTCTCTCTCTTTTCAGATGGCAAATTCTGCATTGTAAGTCTCAATGCAGAAGTGGAGTGGGAGGAAATCCAACTCTTTTAAGTTGCTTTTTAAGATAACAAACTCCAGACCCAACAGTCTAAACAAGCTGAAAGAAAACATTGAAGCAAGCTGCCCTTCCTTAAGAGCCCTGAGCAAATGGTGAGTGAATATACAGTACATTACAATGACATACTTTTCAATAGACTGCCCTTCTGTATTAAACATAATTTCTTAAATTCTAAATAAATCAGAAACTGAATTCTGGTTTTTGTTAGCTGTGAGCCACAAAAAATGGTATAAGAAATAATCAGTTAATCCAAAATATACCCATAAAATTTCATATTTAAATCAAATAACTCAAATCAATTAACCTTTTCACAATACTGCATGTATAAAGTTAATAAAATGGTGGATTGAGTATTCCACCAAACTTCTTCTTTTATAAAATACAATATTAAACAAAAGAGGGATGATTGTTTCATTGCAGAAATTATTTCACATTGCTGCCCAGGACCTGTCAATAGTTGACTGTGGTTTGATCCACACATGACCTTTGCCTTCTGATTCAATCGCTTCACAAAACAAGAGAGTGCCACGTTTTTATTAGAACCACAGCCAATTTGTTCATAATTATTATGCCTACAGGGAAGAAAGCATAAACACATAATTAAAAACATAATTAATAACCTGCAGGCATCATCTTCCCACTCTTGTTGCATCTTAAACACTATGTGACACCAATTTAAAGCTTGAACACAGTGAGTACATTTGCCTTTCTATAGGGTAAAAAAAAGGAGAGAGATTAATGAAACTGATTGAAGTATTAATCTATACCGTGATCAGGTTCCACATGGGACTGAAAAACATGTTTCCTCCTATTTTTGGGAATCCTCTGCACAACAATAACGAGACAAGGCCCCATCAGAAGTGAAACACCTCACTGACTAATTAGACTCTCAGGCTGCAGTTCTGGCAAAATAAGAAGAGAAAAGTGCTTGAAGAGAGACTTGCTCTCCCGCAATTTACATCTGCCACTTTTTACTGCATCTGTTCCAAGTGCCATTCAACGTTCCCGTTCTCCTTTTGTCAGGGAGTGTTGGGGCCCAACTATTTAAGCTCACCTCCTACCTACCCAGAGCTTTGTTTCAGCTCCTCTGCAGACCAGTAATGAGCCAACCGCCACAAAACTGCAAGGAAATTAATGACTCATTACGAACGGGGGCCCGGGCCGCTCCTGCAGCCGCACCTCCTCCTCCTCATCCCCCCACTCGCCCCACCCACATGCCTACATGTAATCCTCTCTCGCTCTCACCCCCTTTCTCTCACTTACCCTCTTCCCGTCAACCCATACAGAAAGACCTCAACACCTCCCTATCAATTAGAGCCTATTACAGGGCTCCCATGCTAGCTGGGCAAAGAAAGAGGGCCTTCACAGCTCAAGAGTGTGTGCAGCAGAGATTGCGAGAGCTGAATGAGGAGCCTTAAGGTGCTCCTTTCACACCCTTGCCCTTATCCATTATGCCAGTGTGTAAAGCCTCACAGGAGAAATGTGCGGCCCCAAAGAGACACAAGGATGAAAATAAGTCAAGGGAGGGATCCGTGGTCACACCTTTTCCCTTTTCCTCCCTACTTTAGTGTCAAATTATATCATAACTAGTCCCTAAGCTGAGCAACATGGTCACTGTGCACCTTGTTTGCATGGGGTGGCAGAGCAGGGGAAAAAGATGTCAAGCTCTAAATGTCATGTATTGTTGTAAATGATGTGGTCTGAATTAACAGGGAGACAAGAGCCGATATAACCAAACAGTGAGTGATTTAATGTAAAAATTTTAAAGCGGAATGGGAAATAACTGCTTTCACAAAAAAAGTAAAAAACGTGGTTTGTATTTGTGTTGAACCCCTTTTACTCTACTACCCTTAAACAAAACTTAGGCACCCTTCAGAAGTAATCTAACTAGCAATCAAATCTCAATAGTAAATAATCTTACATTGCCTATAAAAATTGAGGCTATTATGGATTTCTTATAGTCTAACTGCGTGTTACCCTTCATTTCATTCCCGGTGGTACAACCCCTTTATTTGCAGGCTTGTTGCTCTTTGTTCAGAGGGCTGAAAAATTCCCCACTACATTGCTACAATTTTAGTATATCTTCTTTCTCTCTTTTTCCTGATATCAGCTTTCCATTCAAGCATTCTATGTTCATTGGCTTTTTGAAGCTATACGGCACATTTCATGGCAATCCCGCCGAGAGTGAATGGGTGAGATCACATGGGTTTGAGGTGGTTTAGAATAGCAAATCCTGCTGAAAGTGTCATTTCCAGTTGGAGGCATCAATTTGGTGTGTGAAACAGAGGGACCCAGGAGACCGTGATAGCCTTAGAGATTCCTTACAAGAGCGAAAGGGTCTGGGGGATCGGCTCACGTTCACATTGGATAAAACGGAGAATTCTGTAAAGTGCTTCAAATTCACGAGCAAAGTATAAAAGGAGCAGGAAAGGGGGATAGTAAAGTCGAGCGCACATACAACTTAAAGGAATACGACCCCTAACATATCATTACTAAGCTCTCTACGGTGAGCTTTTGTATTACTTGAAGTTATTAAATCATGAGAATTGTCTTGCTGAGTTGACAAAATAGAAAGAGAAGCATTTAGTTTAGTATTTTTATATTCACAGTGTCTTGTGAAAGTATTCGTGCTCATTAAACTTTTTATGGTTTTAACATTACAGCCGCAAACTTTAATGTATCCTATTGAAATTTCCTTTAATAGACCTTCTACTTCATAATTATAAACCACCTTGTGTTTGTCTATCACATCGAATCACAATGAAATATAAATAAAACAAACAAAAGCAGCAGTAAAATTGAGCATCAATACTTTGTAAGACACTCTACAGCAAATAAGAAACAAAGCAGCCAATGCTTTTTGACAAGCTAGCTGGGAAAGTGCAAAAACATAAAAACAAACAATTCATCTTTGACCTTCGACTGTAAAAGGCAGTCAAAGACGATAAATATGGTTAATAGGAATGCAATAAAGAGCTGGCACCCACAAAGTAAAAATCTAAATTATTGGGTCTTTTAATTTATTTTATTTATTTTTCCAAGCATTTTGGTAACTATAAAATCAAACATGCAGGCAGCGGTATTAACTCAAATATAAAGCCTCAATTAGTTTCAGTAAGAGCAAAATGGCTGATAATTATTGCATCAGCTCATTAGACTTATTTTGACACTAAGCCCACTTAAATCACCGCGCATGCATAAACACAAGCAGAGATGTAAATACATGCATGCAGATGGTTAGAGTTTATACCCACCATAATTAGGCAGATAACGTACAGGTTTACTGTTAAAAGGGCAGAAAAATCCAAGGACTTATTTGATTGTCTGTCACTTCACAAGTTAACTGTGAAGGAAAAAATGCCTGGTCTTAGACAAAAATCACTCAGATTTAGACAATATAGTACAAGTTAAAAAGTCAAAACTAGCATGTTGAGTCCATTAATTTCCATTGAGTGTGTAAGGAGTGGAAAGAAAAACTGTCATATTGCTTGCCCAATGACAGACTCATAATCAGAGGCTGCAACTGAATAATATCTTTGGGGGTCGGCCATGAAACTTTGAGCTTCAACACATTAAAGCACAACGCGCCATAAAATAATAATGCATGCGGTAAAATTATGCTGCTAGTAATATTTTAAATTGCTGCTGTCTGTTAAAGAGACATATCTGTGTTTATTTACAAGCAGGGGCAGGAGATGTGGGGGGAACTTTGTCTGAAGGCATGTTTACGAAAGTCGACTCCAGCTCTGAGGTAAGTGGCTATAAATCTGCGAGTGGATCTTTGCAAAGTTCCCTTGGAGGACATAACTTCAGGCCTAACCATCTCCCTCTTTCACTTGACTTTTAAACATTTAGATATTGCCAGGCCAATTTTGTTTAATGCAGCTTCTAAATTATGCAGCTTCCACTTTGATTGCACAACCGTCAGCTAATCAGAGTTGATAAAGCGTCGCAATAAATTCACATAGGATAGAAAGTTCAGTGTGTTTGGCCTTGATCTGAAGTGTTTATCGTTTTAGAAATAATAAAATGGATCTTTGACAACAGGCTACAGCGCCTTCCAAAATTATTCGTGCCCTGTGAACTTTTTCACAGTTTGTCATTTTGTAGTACAAACTTCATAACATTTTATTGGGATGTTAGAATGATAGATGAATGTAGACTGAAGTATAATTGTGAAAAGAAAGGTGCAAATTAAAGTCTGAAAAGTGTGGCATCTATTTGTGTTCAATCCCTTTTAATACTTTGTCAAATCAAGTTAGCGGAGGACTTTGTGCGGAAGAACAGACTTCTGAGGAGAAGAGTCTCTTCCACTTCTGAACATCTAGAAACCATCATCATTTACAGACTATAAGCATTTACTTTTTCCACTCTCTTGGAAAACTTTGATGCAGCCAATATGCAGATTTTCACTAACTGTTTAAATCATGTCAGGCATTTCCCTACACTATTTAACTGAAGTTTTCTCATTTTGATCAGCCTCACTCTAACCCCACAGCACAATGCTGCCAACACCACACTTGCCAGTGAGGTTATATGTGTTCAAGGCAAACCCCCCTACTTGAAGATACACATTACACTTTATGTAATGTGCGAGATTCACATTACACAATGTGTTTTGCTTCTTTGTGCCTCACTGATGTTCTCTAACAAACCCCTGATACGTGTACACCAATTCACTGATTCAATCCACAACTTAAATCTTTTTGAAGGAAGTTTGCTGCACTGGATTTTATTTAGGATATCAGATTTAAGGGTGCTGAAGACAAATCCACAGCTCTTCTGATTCTTATTTGTTCACATCTTAAATATCAAAACATTTTATATTAAAGTTTTTGGCAAAATGTGAAATAATTGTGTGAGGTGATTATCTTCCAGATATTAGCATGCTTTTTTATTTTTTTCTGTTTTTTTTTTTAAGTGACCTTCATTTGTTAAGATCAGTATCTGCCACTCAGATATACTTCTACTTGTTGCAGGTTGTTTAACTTTTCAGCATACTCTTTCAGTACTTGACCCTTATGGTAAAATGATGAAAAGTGTGAACTACATGAAGTTCAGAACGTGACTTGTGCTAATGAGAAAAGCCTTACTTCTATGATCAAAAAGATATCTTATCATGTAGTTCATATCCCCTGTGGCTATTAAAACCAGATGGAAATGTTCTTTATAACCCCCACTGGATCAACATTTTGCAGATAACTCATTTACACCTTCTTTTTCTCTCTCTCTTTTTGCTTTTCCCCATTTCCCTGGCATGTTTATGTTTTTATTTTGGTTCCATGTCCTCAGGTTCAGATCATGGCAGCGATGGTGTTGTAACAGCGCTGCACTTGGCTGACCCACAGATGATGGACGCAGAGGTCTGTTTCCTACGGCTAGGATGATTAAATAGGAGTGAGGATTAAGAGAACTGATTTCTTTCCCACTTGGGTTCAAAGGGCTTAATCAAAGTGTTTCACTGCTGAACTCTTGCCCCTCACTTTCAGTGCATAATTAACTGGCAGGTGGTGATAAGGTTGAACCTTGTGAAAAGACTATTTGAGTTAGTGTTTTTTTTTTTTTTTTTTCTTGTGCAGCAGTGAACCTATCAACAGGTGATGTCACTGTGGACTAATTATTGGCTGGAAAGCTTCATTGATCCGACAGTTTAACTCTGGGAAAATTGTTTCTCCTTCAGCTAAACTGGAGGAAATTGACCACTCCCCGTTAAAGTCAGAGCACTCTCATTTCTTCTACATTGTTTCCTTTCTCCTCTCTAATGTTTGTACCTTTCTAGTCTCAGATAATTCTGGAGGCCTGAGCATTTATGCACAAGCTCAACCATTTCTGTCTGTCCATTGCATTGGTGATGTGAGCTGACACTAGCTATCAGTTCACACCTTGGGCACACAAGGAAAGGTGCTAAACAAGGACTTCAGGACATGTCACAGTGTAGAGCGAAGAGACAAGATCAGGCACAGAGGTAAGAACATGTTCACTCTTAAATGAACACTGAGGAAGATACACTGTGCAAAAACAAGTATTTGGTGTGTTGAACATAGTTGGTTTATTGCTCCGTAGTTTAACAAGCTTCAGCTCTGGGTCTGTTCTGTTTCAGCGAAATACAAGCTCTGTTAATTTGTGTAGACCAGACTATGATGCTGGGAATGCCCAAGCCCCCCTGCCAGCGGCTCATATGGCACCCGACCGTAAAGACCCTCTCCACAGGTGGCGGGTCCACAACTCGCTTTGTAGGGCTAACCCCAGCAGAGCAACAGATGCCAAGACTCGGGTGGATGCCCCCTATCTCGGCAAGGCTCGCCAAGATCTGCAGTCTTTCTTTACAGAGATCCTCAAATCGCTTTTCAGTAAGTTAAGGTGGATGGACTCAACTGAGTGAGGACGACCATCATCCTCGGGAACTCAGAGTAGACGTGTGGGTCTGTGGGTCTCTACTTCTCAACTTTAAAAGGAATCAGATGAGGATTTTTGGCCATCTGGATCCATCCTCTGTGATATACTTTTTTTTTTTTTTACATCTTCTATTTGCAAACCCATAACTTGTCAAGGGAACTTGTATTACTATGCTTACAAAAAAATGATTTAGTAAGAGGTGGCATTACTTTATAGCCGATTCCACAATAGTCACCATGCAAATTTAATACAAAATTAGGATGTTACAGCATCAAAGTTGGGCATCATTGACGGTAAGAATCCAAAGCATCTGCCACTATTTAGTTCAACATCTTTTATCCTCATTTGATTTTTACTGCGAGACTGTGTCTGTTCAATGTTATGCTGTGTAGTGTGTGTTTGTCATGTAATTAGATAACATTCAGAGCTTAATAAGTCTTAATGACCTGTTGAATGTTACTGCAACGTGGCAAGGATGGAAAGCTGAATAAAACATGAAGGCTGAGTTGAACTGATATAAATAATATAATCATCAAATTGTTTGGTATGTTTTGAAGACAACATTTGTAAAATCACTTTCACATAACCAAGCTGTCAAATTTTTTAAATTATTTTTTCTTGAACTTTGCTTAAACTAAAAGCTAAAGCCTCGGGAACTTACAGTAGTGATTTTCAATATTTATTTTCAAGATCTCACTGAACATGATGCCACATTAGCCAAGAGAGTTTCTGAGTTAATTTAAACAAAACATGGAAAGAATGGCTACAAAACTCTTATTTAGAACCTTTTAAACTTACAGTATTTGTATAAATCAACCATTTATCTTCACTTGAAATGTAATTCTCTTTCTCCTCCTCTCACTTCCTGTTTTGTCACTAAAAATCATGTGGAACCTACATCACTTTCTGTCAGTATTTACAATTTTGATCTGGTGGTTGTTTCCCAATGAGCCGAGCTGCTTTTTGCTCCCCCCTCTTTTTTTTTTAATTTTTTAAATTCATTTAGCTGTAAGGCAGAGTGCGATAAGACAGAACGAAGTCTTCCCTCATAACGAGGCACATGCCAAGTCTGACATAATCCAATCTGGTCCATTTTCATCAGCTTTTGTCTTGTGTTTTTTGCCTCTCTTTTGGACTTTCCTTTGGTTCCAGCAAAGGCTCAAAAACCTGAAATGACACAATTCGGTCGCACTTGTATGGCGTAGAGGCTCCAATCCAAAATGGCTTTTTTTCTGCGGAGAAAAAAAAAATCCTTACAGACCCACACACGTTTAAATCTGGCCCTGGGGGCAACAGGATCTAAACCATGGAGATAAAAAAACATCCAGGCCAAAAGCAGAAATATATATTTAAAGAAGAGGGCTTACCATAGCAAGGAAAAGGCATGTCAAACTTGTGGAAAAGAGGCATTCTGAGTGAGTGGTAAACACAGACCAGTGTGCCCGTAGGAAAGCCTCAGAAAAGCTCTCCACACATAAAAAGGGTCCCAGCCTCACACACACAAACAACTGAGTGAGAGACAATGGCGGTAATAACAAGCGAGGCGTCAGGGTGCGGAAAGACGGTTAAACGGTCATTTGTGACAGGGCCTAATAGAATCTCCAACGTGGAAGGAGGCTTGCACAAAAAAGGGACAAATGGTATACTTAAATGGATGCCTAAACAGCGTTCTCTCCAACCAGAAAACATTCTGCTGTTATCTAATAGATTAGAGACCTTTCCAATTTTTTAAGGATCACTTAGACAGAATCAGGCAAGATGGTCTGGGTTATGAGAAATAAGTATTACATCTGAAACTGACATCTTCAGTGAGATAAAAAAAAAAGCAAGGCTAAATCAACAGAGGTAAATAAAAGATAAGAAGTAATACCAGTTGGGTTCTCAAAAATAAAACCTTGCCATATCCTCTTTTTCAATTCACACTCGTGCCATGAATGCCTGTATTTCAAGTGTAAACAAAATCCAGCACCACGCAGGAATGATGAAAAGCCACTGCTCTTATTATAGGAGCAAAATAACAAGCTCTTATGAAGAGATTGATTGTTTTCAAATTGTAGATCTTTGTAAGAGGAGTGTAAAGTAGAGCTAAGTCTCCATTATGGGATGCTGTTGCTACATTGCTTTTGATTTTCTGTCAACATCCCTCTTACCAACAAGGCACTGTATTTACTGAATACATCAGAGCCAAGAAATGGATTGAAAACACGTTTGTCTTCCGCAATCCAAATCGTGTCACCAGCTGGAGGAATTGCAGGTTTTGCATCCTGCGTGTGTCTCACTCTGCCAGTAAATTTACCGATTCCATAGAACTCTTCTGAATAGTTGACAGCACAGTATGAAGGGAGTCCCTACATTAAAGAAGAATGAACATAGATTAAGCAGGAGCCACAAGAGCGGCCAAGTTAGTCCGACAAAGCTTTCCCCCTCCGATTCAGGGATTATATACAGAGAAGTGAGTAGAGACTGTTCACCAGACGTGTTCTTACACAAATCTGTGAATGCTTAATAAAGGTACGTTTTTTTTTATAACGATTTACTGGTTTTATGCCCAAGTATATTTTGTGAAGCTAATGAGTACTGAAATGTTTTAATCAATTCAGTACAAAAACTAACAAACAGGGTGCTTAAAAATGTCCACAGCTTGAACAAAGTGGCATTGCACTGTCTGCCATGTCACTATAAAAATATTTTTTTTAGGTTTTTGAATATTAGCCTGTCAAAATGTTGTAATTTAAATGAAAGATATACATTTGCAAAAGTGTTAACTAATAATTGGTAACTATTTTGGAAACATGTTTCAAAAAAATATTTCCATTAGGATATGACTCCATTTCAATTATCTGTTTTTTCGTTTACTTGAGCCCAGCAGTGAACAGTAAGGCTGAATACATAGTATTATACATATACATAATATTACATATTATGTATATGAAATGTTTAATCTAGCACTAGGGTAACTCAAACTTTCTAGTAGCTTTTGTTTTTTAAAGCTCAGGAAGTCATTGCCAATGCTTTTCAAATCTTAGCTAATGATCACAGATCTAAACTGTGACGATCCCACATTTTATCAGAATATTAAGAAGCATTTATGTATTTAAGTGACATTTTATGCCTTAATGGGTTTAGTAACACCACTAATGCCCACAGAAAGCTTGCTATAAAGCTGAGCTTTTCAAATAGAAATTATTAAAATGCCTTTGACTGTTCTCTGATCCAAGATGATCACAATATACATCAAATGTCCTATGGATTTGAGTTTGCAAACAATCATTTGAGAAAATTATCCTAACAATTATCTACTGAGCATTTTTTAAGTTAACCACATCCAATTATAATTTGAATTTAATGTAATTAATCTAGCTGTTAAATTTATAAAAACCAGAAGTAATCATCAAAAACTACTGAATAGTACATATTCAAATTGTTTCAATTGATTGATAAATTCTAGAAGTTGGTTTTACTCAGATGAAGACATTCACACACAAGACTGTAAATACTATCCTGAATCACCGTACTATAAGCAGGTTTTCTTGTCTCTCTGGCCTAAGTAGCACGCTCCCAAAATATAAGCCAATATGAACATCTGTAAAGTAGACTTACCTGTCTCTAACCCACCATCACACAAAGTCCTATCGCTATATGTGAACTCGTCAGCCCTTTCCTCTCGTTCAGAGTCATGGCCTTTCTGTCCCCTCTAAGTACCCCTATAAATTCAAACGTAATGCTGCTAAATGAGATCACTTACATGTGCCATTTCTCTTCCACTATATTTATCATCTAACACTTTGGCCTTCATTAACAAATAGCACTCAAGACAGCGAGTGGTGAGTGATTTCTCCATCACTGTTGCTGGGGAAGAGAAAAAGGATGCTTGTTGAACTCTGGTTAAGCTTGTGATGTAAGTCCAAGAACAGACACATTAGTTGGGTCAGCTAACTTTATTTACTTGTAAGTAAATAATAATAAAAAATAAGTAAAAAACATACTGTGATCAATGGAAATAACGACGCAAAAGCAAAATGTATGTCTTATATTATGTTTCATCCGAAGCATTTGTTTGCACATTTTCCAGATAATAAGAAAACATTTGTGCAGCCACCAAGGATGCCGAGGATAAAGAGATGACTCATCCTTGCTGACTGAAAAAGCTGAAAATCATCATTTCAACCTGAACACATTCTGTATCACACTCTCTCAGGAATCAGCGCACCAACAGAATCCCTCCTTCACACACTAGCAGACAGTGTCCAATGAGCATCAACCAACTTGTTTGGCTATTAACACCGATGGTTTTAATTGGCTGCCGTCTCCAGCATTGTGTACCACGGCGGGGCGCATTAGTGCAGCACTACCTCTGTTAGATTACAGACTCCTCACCACTAATTTATAGTGCAACTATTCTTTGTAACTCTGGCGCTGTCTCCTCATCTGCGCTGGCAAAGGAAACCTTCAGTTTGGCTATTAATTATTGTGACAGCGGAAAGATGCACAAAGCAAGGGTAACCCCCTTTTTATTTCCTTTAATAAACATTTGAAAACAGCTTCATTATAATAATGTATTTTGATTAACGATGTTTACCACGGTGTTGGTGGTGAAAATTGCTCTCCCATAAATTAAACCAATAAAAGTTAGCTGATGAATTATTGCCTGAACACAAAATGTTACAGTCAAATTCACTCACTGTAGCACCACTCCGTAAAGTATCAACAAAATCTACATATTCAAGGGATAATTAACATAATTAATTTAATTTTCAACAACTAAAACCATAATGGATTTTTGTAGAAATGTATGGGTGTGCTTTATTACTTTTTTCCTTTTCTTTTTTCCCATTTTAATTAAGAAATACAACTATGAGAGTCATAACTGCAACTCTAAAATTTAAAACAATATATTAAGGAAGAAAAATATATTATGTCGTACAATACAGCATGTCTGTAAAATTACAATACAATATTCCTTTAAAAAATCTCATTTGTTTTAAAATAAACTTGTTTCCTCTTCAGTAAAAGCATTCCTATGTGAAGTTGTTGTTTACAAATTACCAAGTTTCTATATATAGAGTCATATTTGCTAAATAAGAACAAATGTTTTGAAATTTCTCATTTGTCAGATTAAAAGTACCTTTTTAGAACAACCTTTAAGTAGGCATTAAACATACTTTTCATTAAGCATACATTTTTGTTTTTGAAAATAGCTTCATATTGGTCTGGTGTGATATTCTAATTTCAAATGCTATGTTTATATTAGCTGTATGTGAAAAAAATCTGCATAATTAACAGAAAAATAGACTTCATGTGCTTGGATCTAACCCATATAATGTGCTTCACTTAATAATGAAGTTCTTAAAGACAAATGTGGTTTTCAATGATATTCTTATTTATTGAATAGGAAATTCAAAAAGTTAAGCTTGTGTGAAAAGCCATTAACCTGTTGTATTACTTGCTTGACAAAGACAACAGAACACGGATGCATTTTTATCACAGTCGCTGTTTCAGTTCTTTGTCTGATAGCTGCATATTCATGCTGATTTCAAACAGCGCTTCCCAGAGCCTCTTGTATTTAACAGCAAAAAGCCTGCGTTAGCCTCCAGGTAAAATTTTGTATCTCTCTCAAAAAAATACAAAAAAAAAAAAAAAGAGGTGGGGAGCTTTTGAGGGGCAAGTCAAACAATTTTACCATGTCTGTGTTTCATCTAAATCACTGACAACAAAATAGCCTCTAGCATGAGTCTCAAAGTTAACTATGACATCTGGCATGGGCTCTGAACACCATGACAACAGACACCACACAGCAGCACACAACTGCAGTACACAAGGCAGCAAGGAAGAGCGAGGGGGCTGAAACACAGCTTGTTATTGGGGGATGAATGCAATATAAAGGATCTGTATGAGGATCTATAATTATGTTGGGGTTTTTTTAAACACCTTATATTACGGGGATTATAACACAACCCTTGTTTGTCATTATAAAGACAATCGTTGTTGTGTATCGGACATAAATTATTCCATTTTTATGTTTGGGAATAGGCAAAAAACTTACAGTAAAATAGATACATTTTGCTATGATGCACGTGTAGTTAATTCACAGTGACCATTTTTATGCATTATATATTTAAACAAAAAGGTTTCAGACGAGATGGTACATCAACCCTCCTGGGGGCCCTGAGGCTATCGTCAGGGTTGACATAATGGGTGTGGACTTTAGTGCAAATGTTGTCATCCAGGTGTCCTCACTCTGCATTTCCGAATGGAAATCCAGCAGCAAGTACACAGTTCTGAAGTTATGTAGCAATGAAATCGAGCACTGATCAGCTGAGAGATCAGGATAATAGGGACGAGGAACACCTTGTCTTTGCATAAGTGACAAGAACCTATCCAGTTACTGCTGCTCGGTGTTCCGACTGATATTCGTTTAGATAAATTTCTTTTTGATGACAATTAACAAACAATTCACATACAGACACATCTGAAATATTTTAATTGTTCATTAAAAACTAATGGGTCTTTGCAATACTGTAGAAGAGTTCAGCCAATTTTGAGTAACATCACAGACAGATTTTGTTTTTTAATTATTAGTTTATATATACAATAGCAGTAGTGAAAAAAAATGCAAGGACAATTCAGCCATTAGCTTTGCAGTATATGTTTAGGTAAACAACTTTTATATATTTATAACACCTTGGGTCTTCTGAGTTTTTATTCTTTTCTGTAGGTTATGAAGACCCGGGATGGATTGTCTAGCATCACCCTCTTGTGGAGCAAAAGCAAAATGCAAGCCCTCTCATCCTGCTGCAGTGCTCTTCACCCATCTACATCTTCCTGCTCCAGAAGCATCCCCACTTCCTCTTTTCCCACTCTGACATTGTGTCTGTGAATTTCTCACTCTTTGCGCAGTCTCGCTGACCTCTTAGTCAAATATTTAGATGTTCGATTTAGCCTCTTTAAGGAACTGCATCACAGCCTCTCACCATACGGAAATCAATGGGATGAGTTCAAATGGCAGTGAAAATGTTCAAACATAAACAAGTTCATTGGGAGGCTACGTATGGGGAGGGGTATTGGCAGAGGTAGAGGTGCCTGTGGAAGAGACGGTGGGGTGGCGGCAAAGGGCGGGTGTGTGATACTAATGTATGCATAGCCATAGAGTTGCTATGCATATGCATATGGGTAGAGGGGGATTACACACAGGGATGAGAAGAGATACAGAGAGGGTTTAAAAAGAGGGTGAACGCACAGGACACAATGAGGTAAGGCGGAGCATGCTGTGTATATTGACTGGGAGAGGAGCAAAGCAGAGAGAAGACGGGGAGATTTGGTACATCTTGGCAAAAATGGGCTTTGCCTTGTGCTAAACAGAGTGACCTCTAGTCAGGGCCTTGGGGGGACGAGGTGCGGAGGGGGTAGAGTAGTTAGAGCAGCCGACTCTTGCTGTTCCCTTCAGGGAGCAACACTGCACCAAAAAGCATGGACAAACCAGGGCATTAATATCCTCACTCTAACCCCTTGACAATACCCCATTATGTATGTACGCCTCTGTGCATTACACACCTTGAACTAGAAACAATTGCGCCCTTTTTCTTTCGTTCCCTTCAGCGCTTGAACCAAAGCCAAGAAATGCAATGAGTGCATTTTATTATATATTTCTAAGGCAGAAACCCATCCGCACACAAACACACACACACACACGCACACACACGCCGCTGAACACCTTCGCTGTGTTCTTTTACATAATCAGTTACCTTGTGACACCTACCTTTGCTGCAAATGACTGTTTGCCTTTTATTCTGCTCAGTGTTTTCTCTCTATCTTTCCCTTCCAGCCATGTGTATCATCTCTAATTACCATTTGCACAGATTCCAGCCTGCCATGCTAAAATCAAGCCTAGTGTAATTTTTTTTATTTTTTTAAAAAGGAAGAAAAAAAAACTGCTTGTACGGTGCAAAGGGGCACACGGCAACCAAATAACACGGGAGAGAGGGGGAAATGGAAAAAAAGTCTAAAACAAGCTCTGGCTGTAAGGTAACAGCATCAGCACAGCATTATGATGTTTCTAAATGGGGAGTGTGTCTCCTGACACAAGTTCCTGTCCAGATATCGATTGCTCCTGCGGCCGCAACACTAACAGCAATGGAGAGCCATTGAACTTTAAAGCAAATAGTCCTTCTCCCCCGCTCAGCATCCTCTCGCAGACGATCAATACAGGTCGGCCCAGCATGGCTAACACCTCTATCTGGAATAATGGCCTTCCTTTCAAAGTTACAAGTCAGGAAGAAATACAGGCAGACCGGTACAGGTTAGGACGATGTGTAGGGAGGGGCGTGACGAAAGAAAAGTAAAACACATAACATTACACAAGTCCTTAATATTTTTGTTTACTTTTGCTGCATATTAAAATGTTAGTTTGGTACAAAATGAAGCTGATTGTTCACTGTAAAAGGAAGTTTTAATGTATTAACAACATTGCAGTCATTTAAATTTCAACCAAGATGTTAAATGTAAAAATTATTCACTGGTTAAATCCATATATCATTTTCATAAAAGAAAAAAATAATAATAATAATAATGTCGAGTTGTTGGTTCTGTCATCTGACATGTGAAAATAACAGCAAGTAGTAAAAGTGATGCATAAAGACTGATGAACAAAAAAAAAAACAAAAAAAATTATGTTCAGTATTTAAGTGTATGTCCAGATTTAATTTTTTTGTTTCAGCTCTAATGTTAGTCAAACTTCCAAGCAACTTGGCTGTGGGTGCCAAAAAAGGGCTTAATCATTTCTTCAGACATTTTGATCTACCCCAATATGTTTTATGCAAAATAGACAATTCTTTGATGGGTAAAATATGAGCAGTTTGATTAATCGATGTAAACTGGAATGGAGGCCACTGACTGAACGTTGAAGATTGAAAAAAGCAAGATCATTCTGACTAAATTAAAAAATATTCAGATGTTGTAATGCAATGTTTAGCAAGCACTGCCAATACATCAGGAAAGCCGGTGCTCCTACTCTGCCATTCCCGTTGTCCTCTAGCAGTCAGCCATTTGTCTACATGCTTAATAGGTAGAAGTGGGCGTGGCATCAGTTTGATCACCATTAGCCCCGTATTAAGCACTGTGACCCTAATGTTGCCCACTCCATTACACCGCTGTTGAGAATGGAGATGGAGATGATGACCCTGAGAAGAGAGGAAGGCTGAAGGGTTCAGCTTGGCTGGGCAGAGATCAAGTGTGAACGACGAGAAACGCCCATTAGCCATTCTTGATCACCCAGGAACCTCTAGGGACCAAGAAGAGATACACCCAGTATTCACACCAGTCTTGTCCAAAAAATACAATTATAAACATAACACGGTAGACTCAACACGTACAACACATGTCAATGTAATAGATCTTTGGACAGGTTTCAGACTTTTTCTCGATGAAAATACTTGATGTGCACATATGTGCACATAAAGCAATCTGCTGAAAATCCAATTTAATGCATTTTGCCTCTTAATAAAATAGTTAAAGTAAAAATTGTTGTCAGGACACATGGAGACGTTGCAAATGTTTCTCAGTGATGACCTTGTGGATTAAAGGTATGACTTTGCAACAGCCAACTGTATGGGAGCAGGGTTCAAAGCCATATGCAAAAAAGAAAGCAGTTTTTCCAGCACAAATTTCTAAGCTGTTCAATGCCTGAATCAGCTTCAGCTGTGAGCCATCTATGAAACACAATAGAGAGATGCAAGAGAAAGAGAGCGCGAAAAAGACAGGAAGCGAAAAGGCAGCATAGTTCAATATGTTTTATGATAAAAGATGTCTGGATTAAGACGGTTCTTGGCATCAAGAGATGAATCATGTGGCCAAAGCAGAGGCCATCTGAACATGGAATGTCAGTGGGGGCTCAAATATGGCAGCACTGCAACTCAAAATCTCTTGGCTTGCGAAATTCTGCAGCAAACTACTGTGTAGCAAAAGTGCTCACTGCTGACTGAAAGAATTTCCTTTCAGCGGATCAGAGAGATCCATGGTGACAAAATGTACCTCATGAAAGGCTCAAGCAGGCTGTGACTAAAAATACAGTCAACATATTTGTTAGCAAGTGTGCATTTCATCATACATGATGAAATTCGAAATGCCTATAAAAGGTTATGTTTACAATATAGTAACATACTCTTAAAAACCCGCAAATATATAAGAAACATTTCAACGTCCAAAATTGCAACTTTTATTGTCCAACCATTCCAGATCTGAGCTATATCAGATTTCTTCAAATACTATGTTAACTCAGCATTTATCATTGTGGGCCTGTGGGAGAGACAAGAGGATGGCCAAGAGAAGAGATGAAGGCTGGGATGTTCAGCTTGGCTGGGCAGAGCTCAAGTGTGAACAAAGGAAACGCCTCTTTGCCCATTTTAAAAGTCCTACATTCCCGTGGAGACCTAAGCACGAGTACGAGGATGCATTCCCACTCAAACACAGATGCCTCACACAAAAAAGAGAAGTGCCTATGAAGAACTCTTCGTGTTGTGAACGTCAACCACATCACACATATGAACAATTAGGAAGACGAAAATGAACAATTTTGCTATACTTTTTTTGAAGTTAGGTGACTGTGAAGTTACGCTCTTCCCTCTGGTAAATAGATGTCTTAATTGGATATGTTTTTAAGCAAGTCAAGAAATTTGGTAACTCATTTCAGCCGATTTCAGTCATTTAAGAAAGCATTATTTTATTAGCGGGACACAGTCCTATATTAGTGGATACTAACTACACTTTCACAAGAGACCGTTTTAAGTTTCTTCCAGCTTTCTCAGTCGAGCAGCATCTGTTACTACACTAAGGTTCCATTGGCAAAGGCTGCCAGATATTTCAATCCGCCAAATCATTAATCGATGCTTCTGCAGAAAAAGCAGCCTTTTGAAAAATCCAGAAGTTTACTCCATTAATCTTTACTCTTAGCAGAGTTGATCTTATCTGATAAGATAAATTCAGATGCCACAGCAGCAAAACTCTACACAGTAATGCTGACATTTGTCACCTGAGAAAACAAACAAACTAATTGTTTCCAGGAAACTGTACATGGTTCCCATGTATTTTATTTTGATAAAATTAGCTACAACAGGCTTTTCACTTCTCAACAAACACACCACAATATAACGTTTATTCACTAGAGGAAAGGGACGCATTACTAATAACATCATTTCAATTTGAAATATTCCAAAAGATAGGCCTTACATTATTATAAAATCTTAAAGATTGTGCTCTACAATACTGTCTATCTTTTAGGCTCAGCTTTGCTGATCTCTTTCTCTCTCTTGCTTAATAACTCCAAAAGTTATTAGATGCAAATGCACTAACCACAGCAAAGGGTGACTAATGGGCCTTTGCAATAAGCTACTTTTGACAGCAGTGTGTTATGTGTGTGTGTGTGTGTGTGTGTGTGCATCCATAGATGTTCGAAACAAGTGGCACTGGCCTACAGTTGAACCCAAGAAACTATTCTTACACATGCCTCACCTTTCATCCCATGACCCCATTATTTCTCCTTCCATAAAAAACTCACCAAACAGAACATGCTTGATTGCCCCAGCCCTCCAATTGCTCTCCCTCTCATAATGTTGTCTTAAGAAATGTGGAAACAATTGGACCTCCATTTGATTTTGGCGCTCAAAATGACTACCACATTGGCGTCCTCCAACAACCGTGTATGTGTGTGCCCGAGCTACACTCTCCCCCTACCCCCTCCTGGGATTGTGCCGAGAGATTCCAGAGGCTGTGTGATCCAGCTCCTCTCATCATGGCAAATTGAGCATGTGCGCTTGACGACCAGCTGAGTAATCTCCCAACACGTCGGATTTAACACACCACTCTGCAATCATAGAAAGAAAAATAACTTTGGGGAAGAAAAGTCATAAATAATCTGGTGGAGAGGGACCCTCACTCTGTTGCCCTTTTAACCTGGTTGAGAAAACAGTCAATAATAGAGGATTCACATGATTTTCTCTGGAGTTACATGGTTTCCATCATTAGGAGAACCAATTTATGACCGAAGGAGGATATTACTAACACTGAAAACCAAGATTTTTTGATAGAAATAAAGACTACTCATGCTCTGTAATAGGGACTATAGGGAGCATTTCCTGAATTGATCAATACTTTGACAAAAGAAGCAAAAAAATTGAATTCTGGTAAATTCAGTTTATTACATAGAAATAATTTAGAACGGGTATCTTCAGGCACTTTACAAGACAAACATACAATCCATATCTAATTCTACATAAATACATAATCAAGCGAATCTGATATCTCAAATATACTGTAACTATATACATGTCGATACAGATTATAAAATGCCAGTTTGTTCAAATTCGTTATCTTCATAAATAAGATGTCATACTACATACAACAGTGATCTTTTCTAATTGGTGATGCAAGTTGGAGTTATTTCAGTTATATTTTCAATGCCACATAGCATGTCACTGTCCGAAATGCAACATTCACAAGCGACAAACTCCCTTTGTTACAGGAGTGCAAAGGGTAAAATATAAATGTGTATGCATGTGCACAATTACTGAGTCACAGACTTGTCTGAAAGTCCATATGTTTCTCTGTGTGTAACAGAAGAGAAGAAGGGAGGGACAAAGTGAAAAGGAGGAGAAAAAAAGACAGTGAGGACGGGAGGGAGAGCAGTTGTTGGGTTTTGGGGGGAAAATGTGGTCATCAATTGCTGGCAGCAGATCGAGGGAGAAGATTATTGGATGGTAACTTGGCGGCAGATGTCTGATGAGTGTCTATTAACCTGCTTCATACATCTCGTAGGCTGTGTCGCTGATGGATTCAGACCAGGAGCCCTTGTCCCGCCCAATAGGAGGGGTCGGTAATCCCTCTCCAGGAAATAGCTGCCAGATACCTCAAGTTCTGATTGGCTGAATTTGTACTTCCCTGGCAAAGCTCGCAGAATTGGGAGACTATAGAGAAGATGTGAGTTAACCTCTACAACCCTTCCTGTCAATTGCTGCTCTATAAACTCCCATTCCTCCTTTTTGTTTCTCTCCTCCTTTCATCATATCCGTTTGTGCTAAGACCCATCCATACTCTGACCTGCTCATTTGTCTGTCTACTTATATTGTTCAATGTCCATTTCTTAACTGCTATTCCCTTTTTTGACCATTGCATGATTAAACCACAGCTGTGACCTAACCACACAAAGGATTTAAAAGCATGCGGTGTACTAGTACATTGCAAAAAATTAGAATATTGTGTTAAAGTGCAATATTTCTTGCCAGTCCTCCCAGAAAGTGAAATAGTTATTTAATAGAGATTTATTACAGACTAAAATATTGCATGCAAAAATGTTTGTTTTAGGTCCCAAATCCTGCTGGAAAGGAAAATCACGATCCCCAAAGCAACATGGATTCTGTGTCTCTACACTCTTCCTCCAGACTCTAGATTTATTTTAATCCAAAAACAAGAATCTGGACCACTGTGCAACAGTTCAGCTTCTTTTCTCCTTGGCCTTGATAAGATGATTCTAAGCTTGTCTCTGGATCAGGAGTAGCCTGTGTCTATCATTCATCTGTGTGTGGTGGCTCTTTTTGAATGGATTCCACTTGACAACCCTCTCAAGTCTATTGTTATCCCTGTTGCTGGCACACCTTTCCCTACAACACTTCTTCCTTCCACTCAATTTTCCAGATACAGAACTCCAAACAACCAGCTTCTTCAACAAGACATTTTTTGTACTTTAATGCAATTTTCTAATTTTTTTTTTATATGCATCATAGAACAATCCTGTGATAAACCACAGTCACAGGGGTTTGGTTTCTACCACGACTAATTTTCATGGATGTTATCTGACCAAGATTACGTCACATATTCTCTGTTAAAACTACTTCAGGTCTATTATATTACCACCCAACAGAGCATTGCAGAGTTGACTGCCCTTCTTTCTACACTCACATCAGAACATGGGAGGACTGAAAAATCTTTAAAGTGATGCCATATCTCACAATTTTTCAAGAGTGATTTAAACTAGCATCATATTTAAAAACAGCTAGGCTGTCATGCATTTTCACCATGGTAATCTCTAATGCCACAACTTGACAGTTTGAATGTTATCCACTAACCATTATTCACAATTATCAGGATCTCCTTCATAGTTACTCCTCAATCTGGACTATTCAATTAAAATTAAAATTCAGAAATACTTTATTGATAAACAGTTTGTGATTAACTAAATCTTCAGCTAATCTGTGACAAAACTATGGCAATTTTTTGTTTTTCCAATATATTGCAAAAATTGTGTATCACTTCATGAGCTGATTGTATTATTACACCGTATTAATCTTCGCTCAAAAAGACTGAAAGTATGAGAGTGAGCCTTTTTGGTTTAACTTGTTTGGATCCATTTCACCTGCAGGAACCCGTATCCCAAAAGGCTTATTGATATATGAGGTTTGCATCACCTGCCAATTGTTCATGTCAGTGCCTTACCTTTAGGTCTACATCCAAATCTTTTTGTTCAACATGAAAAAAAACACACAAAAATTCTAAAGGGGGAACTGCTTAATGTAAGTAATAAACTCGACCCTGTCGTCCCTTCATGCCAGTTATACCCATTAAACCTGTTTGAGCAGCGGCCTGCCAAGCAACGCGCAGAGCAACATGGCTGGCTTGAGGCAGTGTGGAGGGCAGAAGGAGGGAATATGTGGTGTGAGAGCTCAGGGTCTGTGCTCCACATCTGTTCCTATATTAAAGGCATATGGGCCAGGCCGGGCCAAGCGCTCATGAGCATGCACGGGCCGACGTCCTGAGCCCAATCAGTCTTGATGGGGCTGATGTAATGGACCTACCCTGGCCTCCCCTGTCCTCTCCAGCACAGTGCAACCACACTGCAATCCCGCATAGGAGGGTTGATAGCATGCCAACATGCTGTCAACACCTGCCCCTCAAGAACTAGTGGGATAAAGGGACACATGCAGAGGGAGAGACAGGATGGGGAAAGACTGGGGCAGAAAGAGAAAAGAACTGGGAAACAAAAAACAGTGGGAGCACAGAAAGAAGAAATGTCTTTATAGGAAGGTAAATGAGGAAAAACTATAATAAAGGACTACTTAATTTTGAAAAACCCAGTAATTATAAAAATAATTGATTTGCTTTGGATAATACTTTTATTATCCAAATACAATTTCCAATTTTTGGTAGAATCTGGACTAAGTATAGCTCATAATCACTTCCTTCTTTGGGAATCATGCTGCTTTTCATTTGCGTTGCAGAATGATGACATGCACCAATAGGTGGTGATGACATTAGTCATAGCATGGCTAAACTTAATAAGGAAAAAAAAAAATCCTGTTTGGTTTGACACTGCTTACTATTTCCTCCAATTTGTATTTTTCTCCACAATGGTTCTCCAGCCAGTTCTCAACAGGTTCTTGAGAAGAACTGGCTTGGTTTTCCACAGCCACCAGCTACCAGCCATGTCAGGTTGTCAGTCAAATCCAGTAAATGTTTGATCATCCCTTTTGAGAATCCAACCTCAGAATTTTTAGGTAGTTTTATAGACAGATTAACAACACAACACTTTACATTTTCTCAGTGTCCCTGCAAACAGATGCCCTAATCTTACTTTCAACAATGTTTCAAATGTGGGGAAATATTGATTTTAAGTGCAACTCATTGCCTGAGCTCTACTTAAATTTTGTGATTAGCAACCAATGGGGGAATTAATTTAAAGATCTTCCACTACGAATCAGACTTTGTTTTTATGTTATACTATCAAATACCAAACTGACACTGTAGATTAATTGTGGGACTAAAAATAATTTGGTCAATCAGTGGTCTCCATAATCTGACCTCTAGCTCAAACAAAAGGTCTTTCCTCGGGCCCAGCACCATGTTGTTTCCATGAAAGAAACAGTTTATTGGTTTGATTCGTACGGTTTGGCAGATTTCAGCCCAGCTAGGATGTTTTGTAAGAAAGCAATGGACTTATGTTTTCACCAATTTTCAATAGATTTTTTGTTTAAACTTTGTTTCAGGCTCTGCATATATAACTGATAGCATGTGTGAACTTTTAAAGAGTAAAAACTGAAATTAAATCAAGACTTTTTTTAACCAAGTTTAAGTGTAAGAAACATACACCATTTGAGTATTGCAGTTTTTATATTTTTATTTGTCGCTATATTTCACTTGGATTGTATAAAATGTCACATTACAGATGGAAAATTGTGGAAATGATTTATCATAGTTTCTATTATTTCAAGTCTATAAAATATGTATTTCAATAAGGTTGTGTAAACTTTTGAGGACCGCTGAAAGACCTATTTTGGATTGCTGTAACCTTTTTTATCATATCTGTGTAATGTACGTAAAAAAGTGTAATAAAATACAGTCCAACTCAACCTATCACGTTATGAGTTTTTCCTAGCAGCAGATTTCCACAGCTTGTTTTTGTCTTTTAAAATAAAAGGTCAAGCAGAGGAGAGACCGAACAGAGTGTGTGTAGAAGAGTGCATGTGGTTGTAGAGCAATCCTGAGGAGCCTCCATGCTCTGTTCCAAGCATGTCAGAAAATTAGGAGTCTGTGGAACAACATGTCCCCCTCCACATTTATCAGTGACACCGCCGCGCCTGGACCCGCACAATTGTGTTTTCATCTGCTCCCACAAACGACCATTCATCTTGGCTGTGGTGTAATAGAGAAGAAGTAAAAGGAAGGAAACAGGATCAAGGGGATCCTACGCTTTGGTGGACAGGTATGGTGGTGAGGAAAGGGTGGCCTGGCTGGATGCCTGACTTGGATGATTGAGAGCCATCTAAGGGTGACGAGGGGCTTGTGTTCGACTTGGGTTCTCAAAAGGATAAGGTGTAGTCAGTCTGTGGTGACCTGGGAGCTTGTCGCAGGGGATGTAATGAGGTCAGATTACAGGCTGGTCCGCAAACTGGCTGCAAAAGGTTGGCCCATAATCCCACAGCCATTAAAGCAATGCTTTGTTAAAAGTGGATAGAAGAGAGAAGGGGAAAAAAAAGAGAGGGAAAGAATGAAGAAGAGGGGGGTGGTATATAAGAGGTGTGTGGGGGGGGGAACTCAATAACACTTGATTCAATATGAAAAGCCTCTTGTTGCCACCCAGGAGAAGCCAGGCTGGGAAGGATGTGAGAGAAGCCAGCCGAGAGACTCCTACAACCAGGAACAAGACATGCCTTGTTCCGGGTATAAGGAGCAAACAGATTAAGATGAATTGATGCAAGCTCAGTGACTTTGGAGAATAGGAAAAAGAAAAAAAAGAAAAGAAAAAAAAAAACACCCACGGATCAATAAAGCTTAGAGAGCAAGCGACTAAAGACAGAATCTCCTCTCACATTCACATTCAGTAGATAAAACTCAATCAAGTAAACTGTCTCTGACTCCATACACCCTATTTTGTAGGGCTTATGTAAAAAATAGGTTTTTATGTACAAACACGTACCAAATACGATGAAACAATGAGGTTTGAAGGAAATAAATGAAGTTTGCAGTCAAAGTAAAAAAAAAAAAAGAAGAAAAGACATGTTTCAATGTCAAGGAAAGAAAGCACATGTGAGTACATTTAAAAGCCATTTTTGGACAGTTATTGATGTTTATTTTTATCATTTACAGCTTGGTTTAAAAATAATATATGCTTGGCACACTGAGTGCACAACAGGTCACGAGGGCTTTCACGCGTGGATCAGAAAATAACGCCTAATGCTAGCAAGCTAGCACACATCCATGTCCCACAGTGCAGCGTGACAGATCAGTGCCTAAGCCGGCCTGGCGGGACTCGCGCCCTGATGTTTGCAGAGATCAGAGAGAATCATCTGGGTTAACATGGTAATTATACTGCAAAGCCCCGCTATCTCGTTCTGGATCTGAAACTGTTTTTCTCTTCTGTACTCGGTGATCTCGGGCCTCCAGTCAGGAGGAGCAGCAGTGGTTTCCAGAGCTAATCTCCCAACAATCGTTCCACTGGTACCAACCTAATGAAAGACAGCATGCTGTGAGAGCATATGTTTGACTACATTAACAAATATGGGTGTAAACCGTCATTATAAAAGTGTTGTAATATTGACATATTTTAAAGAAGATTATTTTATAGCAAACCAAGTATAAACAAAAGGGAACCTACTTAAATTTGAGCTTCGAGACACAGCTGACATTTATGAACATTTATGAACATTCTAAAGTTTTATAAAAGATATATATGGTTATAGCAAAATTAAGTAATGTAAGACTTAAACATTTTGCAGGAAACTATTTGGCAAGTGATAAGTGAATAAGGTCGGCCAATACAGACGATATATCGTGCGTCCCTACTTTATACTGCAAAGTATAATGTAAGGACGATGCTAAAAAGAATGCCAAAAAGAAAGCCCAATATAAGACTAAGAGTTTTGAACAATACATCGATGTCTAACTAAAGGCTGTGCATTCAGCTAATTGGACAGAGTTTCTCTGCAGTAGAGGCTCACACATGACAAGAGGCAAAAAGTCAGAGAAAGTTTGAAATGATATAGTTTTCAAATTTTCTCACACAGACTTACTATGTGTCATTGTTTGAACTAAGTCCCCTTTTTTTTTTGCTTAGTGTGTTGAGTCAGTGGCCTTAAATGACAACTTACTCACGATGCCCTTTTTCAAAATCAATTGAAGAAGAAAGTCATCAACGTTGGCAGAAAAATGGAAGAGTTCAAGGTTGGCCAACCAGTCTGAAATGACAGAATCCCTGTGGCCATTGTGCTATAAATGAGCTTAAACTGCCTTTTATTGGTTTGCAAACTGAATCGACAGGCAGAATATTGAATATTTATTAATCTGTTGTTAGAATAGTATTGCTATAATGGGCTGCCATCCCTTTTTTTTTACCACTTGTTAGACAATTTCTGAGAGAATATTGCAAGAAAATGTCTAAAACACAAGTTAGAACACTTTAAGCAGGTCATTTTGACTCACCAGAAGGGGTAAAACAATTAAATGGAGATAAGGTTGACATTAAAATTAAATGTTAACACAAAGAAATAAATTCACTGTGCTTAGACCAGTAGAAAGGCTAAAATCATTTCAACAATTGAGATGAGCTAAAATAAACAAAAATAAATAAATCAAAATTTTAGTCTCCCTTGTAGAAACACTAATGATTTTAAAAACATTTCATCAAAAGAAGAAAATTATTCAATTTAACGTTCTGTTTGCGCATAAATGTAACTTTTGTTGTTTTTTTTAACAGAATGAGGGGAAAAAGAGAAGTGTTTAGCTTCAACAGTTCGATAAATTTAAAATACAATCAGACAGACCAATGTCCTTCAATTAAACTGTTTCATTACAGCAGAAACTCATTGATTTTGGTGGGTGTGCCGCCATGACGGCTGTTTCCCAGTTTGTTTGTTTGTGTTTTTCTATATTTATTGTAATGTGTATTGCCTCCATGACCGCAGGTGTGCCCTTTCACCCCACAGTCATTAGCCTTTGCAGAATGGGTCTCCGAACTGCAGTACGCTGGCGCAAAACACGTGCAGACAAAAAGAGAGACAGAGAGCAGCAGAGAGAGCGCGGGAAGAGGAGGACGGCTCCAGGGCCAATTACAGCCCCAAGAAAACAAAGGGCCATATTTCAATGATTCCTCCAGCTGTGCTGTTTATGAGCTGTGTGCTTAGTCTCTGTGACCTTCACCTCCACACTTGCCCTCTCTGAGGAAAAACAAGCTAAAATTGCCTGATGCTCAATCTCTCATTTCCACTTATTTTTTATTTTTTTCTATTTACACTTTTTTTTTACTGTTATTTGCTTCAGGGCTCCTGTAATATGTGTTATTTCATTTTTTAAGGTAAAGCCCTTTTTGTGCCACCAGAGCACATTGCCATATTTGAAAAAAGCTTAGATGTTAAAAAAAGAGCAAAATATGGGCTAATCTAAGGCTTAATGGCGAGGTGTGCGCCGTATGTAACCTTTATAACTTTGCTTGTCAGTCAGACCTCCACCTCAGCCACACATACACTCTAGTGTACAGTCATTACAGACCTTATAAGCAGGGTCTGGGTATCAGTCACTGTGGCCCTTTGACAGGTCTAACCTTCCCAAGCGGCAGGATACACCATCTTCACTGCACTCCTATTGACCAAAGCAATAAGCCATTCTATATGGTGTATTAAAGTAATTTTCCACATGCTACCTCAGCACGATCCATTGTTCATGCACGCTCTTGCTGACCATGAAGAGAGACTGAAGGGGGAAAAAACGTCTATGCTGCCAGACTGAGATAGAACAACTTTCAGTTTATCTAATTTAAAAAATAAACACGCATATCTTTCCTAATAAGTGGAGGTATATGTACACCTAAAAAATGAAGTTATTTTGGACTCTCATGAATCTAGAAAACAGATTAAATGGGAAAAAGTCAGAGGGCGCAACATTTTTGTATTTTTTTTCCGGAATTTCTTTTTAACAAATAAAAGTTTTACAAACATTTAATTTTCATTTTGAGAGAACTTGCATTATAAATCCATCTCACTTTTTGTTGTTGGATGTTTTATTTCTTTTGTGACTCCAATAGGAGGCCACGAAACAAAGGCATCTGAAACACAGCAGGCCTCCAATGTTTCACATGAGGTCAGTTTTCATGAAGCAAAAATAAAAAAAAAACTCTTTGGGGAGAGTTCCAAGGTGAAAATCATTGTTAATCAAAAAGACCAGAAAGGCTTTCTTTATTCTTGCCAAAAACAAAAAAACAAAAAAAAAACATTAATATTTTTTAAGACCTTTGGGAAATTTATTCTGTGGACATTTTTGAATGTTGTTTGTCCAGTTACATCTGCCATAAAACCAAAAAAGTTTATAATGATGAAACCAGGAATTCTGCTCTCTATCAGAAGTCCTGAAATAGATTACCCAGACATCAGTTCACTTCATAAATGCTTGCAGAATCCAAGTTCAGTTGTTTTTAATGCTGCAGGAAAGTGAATGGAGACACCCTACAAGTCCACCTCACAATGATTAAAAATATAGAAATGACAGCTTTGGAGAGGCCGAATCAATCAAAGTTCTGACTTAAACCCAATCGAGATGCTGGGACATGACTTGACACAAGCTGTTCATTACTCATCCTCCGGTGTGGCTGAATGAAAATGATACTGAAAAGAGAAGTGGCCAAACTTCCTCCAGTGTAGCTGCAGTTTCAGCCACCATTTGTCTAATAGGACCATGTTCGTTTGATTGGCTCTTTTCCCTTTGTTATTAAAATGCTTGGATGCTTGGAACATTAACTCCAAACACCTAAAAGCATCTCCAAGCATCTAAACGTTGCTTCAATTCAAAGTTTTAAATTCCATTTCAATCTGTTTGAATTTCATGACGAGAAAAGGAAAAGGAAGGCATTTTTTCGCTGGGAAACATTGCGTGTGTAATAGGCCGAGGTCATCTGCGTAGCACGGTGTCTGCCCTTCCCTGCTCCTTGTGTCAGAGGTGGTGTTGGAACCGCTGTGTACCTCACCCTGGCCTCTGCTGAAATCAGCGCTACTTCGGGACCATGTGACAAATGATTCCAATCTAGACTGAGCGCCCTTGACTTGACCCTGACCAGTGTAGACAATAAGGGCAAGCTCAGTCACTGGAAAAGATGTTCTGCGCTAATAAACCCGAGCGCAGAGCAGCGAGCAGCGGCACAGCTTGGTTGGAGGTGGTGATGGAGGGATGAGGGGTTGTGGGGTGGGGGGGTTCACGGAGAACTGGAGGGAGGAGGACGGGTTGGGGAGTTCAGGTTCTGACCTCTCAGGTGCAGGTTGATAATGAGTCTCCCTGTTTGCTCTGTGAAAATGACCTCAGAGAGATGAAAGGAGCCAGAGCACAACAAAGAGCTCCATTCTTTGCTCTTCTGAAATGGGATCAGTCTTGAGGATCGCCTTATGAATGCACTTTTTTTTTTTCATTGCTTTTAAAGGGCACTTAAGCCAAAATACAAACATGTAAAAGTAGTGGGGCTGGATGCTGCCACATAAGCCACTAACAAACCACGCACGCCGCCCGTCAGACCCCACACATGCAGGCAAACCAGCCAAGACCACAGATAAAAGCAAACACACACATTCGAGCAGAAACATATGCATACACACCAATGATATTACAAATCCTGCTTGTGCCTCCCCTTGTCTCCCTAATAAACCCTATAAAATGAGTGTGCTCCTGCCAAGCATGGTGCCGTAAACATGCTACTCCAGAAAAGGTTCTGGGCATCCTGCTAGTTATGCTAATGAAACCCCCACCCTCAACTGTTTTTTCACTCTCTCCTTATCCTGCTGGCACAGCCTTCAGTCTTCCACTGCATACCACCCGATTGTCATCCCATGCCCCTGTTCTGCTGGCATCAGACAAGATAATACAGAGCAAAACGAAGATCCAAGAACCCTTGTATAGAAATATGGCAAGAGAATAATATGGTTATTATTTCTTTGAACTCAAAACCAGGCCATTGTTTTTTTTAAGTTTTGTGTTCCAATTTGTAGCAAAATATGGTACAAAAATGATGATCCAAAAAAATTTGCATGTGTGGATGGCCAATCATACAAAAAAAGAAGCATTTCTTAGGATACGATCTAAAAGTTAATTTATTTTGGTTGATTAATTTGAAAAGGGAAAATTATACATCTTGCGGTTTTATTACAAAGTTATATATTTCATCATTAATTGCTGGTAATAACTAATTAAAACAGTTACTTAAAATGCAAGACTCGGTTTCTTAAAATGTCTTTTTATAAAAATAAAAATAAGCTAAAAATATATGTTTTTAATACAGCTGTAAAAAGCATCTCCAACTACAGCAAAGCATGTGCACTCTGAATTTGATGGATCTACTGAGATGCTGTGCTATCAGCTCGAGCTCATCTGCATTATTGGCTCTGGTATCTATAATCTTCCTCTTGATAGCATCTCATAGATCCTCTTTGGGGTTTAGGTTATGGTATCATTTCTTTTTTGCCGTGTGGGCAGGTGGCAAGTCCTGCTGGAAAATTAAATCAATAATTTAATTAAGCTCATCAGCAGAGGAAAGCAGAAAGTGCTTTTAAATTTCCTTATGGAAGGCTGCGCTATCTTGAATTTTGTAAGACCTTGAACCAAAATCAGGAGATGGCATAGGACCTCAAATTATTCCTGATCATGGAACATTTTCAATGGACCTCAGGTAGTTTTAATTACGTGCCTCTCCACCTTTTTAATCAGAATCTGGGACTTTGATCTCCAAATAAAATGCTAAGTTTTATCTGTAAAGACAGCTTCGGCTCCTTTTTACCCCAGGTAAGACATAAGATGCTTCAGACAATGACTCTGGTACAGGAATGGCTTAATACAAGGAATATAACTGGACATGTCTGTGTCTGATAGCCTTTGAAGCACTGTTTGCATGTACAGTTCACACCTGAGTCTCCCCAAAGCTCTTGAGTATGCTTAAAATGACTTTCAATTTTATAAAGAAACTGAATATGGGCTTTTTTCTCAAGTTGTAAGCAACAATCATTAATATTTACCATGGATAAAAGCTTGACATGTGTTAATGTCAGTAATGAGTGTATAAATAATGAGTTTTACTCACTTTTCATTGGTATTTGAACTTATTAAGATGCATCTATGTTTCACTAAATTCTCCTGAGTTTCGCCTCATGGGTTTTGAGAGTAATTTGCGGTCCAAAAGTAAACACCAGACTTTGTGTAGCCCCTGTGCTGGTTCAAAAGAGCCTATCAGCAGGTTCTTTGTCATAGGGACTTTAGGGAACTTAGTGGAACTTCGAACTGGGAGGTGGAAATGCTGGGCACGACAGGAATCACTGAATTTCGCTGAACTCTGCTGAGAGTCAATCTGGAAACTAGGATTATGTCCTCCATCCTTTGGCTCCTAAATACAAAAGCCACTTGCAACTGCTGCCCAGAGTTTTGTTTGTGTGAATCCATGTGTGAGTAGGTGGGTGAGGAGGCACATTTGTGCTCCTCACACAAATGCGTGTGTGTATTCGTGTCTTCATGCATCTTCAAGGTCTTCTGTGCATGTTGCCTCAGTAAGTCGGGCTCCGACATGTGGATTTGCGGCTTGACTGCAGAGGAGTTTATCACAGATAGTTACACAAGAATGTGCTGGAGAAGGAACAAACCACGGACAGTCTAGGCTGGCAGATGCTGAGCTTCGGCCTACACAAGTCCCCCCGCACTCCAGACTCGCACACTTCAGCCCCCACCAGGCCTCTCTGAGCTTATAAAGGGCAGCAGGGAAACACTGAAACACAGGAGAGCTCAAATGAGCTTTCCTCACCCTTCAGCCCCCTTAGCTCACTTTCATCTGCCAAACCTTTTACACAGTAAACACACTGAGACTTACAGCATGCACAAATGTAAATGTTTTACACTTCGTGTTACAAAATAAAATTCAAAATATTAATTTTGTCTAATTAGCAGTGGACATATGTGGACCAGGCATGCACTTATTGATTCAAAAATTAAATATGTATGTTTTTCCAACAGGATTTTCATAAATAAAATGCATTTACCATTACCTCTAGATATGGCCATACAAGTGAGCAATGTTAATCTCAAATTAGATCTGTAAACGCTGTGCAATTTGAGAACAAAATACATGTAAGACATGGAGCTTTATACCAAAATACTGTTGGAGACAAGAACCTGGTACTGAAAACCTAACTGCTGCTGCAAAACAAATACTAATACCTTAAGATAAACTGAGAAAAACACAAATTTGCTAGGCTAATTTGCTGAATTTCTGAATATCTGCAGAATGTTGTATTATGCAAACAAGTGACCTCAAGGTGAATGTGGCAACATTCTGGACGGTGTAATCCCATTCATAGATTCATCGACTGCAGACACCGTTATCACTGTTTTCCATTGTCCACCGAGACATCTCTGCATAAATCCAACAATAAAGAAATGTTACTGTCGCATGCTAAACAAAGTGTGAAGTTTGAATAAAGTGTGAACTCAATGACTTTCCAGGTGTTAATCAAAAACTCTAAACAAATAGGCTTTTAATCTTGTTTACCTCTGACCTCATATTTGGTCTTCTTAAACATGCTTGCTGTGTTCCTTACACAGCTTGCTCCAAACTTGAAATAGTATAGCTGTCTCTCAGCAGTTTTCTTCTTGCCAGTTTTACATGGAAATTACAAAATCTGTCCTGCTTATAACTTATACGTGTCTCGGTTATTTATTATTCCTCCTGACATTTAGATATCTGCTGGTGCTCTTGACTGCTTCCCGTTTTTCCATTTACATCTGTTTTTAGTTTTCAAGTCTTCTTATATTGTTTTTCTTGTAGTGTGTTAAAAGGTGCTAACAAATAACATATTTTTATTATTAAAGCTGTGCCAGGCTTTTTAAGAGACCAGTTTTTCTAATATACAAAATGTTCACTTTCTGAACATGTTGTGAATCTGTTGGTATGAATCTGCTGATGTTCAGAAAAAGGGGGTATGTCTCAGGAAGACTGTGTGCTTAAGAGCTGGGGTGAATCTCTGCATTGGTGTAGTGAATTGGAAATCAAGGTTTATAAGGGCACTGGCAAAAGGCTCTCCTCTGCCCTTTCAAGATAATGAAAAAATTGAAGCGGGAATTAAAATCTGACCACTGCAAAACTGAAAGTGCACGGAGGTAGGAAGATGAATAACCTTGTCCACTGGTTTGCTGAATTCGGGGTATCAATGCCTCCTCAATTCACTTACTTTTCGTAATCATCAAGGTCAAAAGGCAATTTCTGCAACGGCAGAAATAAATAAAACAGGTTGAGAGCAAATTAAATCGAAAGGGGAACAAAGTCATGCCTCTGGCTAGTAACAGAAAAACAAGGGGTAGAAAATCTCACATGAAAGCTAATTTCAGATAACATCAAGCTTTGCTATTTGACTAATTAGAATACACTTTACTCCTTATACAAAAAATGCCTTTAGCAATTTAAACATTTTGTGTAAAAGATTTTTGTTATGCAAAGCATTATTTTCCACATCCGTGACGGCATCCAAAAGCTGTTGATAGTGAATATGGTGGGTTAATCCAATTGTTTGTAATTATTGCATTCCATTAAGAGACCTGATAATGGCTGTTTTATTTTTCAGCAGAGGTTTAACTATATCAAATAAGGGCCACAAAGCAACCCTTTAGTGAGACGTAAAATGTTTTTCTTATTTTAGCAAAGTTCTATCAATGTCTGTGTCAGCGCCAGAAGAGATCTCCAGAGTGCGGTCCGACTGCGGCTCCTGCTCCTCTGTGCAGTGGCTCCAAAGCATCCTTACACACCATCCGAAGCTCTGTCACATGACTACATAAAGCGTCCTCTCTCTGGAGACTTCCGCCTAGAGACCTTCACAACAAAAGTCTTTCAAAGCAACCTTATTCAACAACCGGTTTCTCTGCAACAAAAGTTAAACACGTGAAGGATTTGTTTCAAACAACAAACAGTTTTTGCTGAAACTAGGTTCAAAGCCCTGGACTAGTTTACACTGAACTTCTGGATACCTTTTCAGAAGGCCAGGGTGAAGGTATTGCTGTCATCTATTGCAACAGTTTCAACCTTGTGCACCGTCTCCATATTCGCTGTTCCATCTTTCGAACCTTTATTTCACAGGCTCCAAAGACCACAGTCACTGACAAGTGTAATAATCTGCAAAACAGAACTGCTCACCACTCGAATCCCATCTATCCTCTGCCCAGAACATCTCCCTCTTTATCAACAGCCAGTCAGTCCGTTTCCTACAGTGTGAAACCTTGGAGTCATCTTTAACTCCTCCCTCTCCTTCCAATCCCAGATCAATACCATCGTCAGGGCATTATTCCCCCTGTTCCCATCCTTCTCTCTCTCACTAATCTCTTCAAATACTTACTCACACCATCATAACTTCAATTCTCCATCATGATGAAATAGATCCCAAACTTTCAAGCTTCCCGTTTCCTGCTTTTTAAGCTAAAAGTCTGTAATTTTTCAAATAAAACTCTATTTGTTTGCTGTTCATTGCTATCAAGAAGAATGCTACTTTTTAGAAAAGTATCTTCACCTGGCCACATGGCCTGTCCCTGCCTCCAGTATCCCTGAATCTGCTCTCTTAGAGAACGACAGAATAATTTGTTGGAAAAGCTTGATCATATAATATATTTATTCCTAAAAAAAAAACAACAAAAAAAAAACACACAAAATGCCTGAACAGGTGATAATAGTTTATTAATGTTCAGTTCGTCTGAGAAAATGCGAGTACACAAGGGAAAGAGTGATGATATGGTTTAGGTCAATATTTTTCACAATGATGCATTTTGGGAGGCGCGCCTCTACAAGGCGTGTGTGAAACAATGGGTGTCATAACTGTCCTGTGCAGCATATTCATCACTGCTCCCCCTGTAATCAATCTGCTTCTCCCCTTGCAAACATCTCTTCCAAACCTGCGTTAAACGAGAGACCATCTTTCACCGTGGCACAAAAGGTTGGCTTCCAGGATGGTGATGTCTCCCTCATCTATGCAGCTGTGTGCAGGAAGCAGTGCAAAACAACTTCCTCTGGATGTTTCCATTGACAGACTGATTAAGTGGGGAGATGTTAGTGAGTTGTATTCAGTGGTGGAAAGCACGCGTATGCTTTTACATTTAAATTTAAAGTTAAAGTGTCTAAAATGACAGTATATGTCTGTAAAATAGCATTAGATTCAAAAACTCATGCTCATGCTTTCTTATGTATTTCATCATTGTGGAATTTTGACGGTTTGTCAAGATGACAACTGGGAAACAAGTATAGGACCCTGCATATGTCTTCAAGATGCTTACATTTCTCCATATTTACAGAAAGAAACAGAAATGTATCTTTGTGGGATTTATGTGATAAACACAAAGTAGTGCATAACTGGGAAGTGGGAGGAAAAAGTCCATGTGATTTGTAAAAATCTTTACTAAAACAGTTTAAAAAGACAAAATGGAGAAGTGTGGTGTCCATTTATATTAAGCTTCTGTTTAATCAATCCTTCATAGTACCTACTTTTGCTGCTGTTACAGCTACGAGTCATATGAGATATGTCTCTATCAGTTTTCTGATACAAAATCTCAATAAAACACTGACATTTCTAGCTGTGATGTGACAAAGTGAAAAATTGTAAGTAGTATGGATACTTTTTCAAGGCAATGTAGAGAAGTTGTCCATACGCTTTGCCAAAATTATTTTATAGATAAGAACGAGAAGAAGTCAACAGTATTTATGTTATTTTACTTTATATTATCATACTGCAGAAATTATTCAAATCTATGATTTGTCCTTAGAGAAGCGGCGCAATCATGGCTGAAAATCAATTTCAGGGACATCAGGAAAAATCAAAAAAGCTTGCTCAGTGCCAACAGGGCCAAGGGCTTGTACAAGAGAAGAGAGACTGTTTTTTTTTTTCATCATCGTTTCGCTTTTTCTTCTTGCTGAGGATAATCAGCCAACAACAGCAGAGACCACGCTGCTGGTAGAAGCCAGATCCTCATCCTGTTTGGAGCTGCAAGTGATGTGGAGCCAGGTAGCATCCAATTAGTGCTTAGTGCAACTTAATGCGAAGTGCTGGCACTCGGCTCGCTGAATCCAACTAGTTGTCATAGAATTTGCATGCTCCCTCTGTCAAATTCCTGAACATTTGCTGATTTGCTTTGCCTTCTCACTGCACCATGAAGTTGAAATGAGACGTTTCCATCGATGCTGCGCCTTGTACGGCCATTTTCTGCTAAAGCAGATTGGCCTGATTACTGATGAGACAGCAGGCATGTCAGAGAAAGTTGCTTGATGCTTACTTACAAGTGTATTGCCAAAGAACTGCATTTACTCATTTGACACGGAGCAATTTGTTATGGCACAGATTCTGGTGCTCTTTAATGGATCTATATATGCTGGGGAAAAAGTGTTAAGATAATTGAATCTTTAATGATCCTCTATTATCTTTTCGCATTGAATGTTGTGTTTCAATGTTGAAAGCAGTGCTGGCTTCATAAGGTGGTCTTTTTCTGTTAAATCATGGTTGAAATCTTACAGATAAAGTCATGGCGGATACTTGTGCCTGAGTTTCAGCACCTTCTCACTTTCTTGGCAACTTCTCTTGCTTTTCCCCTTACTCCATGGGACAATATGCAGCTGTTCACAGGCTACAAAATCAGACAATTGTTTTGTCATGGAACGTCTGTTTAAACAGCAGCTTCCTTCTTACTTTTCTCCCAGTGTCAGGGTTCAGTGGGAGGTCAGACCACTTTTTTGGGTTAAGAGTATTTACAGAGACTTCACAGTAAAAGGGTGGAAAAGTCATTCCTTTGTGTTTTTCTTCAGTGATGTCCTCTCTTTGAGCATTGCTTCAGTTTTAGTGGCCGACATGAATATGGAAGATAAATAGGAGCCATCTTCTGAGCTCCTGCCAAACTCTACAGGGTCGTTCTTTCAACCATGAAATCGTCTTTGCAGGGAGAACATAGGCGAATTTGGATGAGTTAGCAGCACTTTTATGTTTAGGAAATTTTCCTGACCTTTGTTTTATGTTCTTGGCCATAAAGATCAGGTGAAATGCTATCATAACAGAAAAAAAAATGGTGGTCTATTATCTCCCATAATTCGTCAGGACATCTATCATCATTCATCCACTGCTCAGGCTACCTGGCACTGATCTCAGAACACCCACACAGACCTGAGATCTGGAGCTTTCTTTTTATTGCCTTGTCTTGGTTATTTGTCCTTTTGATTATTTGGCTCCAGAACCACATATGCACACAAAATAGAGATGAACGCACAAATAATGATCAGGGACTAAAGCTGCTGCTCCCAAAACTTCTTGTGCATAAAGAGTAGCTGAGACACACCTTGATATGTGTATCGGTTGCTCTTTCTCAACTCAAACGATTGCTTTTATAGTGTGTGCTCAGTATAAAGAGATGAACAGATTCCATCCAAAAAGGACATACTCATGATGAATTTAGCTTGACAAAATAACACCATAGATGGAAATTCTGTGAAAAGACTGATGACAGAAAGTAAATCTGAGAACGAAAGCAGAAATCCTTTGAAAGAGTTTTGGCAGCATCCCTGTGTGTACTCATATGTGATATAAATTTTGCAGGTCATGGCTTGCCTGAACAATTTCCACTGTAGAGTCGACATACCCCTTTTTTTTTTCATATTTTGTCATGTTATAACCAAAAACCTGCATGCGTTTGTTGAGATTTTGTCTGGGCGACCAGTAGAAAGTAGTGCATGACAATGAAATGAAAAAGATGCATAGATAAAAAAAAAAAAATACAAGTAGAAATCTGAAAATGCATTGCGTTACAAATTTTGCTTTAATTAGTATATAGTCTTTTGGGGTATATTTCCTGAGGGAGTCTTCCCAAGGGATCAATAAAGTCAAGTCTAAGTCTAAGTCTAAAGCATTATTTTCTTTCCACTTTATAATTACACACCACCTCATGTTGGTCTATTACATACAATTTTAGTAAATCATCATAAAGAATGGGGTTGTAGTGTGACAAAATATTAAAAAATTCAAGGGCAAAGAATACTTTTGCAAGGAGTTTTATTCAGTTGCGTCATTTTAAGAAAGTTGTTCTCTCCAGACTAGGTAGTTAGTATTCAGATAGATTATTATTATTTATGTTCATTAAGAAATTACTGTAGTTTGAAATATCAACATACATGGAAATTGTTCTCTTTTGGAAGTGTGAACTACAGCAAAAAATATATATATATATCAATATGTATGTATGAAAATAGCCATTTTCTTTTGCAACTCTTATTTGTTCTGCAATTGACTTCATGTTTGGTGCGATAATTCAGTTTTATGTTGAAAATAAAAAAGCGGTACAGAAGAGAGAATATTAGTCAACACTCTGAAGGCGACCCTCTGAGAAATATCACTTTTCTGCAGTGACTATGTGTGATGATCTGCTGTAGTAATCTTCTGGTTTCAGAGTCATGCCCTTTACTGTCCCTCTGCTATTTAACCACCAGACATACACAGTTTGATAAATGTTTGGTCTGACCTTCTAAATTTGTTTTCCTTCCTCTTAACAGAGATTTTATTTCCCTTGGACAGACCAGACAAAGTCTGTGTGTGTTGTTACTATGTGTGTGAAAATATCTCTGTCTGTGCATGCCTGCTTGTTTATCTGCTGGCAAAAAAGAAGAACAGAAAAACAGCCCATAAACAGTCATATAATATCTAGCCTTCCATTATTGGCAATTACTTAAAGCTTTGGTTATATAAAAAAAAAAAAAAATAAAAAAAAATTAAAAAAAAAACTGAGAAAGGAAGAGAAAACTCAAACACTACTTGAACCGGGATTCCAACCGTCCCCTGACCATCCATCTCACAGGCTACAACCTGGAAAGAGTTAAAGTCGCCATAGGCCAGAGCAGAGTCAACATCTTGCACGGCTTGCTGGCCGACTGAGCCAGATCGATATCTGCAAATAATAAATTGGCTCCCCAGAGGGGCCGCACTAAACCTTCAGCAATGCTGCCCTGGAAAAGTCCACAATTGGTGTGTGTGAGACTCAATAAGCCAGGTGAATGACTGTGCCGGGGCACATCTTTAGCACTCCATAATAGAAAATTAATGGTGCTCAAATCTGTGCTGAGGGCACCCTGAGGGTTACCTAATAGGCCTTGTTAGGTCTGTCATCTCTCCCAGAGTGCCCTAAAATATTGCATGCAAACACAAGTAGCCGAGAAGAAAGAGAACCGTGGATGTTCATTTGTGTACAGGTAATGTGAAAAGAGTTACATTGTTCACAGCACAAACAATATAAAGAACAACAAAGAGGTAAAGACAGCTGTACTTAGTTCTGCATGCATTGTTTAAGTTACTTCTTAGACAACTTGCAATTTAATTTAGTTGCCCCCTTTTATAAATTAGCAGAATGTTTTTCATCAAAGGCATTTGTCTAGAATTGATCTTCCCTATATATCTTAATACAGAGGGGTAGGTATTACATATGTTAATTGCAACTTATTTTAAAAACTAATTTGCATTCCTAAATAGTACAAAGATGTGCCCATGTATGAATCTGAATTATTATTATTATTATTATTATAGAAAGTATAGGCAGTGGCTATATAGATGTAAGGTTTATCTTACAAGCAAAGGGCTGCGAGGTTATCATGTTCAGAAACCGTCCTATCAATCAATCTTTTCTATGAACTTAAATGCAATCACTTCATTCCATGTTTATCTCCTAGTATTAAACTCAATAAACACAAATTACATTAACTCTCACTCACATGGCAGCTTATTCACCTCTAATTACAAAAGTTGGGCATGCATTAAAAAAGTAAATATTAGCCAATGCATGGGCTCATAATTTAACATCCCTGAAGAGCTTAACTAATCAGTAATTTGTCACCACGTTGCCATTCGATACACAGTCGTGGTCATTCCAGATTTTACCATCCTCGTTTGCACATGCAAAAAGACCAAAGGCAGTACAATTTCTGGGGAGGAGTTTCTTGCTGCATCTCTCCTCCCATATCACTCAAGTCTGGACTCTAACAAACTATATGCTGCACTGACTCTGAACTTACCCACATGCTGCCACAATGCCATCCTGAAATGCAAACGGAGCGTGTCATCCTCCATGGGCCATTAGAGCTGTTTCCGGAGACGATGGAAGATTCTGGAGCACAAAGCCAGCTATAGAAAACATAAAGTTCCCACTGAGGTGAAGAAAAAACAGTATCTTTAAATTGTTGAGCTTTGAAGTTAGTATACTCCATAAGTCTGGCAAAAATCCCACAGACAGGTAAAACTCTAGCAGTGCAGATGAAGACAGAACAACGCAGACAACACAAGGAACGAGAAATAAAACAGCTTTATGGTGCTGAGCTGTGTTGATCTGATGTTTTAAACTCCCTGTGTGGATGTCTATCTGTCTCTGTGTGTTCATGCCAGTGCCACAAAGGGGGAAAAAAAAACTCGAAACAGCCTATGAGAAGAAAAGAAAGCCTGGTTCCTCATCATGCGCTTGTTAGCTTGTCCAATCTATGGCAATCAGCACAGTCCCAAGGGTTGAAAGACACGAGAAGCTGGGGAAAGGGAAGCCGGGGCTGAGGAAAAGATCAATACTGCACTGTGAAACAAGAAGTGTGGGCTATTTACTCTCCATTGATCTGATGATGCTGAAGAAACACCTTACTCTGCTATTAAATTGAGGGTATAAGTCTACTGTGGAGGGTTCTTTTTCTTCCGCTCTGTCCCTGTCTATCTCTTTTTCTTCACCTCGGGGTCATGAATGTACTATAAACATCCACAAACGAACAAAAATGGATTGTTTTGGCCAGAGAAAGTAATTAATCTGCTTTAAAATGTCAAGGGAACAGGCACCAATGGCCTGTCCTCAGTTTACCTTAGCGCAACAAGAGAATCACAGCACAGGACAGACTACAAAGAGAGGCATTGAAACGCAAAACCAATCAACAATGAGGTCGTGTTTGAAGAGAGTAGAGGACACATTGTGAGACCATTATCAGTAGCAAAAATGAATACTCAATATTTCATTTTCTGTGAGTTCTGCAATGATTAACAAAGACATGTCACCAGAAAAAGGAGCTATTTTTTTATTCTTGAAATTAAAATATTATATTAAATTAGAAAATTGAACAAATGCTATAATGCTAAACATGGTTAATGTCACATCACAGCACATATTTTTTTTCATTCAATATTTCATCAGTTATGTATCCTCCCATTCATTGTTTTGTATGTGCTTTCTCAGAGTTGATGAACAACAACTTATTAAAGCATCATGAATCAGAGACAGACTGATGAAAGAGAAAAATCATCCTACATGACACACATACAGTGAAACAAGGTGGTGGTTCTATCATACTATGGGGATGCTATTCTTCAAAGCTGCAAGCTTTATAGCATCGTGTAATTTGGGGGTGAAAAACATTTTTGAAGACGCAATACACTTGCAGCTTCACCTTCCAGTGGTTAATCCTATAGCTAAAGAGCCCCCAGGACATCAGCATTTCCTTCCTTAACTCCTCCTGAGTACTGCTGGGGCCCAACTGGGGTAAAGAGCCGTGAAATGTTGCCTCAATAGTTAGAACAGCAGCAACCTCAGGTCATAGTGCTGCCCCCATTGGACTGATTGGTAAATCATTTCATCTTTTTCTTTTCTTATCCTCAAGTGTCAATCAGATTCAGGACCTGGACTCAGAATACATGACCTTCTACAATTGCTACAGAGTTCAGTATTCTTTGTAAGTTCAACTCGGCCAGAAGAATATCTCTTTATCTTGATTTATTCAGAAATCTTAAGAAGGAAACTGCAGAATCTCCATGACAGCCATCGACATCCCATTCAGACTGGCTGTAAATGACCAGTACTTGTACAATGGGTTAAGTCCAGAGGACTGCAAGGCATTTTACCTTACATCCATCCATTCACGCACTGATGGTAGCAAGCTATTAGCCCTTTTACCACCAGCAGCAGGAAAGGCAGGTGAAAAGTCTTGTCCAAGGACACAAAGACGGAGATAGAAGGAGCAACCCACTGACGCAGCAGCAGCCAGTACAGCAAAGCAGCATGTGCAGCTAATGGCAGTGGTTGGACTCTGCTATCATCAATACAATTTCTTCATAAAAAATTCATGCAGGACTCTATGTAAATAAATCTTGTGACATAGTAGAAGTTAGTTGAAACAAAGCCACAGCAAATGTGCGTCTAAAAAATATTAGAATGCGACCATTTTTTTTTTTATTTTTTTTTGGTGGTGACTTATTTTGGGCCAGGCAGTGTATATTGGTGTATAATAGGCCTCACAATGTGTCCACAGTTCTCCAACATGAACTCAGTGACAGAAGTGCTAAGTTTTGGTGTGAAAATCTTTTTCCCTCCATTTCTTTGTTAGCTTTTTTTTTTTATTCTCCTGCTCAGAGAAGAAGCCGTATTGACTGTGTGGCTGTATTACAACAAGCGGCCTCTAATGACTCCCTGAAGACCTCTCTATCCCTGCTGCCCGCCCTCTGTCTCTCCCACTCTCTGTGTCCCACTCCGTACATCTCTTCTTCTCTGCCTGCTCTTCAGGCTCCAGTTCAGCAGCTAATTAACCCCCTCTAATAGCGTAGATTACATTAGCTTTGAGCGGCTCGCACCCTCCACCGGACTCACACTGCCACACAATGAACCCAGCCTTGCTTTACAAATCTCCCTCCTTCACCAGAGCACAATTATGAATTCAAACAACTTCTTATCCACACTCACTCATCCAGGGACAGAGGCCCTCCTCTGCAACCGCCCCACTCCTCCCCTGCCACCCATCTCCAAGGCCTTCATACTAAAAGTAATGAGCGAGCTGAAGAGAGGAGACCACACAACAAGATGGGCATGAAGGGGGAGAGGGATATTGAGAGGAGCGGGCACTCCTACTGGGTAAATCAGCGGTCACTGAAGGTGTTTCATTGGGTGAGCCCACAGAAGCCCTGTGATAACCCTTCATTTCAATGTTCCCATTCAGAGCAAAATGGAATCTTAATTACCATGAACAGAAAAAGGAAGAAGGGGAATACCAGGACCAAATGGAGCTTCACACCTCAAGTGGTCTAAGACAGGAATTAGACACCAAGAATGAATGACTTAAGCCAATAGGAGCTTTTTGCTACTCTACAATAAAAATAGAAATTTTAAGAAGTTTTATGAAGAATTAGAAAAATATCTACCATGCCAAAACACTTAATTTTGTTTTATTGCACCTTGCATGTTAAAGAGTTTCTGCTGCGCTGCAAGGCAAGCTGCCACCCAAGGTCGGTCTGTCGAGATCAACTTTGCTGTTGCTGCTGAACGAAAGCATCACATCATCATCATGCTGCCACCACCATGTCTCACCATTGGGACAGTATCCATTTAATTTTTTTATCTAATCAGACCACCTTTGTAGATGTTTGTCATTTGTCTGACATGACTTGTCGCACTCAAGACTTCTTAAGCCTTTCTTTTAAAAATAAGTTTCTTATTGCTTCCTGCCATTAAAAGCCACATTTGTAAAGACCAGGACCGATGCTGGTGAGATGTTTGCTCACATGATCTATGGATTTCCACAGCTTACTGTTTTGGCTGAAGTTCCCCAGTCTTCTTTTCATTCTTGGATCATGGCTTAAAAACTGTGCTGTGGGATGCATGTGCAGTTATGCACACATGCATCAGCTAAACAGCTGTACTGTCACACCCCCAACCTAATAAAAAATCCTTTTTGTAAAACTGTTTTGATAACCATGTTTATTGTAGTCTTCCTAACATTTCACACATATGTCACTGTATCTTCTTAAAATACAAACATACCAATTCATCTGGTAGTACATGTCAAAATGTAAAAAAAACAAGAAATATTGAGATAGCCATTTTTCTTAAGCTTTATATGTATTTGTCTAGTTTGTCCACTGCATATAGGGAAGATAAGATCAGGTAAGGTTGAATCTGTCGAATAGTACTTTGTGGTAATTTATGATAATGAGATGAGGTCAACAAGTGGGTCAAATAGGGGTGGAAAAAAAAATAAATCTATTCTATCCAACAATAAGTTGCTACATTTGGAGTAAAAGAACATGTTCTTGTTTCTTTGTCCAAGCAAGTAATTTTCCTTCTGTCCCTCTTCTGTAAGGCTTGCCATAGCAGGATTTTCTACAGCACAGAGCACTCTTCCTTCTATTCCAATAGGACAGCTCATTTGCTAGACTCCCAGCTTAAACTGCTGACTGGGTTTTTCAAGGCTGTGTACTTTGTGAACATGTGTGTTAGTGTTTAAAACCATGCATGTGTATGTATGCGTGTGCTAAGGGAGAGCTTCATAAAAGAAAGGTAGAAAAATGGAAGGGATGAGTGAGCGAGAGAGAGAGAACACACTGTATCATTAAAGTACTCAGAAAGCATTAGATATATAAGGGCTCTGCTATGCAAGGTCAGGGCTGCTGTGTTTTTCTAGGTCATCAGAGAAACAGTAAAACCAGTTTTATCAGCCTCTTCTCTTCCCCCCACCTTCTCTCGCTTGCTTTTGAGGGGAGGAGGTAGTGTGGATTACAGCCCAGGTTAGCCACCTCCCGTATGGATTTACTAACTTTATCAAGGTGCATGAGCCAAGGACATGTTGAGCCACATAAAAGCCATTTAACATTGTGGTTTAATTACAGGATGAAGTTCTTGGCTCCCTGCAACCATCAAGGATGAGCAGTATTGCTTTAACAAGTTTCCTCACAATCTTGTATTCTTAGATGTTGTCTCTTAAAACTGAGTTTAGGATCTGGCTCTCTGCCTGTAATAATGTCCCTGCGTCAAGATATTCAAGTATTAAAGGCCACCACATGAAAGTGAATATAGTAAAGCTGCGGTGTCGAGGACACTGGTTTTATGTAACAAATATATTCATTTCACAAATCAAATCTCGTTATGAACGATTTCTCATTTTACACAGTCACCACTGAGCCACTGGGCATGTGTTCAGCCCACTCCAGCTTCCGTTAGCAGCTCGTTAGTCGACTTGGGCTGCAAGTGCATTCGGTTTACACCAACCAATAAGTTTTAGGTTACGGATGTGTTGGGAAAAGACCGACCTGTGGCTCTTTTGTGGCGCTAGTAGCCTTTATATGTTGCACCTGTTTTACCACTGAGCTGTGTGTCCCCTCCTGCTTGTGTTATTTACACCTTTATGCTGTCATTTTACCTAAACTAACTATTGAGAAATGCACCTACATTTTGTACAGTTCATCTGTTCTGGGAGAAAGTGTGTAAAGATCAAAGTGTTGAACCGGGTTACTTTGGTCATCAAGTACTGTCTTGTTTCATTTTCTTTCTATGAATATCTAAAAATGAAATCAAAATCATACACAAGTATGTCAGATGTCGCTGCCCATGCAGCATCCCAGGTATATCAGCGCAGATTGAGAGACTGCATATCATAACGATTATTATTACTATTATTATTGTAACTCATTGTTATGACTTTTGAGCATTGTCAAGAGTTGAGGAATTTATGCCGCATGACTTTTTCACAAAGTTAAAAAAATGACAACCTGGCTAGAGTATGTGTTACATTATTAGTTATATTCAGCAGCTGCCACCAGCATCTATCCACTGCCTCACCATAAATGTTTTACAAATACTCACTTTACTGGAAGGGCATTATAAACAGTAATAGCAACTTACTTAGGTGGTGGGAGACCTCTGGCACCTGTCACAGTTCTCTGATACACATTGCGTAGTTGGACGTTCTCTGTAAGTTTGACTGTGCCATGCTGCTACTCCAATTTGGCTTTTCTATTGCTTTTTTTTTTTTTTTCAAATTTATGTTCACCATGGTACAAACTGAGAACAGATTATTATAGAAAGTGAAGAGCCAAGATAAAAATACACCTTGAAAAGACATAAGATATTCATCCACTAAGGGCATCAGAAGAAAAACCGAACTGTTTCCTTTCTGAGATGAGATTAGAAGAGGAAAGAAGAGAAGCAAACGCTAAAATTGTGGATGCCAAAATGTTTTGTGCCTCTGTTGCTCTTGACCATCTCATTAGGCTAATGTTTCTATATAAGGCACTTGAAATGCCAAAGCACTGGCGGATTTAGTGTAAACTTAAATTCCATTACCTGGCAGGCATTAATTGCTCGCTGAGCCCAGAGATTTCCCCCATGGGGCCCCTATGTTTCCTCTCTGTCATCTGGCTAACTATTCTGTCTAGACTAACTTAGAGCTCCATAATCCACCATGGGGATCAATAAACTGCACATAATTCAGCTCCAATAATGAGCTTTCACTTCAACACAACCGCCAGCCCACTTTCCCAAGGAACCGACAGGGGCGTAAAATGATAATGTAATTATTAAAAGGACAGGCAAAATGAGTAAGCACTTTCACTGAGGGAGGAAGGGTGAGCTCGGCCTCAATTAGGCACACTTAAAGCTATCATTGTTATTCGAGACAAAGCTAATCAAGGAGGAGATACAGGGGGATCCATTTCACCAGGTAATGGAATGACGCTCGCTGAATCTTCCATTTTCCAAGGCTCATGATATTATAAAGGCCGCCCTGTAGTCACACATGGGTGGGCACACTTTAATGGAGTGCAATGGATGTGGTTTCCAATCAGTGAAACAGAGGAATGGACCAGTGATGGATAGGTTTAAGATATCCATCTTAATAGTAATACATAAAACCATATGTGCAGGAGATCATTTTACACCTGCAGGTTAGAGTAGTGGTCCAGGAAAAGATCTAAAATGAAAGATTAACATTTTTAAAAGTGCAAATCTCACTAATGTGATGGGAACCTATTTACGGAAAGATAAAACAAGAAGCTGCCTTCGGAGACCAACATTTGAGATTTTGTGTGACAAAATAAGGTGAACCCGGGGCCTTATCTGTTAACTACTGTTTCTCCAATTATCTGCATCCTTGAGTTCCAGTGAAATCAAGGGAAGCTAGTTTGCTCTTACACCCAACTGCTCCTAATTCCTCTGCGGGCTACAGGAGGTCCGGGGTGAATAAATCAGGCTTTTACGGAAGAGTTGCTCCTACTGTTTATCTGCTGGTGACATTTGCTGCATGGCTCCAGCCGCACCGTAATTACCCCACTTATTCACTAAACAGGAATCATGCCTGGCAGGAACCCCCCTGCCACAAAGGTTGCACGACTTAGGGCTATATTCAGCTTCCAGAGTTCAATGGCCATGGCTTCATGAAAGAACTCCATTCATCTGAACACCAGCATGGGTTCACTTCAGCATGCTCTAAAAGGAGATAGGGGGCTAAACTGACTCGCCTCAATGGCCATAACAAAGAGCATCATGGTTGATGTTGATGATCAATTTACATGAGAGTGCACATGCTTGCCTAACATCCAGCACACCTTGGCACACTCTGAATGTCACAGTTCCCATAGTGGAATGGCATTTGGAGTAAATCCTCCTGCCCCGGGAACCGGCACAATGGGAGGGAATAGTTCTGCATATCTGTAGAGGGAAAAATAACACCTGAAAAAAATAAATAAAGGTGAAAAGCAGACATCTCAATCACTATACTGTACCCATCATTCCAAACCCACAAGAGATTGGTAATGCGATAAACTTTTTACACTGGATTAGCATCATTTTCATCCATCTTTCCCCCACAATTGCTATTGTAGATGAGTTACAGTGCTCAGTGTTTTGAGAATGCATCTAAATACAGCTCAACAGGGAAAATCCAATTAAAACTAGGGACTGCAGTTCTCTGTTGCTTGTTGTGCAACTCTACAGCTGCTTGCACAGTTCTCCACAGTCTTATCAGTGAAATGTAGTAAGAACAGATGGATGACAAGTGACAAAGGGATATGTGGTTGAGGTTTGAGCGGTAATGAGTGTCATGTGAGTGCCACGTTCAAATTTCAGATGGCCTCTCCTGATCCTTCAGCTGCAATCAACACTGGGCCATCTGCAACGCTACAAATTAGCATAATTGGTGTACATTACATGCTTATGGGGAATACATTTTTTTCCACAATTGTTCCCCCTTAACAAGATGAGCATCGGAGATAGTGGAAAGAAAGACACTGGTGATTAGTTGTAAACAAGCAGGACCTGTCTTGGTGGAAACGAATAAACTGACGAGAGTTTTGTGAACAGCCAGGTGCGAGGGCCAGAGTGCGGGCAGGCCAGTATGAATCTAACATGAGCACCTTCTACACCTGGAACTGGATGCTGGGGAGACAGACAGCCTGGCAATCCTGTTAGACAACTCACAGACAGAATGCAGTCAACACTTATGCTTCTTCCAGCTGCTCTTCCAGAATAAATTGATCTTGATTAGAATTAATCACTCTCAACCTCATGCAATTTGCAAATATCAGGGAAACTATTCAAACAAGACTGCTTAGAACATTATGAGTGGGACCCAAAGAGAAACACCTGATTAAATCAGTCTAATTCTCTTTTGATATTATCCCTTCTTCTGTCTTTTTTTTTGTACTATTATTTACTAAGATAGACATGTAAATGTGTGCATATCTAATCATAAAGCCAACCTTTTCAAGCAATGGATTTTATTACTTCTATTTTATTGTTTCTACAGACGGCCTCATCAGTTGACGAGTATGTTCCAGTACTGTCTGTGTGGTGACGTCAGAATGTCCTGGGTACTTACAAAATGGAGGCTGAGAGCTAGCGGATTTATTTTATTTTTTGAGTCGAGTTTTGTACTTGATTCTGAATTTAAAATGAGAATTTAAATGTAAATGAGAATCACAATTTTTATGCAGATCAAACTTTTAGGCACGTCCCAACGATTGTCTTTACCTTAGAACAGGTAATAAAAAGTTTAAAGTAATACTAGCTGAGTGGAATAAAATCTAGTTGAAAGGTGGTGTGTTGTTTTACTGCCATCTAAAGATAGTGTTGATAGCATTAACAAATAAGTTCTTGAAGTGAAGTCTTGAAATGTTTTATTGGGACATTAGTAGTTATATTTTTAAGAAAATATATACACACACGAGGCACAGCTAAATAGGAAAGTAATGTTGCTGTTGCAAAATTTCAGAAGAAAGTAGAGGATTCGTCCAAAAAAGTTCTTCACTATGTGCAACACGAAAAACTGAAAAATGCAAAGTGCCTGATTTTAACCATGTATCTAATTGTCTCACGTCATGGGTCTAGGCCGGGGCATTGTTGCTTGAAGAATAAATTGGGTAATTCAATTAAAGTGCTTTCCAAAGACACATCGTAAGTGATGGAGAATGACTCTAACCCAGGCCTGAACCCTGTGCCCCCTTTCCATCGCTCCGCCTGCCTGACAAATGGATGGCAGTGTATAATTGAAACACATTGCTGCCAGCGTAGGTCAATAACATCACTCTCTCTGCTCACCAGCACCAGATTAACAGACTCTATTTTATCTTCTCCCGGCCTGTCCCAGCTTGACAGAGTCGGCGCATCAGCTGCTTATCCATAAAAGAGGGCCCCTTATCTTGAAAATAAACAAATACATAAGGTGCAACAGCCTGCAGTCTGCCTAAAGGCCAAATAAGTTTGAGACAAACATGGGATGTGACAAAGAAAAGCTGTCACCTTCAAATAAATATTTTTAGAGAGAAGAAAAATCACTAACGGTAGATCTTCCAGGCTGTGTGCACATTTGTGGAACTTGTAAGGTGAGCTATGATTAACAATATATTACAAAAATTCAAGAAACATTTAGCATTCCTAGCAGATCTGAAGCCTTTTAAATTTTAAAGAAAGGAAAGAAGAAACGAAGAAAAGAAGGAGGAATGGGAGATGAAGAGGATACTTATCCACATCATGGAAACAGTAGCACCAACTTCCATAAAGATTGCATATGAACCTGCTAAGGACTGAGAATGCAATGGTATATTTTGTATACAGGCTTTGCAAGTAAAACACACTTAATGCATTATTTCAATAATTCAGAATTATATGGGCATATAGCTTGGTTTTTATCAAGCTATATGCCCGGACAGTTGGAGTGTCATATTTGTAGACTTTCAGAATTTTTTTTTCTGGAGTTTGTGAACAACATAAATTTAATCTTTGACATACTTTAGGTAAGAGGTTGTTTCTGAACAAAATCAAATTCTAATAAACATATTTCCAGTGTTTGATACTGTACCGAACATAAAAATGACATTTAGATGAAATTGGACAGTGGCGCAGTCGGTAGCACTGCTGCCTTGTCACAAGACGTTCATGATTTCGATTCCCCGTCGGTTCCTTTCTGCATGTTTGCATGTTCTCCTTATGCACGCCTGGGTTCTCTCCGGATACTACGGCTTCCTCCCACAGTCCAAAAACATGACCGTTTAATTAATTGGTCTCTCTAAATTGGTGTGCATGTGTGTGTGTATGATTGCGTGTAGTGTTCTTTTAAGTTTTCAAAAGAACACTTAATGCTGGAACTGATACACAAAAACAAAACAACCAAAAACAAAAACAATATGGATTCTCAGTCTCCATTAACAAAAATGTACTTGAATAAAAAAAATAAATAACCTCAACAAACTAGATGTACTGTATGAGCCATTCAAGTATTTAATACCTGGCAATTTTGATAGCAAACAACTCCTGCGGACAATGCCATCACTGTGTATGCATGATAAACACCAAGGCTTAATTAGCTTAAGCATGAATGTAATATGAGGCTGAAATGGGTGATTATATGTATTTAAGCATAGGCATAACAAATCTACTGGCTTAATTTAATTTGATAAACAAATGGAAAATGCGAGGTTAAAGTTCTGGATTAAAAAAAAAGTACTCCATTATCTCCCACTCCTCATTCTCTGCCTTTATATAATTATATGTCAGGTTAGACAGTGTTAATTGAATCCAGTCCATTACATTTGTTTACAGCTTAGCCATAAGGACCAGAAGCCACAATTCTTGACTTTAAACATCAGACTAAATGAACAAATCGCCTCAAACTAAGTTCCTACATGCCGTCATGTGCATGCAGCTCTGTGTTTGTTTGTTTTACTGTTTATGCGCCACCGAATTAAAGCTTGTGTTGTTGCGTGTGCCCACATGGAACACACACAAATTAGCCACGGACGGATATTCAATTAAGTCCTTTGTCAGGAGTCTCTGTAGGGGCGGGACAGGATGAACGGTACAGTAATCCGTGATGCACAACAAGGTGGCAGCTCCATTGTCTGTCTGACAGACAGAAATTATTTGCAGGCATACTCGACCAACAGATTAGACCACTGTTGGGGAGTGAGATAAGATGGCAGCCAGCAGTGGGGAAGGTACCTCCTCTTCCAGTTTAAACAATGCCCTTAATCCATCCCTGTCTCATAATCAGGTTGTTTGACATTACTTTTTTTTCTGCTATCCCACACACTGATTTCCTCGCTTCTTCTGCTCACTGATTCTCCCCTTTCATTAGGAGGACGGCTTATAGCTGAAGACGCATCGTCATGTAAATTAATTTGTGCTTTGTACGAAAGAACCCCAAAGCCGAAGTCAAAGGCATTCACAGCCTTATAACGTAAACCAGTGTAACCTCTTTTCTTCTTCGCTTTCCTTTGTGTCCCATTTTACTGCGTGGCCAGGAAGCTTTCCGGGCAGACAAGTCATATAAGTGAACACCACTAAATTTACTCCTAACACTCTGCTTGTCAGTCAACCACAAGGCATCATCTTTTCAATTTTTTTCTACTTTCCCCCCATTTATTATTGAAAGGTAACCTTGGGGAGAGAACTCTGCACTAAATGAACACATAACTCTACAGACGTACACTGAAAGATACATGTACATACACACGCATGCACATGCACACCTTTCTAAGCTGTTGATATCTTGGTATTAGGTATCAGTCACTGACTGGTACATTGGTATATTAAGGCTTTTTTTTATGCTAAAGTTGCTAAACCTTTTCTACCATAGCCAGACAAAGAGATAAAAATAACTAGGGCTTTCTCTGGATATTTAAACCATAAACTAACACATTGCTGTTCCTTCCCCACCAGTTCCTGTGCACTGCCAGTCAGCAGGCTGAAGAAAAGTTACTAAAGTTTTCCTTCACTTACAAGACAGACAAATTTGGCTGCTTGAAAATATTTTCCTGGTCACCAAAAATGTATAGACGGTATGGTGAGTTGGGGCTCTTTGAATCATTATAATGAATTTCAAAGACACACAATACCATCTGTAAATTTAATAGCACAGCAAAAATGTAATAATTTATGACACTTTAATCCAATTTGCATAATACTTTGGAACACGGTGAAAGTAAATAATTGTAGCAATAGAGAAAACAACTGTTATAAATAATTACAACCAGCAACTAATTTACACAATGTAGCCTAATACATATTACACACTTAAGAATCAGATTTGACCACAAACTAAAGTAAAAATGCAGGCCGAAATATGAAAAGAATATTCTTAAAGTAGTTTATGTACTATCTACCTCTATAGAGGTAGACTGTACTGTACGTGGACTGTACAAGTAATCAGCCACATCCTCAAACACTGGAGCTCTGATGATAGCAGGTTCTATCAACAGCTGTCTGTTCCAGGGGCAACAGTGTATTTTATATTTCCTTAAGTGAAAATGATTATGACCAATTAGATGCCCATTAATTGTGAAAGCATGGGATGCTGCCAGCTGTTTACGTGGAAGAGGAAAATAGCCCCTCACATTCGAGATTTCCCTCAGAGCGCTCACGTTGCATTTAAACACATGCAGTGGCAGAGAGGAGAGGACTCAAAATATTTTAGAAAATAAAAATAAAAAAATGTGTGTTTGCAAAATATATTTATGAATGGAATTTTGTAGAAAATGTTATGTGGATTTTTTATTATTGGTCAACCACTGTATTTTATTTTACTATTTTTTTAAGTAATAAGAAATAAATTGCTTTGCATATATTTTAAGATAAGATGGCCTAGACTTTCCTTCAAGTTTACTGGCACCCTTGCTAAAGATGAATAAAAATAATAATTTGATATTTATAAAACAGTTTTAAACAACCAATTATTATAGTGGAAATAATAATAAAAAAGAAATATATATGTATGTATTTCAAGACTTTTTTCTCCCTGTATGACCATTTTCAAACTAAAGGTTACCCATCTATTAAAGATAACGTATGTTGTAAAAATACAAACCATTTTGAATCCAAATAAAAGTATGTGAACCAACAAGGAGAAAAAGAAATTTAATTCTTTGTGTAAACCCTTTAACCTACATAAGAAGAACTTTACAGCCATGCGGTGCTGAATTTTTGATGAATGTACGTTAGCTGCTCAGGCAATCTGTACAGCTTCAACTTGACCCCATAACAATAGCCCAGGACCATTGGCTTGAGCCCCAAACAGGCAGAAAGAGCTGAATTTAGTCTTTTCTGGGGTTAGCAGCTGACCCGAGCCCCACCACCTGGGTCTTAAAACAGCATGCAGTTATTCCCCCAAGCACTGCCTTTGCTAAGCATAAGCACAGGCTTCAAGGAAGAAGCATCTGTTGCAGGTGTCATTAGTTTACCTCTGACCCGTTTCTGAGCCGACCCTATTAGAAGAATAGAGAGTAGATGTAACCTGTCTCACCTCTAAACATGAGAGCTGAGCTCACTGAAGCTGCAGAAGAGCAGAGCCGACAAGCATTCGAAATGCCAAGTGTAGCTGTGAAAAGCAGCGCGGAAAAGATAAATGAATGTTGAAATCAAGGATTATTATTCAGCTATTTACAACCCCTTGCTAGCACATCACCGATATTCTATTTGTCTTTCACCACTTAAACTGTAAAATCATACAGAGCGGCGCAAACATTTTTCTCCCCGGTTTGTTGCCTCACTTCCACAAAATAACACCATCATCGGACAGATAGCATCAATTCTGCCCACGGTAATCCCAGCACCTCAGGTTGTATCACTCATTCAATTTCAGCCACCGGCTACAGCAAACATTACACATTGCATTACATTACCAGAGAGGAGCAAAATGGTACAGAGACAGAGAAGAAAAAAGGCTGCAGCCACCATGTCATGATACCCTTGTTATTGCGACAGATCAAACTTTTGTGTGCGCGTGTGTGAGTGTGGTTGCAAAATATGTTTTTAACGTGCTTGTTTCACCCATTCACACTTAAGTATTCTATCTTATAGCGACTGCATTAAATATGAAAGACGGCTAAAGATTAAAAAATGCACATCAATAAATCAGAAAACTATTAAAAAAAAACTTAATTTTTCTTCTATAACTAACTGAATTTTATGTATAATATAGATCTTACACACAAACTATGTATTATTGGGTCTAATGTTTAACTTTTCCCTTTACGAGACACCAATGAATCTCTATGGAGTAATGGTCATGTCCTTTTTCAGGCCATGCGCAGTTACGTCATGATTATTAAGCCAGGTATTGTAACTTTTGGCAGTGTGGGCAGGTGTCATAACCTGCTATAAATTTAAATCAGCATCTTAATAAAGCTTCTCAGTAGAGGGAACCATAAAGTTCTCAGAAATATCCTGGAATATGACTACAATGGCTGTGGACTTGATAAAATACAGTGGACCAGCACTTACGAAGCACAAAGTTCTTTAAATCATCATCATAAGACTCCGGGACCTTGAAATGAGAAACAAAATGTACTGTCATCTGAAAAGCGGAGTTTTGAGTAAAAGTCTGGTCCTTTTTCTCCTTTTGGAGGTCAGAAGCTTCAGACCTTGTCTCTGTTTCAGGAAAGTGACAGTTGTGGTCCAGATCCTGTGTGCGGCTCTTCGGCCTCCAGCTGCAGTCTACGACTTGTCAGTCTCCTTCAAACTCTTGAATGTGCTGTGATTCACAACACTCCCTATCCTGCGATTATTCCTGTTATTCGAACACTGTTTTCTGTGAAACATTTTTCTTCACTTCACCTTTCTTCAAATAATGCTTCAGTCCAGCTCTCTCTGAATATCCAGTTCCTGTAGCAAATGCCCTCTGTCTGGAGGGTGTCAATGACTCTGAAGTCAATACCCTGCCTTGTGCTTGCATTAGCCATAGGGATGGCTAATGGCTAATGCCATAGGGATGGAAAACATAATGATGTTAGATTGTGAGTAATTGGAATTTGTTGATTAGCCAAATTCGAAAGGTTATGTGATACTCTAAATAGCAGATGGCATGCTTTTGCTCTGATGCATCAGTTTTGATTTCCTCTTTTTCTCTCAGTTTCATTGACTTTAATAGAGCAGAAATTAAACAGCGAATAAACTACATGGTTAAATTTAGGATTTATAATTTGCATTATTGAATCTTTCACTATGCCTTTCAAAGTGTTTTCTTAATTGTCCATCAAACAAAGCATTGCGTAAGTGATGACACAGATGCAAACCACCTGCTCCTATAGAGGTAATTCTAAAGTAACTTTTACCCAGATGATTCGATCTTCAGCATAGTAAAATAATAATCATGGTTTCACTGTAAAAAAAAAAAAAACAACATTATTTTTTCTCAATATCACCCAGCCCCAGAAGGCTATAACATGGACATATCTGTATTGATTGATGAGTTTTTCTTTGTTGTAAGAACAACACATCATTCTCTGTTTAAAGTATTTATCAAATATATTAGCTTTACTTTTGAGCTGAGTGAATTAAATCAATATCTTTTTGTTGCTATTCCAGTTTATTCCAGATGTAAGTATCTAGAAATGGTTAATTTCTTAAGGCAAGAAACCCTATTTTTGTAAAAATTTTCTTGCATCAGCAAAGGGTATGACGCCATTATGGCTGTTAAGCTGATATTTTGACAGAAAAGTTGGTCAGTTACCTGGCTCTTTGGTCAGACTGCTACACTTTGTCTCAGCCCGGGGACACGGGGTTTGCACTGCTGGCGTTTGCGAGCAGGCAGAAGATGAAGAGGTGGTGTCAGGCTGCCTTTTAATGGTCAGGAGTGTAGTTAGTTCCACTGACTCAAGCCTGTCCCCCGTGATGCTGGGTCCACTCCACATAACTGGCCATAATTCAACTCATTTGGCAGTTTGAGGTCTCAAAGGTCTGGGGATAAAAAAAAAAAAAGAGTAAGGATGGCCCTAATGGCAGACAGAGGGACCAGCTGAATGTAGTTCTTACAAGATCTCCACAGGAGAACATTTTTGTGACAAACCCTGGAAACCACACACACACACACACACGCATGCACGTACGTACGCGCTCGAACACACACACACCCACATATACATATATATATATATATATATATATATATATATATATATATATGTGTGTGGGGTGTGTGGAGAGAGAGAGAGAGAGAGAGAGAGAGAGAGAGAGAGAGAGAGAGAGAATGAGATTAATTGCATATATATGATTATATATATGGAAATATCCATATATTTATTTATTTATTGAGAGAGAAAAAGAGAAAGAGAGAGAGAGAGATTAATTATATTTATGGAAATATCCATATATAGTTATTTATTGAGACAGAGAGTGAGAGAGAGAGAAAGAGAGAGAGAGAAACAACAAACAACCAAAGGAGATGATTGTTGATTTCATGAGGAAAAAGATTAAATCAAAGGTTGTTTCCTTCATGGGAGAAAAAGTTGAGGAATATAAAGATCTCATTGTTCATCTGGACTGGAGTCGCAACAGAGATGCGTCTATAAGAAGCAACAGAGGAGACTGGACTTCTGGAGGAAGTCCAATGTTGAGAGCGTCATCTGTTGGGGCAGCAACAGTCCCAGGGACCGAAAATGGCTGGTATAGAAGGCTGGTTCTGTTCTGGGGATGTCTGTGGAACCTCTGGAGATGGTAATGCAGACAAGGATTCATCATAGGACCAAGAAAATTATGGACAACCCTGACCATCTTCTTCACGATGCTGTCTTGGGAGGGAAGAGCATCCATCTTCAGTCAGAGGTTTCTTCAGGTTCAGTGTGGTACAGACTGCTTCAGGAGATCTTTCCTGTTGACACCCGTTGGGATCTTTAATGGCTCTTTGAAAGTATTGATGAGCTTCAACATTGAGTTGTCTTTGGGTTTCAACATTGAGTTGTCTTTGGGTTTCAAGATATAATTCAACCAGGTTGAATTACATCTGGTATTGACATGGTAACGGATGAAACAAAATTTAAACCTGAGGTCTCGCGGGTTTGTGGTTCCGTAAAAAAAAAAGTCCACAAACAAGATATATAATAAATAAATGCATATAAAACCCACCATAGTAAATAAGAAATACTGGAGTGAAAAATAACAACAAACCAAAAAATATTAACAACAATGATTCCGAAAAGTTGTGTTTTGGATGAGGAAACGCATCTTCTTCGTCCTTGTTGATAATGTCTTCGGCCTCAGAAATGGTTTGGGACAGGTGAAAAAGAGAAGTTTCAGACTCGTTTCCTGAGAAACAAACCTCCCCAACTGGGGAGGTTTGTTTCTCGGTCGGGGGCACGTCAAAGAGAGAAGGACAAACCTCCCCAGGCGGGGAGGTTTGCTTCTCGGTCGGGGGCACGTCAAAGAGAGAAGGGCAAACCTCCCCAGCTGGGGAGGTTTGCTTCTCGGTCGGGGGCATGTCAAAGAGAGAAGGGCAAACCTCCCCAGACGCAGAGGTTTGGTTCTTGGTCGGGGGCATGTCAAAGAGAGAAGGGCAAACCTCCCCAGACGCAGAGGTTTGGTTCTTGGTCGGGGGCACGTCAAAGAGAGAAGGGCAAACCTCCCCAGCTGCGGAGGTTTGCTTCTCGGTCAGGTGCACGTCAAAGAGAGAAGGGCAAACCTCCCCAGCCGGGGGCACGTCAAAGAGAGAAAGGCAAACCTCCCCAGCCGCGGAGGTTTGCTTCTTGGTCGGGGGCACGTCAAAGAGAGAAGGGCAAACCTCCCCAGCCACGGAGGTTTGCTTCTCGGTCGGGGGCACGTCAAAGAGAGAAGGGCAAACGTTCCCAGCTGGGGAGGCTTGGTTCTTGGTCGTGGACACGTCAAAGAGTGAAGAGTCGAAACAACGAGTTGAACTCGTCGTTTCCCGAGTTGACAGGGACATGTCAAAGAGTTTCGAGACGAACACGTCGTTTCCCAAGAAGCAAACCCCCCCAGCCGGGGAGGTTTGCTTTTCGGTCGGAGTCAGGTCAAACAGAAACAAGTCGAAGTCGTCACAAGCCGTGGTCGGGGTCGGCTCAAAAAGATAAGAGTCGAACTCATCATAAGCTGAGAAGCAAACCTCCCCAGCCTCCCCACCCGTGGAGGTTTGCTTCTCGATCGGGGTCGGCTCAAAAAGAAACGAGTCGAAGTCGTCATAAGCCGATAAACAAACCTCCCCAACCGGGGAGGTTTGCTTCTCGATCGGGGTCGGGTTAAACAGAAACGAGTCGAAGTCGTCATAAACCTCCCCAGTCGGGGAGGTTTGCTTCTCGGTTGGGAATGGATAACAAAGAGAAGACTTGTTTCCTGAGAAACAAACCTCCCCAGTCGGGGAGGTTTGCTTCTTGGTTGGCTCAAAAAGATAAGAGTCGAACTCGTCATAAGCTGAGAAGCAAACCTCCCCAGCTGGGGAGGTTTGCTTCTCGATCGGGGTCGGCTCAAAAAGAAACGAGTCGAAGTCGTCATAATCAGATGACGTGCTCTTGTCCTTAGCAGTATCGGTTTCCTCTTCTCCTCCAGGAAATACATTATCAACCAGTTTTTTCATTCCGGTTGTCACGAGGTATCCAACTCCAAAACCAAGTGGAAAACAAAACACAACAACCTTTTCCGACATCTTGAAAATCCTTACGAGAAAATTTTGTGGAGCTTTGAGGTGCTGGTTGGATATGAACTGGTGTTTTGAAACTCAAGCATTCATAACCTCAGTCGTTCTTTGATCAAGAACCACGTGTCATAGATGAGGTCATAACTACAATGAGCTCACTGTAATTCCATAGGAATGTCTTGATTCTGGTCACTACTATGGAAACGATCAGATCAGTTCAGCTTGACAGAACTTATTCTTGCACCTGCCGCAAAGATCAGCAGGTGCAAAGATGCACTGATTGGCTGTGTGTTGTCATGTGACTCAGTGGTTCAGCATAGGTCACCACTGACGAACTGCAGTTACATTGAGTGACCTGAGGATGGCGCTGCTCTCCAAAACATTGACTGCTACAGTTTCTGTTTCGGTGACAGAATGGTCAGCTAAGAGCTCATGGAGCGGGATTTCTGTCATCCATCGGAGAGCTCAGGGTGAGACACACACACACACGCACGCACGCACGCACACACACACACACACACACACACACCCACACACACACACACATACAGAAAAAATCTATTTGCTCCTGAAGGCAGATTGAGTAAAGTTAAAAAGAAAGGTGCGTAATATGGTATGCTACACAGCTATAATGTGTAATAAAATGCTTCAGTGTTGTCTGACATTACCATTGCAAAACACAGGTCCTAAGATCGGCAAAGATTTGCCAGGAAAACTGTAATTTCCGACTGTCCCTGAAGGCAGCCCGATGCCCGACGCTGTTCATTGATTAAACTGACATGTGGGTCCTGCTTGATCCAAAACACATCAACGGCTTTAGAGTTACACCGTGGAGGAGTTTTGCAGGTATTTACATTTTACCGCTCAGCGGTAACCACTGTTACCTTGCTAATGAGAGGCGGCACTTGTCATACATTTCTAAAAAGAAAAAAAAATGGTTGTGCACTGCTCCGTAGTGCCTCGTTTATTATATTAGCCATGCTAATGCTGATAGATTGTGTTTTAGGCAGATTCTTTTAGCATAATGTTTTATATCTCCCAGCTCTTGCTTGAAATGTGTGTGGTAAGAATATGTGAAAAACCATTAAGTTTTATAATGTAAGTAGGCTATGTCATATGAAAGCTTTGAATTATAACCTCACTAGTTATATTAATTAATTTTGAACGAAAGGAAACAATTTTTTTTTTTTCCTTTCGTTCCATGGAACGGTCCATTTGTATATGGACCCCTCTAATAAAGCCTTGCTCACCCTTTGGCCACCGCTTGAAAAAAAGTCTAGCTCCACCACTGCTCCAAGAGTTCTATTAGGCTCATTGGTTCTTATTAATCACCTTTTGGTATGAATGTGTGTGTGCATGTGGTTTTCTAGTTTTGAACTGGTCACCAGTTTAGGGTGGAAAAGGGCACCCTATTTCCACCCATCTTTTACCCCCCCCATCTTGCAACTCTGCAAGGGCAAGGAGGAATAGGAGATGGATGGATGAAAATTCCAATTAAAAATTACTTGATTGTAACATGCACATATATTAATGGTAAAAATATTTGCACATATTGAAGAATTTCAAATAAACCTCTGCCAGCTTCAAGTTTAAAAATCATCATCAACCACAAAAACTGTGTGACCCAACTTTAAAAAGGAGTCACAAATGCAGACATGTCTGACAACTAAATCTACACCTCTGTGTTTCATCTCTGAGGGTGTTGATTAAGACCCAGACAAGAAAGTTAAGTGATAGATTAATGACTTGGGTTTCAAATTAAAGCATTTGTGACAAATATTTGCCAGGATAATCTACTACCACAGCGAGCCTCCAAGGCACCATGGGGCACTGTGCCTCCATAGGGGTTTTAATTGAGATGTTGGTGAAAGAAAAAAAAAAGGTGAATTGAGACTGAAATGGGGCACAGTGTGTGTCTGAATGGAGAGAAGATATTTTGGCAAATTCCAGTCTGGGCATGTTTTGGGGACCCCTTTACGGGAAGGGAAGAAAAAAAAAGAGATATTTTTTTTTGTTTTGTGTGTAAATGTGTGTGGCTTGGTGTAAATGAAGAAGAGTCTCCATAATCTACGAGTCGGAGGATTCTGACGACACAATTAAATGGTGTTGAAGCATGACGATGAAAAATGCATTCAGTTCATCATTACTGATGTGAGAATAATCTTGAGTGAAAATGGCTTACCAAATGTCCTTTATGTACAATATGAATTCTAGGCCAAATTAATGATGGTATTTGTATGTGTTAATGGCTGAAAAATATGATTTTGTATGTCCTTGTAGCCGTTAAACTAGACACAACTCGATCTTAAAATCGATGAAATCTGAAAATATTCATCTCCCTCTCGGATTTAGGTTTAAAATGACTTTCATTCAACCAAAAAGTATGTTTTTGATATGAAATGGGAAAGGCATTTCTAAAAGGATAATAAAACTAAGTGAAAGGAGTATAAGTTTTGGGAAAAACTTTTAGTGGCATTTTATTATTACTTTAAACCTACATCTGACAGGAGTATAAATAATTTCGCTCTTCTATGTAGCTCCAGTGATATTTACTACTCTGTAAGGACTTCTACTACATGATGATAAAAGCTGATGATAATTTTGGTGCAGAACAAGGAAAAGATAAAAAAGCCATCTGTGTTGAGTAAGCACACAGCCAGGACACCTTGATAGAAGACAGACACTTTTTTATTCAACAGATGAAATCAACAGAATGTAATCACACATGGGTTTCTCTTTTTTATATATATCATTAAAGATTAGGACATTATTTTTGTATTGGCTTCAAGTAATTTTATGGATGAGTGGGTTTTCTTGTCGTTACAGTGTCTTTTTTTTAATCTGCAGCATAATTTTTCAATTCAGAAATACCGATCCTGGAGGATAACTCCATTCAGATGGGTTTCCTAAATTTTGACGGATACTTTATGAAGTCAGGAAATTCAGGGTTTTTTTTCTGAAAGTCTTAATTAAAAGGTAAAGCACTTGTTATTTGGATCACTTTACAAAAACCGATGCATTTGTGGGTGAGAAAGAGAACCAAACCAGATGCAAATTGCTCTCATCTGCTTGGCTGTTAGTGAGTTTGTCTAAACCTGTTATTGGTGCAATCTGCTTAGTAAATCATGTGCAAAAATAGCAAGTGCAAAACTGAAGAAAATGGAGGAGATGACATTGCTTGGTGAATTATTGTTTTGCTTTGTATTTGTAAGATAATATGCACTTTGCAATCCTGAAAAATAAGCAGTTCTCAGGTCAATTGTTTAAGAAATTTATAAGTTTATCACAATCAAGCCAGAGCATTTTTGCTAACATGCAGAAAGAAGGACACTTATGAAAAAGGGTACATGTTCCAGTTTGACAATGTTTTCTCATCCAATTGTGCCTAATTTTAAAATTAAGATTCACTTTAGTCTAGTTACACTGACATGTATATGTTCTGAAGCTTAATTACATGTTGCAGATTTTATAGCTAGCTGTCACTGCACTGCAGCTCAATCAGCACTTGGGGAAAAAACTGGGTCACAATGCAGGACCATGATTAAAATTGGTTTGATTATTGCTAAGCTTCGTCTGTGATTTTGAGGGTTTCCCCCAACATCTGCACTGGAGAGGTGGGACCCATTATGAATAGAAAATAAATAAGATTCAATATTTGCCTGCAGACATGTTAAATGGGTAGACATAGTCACATTTTACTTCTGGAAATATGAAAGAAAAATTAAATTCCAATTTATAAATCTTTATTGTGGTATATCAAAAGATGTTCAATTATTAGTTATTTAGGAAGGTCCGAAAAATTCTACTGCTAATATTGCACAAAAACATTCCATCTTTTCTCATCTTGATAACTTTATGCAAAAGTAGGCACGGTCTATTTTATCAAAGGCTTTTGAGTTTTTATTTGCTGTCTGAGAGGATTAGCTCTGGCACTTGAATGGCAAAATTAAAAAAGAAATAAGCACTGCGACAGGCTCAGTGTACCTGAAATTTATCAGGTAGATTTATCATAAAATTGCTTATGATAAAAAATAAATTTAAATTCTAACAGTGGGCAAAGATTATGTTAGATATTGCAATTTCAGTTTGATTTCTTGACCTGCATTGTCACTCTAAGAATAGGCGCCAGCAGTTCACAAAAACCATGTCATCAGTAAAACCAAAGTGACATAGAGAGCAATTGCGCAAGTCTTACTTTATATTGTCTTTTTTTTTTTACCGCATGCGAGTGTTTGACTGCCCTATAGTGATGTACCTGTCAAAACTTTACCGTGAGGACGACTTCTCTCATGCCAAATTCCTTAAGTGCCTGTTAGTTTCCTCACAGAAACATCTTGACCAGAAAAAAGGCCCTTTAGGCTAAATATAAGAAGTGTTTAGTACTTGAGTTGAAAAACTTAGCAGTCTACTTCATTTAACTCGTGCAAAATGAGGCTCATGTAAAAAACGGCGTTCTTTACATGATAAAATTAATGTTCATAAGCAGCAGCTGGGGTTCATTTTGATTTGTAGCTGGATCCTTTTATTCAAAGAAGAAATGCAGTTGGCAGTGTTTTTTTTATTTTATTTTTTATTTTAGTAGACGTGTTTCAAAAGGTTCTTCTTGTATTCAGAAAGGTGTGTTAAACTTATTTATTACTTATTGTTTTATACTTTCAAGATTTTTGGGTTATTCTGGCTGCAATATATGATGATAAATGCACTTTAATACTTAAAGTAATGGCTGTCAAATTTTACACAGCAGTTAAGATTCCACAGCTCAGTATTTAAACACTCAAAAAAATGGCATTATATGAATTTGATTAATTTAACCGTCTTAGACGTGAGCTCCTACAAACAGTGCAAGCTCAGATTAATTGCATGATTGATACAGTTTTTTCGATGTTTTTATTCCTGCAGGGGTTTGCTCAGCTTTGTTTGACTATATGTCTTGCAAAAAAATATAGCTTAAGGAAACAATGCTTGAGCCATTTAACAGCAATGTAAAATCAATATATGTTCTGAAATGGCAGGAAAAAAAACATCATTGTAAACTAGTTATTGACGTGTTAAAGTAATTTACACTTGCTTGTACAAGAGAGATCGTGGCAATATTTATTTAGCCGGCAAGCTGGCGGTGGGAAAACGATACGGCAGCTGCAGCTATCACCAGATGCTGGTGTTACGATGTCCGTCCATCAAACTGTCCCCCTCTACCCCGTCCCTCCTCCTCCTTCCTACTCAGTACCCTCCTCCTTTACTTTCCCAAATGACTGGCTCCCTTTCTGCTGCAACCAGACAGTCTTAAAACAACTGTATAATTAGAGCTGCATCTGTCAAACCAGCTTACCCCGTCGCTTTCTGTCCCGGAGTTCTAACTTGTAACGCACTTGAATAGTGAACTTTTGAAAATAAATAATGTTTTATGTACACAGCTACAGCCTCACCCAATACATTTTAATATAACTGAAAAGTTAACTTATGACAGAACCTGTTCACTAACGTTGGACACAAACTGATGGTTTCAAACTTATTTTTGTTAGGTGGTTTCCCCCACTTAGAGCCAATAAAAATATTTAAGATTAATATATCGCATCAGCTCAATAAAAATGGACAAATTTGGCCTTCCTTAAAATATATTTAAGGGTTGTTATTTCCAAACCTTTTCAACTGCACGCATATTGTCTTTTTCGAATATTACCTTTTTTTTTTCTTTTTCTTTTTTTACAAATTGTGACGATTTTAAATTAATTACATTCTCGCTGCAGATTGAACCGTAAAGCTCAGAGAAACACTTAATTGCATGCCATGTGACGGCACGTGAGCAAGGCAATTAGTCTATACTGTACCACAGACTGTACTAACCACCCAACAAAAGAAGGGGGGAAAAAAAGGCCAAAGGGTGGTAGAAAAAAAGACGAAGCTCTATAGTGAGCCATCTCACTATCAGTTGCAGCAATTAGGGAGCACAATGTAAAATGTCACAGCGGATCTGTATCATTGGCAGCCCTGTCACTGGAAAAGGCCAGGGGGAGTGGAGAAGCGCAGAGTATGGCGAATCCCATCGGCTAAGCCTGTTTTAGTAATGTGAGAGAGAAGATCGTGAAAAATTATGACAGGACAATTCTGGGACTCCAGTTTAGCTACAGTCATATCACTCATCTTCTGTTAGAGGCTTTCAGAGCCAAAATACAATAAGATTAACCGGTAATATGGATTATTCTTGCACAGATTGACAAAAAGCATTCATTTTTGTGAGCTAGCAACTAATTATAACATAATTGTATGTTGAGTCATCTAATAGTTCAATAATCAGCTATTTTTAAATAAAGTAGAAGCAAAAAAGAAAAGCAGAACTGGAGATGAAAAGAGACCTCACAAACTGACTGGACTAATTTCACAACCTCACTTTCCATCTATTTAGAGAAAATAATAAAAGGAAGAGATGTATTTTAATTTTCAGCTCACCACTACTTTCACATGTCTAACAGGGAAAGCTCCATGGGATATAATAAATCATTTGCAGATTTCCTCCTGCTTTTGATCAAGTCGGGGTGACCAGACTTTTTGTCTGGACTCATTACATTTGGGGAGAACTGATTAAAAGCACGCCCAGGCTTGCTCTCTGTTATTGCCATCATGCACCCGACTCAAGCTGCTGAACAGCAACAGAATTATCACCTCTGCACGACTCACACCAGCACATAGCTGCTCCCAAACACACACGCAGGTATTGCTATATTTACACAAAAGAAAGCAAGCCCCTAACATGTATTTATCTGTTTTCTTTTTTAAAGCCGGATGCCATTACCTCCGCAATGAGAGAATCGTATGACTGCTTGATAGTCGATGATATCCAGGGAGAGGATGTTAATATTTGGAAGATTATGCCTCTTTGCTGCAAAAATAGTTCTATAAAACAGAGGAAGATACTTATTTTAAGCTCCCTCTAGTGGCCTTAGGATCAACTGCGATACAGGTTGCAGTTGAACTAAAGAAATGAAAACTCTTGCAAATTGTTTATGTACTCATCAACATGACAACAGTTAAATGTATGTAAATGTGACTGAAAAGTAGTAGGGAAGTACCAGAAATGATGTTCAGTAGCTCAAAGTTTGCAAATGAGTCTGGGGGTAAATACATGTTTGCGTGTGTGTGCGTGTGTTTCTGTGTGTTGTGAATCAGTGGAGGTTCACTTGCAGTAGCACTGGACCCCTGCAGCTGGGTTTTTCCACTAAGGAACTGAGATGCCCAGGGAGAAAGATAAAGCGAGGGAGATGTGGAGAGCATGGGAAAGAGGGAGCAAAAGAAAAAGAGAGGAGGCGTAGGAATTGTAGGGAAAGTGGGTGTTAGCATGTAGTCATATTTTTCCTATTTTGCCACGAGCTCTTCAAAGGCTACGTCTTGCCTACAACACATCTGGGAATGTGAGTGAAAGTTGAAGAGTTCCTCCTGCTCTTTTCTCTCAAGCCCCCCGAACCCATTTTGCTGATTCTCCTTTTTTTTCCCCCCCATTTCCTTTTTTTTTAGCCCCTCATCTTGCTCTCTCTTCTCCCGACTATCTTTTCCACCCTTGATGTTCTTGCACAGAATTTCCTTTTGTCCACCTCACACTAATCCAGAATTCAGTTTTCACCGGATACTTGAAAAGCAGAAATATTTCTCATCAAAAGGAAGAAGAATTTAGCTTTAGTCTTTAAATTCATTTAGAAATTAATTTGCACCACTTGACCAAGAAACACCAGCAGATCTGGTGACGGTGTGTAAAAAAAAATGAATCTATAGAGCGCTGGGAAGGAGCGCTGTGATTCCTCTGCAGAGGCATCGGCAGGTTAAGCGGATTGCTATTTTTCAGAATATTTCTTCTGCTATATTCACGACGGTGTCTTCTTTGCAATTTCACTTTTCTTTCCTTCTATCTTCCTTTCTTGCCAAGGTTTATCCCTGAGGTGTCCTCTGGGGCTACCTACCGGGTAAGCCATTTGAAATATATTTTCTAAAGAACCTTCCGTTCTATTTTTTGAACTGCTGCTATCTCTCAAAATGTCTTTAAGAAAAAGCGCGAGCTAAAAAAAAAAAATGGCAGCGAATGTTTCAAAGTACTCTTAGCTGTACTTTCCTGTGTAGTTTACTCATGCAAAAAAAAAAAAAAAGGGAGTCGCAGTTTCCCTGCAGCTGTTTGATACAGACTTCTGGGATTTTGATCCATGCTGGTGCGTTCGGCAGAATGGGACCCACACAAAGGAAAAACTCAAAAAGGACGGATGGAAAGGCCAAGCAGAAAGAGCAGGGAAGAATTTAGTTCAAACCACATATAGGTAACATGCAATGAGCTCTATTAGCCCCTTACAAAGAATGCTGGAAAGAATCAAACAGAAGAAAAATGATTCATTTCTGAATGAAGGTCTCTACAATATGGCATTATGTCCTAAGGTCAGCTCATACTGGAGACCAACCATTCAAAATCATACATTATTTAACACTCTTCACCTTAGATGATGTTACTGAGGGAAGAAAAGTTCAATGCAGGCGATTATCAATGAGGAGTTTGAAAGTAAAGTTTTTTTTCAATAGATTGCACACACCTATAGTAATTCTAGCTTTGCTAACAGCATGAATTGATAAGATGCAAACTCTCCAGTCATGCTGTCGTTTTTTTTCTTCAAAATAATAGTCAAGACTCTGTTACAGCTACTCTCGCTTCTGCCACTAAAATGATCAACAACTGCTGACGGCAGAATGAGTCGATGTCAGCAGGTCAGAGCTTTACAAAACCCAGAGATCGGAACCGGCCACATATCTGTAACTGGTGCATCTCTAAGCATCAAGTCTTACAGTGTCTGTAAATATCCCACAGCCTAATCTAGGGTCCTAAAGCCGTGATCAGTCACTTCCTGTAAGGTGCATCCCAGAGCCACATCATGGACCGCAGCTTGCTCTGTAGACCAATTATGCCAATTATAGCCAGAACCCCCTGTGGTGTTTTGATAAGACCCTCCACAATTTCTTCCAATGAAGCAATTAGTTCCAGCATTTGTTTACAGCAGCTGAACGTGACTTCAAGCTAAAATAATATTTTGTATCTCTGTTTGCCATCAGAGCAGAGTAACTCTACCATAGGCTAATATTAACCTGGCTTTTTCATTGAGGTTTAATCTTGTCATGGCAACTTAGCATCTGGTGTGGAAAGTGCGTGTACTGTATTTATGACAGTGTGTGTACATGCCCTGAGTAAGGGTGCATACGTGTGTGTTTGCACTTAAGGAGGGTGCGGTGAGGAGAAAGAGAGATGCCGCAGACAAGCTAGTCATTCTCCTTCTGCCCCCTCTCTTCCCCCCAGCCATGTCAAAAACCAATCACGTGTGAAAACTTGCCTTAACTTCCCTTGCCTGTGTGACTACGGCGTCAGAGAGTTTGACAGATCTGTGCGCCACGGAGGCGTCTCCCAGCCATTTGGCATGCCATGCGCGTCTGGTGCGCTGGAGACTGCCTGTCAAACGGCTCTGAGTCGGTGGCGCAGCCAGGGACCCTACGGAGCGCCAGATGGGCCATTAAGGTAGTATTAATGTAGATGCCATCGCTTTTCTCCTCTGACTGGGACATGCTCTCTCGAACTGCGAGCAGCTGCTGCCATTTACTAGGACAGCTTCCTGCTAACTTTGGCCAACTGGCATCACCACTGACTGGCTCTCAGTGTAATGATACACTTTTTATTTTCTTCTTACTATACCTGTGACTTTTCCTCTTTCTTTTTTTTTTCCTTCTCCCCCTGCCCTCGGTTTTCCAGATGTTTTAACAGGGCAGAGCTGAGAAAACTTCCATCTTTTCCTGCTGCCAGAGTGTTTTACAGAAACACTCCAGCACACGGGCCGATCCGCTCTCTTTTTCCTTTCCCAGACACATATGCATATAAACACAAGCTCTCTAATAGGAGTATGGAAACTGGAGCCATCTATACACCCACTCTTAAGCTCATAAACAAGGCGTGATATTCAGTAGTGTACGGTTATTTCTGTTTATGCCCTACTGAGTGCTAATATCATGCTTTAATTGAGAGAAAATTGGCTGTTGGCAAGAAACAGAAAAGAAGGTTACCAAAACCCCTACCATGGATAAGTGTTGCAATCAGTAATATTCTATTTAGTTAAGTAGCCTAAAATGGGATGTTTTGAGATCATTATTCAAATCACATTGACAAAATCCTATTATGAGAATTAGTTTTTCCAGAAGGAAATGTACAGAATTATTGATGTGTAATAAATGTGCTTTCAGCTTTACATACACCAGGGGCGTATTAGGAAACAGTGGGGCACATGATTCACACTGAAACAAGGTCATAAACACCACATTTTCCTCCCCTCGCTCATACGGAGAGAATGCAGCATATTCCAATTGCAAACTTTGAAACTCAACTAATAGTTTCAGAGTGCAACACAAGTCAGCGCGCTACACCGTTCCTGCAGTGAATAAAGTGCCAGATAGGTGGGTAGTTTTAAAAAGATGCAGGATCTCCACAGGCAGAAGCTGACCTTCCTGTAGCGCACAGACTAACTCCCTGTGTTCGTCTCTTTCCTGTCTCTCATTGTGCAGCAGAGCCCAGAGCCTGTAAGGAGGAGCTGTAAGTGTCCTTTGAGGTGCCCCTAGGGGGACATGGGTAAGGTAGTTAAGGTCGCAGTACACCCACACTGACTTTCCGTGTTTGTGAGCAGTTAAAAACAAGCAGGCAAAAAATTACATATATATATATATATATATAAATAAAAAAAAAACCTCCACAACGACTTCATTGTCTGTCTGCTTCAATCGGACGGCGAGGACGGAGGAGGAGTGAGGAGGGGCGGACAGGGAGAAGGGGGTTGAATCTGTCTGCGTTTGTGTCTCGAGAGGCAGCCGAGACGAGGACTACAGGGTTGCCATCACCGGTGGTCAGCGTTGAAATCAAACGCACCACCACTGAAGCGCAGCAAACGCTTATGCTCCCACACAGCCGTTAGTGTACTCGCAGTATCAAACTGACACCTTCTCCCTTGGCTGCTCCTGACAAGGAATTTCCTCATCTAAAAATTAGTTATACCTCGCCAACAGCACAGTGGCAATTTGTACAGTTGTGAATAGATTTAATTCTGGCTTGATGAGATAAACCTTTTTATTGTGATGAATACCAATGTGCAGGCCCCAGTGGATGCCTGGAGTACTCCATAAGCAATGATTAAAAAAAAAAAAGAAGAAGAAATAATAATAATAATAACATTTCTCATTGTTGACCACACACAGAAGATTGAATACTCAACCAGCTGTCTGCCAACTCACTGATTTGAAAGTAATTTCAAGAGCCTCTTGAAAAAGTCACTAATCAATCTCTTGCAACAATGCAAACCAATTTCTTCGTAGTTGATTGAAAAGAGCAAGTGCTATTTTGGTGCTTATTTCCAGCGAATTGTTGCAGCTTTCTGTCTGAGTATCTAAACACATAAAAGGAGGCAAACTGACACTAATCAGCTGTCTGCAAAGTAACCAGTACAGCAGCGGGAAATGCAGACATTTTTTTGTGTGCGTCTATGTGTGTGTTTGTCTCACGGCCTGACAGAAAAGATTAAGCAGACATCGATTGCAAAATAAACTTGAGCGAGGGGAAGCTGCGCCTGTATATTGATGCGTGGTGGCTACGGGATTCCTTCCCCACAGCTTTATCCAGGAAATCCAACCTGCAATGAACAGGATCAGCTCCTTTATTTACAAAGGTGTGCGTTATTGCATTGCCATGCAAATGCTTTCAAAAGCGTGGTAATGCTATCGCCACCATTGTGTGGGAATGATCGCTGCACTGGGACAAGCAAGCCGGGCTTTGATAGGTGAAGAATAACGGTGTTACCCAGGCGAGCGTTGAGTGTGTGGGCGTGCTTCAAATAGGTTATTTTGGATGTTTGTGTTTTTTTTTTCCTTGCTAAGAAGAAAGGAGGCATTACTGAGGCCTTTTGGTGTGATGAGGTGTACTTCCAACCAAGATGATTAGCATGAAAAGAGATATTTAATGTTATTTTCCACTAAAGTAAATGCAAAAAGAGAGAAAAGCCTGTAATCTCATTATTATTCATGTTGGAGATCAAGATCAATCAGGGTTAAAGCATGTCACAATGTTTAGGAATGACAATGGATTGCTGCTTGTGTAGGAGATGCGTACAACACAACTGGGTGTGAGATATTGAGGATGGTGGGGGCTTAGGAAGACCTTAATTCCTATTTTTGATACATTCCTCTTTGAGCCATTTTTATTAGAATTTCATCTACATTTGGATTCCAGATTCAGTACTGAAATTTATTGGAAGAGATAGGATGTGGTGGAACAAGATCTACACAAGCATCTCTGACAAAGTGCTGTCAAGTTGATGTGAGAACATGATTTAATCAGGAGAAGTCGCATTCTTACATAATCTGAAGGTGAGTGCTTTTAGGGTTAACTTCATGTGTGTGTGTGCGGGTGTGTGTGCTTAAGAGACCAGTGCGATGAAATCAGAAAAAGATGAGGTGTAAAGTCCTATATGTTTCTCGTATCCGCAATTTCTATGGGTTTCTTGAGCTCAGCAGTTGCACAGTTCCACTAGGTGTTTGCCAATTGCTGCTAGCTAGTCTGAAGGAGCTGAGTCAGGGGCCCACAGGGGACGGGTGCTCCGTTAGGCAGAAGCTTGGAAACTGCAACTCTGAGGAGGTAATGAAGGTGGCGCTTGGTTCATCCAGGCACTTTGCGCAGCTGAATGGTTGCCAGGAGATTTGTCAAACTTGTATGAAAGAATCAAAGCAACGCACCAGGTTTTTGATGAGGCCACAACATTATAACATGATGTGAAGCTCAAAAAGGGTTTTACATCATACTGACTCTTTGAATGTAGCAAAAGACCTTCCCTTATCATAAATTACCAATAGCTTAAGTACTAGATACACTGTTGGAAAATAAATTATACCTGTTGTTTGCAGCCAGATGTTTGTGAACAGATGATTTAATTAGAACCACAAAACATTTATTTTTTTATTATTATTGCCAGGATGTCACAACTGAGATCAACAATGTTTTTTTTTTTTTTTTTCCCAGGGAGACCCGGCAATGACAGGAAGCAGAAGATCTCATATACAAGCCTTAGAATGTATTATTAGGATAAAATGACCTCAGCCAGTTTATGTTTCAATACTATATCATATTGTAACAGTACCACAGAGGTACAAAAGCAATTTCTGCATTATAAAAGTACAACCAACATAGAATTGGTGTCCAATCCAGCAAAAGTTTGTGGTGACCTTTTGATGGACTGTGTGACAATAAAAAAGTGGCAATAAAACACCTTTGATTCGACATATCAATAAATAAATTAACAAGTCAATGGTAAAATCTGTCCTCTTTATACAGATTTATCTCAAGAGTGTTGATATTTGATCTCCAGCTGCAGTTTGTCAAAAAAATAAAATAAAATCTGAAATCAATCTAACAAAACATTAAATATTTAAAACATTTTGAGATCTATATTAACAAAAAAAATCATTTACATGTGAAACATTGAGAGAATTTATATGGGCTTTCCTGAGATTAGACAAAATTGACATGAGCAAAAATACTGCCATATTAACAAACCTAAACTTTAGTATTATATACTGATTACAAGGGTGTAAAATACAGTTCTTGATCCATGAAACTTTCATATATATAAAGAAAAAGACTCAAAAAAAAAAAATATATATATATATATATTATATATATATATATATATATATATATATATATATATATATGTATGTATAGTCAAAATCTGGTCTAGTTTTGTGAACCTATTTTTGTCTCATTTTTAACTTTTTGTTTTTCAGATGTACCGTTAACAGTACAGTAGTCCAATAGCCAACCTGAAATGATAGCCCTTACATTCCCTGCACCAAACAGGTGCAGAATTGTTGACAGGTATAATTCAGTCACTAAACACACCGAGCTGGTGAGCACGAGAGCAGTACGACAGAGATTCGAACTTAATGAGAGCTTTGGCAGCTTGTGTGGAAAAGGCAGGGAGGCAGGCAGTGATTAACGGAACACTTCAGAGTACAAGGCACAGCGGTGCTCAAAGAAAACAGTGATGATCTCCACTTAATCGCGGAGAAGCCCGGAGCATCTGCCGCCAGAGCAGGGCAGCGGCACCGGCGAGCTCCCGCTCTGCTAGGCTGTCATCTCCAGAGAGCTGTGGCCATATGCTCGCCTCTGCCGCAAACTCGCAGGAAGTTAATTTTCTGACAAAACACTGGGATAAATATGACATTCAAACAAGTTGTGTGCAGCCAGGCTGAACACGAATGCTGTGCCAGGCTCAACCTAGACGCGTCACGTGAAGAGAGCTTTTTTTTTAATAATTTTTTTTTCTCTTACCGTTGTCATGTTTGGTTGGTTTTTGCAGAAATAAACAGAATATGTGAAACATTTTCTGGAAGTCTGTTAACCTACTTATGCCAAGCCACACCATCCACAAAATGAAGACAAAATACTGCAAAAAGAAAAAAAATAGATAAAGTATGAGGAAACTTGTCTGTTGCAGGTAAAATGCCATATCAGTTTTAAAATAAATGACTCACGGGTGTGAGAAGAATCCAGCCTCTTATCACTGGACCAAATATATTGTTTCTTCCATGTCAGCATAACCACTCCATTCCAGACACAAGGGGAAAGCTGAGCCTTGGGGGTGAAGCCAGCAGTTCAAACCTACAGATTCTCCACAACAATAGCTGGTGTTGTATGGTAGAGAGACTGAGGAATAGCCAAAGCTCTGATCCCAAGAAAAAAAAAAGGAAGAAAGAGTCCACACAAGCAGAAAACAATGACAAAGAATATGGAAACTGTTACACAAGAGAGTGGGTCGGGTTAGGGTGACCTAACCTCCTGGGGCCATCAGAGGTCACTGGTGGGGTTTAAGGCTAGGAATGGTGACCATCTGAAACTCTTTTCATCAGAGCATAAATACTGCTATTTCTGCTACATCTGTAGTCCATATTTGGACTTAGAAAATCCAGGCACAGGTCACTTCATTAGGTACACTTGCTCAGTTGCTTCTACAGTACACGACTTCAACATAGCTAAGTAAATTAAACCTATTGAAGCATGTCGCCATGGAAAATATGGCATGCTGAGGTTCAAAGACGAAAAACTCAAATAACCACTTGGTTCCAAGAACGTATGTGGAATATCATCTCTACACACTAGAAAATATTGAAATTTGAAACAGGAGGGATATAGCAGCATTTAAGCGTCAGCTAAAAACGGGAAACTGGTCTTGCAACGTGAACAGGCTCAACAAAATCACAATCTTACACATTAGAAAAACTACTTGGTTTAATGAGTCTCAATTGAGAAACTGAAAGTGCAGCATTGAGATGGTCGAGTCAAAATTTGGTGTACGCAGCACAGACTGGATCTATCTTACCTTGTGTACACGGTTAAGGCTAGTGGTGATGTTACTGTCTGGGAAATATTTTAGCAACACTTAGGGACCAATTAGAATTATGCAACGTGCAACATTTCAGACGTTAAGTAAAGTCTGAAATCATCTCTGAGTCGCATAGTATTTTGTTTATTTTAATCATTTGATTGTAAAATAAAAGTACAAAAATCCCAACAATTTAATCCATTATAGCACAGTAATGTTAGTCCTGGAGACTGGTAATCCACTGAAAATATATCCACACAACAACAAATGCACAGAACCATATATCAAGAGTTGAGTGGCAATCATTCTCCAGGATACTGTCACACTGCAGTAAATGGGCTTATTTTGCATGAGAAGGAAGAGAGAGCGATGGGCTGCAGCGAGCTAAAGAGGGACTGGGGAACTGAATCGAATGATATGAGTAGGCAAAATTAAGCTCCAATGCAAGTGGAGCACTTCACAAGAGAGCCAATTTCAATTCCACGGTACTTAATTTAGGATTTGTGTTGTTCGCCAGGATGCTGCTGTACAGTAAGTCGTGTAAGGACAGAGATTGAGTGAGGCAACGGAGAAAATGCCATCCAGACCCTCGAGGTATCCAACACATGGGCCGCCCTAAATCAGAATCCCATGTCCCCTTTAGTAACAATGAGTGAGAATCTGAAATTATGCTATAGACTGTGTGTGGATGCTTGAATAGAACATGAGTGTTTTATTGCGTTTTATAATCATGTCTTTATTTTTTTATTTAATTTTTTTCCAAGAATGTAACGACAGAGCTTTCTTCTACCTACACTCTTCAAAAGCCAACCTCCTCAAAACCATAACCTATGTAACCTAGGTATAACCTTTATACTTACCTTTATATTAGGTAAGTTTAAAGGTTTTTCCTCATTTTAATTTGCTTGGCTTACTTTTATAGACCTGACAATAAGGTACAGCAAACAAATGTTCAATAGAGTTTAAGACAGGACCATTTAGGTAGTTTAATGTTAGCCTGATTGGTATCATTATTCCTGTGAAGTACCCAATATTGTTCAGTTTTTAATCTCAAAGGTGATAGTATAATGTACCAGTACGACTCGTAGCAAAAGGTATCCAGCATGATGCTACTACCACCATACTTGACAGATTGTGCTCTTGGATTTGAAAGCTGCATGTGGGGTCCATGAGACATTCTTCTTGTTTTGTCAGACTTTAAAACATTTATAAAACCATAAACTATCTGGCTTGTCTGTTCAGGCACCTGCATATGTCAGTCAAGCTGAAAGTTGGTGACTGGAGTAAGTGTTTTGTTTCGTCTGCACTTTCTCAGTACATATCAATATAAAATTCATTTCATCATGCACACAGACTCTTGTTACAGTGGCTTTCATGACCGGCTTAAACATTATTAGATTCCTTCTTCAACATTGTAACTGGTGTTTTTTTATCACTCAAGGGTGGTTGTTGATGAACTTGCTCACAGTTGGACATTTTGTATTGTAAATGCACATAAGAACTGGTTTTAGAATAAACCAGATGGAAATTTAGTATAGTAGAATGCTCCTCCCAACCTTTATCTTCTAGAAAATGTGTGGATTACGCTGAAGAGGGGACTCTGCTAAGAAAACCAACCGACTCACGTAAACTGTAATGATTCTGCCTCTCGGTCAAACATCCAGGCAGGATTATGCCACAAACTTGGTAACAGCTTCAGGAAGTGAAGGGGCCAGGTCCAACTTGGCTAAACACATTATTCAGATATTGAGGTGTATATATCCATTTAAGCTAGAATAATTTTGAATTCGTAGGAGCAAAGCATCCATAAGAGATGCAAGCATAAGCACACTGTCCTTATTTCGGCCATTTTAAATGTATACATGCATAAAAGAAAAAGCTTTTCTTTGCTATAGGTTCAGGCTATCAGTATGAAATTGGCGTCTGCTGCAGCTGCTGCATTAAATGATGTGCGCTTTCTGATGTGGCTGCTCTAACAGACATACGTCTAAGAGTTTGGAGTTTATACCCAAGAAAAACATATATTAAATAAACCTAACTCGATTCATGGTTGTACCAGGACTATACAAAGGCTTAAGCTGAGAGGTCCCAAGTGTGAGTAAACAAAGAACATCCAAGACCGTGCTTCAAGAATGAGCTGGTCAAGCACAGTCTCAGCACCCCTGTGACCTGTGAGCTCCCAGCAGCTTCAAACAGAGCTCGGCTGTTTGCTTCTTGATAAAATGCCCCTCTTTGAATTTGTCTCCCAGAGCCAACACCATAACCTGCAATACCTCGGCCATATCTGCGAGTTTGCGGCATGTCTGGGCAAAATAACAAACAGTCTTCTCCGTTATTTCCACAAACGGGGAACAAAAGGTCCTTGGCCGCCATCCCCGTGAGAGCCTGTATTGATTACAACAATGCTTCAACTCAAGACAAGACCACTCTGGGGTCACAGCTATTTCCATCAGAAAGTTTGCTGGTTTAAATTTACACAGCTACCCTGTACACTTGTGTTCTCTCGCCTCCAGTGAGATGGCAGAGAGGAGAAATTTTCAGATATCAGAGTGCCAGTTGTGTAACAGAAAAACTCACCTTTTGCTCTGCTAGTGGGAGTAGAGGAGCCTCCAACTACAGGCTTTTCCAACTATAAGCTCCGCCACTCAAGAGCGATGACCTGCTTAGACAGGTCACAGCATCACGAGGAGACAAAAAGAGAGAACGAGACACAGAGAGATGGAGATTGAGACTAGGGGACAATGAGAAATGATGAGAGCGAGAAGTGATGTGTTTCTCTTCTATTGCTCCGAGGTCTGTCATGCAATTGTTTGAGTGCTTGAGGGCCACTGAGTCACTGTAGCCCCTTGGGCCCTTGGACGTCATTACAGCCAAACTAGATCCTAGTTTGAGAAGTCTTAACAAGGAAGCTCATCAGAAGAAAAAACAACCTAAGTTTTTACATAACTTTCTTGTATGTTAGTTTTCTTTTAGCAGTTTTATGTGATACGCACACACTCAGAAGGAAAGAAAACATATTGAATGACAAACGGAATAAAGAACGTATGATTCAAGAACATTCAAAATTCAAACGTAAGAACAGATTCAGATCTAAATGAAATTGCAACCTTAAAAAACTCCTTATAGAAAGTATACAGGATAATGACAGACTTTTATGTGGACCTTTGCTTGTTGTACACAGCTGCTGCTTTTATGTTTTACACATTAGACTATTTTCATCCAGCACCTATTTGAGTCGATTTTTAGATACGCACATAAACATCAAGGATGTTTGAAAAGTTGTATCAGGAATTGATTTACCATTCCAGCAGGATGATCTCAAGATAAAAATTTTAGAACAATACAATATATGATTTGAATATATTTAATGAGAGCTGAAAAATCATTTCCCCAAGAAAAAAAAAAAATCAAGTTATCCAAAAATATTGCAAAGGAAGAAATCACATTAACAATAAACATGATGGACCACCTATGAAGTTTTGTTAACTTGCATAGATTTGTTTTAACAACGACCCAAAAGATTAATCTACAAAAACTTTAAGTGTTTCGCTACAAAAAAACGAATGTTGTGTGTTTTCCCTTTAGTCCTGAAGTGTGGAGTGAGGAGTGCCCTGTCAGCAGGTGGACCTTTTCCCACTGTGTGAAGTTTGATTAATACAGCCTCAACAGAGGGTTCAGAGACTGGGGCCGCCTCTCAAACACCAAGCTGTAAAATAATGAGCCTTCAGCAGGAAGAAATAATATACATGGGAACAGGGAGACACATCCCCATTCTGAGTTCAACCTGAATATATTCAAATGAAATGAGGAGAGGAAGCAATCCTAAATGATTAGACTTGTCCAAAGAAAGGTAGAAGTCTATATATTTTTCCTTCTACGTACATGTATTTAAGTGTCACCTCCGTGCACTAACAATCCAACATGGCACTTGGCCATTTGCATACATCTTCTATAAATACTTGGACCTTTACCTGTTCCTGTGGTAATTCCAGTTGTGTTACAATGCAGACAAGCCTTATTGGTCTTATGGGAACTAAAACACCACAGGAGTAACAGCCAATAGCAACAGACTTTACTCATCAAGCTGGCATGAGTGCTCATACATTATGGCGAAGGCTATATGATTTACCTAAGCTTGTCAGCGGAGAAAAATTATCAGGCAAATGTAGGGTAATAAATTGTGATGTGTGCTGCATATGTTTGACTCACAACCCTTGGCATTTTAAAGGTTGGCTGCCATGAAAGCATCATAGCAAAATAAGTAAATCAAAAAAAAAAAAAAAACATAAAGCACAACTTTGAAAACTTGAGAAAAAAATTATGTACGGTAGTTTTTGTTGTGAAAAGTATTAAAGATTAATTATGGCATGTCAAATTGTTCTTGGTTTGTAAAGTCTCACACATTGATTAACTTGTACTTTTCAAGGATTTCTTTGACATTTCAAATTAATTACCTTTATAGTTAAATAACTTATCTTATTACAAAATGTTAGAGGTTATTTTAGGTTAAAACAACCTGGGATAAATTCCATTAGCTAGATGTAAAACCTTTCAAGTTTTATGTACAAACAATTTAAATGCATATACTTGGATTTATTGCATATATTTTTACCATGTTATTTCTTATTTATTTTTACAATATTTCCAGTTAAATATATCAAACGCATTTTAAAACACGGTAACCAAAACTTTGTGAATATTGGTAAAATAAGATAATGTAATGATTTCAGAAATGTGCACATAATATAATATAGAAATATATAACATTGTGCTATGATATGATCTGATCATATAATAACACGCCATATAATAATAATAATTCTATAATATATATTATATTAAAATATATAATTATATATATAAATAATCTCATAAATATCGACACTACTTATGAGATTTCTCTTTGGGACACAATAGCACGTTTGAATTTTATTTTCAAGATTAAACAGTACAGTGAGTTATGGTTTTCTTAAATATAGATAAACAAGAACAAATACTAACACAAACTGTTACTTCAAGTTTCAGCTGTAGAGAAAGGGTGTTAATGTTGATATTAACTTATTTTTCATTATGGTTCATTTAGAAACATTCAGCTGACTCAAAGCTGCTCTCATTTTAATCTGCTTGCTACCAGTGGACCAGTGTCTGCCACTGGTCGCAAGAATGACAACATTAGAAAATGCAGCCGAAGACCGTACCTTAAAAAAATACATCTGCTTTAAGTGATTTATTAAAAAAAAAAAGCTCTGTGGGTGGCTGCCATAAAGCTGCAACGGTTAGGAATCAAAACACACATGCTAAAAAAAATAGCAGGTTTGGGATTTAGGAATACTTTTACAGTGTGTGTTTACTGGAATAATTAAATAAAGATGAGTGAAAATGGATGGGGGAAAAAAAGTCAGTTTCAAATTTTTACAGTTTTTCTTTGTTTTTCTGTTGTTTGTGCACATTTTGTTTTTCCAAGTTATGTTTTGCCTTAGACTCAAGAGAACTGCTCTTGGTTTTCAATACATAACAGTGGCTTTATTTTGAATCCCAAACACAAAATGTTTTTGTAGGCAAGTATACCATTCTGTGCACCAGCTTTAACTCAATACATATGACTACATGGTATTTGCCATGAGGAATGTCTTGATTTGACCCCAGGCATTCCATTCACACTATGCGATTATGCTATAATTCAGCAGTAAGCCACACAAAATGCAGCCAATTTTTCACATTCAGCCTGTTTTCTTGCATTACAGTTTGCACATATTAGTAGGTATCCTGCTGTGCTGCTCAGAATGAACCCTATTCACCCTTAACCAAACTACGTACAGAGCCTGCAGCAGCGCTCGCTGAGCTCAGGTATACAACATGTATGTGAGGCGGACAAAATTCCTGTTCACTGAGTTAGATGGCTGGAAAGAAAAAGCCACTACATTTGGGGGGCCAAGAGACCAACCTTTATGCTGCGAGTTTTGTCACGTCATTAACTGCCACTGCACTGAAAAATGTCGACAAGCCAAATTATCACAGATTCATATCACAAAAGGGAGGAATTGGAAATTTGAACAAATAGCTCCATGTGTAAATATCATCAGCAGAAGCATGATGTATATTTATTGATGACTGTAGCTGTATGCGCCAAGTCCCAAAAGAAATATTCATATATCAATATCTGATTTAGTTGCATGTAAACACCCAAAACAGACTGTGTGTTCTAACTGAGGCAAAAGTTATGACACTTTACTCCTTAATACTCATTTTGGTTGAAATATGTTCCCTGAGACAGTTCTTATTCCTGTCTTTCATGCAGGAGCTTTTATTATTTTATTTTTTTTAAACCAGTGATCTCATGTTTTCCACAAGCACTTTCTAATGCAGCTGGTCAGGCCATGACACTTCCAGCTCCTTAGCTGGTATCATGGTATTTTACTCTAATGATTTTAATATACTTTATTTCTGAGGCTTAAGTATCATAACCTCCATCACACACAATGCTGACTAATGATGTTCTCGCCAAATACTCTTAATGTGATGGGTCTGCCTAATTTGAGCTATTTTATCATTTTAGCCAATATATCATCTATGTTAAATATAAGCTATCATAGATTATTTTCAAATGAAAACAAAACTATGTTCTTTTACAGTGAATTGTTGTCAAAACACTGTGGTAGTCGTCTTGACTGAACTAACCTCAAGTAAAAGGCAGCATATCATGGCTGACCAGCTAAAACTCTGTTTGGATCCAAACATGCTAGTGTTGGATAAAAGAAGAAGAAAAAAAAAGCACTTTCCACAACGCCATTGAGTTGTAAAACTGAGGAAATGTGATGTGCTGTTTTCAAGCGTATCCATATGACTCTTTTAATCACTTTCAACTAGTATCAAACAGAGATTGGTACATCTATATTTACCCTTGGAGACCATAGTTTTAGGGAACAAAAATAAAAAAAAAAACTGTGATGTCTGAAAACTAACTTGCTCCTGGACACTTGAGACAGTCAAATTTGAGCATTGTGACTTCTTATTCCAACGCTCTTTGAGATTTATTAGCATTGTAACAAACGCAAACCGTTTCATCCAGTAAAACATCTTTAATTTTCACAAACATGTTTATAATTCATTTATGTGGCTATTAATGTATATTCATTACCTCACTTTTATCCTCCCTTCACCTTTTGTCTTTGAGCCCTATGTTCTCCTCTCAGTGGCAGATGTTTTTCCTTCACCCCACCCCTCCCATCCCATCCACCCACACGTACACTTCTCTCTCTCTCTCTCTCCCTCTCTCTTTCTTCATCTTCCCCCGTCTCTCTGCTGCAAGGGAAGCGGCTGGCGTGGGGGCAAACTGGCCAACAGTGGTGCATCAGGCTGACAAACACAACTGATGTGCAGGGCTAAGAGTCTGCAATCTGGCAGGTTGAGTATTCACTCTCCTTTGCCCCCTGCTAGCCCCCGCTGCCCGGCACCGTACCCACGCACCACCATCCCAGCGGCTGGTGGCCCATTGCTTTGCATCCCCATAAAAATAGACCGTCCCATTATTCATCTACCTCCCTAGGGGCCACAAGGTCTCCAGCATCATTACCAGGACTAAGGATCTGACTCTGCTGCCACCACTTCGCACCCCGCTCCCACCTCTCCCCCCCACCTCACTCCTCTTCTCTAATTATAGGTCAAGCACTCTTTTTGTAAATTATAAAACCTTTGTTCTTATCAAAGCGGCCAAACAAAACTGAAACATTGCACGTAGTGAAGGACAGCAAAGAAAACAAGAGTACGTACGTCGAAATAACGTAGGAGACTGGCAAGAAAATAAGAAAAAAGGTCTAAAAAATTTTCAATTATAAAACCAAGCTAATTTGGTATGACCAGCGACTGTCATGCATGGTGACGGAGCTCCATTATGCAGTCATTTGAGCTCTTTCAAATTAGTTATGTTAATGTCCTCCGTGTGAATGTAACACTTGGATGGGACAAGATTTCAGCAATTAATTTCTACAGTCAGCAGAGAGACAAGCAAATTTATTTTCCCCCTCTCAGGGAATTGGTGGTGGAGGGAGCGGGGAGGGGAGAGAGCATTCTGGAGCAGAGAACAAGCTAAACACAAGACCTAAATAAAGCCTGAACAATGGGAGCCAATGCCTCCTCATTCATTCAATTGACAATGTTTTGCAGCTTAAACCTGTTTTATTAATTATGTTTGACATTTCCTTAATTAGTTTCATTTACACCAAATCAATCCCTGCTGCTGAACAGCGTCATTTATCATTTTAAAAAATTTGCATAGCCAGTGCTGACTTTTTCTACTTAATTATACATTAAAAGTGTCAGCCGTGCTTGCTGCCTGGCATTATCTGAGGCAGAAAGGTTTGTGGCTGGACGGGGGTGGCATTAATCATCAGGGCGGGAGCGGGCAAGGGGTGCTCCCGGTCGCCAGCGGGAGAGCCAAGCGGGGCTTCTCATTTTCTTTGCTTTGATGCTTCCGGGGCAACTGTGACCTCAGTGACCAGCGGGGAGAGGCAGACAAATCAACGACCTCCAGCTGCAAAAAAAAAAAAAAAAGAAAAAAAAGCAAAGAAAACAAAAAAACAAAAAGAGCAACATCTTGTTTACAAATCATAGCACTGGGAAGTAGGGAGTAGAACCAGTAAGAGAAAAACTGAAAAGATGTGTAGCCAAACAGAAAACACAGGTTGAGCTACAAAGTGTAGTATGTAGGCATAAAAGTGCAAAAGCGATCCTACCCCTTAAGCCCTTGATTTATTATTTATTTATGTTGTTGCATAAATACCCATTAATTTAGTATAACTTATGAGGAGTTTTTTGTAATAGACAAACACAAAGTAATTTGGTTATGCTAAAAATTTCAAAAATATTTTAAAAATCTGAAATGTGTGGCATGCCTATGCACAAAGCACATTAATCAGAGAAGCAGCCTCCCTGTGCTAATAGCAGAGAAACAACTTAATGTTGCAGGAAAACTGTTTATCCAGTGTCATCGGTGGCCACGGTTACTGGCCTGTGCATTCATAACAGGCTCTACAGCAAAATGTACAAAAGGGTTAGTGCCAAGACCTCCCACCTGACTGGGAGAGGTGTGTTACTGCAGATGGCAGTAGGACTACAAAGAGGTGGCAGACGACATAGATTTTTTCACATAACATTATATTTTAGTATAATATGACATATTATTAATCTCACATTCTACTGCCTGGACATAGAGACTGTTTTATCAAACATGTAAAAAAAAAAAAAAAGAAAGTTTAATACTGCAGCTTTAAAGTTGCATGTTGGAATGCAATGTTGTACATTTAGTTGTGCACATAAATATTCTGAGGTTTATAATAAGTTTATAATAAGCACCCAAACCGGACAACTTTGAACAATTTTCAGTATGAATTTGTGTATCATTTCACTACTAGATATAGATATATGACAACAAGGAAAGTCAGACGCAAAACATTTTAGAAAAAATACAGTACAACGTACTTTAAGTTACAGCGTGTTCATGAGTCAGAATGGCCAATCAGTGTCCATAAATAAAATAAAAGTAGCAAAACCTGAACCTTCTGTTCAAGTCTAAAAGTTGAAAACAAAGTCAACAAAGATTGACTTTGTTACTCATCTTTCTGAGAAACAATCTGAAAGCCATATATAATTTTACTTCCACTTCACAGTTATGCACCTGTTTGTCTTGGACTACCAGATAAAATTCCATTACACATTGAAGTTTGATTGTTAAAAGGTGACAAAATGTGAAGTTCAAGACGTATGAAAACTCCTCCATAGTCTAAATGTCTTTAGATTGCCCAGGTTCTATTTGTCATCATGCAGCCATTTAAATACATTTGTAGTTTTAAACGCATCCAAGTTTGTCTGCATTTGACCGTATTTTTCAAAATGAGAAAACAACAGCTCCCAAAATACTTGTGTCGTAACAATGAAATTATGTCAGTTTTCATTGGTAAAGCTCATGGATCAGCACTAACAACCATATGTATTCCACTGCAAGTCCAACAGCAACTCGGCTGGCTGAGCAAACGGGCTGAGTATAGCTATTACTTTCCCTTCAGCAAGTTTGCGAACACAAAGCAAACTGACAGCTCAAATACCTGGCAAGCTCACTCCTGAGTAAATCTTCCGAGTGTTGAGGTGAACATGGCTTTACAAATCACCCATTCAGGAGCCGAGACCGAAATTGGCAGGTAGGCAGACCCGCGGTGTCGGGAGCGAAAATTACTCTGAAACGCGAAGCAAAGTGAGAGGCTGAGTGAGTCTCTGGTGAACGCTATGGGTGTCTCTGTGCAATGTGCTCACATGGCAAATCAAACAAGTGGTTTTCTGGAGGTGAGTCAACACTTTTGTACTTCGGGAGATGGAAATATTTTATGTCGGGTTAGATTCTGAAACACATGCAGGGTGCAGAGCGTGCTCACACATCTTTTTTTAGCAGCTGAATACCTGAATTTATGTATTAAATATTAGAACGCAAAGCAAACAATTGATTGCATTATGAGAGGAGGTGATAAGGTCAATAGAAAGAGAGCTGATTTTGGGTCCAAAGCCTGAAAAAGTCCTAAAGCAAGTGATTCCTCCAAGCCGACTTGAATTAGTTGTATCAAGATGTCCAGGGGACTGTGTCCGTGGCTTTGCTTGAAGCAGCCTCAAGGGCAACACAAAAGAGAGGCAGACAACAAAGAACCTGATGAAGTGGCTAATGCTCTGGCATGTCCCAGCAGAAGAAGCAGAGGGGCGGCCAGAGGCGGCTACATCTGCATGCCTCGCTGCTCCGTTCAGCCCCTGCTGAAGTGCTCCCTGGGTCATTAGATTAAGAAATGCAAAACAAGGAGCTACAGCTGTGATTGCAACAAGCTAGGTCAATATTGGAAGAGACAAAGAGATAAAAATCGGGGAAAAGTAAGGCTATCTAATCGACTGGGGACTGCTCAAGAACGAATTCTTAAAATGTGGTGGGTGAAGCATCAGAGTACAGCGCCATCATTATTCAAGGAAGCTCCTAATCAGCATATTAATGTTGGAACACTGAGTGCAAAAGTTTCTATTATTTCATTGTGGTTGAAATAAGGCTTTTTCTTCCACAGATAAAAATATTCTAATTTATATAAGTGATCACTGAAAAATAGAACTTCTCAAGCTCTACAGCTCCCTCTCCAATTCCCCGGCCGGAACCCCTTAAAATGCAAAACATTTTGACTATCAAGGATTATCATTCTTTTCTCGCTATAAGAAGCACTCTTTAAGAAAGCATAATGATGAATTTATGGACCTAAAACTCTAGGGTAGTTTTTACCCTGGCACAAAAAGAATCACAAGTAGAAGAGGGTGTTTGGATGGCATACATTGCCATTACTCTTGTATTGTGTCTCCACTTTTCATAATGACGGGGATAAGTGTCCTGCTCCGAATGCGTATCCGCTGACAATAGAGGCAGACATTACTTGGTTAAAAGCTCAGGGTCCTGTGGGTAAAGAGACCCAGAGAATAAAGAGTATCCGTCATGGCTAACGAGCTATAAGGATAGCACATTGCCTTTATAAATCACAAGATCTTGCTGTTTATTTAAATTCATTGGTGCCTCATTATAACTGAGCTATGCACCTTTAGGTCCGAGTTGATTAGGAGTGCCATAGCTCAAAATGGCTTTTAATTCAGTGAAACGTAGCTCTGACCTTGGTGCCGTAACCCTGACTAAAACACGCCACGGCTCCCACATTAATAATGATGCTACCTTTACTGGGCCGGAGAGCTGTGCCGCTGCTACTTAAAATATGTATTATTAGTTACCAGCGACGGCACATTTATCACACCAAATTACCCTTCGATGTAAAACTGCTTAATTCTGGGTCCCTGTACCCCTCTGCACTATTACCTGCTCTTTCGAAAGGCCTGGAATTAAATGTAGGGATGAAATGTCAGGGTAATGGGGAAGAGGATGCAGGTCGATGGGATGCACACTTGATCATTCCCTGGTGGCCTTCTCCACATCCAAGCGATAGACTGAACGTGTCTTCCTCATAAACGAAGTTTCACTGCGTGCCTTGCTTTGCAGACCTTTGAGAATGTAAATGAGGAATATTACTTTGAAATACACTTTATGCTGTTCATTAAAAGTGCATGCAAAAATAAAGGGAATCACCAAACTTATGGGTGCCTAATGAGAACTTTTGGTTATGTTTCAAGATGTGATTCATCCTACTATCTAAAAAATAAAAAGTCTTATTTAGCTAATATTTATATCATTGGCAAAGGCAATGTTATAATTCGAGACTAATGATCAGCTGACTTAACGGCACACAGGGTGTCTTGCAAAAACTTTCACACCTCTAACTTTTTCAGATTTTGCCATGTTGATGAATAACACTTCAATTTATTGTAATATAAAAATAGTAAAATATCCAAAGAAATTTTGAAATGGAAGAAAAATCCTTTTTTTTCAGTTTTTTTTTCCTCCTTCTTTTAATCAAATATCTCTAAATAAAATTCAATGAAATCAATTGTCTTCGGATTGACAAAATACAATGATTATTGCATGTTTTGCAATTGGTTACTGTATTATGTTTGTATTGTGTAAAATGCCTTCTTGCTGATATGTGTTATAAAAATAAACTTGATTTGAAACTTAACTTGAGATGTCAACTAATTGGTAATTAGTCGCTTAAAATCTCTTCACTGACTGTAGTATATCACAAACTATAAAATCCAGGTCTTCACATTCAGAGCGCACAAATAAAGTAGCCAGTCTTGTCATTGGAGGATTTTAAAAGGTGGCGCAGGTCTGCCTTATTAAAAGATATTTAAGAAAGTTTCTTTGTCTCAATTGGAAAGAAATAGAATAAAATGAAGTCATTTCTGAACAAAAAAATATTCATAAATGAATATTTTTCAATGCAAACCTTTAAGATTTGCATTAAGGTTTAGTTAAAAGCAGATTTGGGTGGAGCAAAGTCAACTTTTGATTAAAAGTAATTTTGTCCCAAATAAAAATAAAAGATATCCAACTCAAAAACCTGTGCTTATGGGTTAAATTTGTGCCACTCTTGAACTTAGGTGAGGGTCACACACAATCAGCCAGGGGCAGTACTTTGTACACCCTTACTATCCAAGTATGGCATAAATGAAAACATGCCGTACTTTATCTGATGAGCATCGGAGTACTCATCAATGGGTCCAGAGTGGCACATTTTCCCATGTGAAAGAAGGTGCCCTGACCATTGTACTGAACAAATCATCCCCTTCGATAAACACGGCGGTGGCAGCATTATGCTGTGATGATGGTTTGGATTAAGAGAATGAATGGAGAAAGTTCAATAAGCAACACTGATAGAATACAAATGTACAGCACAGTTTGATTTTAAATAAAACATTGCATGTATAAGTTTGCTTATATTTCAAAATTATATTCTACTTTGTGTTGGGCCACCAAATAAAAATCTTTGAAATACACAAACGTTTGTGGTTTAATGTGACAAAAGGTAAATAAAAAAAACGTGAATACTTTGTCAAGGTAATGCATAGAGCATCTTTTTTGCCGTGATACCTCCTTTGCTATTCTATGACACGTTCAGAGGGGAACCCAGCCTGCAGCAACTCGCCACATGTCATTGTTTATCCCATGTGTGTCCACCGGAGACTGATAACTCTGACCAATCCGCTAAATGATTAGATCAATTAAGTACTTGGGAGTGGGCATCAACATTAGCCCGCCACAGCTTCAAGACCTGTGGGAGTTAGACCATCAGAACTGCTTCATTAGCTCTCTGGACTCTACCCAAAACTAACCCACAAAGACAAAAACAGAGGGCTGTTTGGTACGGCAGCAGAAGATAATGCCAGAAAGAGAAAACTAAACTTTAAGAAGTGAATTATATTCATTTCTACAGCAGTTCACCTCTGGGATCAATTGTGTTTATGTGGTGCAACATCTCGAGAACACGTAAAAACAATACAAAGCGATCTAACAGATACATAAGTGAGAGTGTTTTGACTGTTAGCCAAATTATCTATTGTTTTAGGACCAGTGGGATTGCACTGGTAAACAGAGTTTAGTCTCTCTGAGGAAGACATCAAACAGTCCAGTAATAATTCAGATTGCCAGGGACAACACTACATGGGGTTCGCAGACGAACACAGACAGTGCTGGCATAAACACATTTTTTGTATCAAACGTAGCAGCACAGTACATAAATATACAACGTGCACAATGCATTCGTAGTTCCTGCTCATCTGAGCAAGTGGCGCGGCTTAAGCAGCCGGGGAAAAGAGATGTTAGGCGCATTCTATCAGATGTCGAATCAATTAGTCACGACCATCTTTCCAGAGTCAGAAATAACCACTCGTCCTCGTGTCTCCAGGGAGTCAGGGATGGGCCTGGGCAAAGGAGAAGAGATGGGAAGAGATCCAGAAAGTCCCAAAGGATAGTAAAAAGGAGGAAAATGGGAGAAAAAAAAAGGGATAAATAATGCTGTCTGTTTTAGACAGCGCATTACTTCCATGAGAGTTCTGTGCAAATACACAATTGCTCATCCACATACTTTGCATATCAGAGGACACTGTTCCTACACAGCGGAAACTCTTCGGTCATTAACATGTGATGGCATTATCTCTCTAATAACGCAACATAAGATCCTCTTTTATAATCCTACAGCATCAACTGTAACGCAGCCTCAAACCCATTTTGACACCATCATGGCATTCAACAGAGGCCTGTTTGTGTTGTCTTCATCGCGACAAAGCTTTTAATCTTTTAATCTGAACCATAAACCGTGTATATGCAACACAGACTACTTTGCTAAAAGGTAAAGAGACACGATTAGTCTGCGCAAAGGAGGACACAATAGAGATCGTTTCCCTGCAGGCTAAAAATAATTTAATCTGTCATGTAGATGCACAAATAGCGCTCTTACACCTGAATAGCATTCATTATTACCAGGCTAGAAAAGTCATAGCAGACAAATCGGTTTCTGCCGCTCTGTAGTGGTGCAGAGAAGAAAAGCTATTGTGTGTGCTCAGATTTTCCTCCTCCTCTGGTAATCTCTGAAAGGCACCAGATTTGAGCAATTTGCGTTAAAGACAATCATTTATCGACAATTCTTGTTAATAATTTCTGCAGTGTAAAGAGATGTGTAAAATGGATCATCTGTCGTGTTTACAGCTGAATTGTATTCTTCAATATTTTCTTTTTATAATTATACAAGCTGGACAAACAATACAATTCCACTGCATAATACAAATATACCACAAATTGTCACAGTGGATAAATTCAGAGTCACACAAAGGCTTTACGAGGCCCCAAGCATCAATAAATGTGCGATCCCACTTCCTGGTAAGCCAAACCAAAGCATCTCTGACCTCCATTTCATATATTCCATGTTTGATCTTTTATTTTTAGTTATTTATCCATTTGTTTGTCTTTACTCTTTTTCCCCCCTCTGAACCTGTTAACCATTGAGCCAATTGTTAAATTGACAATATTACAGAATGTGTAAAGTTTGACAAAATGCTGCTTATTAAATTAAAACCCCTTACAGTGATTTTTCAGAATTTCATTCCATAGTAACATCAGTTATTTACAATGAACTGAAAGTATGAGAAAAGTGTTCAAAAATGCTATTGTTCTTTTATTTACTTACAGGCATGATGTGTTTAAAATGATTTATTAACTCAAACACAATTTGCAGAAATTATCAAATTTTCTTTATATTATGATTCTGTCATAACTTTCAAGCTATGAAGGTCCTTTAGAGGTTCACCTCAATAAATTAGAATATTACTGAAAATACACTATTCGCTTTAGATTCATTACCAAGAGGGATATAGTTCAACTGTTATTTCAAATTTTTAAGATGATTGTGTTTTACAAATAATAATTATCTAAATTAACCTATTTTGAAAATAATAATATTACATAAGACCAAAAAAGAAAAGTTTAAGACAGAAATGTCATGTTACCTCCAGCGACATCCTCCACAAGACACAGAGGCCACATACAGACATTGCTAAAGAAGCTGTCTGTTCAAAGAGTGTTGCGTCCAAACCTACTAAAGGGAAGTTGAGTGGGAGGAAAAATTGTGGTCGAAGAAAAACCAAAAAGGTTAACAAGCGATGGTGATAATTATTGATTATTTTTGGAAACTAAATTTTTGGTTTCTCTGCAAGTTATAATCATTGACAAACTATTAACTATTGCCTTTTTGAACAGAATGACAGAAACAAAGAACTTTTAAATAATAAAATTATTGACATGCTCCTGTATATGTTTACCTCTAGCGTGTCTGTCAATATCTGAATAAGGAAAATTGATCTGTTGCAAACTCCAGAAATGGAAAGGGTCATAAACAGTTGGAAAGTTCATATGGACCTCAGGCCCACCCAGGATATATACCATTCTTATTTACATTAAACCTCGGTGTCTTCTGGTTGTTCAATTTTTAATTCTTAGACAAAGTTTTTTTTTTCTACACATCCAGGAAGACAGCAAAGTATGACGTAATGCAAACCTACGCTTCTTTCTGCTCAGCCATGACACCTGTGTAAAATACATTTTGCCCACTCTTAAGACATTTGGTGGAGGGGAAGATGCGATCCAAAGTTCTGTGAGCACACTGACTGTGCATGCTGAAAAGGAGAATAGTGCTCCTATTCAAGAGTTGGGGAAAAAACATACAGCAGAGAAATGACATGTCAGCAATCACGAATGAGAAACAACAATGAGACAGCACAGTATGGAAAGATGCACAGTTTAGATCATTTATCTTTCAAGAACTAGAGGAACAAAAAGCTGCATTTGTTTCATTCTTTTTTTTTTCCTTTTTGTGTAGAAACTAGTGCATCGTCAACCCCCATGAGGCTGTAGTGAAAACTGTATATCTTTGTCTATAATACTGTGGTTCAACCAACCTAAAAATAGCACGAATACCTGCATGTTAGTGTCGGCATGCAAGGAGCTTAAATGCAGATGCTGGGAGATCTGTTCAGGTCTTAACACTGTTCTGTTTTTTCACGGTGAAACTGGTTTAATAAGGCAAAGACAGAATAGTCCCCCCTGAACACAACAAGCCAACCCTCTGGGTATGAGCATTGTTGGCTGAACATGGCCTAAAGCCCTAGAGGCTGTAAGGAAAATCAGGTAGGACAAGCAGCAACAGCAACATGTGCTCTCTAAAAATCACCACAGACACGCCTCAATCCCCTCTGATGTCGTTATTCGTCTTAGTTTGTGGAAAGCACTTCTTGTTGCAGGGGGCTGGCGGCGGCGAGTGGTATCAGAAAAGCCCCGGTCCCCTGTTCTGAATCCACCACATTAGATGGTGTGTTTGTGCCCTAGGGATTGTGGCGCCTCAGCCTCTGTTTGGGGTACTTTGTCAGATGACTCGGTGTGTGTGATTTATGAGCTCAGGAAAGGTTGCATTTCCAGCACGCATGGACGTCCGCATGGTAAATGGAGAAATTCTGAATTTATTAACATACAATGAATGATGATTAATGTTTTTTGTATAGATCATGCTCTCTTTTCAAATGTCTCAGTGTGGGGGTGATAGATGCTGTAATAAAGTGTACATGTTGCATGAGCGTCAGGCTCGTGACTGTTGTATACATGTACAGTGGACTCATTTAGTAACAGTATCGCAGCATTTCAAAACTAACGCGCATGAAGAACAACAGCGCTTCGTGGGCATTTACCATCTTCTTCTTAAGGTAAAGTTTTCTTTTCTAAGGCAAAAGCACCTGCGTGTATTCAATGAGAAAATGTATAAATTAAAAACACACACAAGCAAAAGACTGTGAGAAAAAGAATGCAATTTAGACCCGTATCAGGGAACATTTAGAAAGCCATTCATCAAAAACCCTCTCCATTATTAACTTTTGTATTCTACAACACATCTTGTGTCCCTCTCATCAGCTTTTTCAATATCTTCTCAAATACATTACTGCCAGTGTTGAGTGGGTATCTTCACCCAAGGCCAATTACTGCAGTGAACCATAAAGGTAAGCAGTGCTGAGGAGGGCCCTGTCACATATTTGCCTTTGTGTCCCAGCCAGACCCCCACAACGGCAGATGGGAAGAAATACAGCCAATGTCAGACATCTTTTTAATCACAATGACAACTGAAGAATCAATATGCAGAGGCATGTTTCTGACAGGTTTTGGGAAATAGGCGAATGTGACTCAACCCATATGTTTGCATCTCAAAATGGTGAAGCAAGGTTGACTTCTGCTTATGCAGTGACCTTATCATTTCACCCCTGGAATAAGGTTGAATATTGCCCTAAGCCTGCGTGTGAGGAAAGTCTAAAAAAATGACAGGAAAGATGAGCAAATAGTTGGAGGGAGCATTTTGTTTGAGAGCGTGAAGTGTGTGCATGCATACCTTCATGTGGTTGCAAATAGATAGTTTGCAAATGTGCGGTGTGCATGTGGAGCTTGCGTTTACTGTGCAAGTGTGACTTGCGAGAATAAACCGTGCGGGCGTGTGCACGTGCCTGTGAGCTAACTTTACATGTATACGGTTGCTGTCAGAAGAAGCTGACTGGTGATGAGGGATGGAGAGAATCAGAAACACATTGGGCTGGGAATGGGGTGTGAGCCGCAGGGTCGCCCTGGCACCAAACACAACTGCCTCTCACATCATTACCCTCATTCCCCTAATGCGCACAACACTTAGAGCTACAAACAGGCTTGACTCCAGAGCACACATATAGGCACACAAATCTACAGAGCTGCACACTCACACAGCATCCCAGACTCAGACGTATATATTTTCAGGCACATACACAAATACTTTTGCAGTAACCGGCTTCTTGCTGTGAAATGCTTAGAAACAACTTTCCTTCATGTATAAGAGAGTCACAAACTCTAAATTTGACCCAAAATTTGGCTAACTGATTCCCAAACCTCATCAACAGTAGTTGATGAAATTACCAAATGCAAAAACTTCCCCTTCCTCCAAAGTATTCATTCAGTTTGAATGTGTTTCACTTTTTGACTTATTACAGCTTCTAACTTCAGTTCAGTTTGTTTGGATTTAATGGGAAAGACCATCATAATGAGTTGTAAGAAATATGATTCATTGTTTTTAACTTTTTTGTAGCTTAAAATTTCTTAACTGTCACCCAAAAAACATTTATATGCAAGTCAATGAGATGAGACCATGAGGACACCAATGTTCTCATGACAACAAAGGGGTTTTTAAAAGTCTGCCAAACATTTGTTTTGAATCCTCTTTATACTGACACCCCATAAAATTCAGTGCAAAATCCAGACTTTCTGAAGTCATACAATTTGTAAAAATTGTCCGAGTTCTAAAACGTGGTCGTTAAGTGTCTGGTATACAGCCACGCGGCAGGAGCAACATGCCACACACGAACAGATTTTACTTGTTCACATTCAGATGTCTGATGGGAAATCTTGCAAAACTTCTCAAGACCAAACGTAAGTTCAGACTGAACAAACATGGCCGACTGAAAAGAAACAGCGGCGATAGTTTGTGGACTATATTATACAGAAAAAAGACATCCCCAACATACTTAGTGTGCCTTGGCAGTTGTTTTGTTTTCTTTATTTCGAACAGGCTTCACCATGTTTCCGTCGTTTCGTTTTTTGATTTGTCCAACATCACTTTCAACCAGCTATGCACTGGATTGTCCCTGGTGGACACATCACACATGGTGCGACATGGGGCAAGACAATCCAACATGTTAAATATTCACAATTTTATCTTGGATTTGCCTTGATGTACTTTTGAGCAGACTAGATCAAGCATGAATACTTTTGCAAGGTACAGTCTTTCTTCTTTTACACACTTAAGTACAATTACAAAATACCTTTTTAGCATTTTAGACAAGTACAATATAACTGAGTACTACAAGGAAACAAATCCCTATTCAAGTACAGGACCCCCATAAAATCACAACAATTTCACAGTGCCTTCCTCCTTTCTTGCTGCATGAGAGGTTTTAAGAATACTGGGATCAGGGAGCAGTTGAGCAAAAAAAAAAGAAAAAAGGGAAAAAAGGGAAAGAGAGGAGAGCGGAAGATGCGATGCAGAAGAGTGGAGGTAGGAGGTAACCCAAGCATAAAATAACTTCAATCTAACATCCTTTCAAAGTAGTGGTAGGAGGCAAATAGCAATCCGACCAATGCCACGCACTCAAGGGGGCTTCCCCCCACCCATCACTGACCCATGGAGGAGAGGATCATGGGAGAGAGGGGATGAGACAAACCCACTTCAATTAAGCCACGGCGACGTCTCGTCAGCACAGCAGATGAGGTGTCAGAGAGTTCAGCTGTGGATGGATCACACAAAAAAAACACTTTCTTGGCTCAGCAGAGTCTTGAACCTTTCCTTCCATTACCCTATTGTCTCCTTCGCCTCCGTTTCACCTTTATTTTATCCAGATTTCTTCCTGCTTTCCAAGCGGATCGAGTTTAGCGTGGATGTTAGAAGCCTCTCCTTGCAGGCCTCTAGGATAGCAGGCCTGATAAACCTGTGATCACATTTTTGTGTATTAGTCGCCTTCTATCTGATCACACCTGGGGACGGGATTTAAAAGGTCAAAACAACATGCGCGTTATTGCTTGGGGAAGAAAACTAAAAAAAAAGAAAAGAAAGAAAGAAATAATGAGATGAGTACAATAAACACAAAGCCAAGTTGCCAAGTAACCATACTACGCATAATGGATCAAACATTTGGAGATCCACAGCTGTGGAGGGAGAATTTCAGCTCTTAGATTCAGAGAGGCTGGAAAAGGGGGGCGGGTGAATGAAAGGAGAGCACATTCTGGGAGACTCACAGATAGTTGCAGGGAGGGTGCTCTTGTCCAGGCTTTCTAGAAGATATCTCTTTCTGTGATTAGAACATTACCATAATATCGGCTTTGTCACCTCACGAAAAAATTTTTTTTAAGAAAAGCGCCATCCATTCCTTTATTTTACATGGAGGCGTCAAGAAGGCAAAAAGGCATCCTGAGGTACAGAAGCAGCTTTCTGCACTCTCCTCACCCCCCACAATCCAATGAATATCTGCTTGGGAGATACAAGCTGGATTTGGCTCACATTCTCGCCTCTTCCCCTAACGCCGCATGGCTGCCGGGTGTCAGAGCGCCAACTCTTCCAGCCCAGCTGCACTGATTAGCACAGGCAGATTATTAGCCCTGCATCTCCTGGAAGTGCTGCATGGTTCTTTTCTTTTTAGACCCTTTTTTGTTTCACTTTCAAAGAGCCATGTCCCACCCAGTGTTCCTAATTCGCCTAATCGAAGCATACAAAAGACAATAGTGAAGGACAAAATAAAGCGGGCAATTAGTCCCACACGTATGCAAGCGAGGTAGGAAGAGTGAGGTGACACTAATTTGTTTTTCGCTGCTTGTGGATACACGAGCAAAAAGTGATTCATCAGCATTGTGAAAAGAGCTCTCTCATCTTTCATTCCTTGTCTTTCTTTCTTCCTCCCTCCCTTCCTCCACCCTCTCCCGCTCCTCCATTCTCTAGCACCTGTCCTGCTGCCAAAATTTCACCTCCCAAAACCCGGGACATGGACATCCCGCTCTCGAACTTGTGCTATGCCTTATCTGTACTACACACACCAACATCCAGCATCTGAGGCATCCTTCTCCCCGTGCCAGAAATATGTCGGCATCTCCCTCCCTCTCTCGCGCTCTCTCTTTCACCCAATTCTCCGTCATGTTCTTTTCTCTCTGTCGCTCTCTTCCTCCCTCTCCAGAGCTTTGCATTTGAAATTGAACAGACACACAGCCAATTTATCATAGGCTGACACGTGTCATGTCCAAGGCCTAACCACAGGGACTTACAGTAGGCATTGCATTTATCCCCTTTGTTGTCAGCAAGGACCAAGACAATACCAGCAGCTATTAAAAAAGGGATGGGGAAAGCGTAAGGTAGAATGAAAGTGATGAAAATGTATCGTTAAATGTGAAGCTGAAAGGTTACAGACCCCCGCAAGGTTGAACCCAGCACATTTCCTCCTAAACCAGCAGTCAAAAGTATGGTGATGCAAGGCATCTGTGCATAACCCCTGATACAAAGCCAGACAGGCTTCAGATGGATTAGATGGAGAGTTAGCACAATATGGAATCCGACCTTTGTGCTGCCATTCGCAGTGCAGTTTAATCCCAAGTTAAGATGGCTGACCAAAAAAGCACCGCTGGGAAAAACATTTCGAAATAATCTTCGACCAAGAATGTCCGTACCTGGTCTCCACTCTCCAATTATAAGTTACAATAAAGAAAAAGAGAGATACTGGAAGCTAATCATTCTGGAGATGAAAAAGCGACAAAAACTGCCACTGTGCATCATATAAAACCTTTTTTTTTCTCGGTTTAATCACATTATCTCTGTGTTATCATTCCCTACTTTGAATGGGTTCTTTAAAATAACACACGTCTTTATCGTGAGACTGCGAGGAGAAGGCGAGAAAGATGACCCTGGCTGATAATAGCCGCGCAACAAAGAATGTGTATTCTCTGTATGCACACTAGGTTTTAAAAGATCAGTAGAATTTGGATAGAGGCTAATGACTTGAGGGTGGAGTATGTCTTTTAAAGTTAGAAACTACAAGGTTTTAATAAGCATCTCACACACCGACTTCAATTTCTTTCACTTTGACAATAATTTTATCAGAGTGCATGTTAAATAGGCAGCCTAAAGAGAAATTATTATTCTAACAATACCTGAAAGAAAATCTTCACAATGGTCACAGTGAGTACTTTTTTTTACGATCTTTTGGGGTCCTAGGTGGGTCAGTTGTTTAAACAGGCGCACCATGTTCGGCAGTTGACCCGAGTTCGATTCCCATATGCTGTGTGTCTTCCTCATTCTCAACGCTATTTCCTGTCGATTAGCTATTTGATAAAGGCTACTGGGGTCCTCTTCTTTCAGTTATCATTAGGGGTGGGACTTTATTGAAGTTTTAATCATGTCACACCACTAATGACATCTAGGTCTGTAGTTAATCACATTTTGAAAAAAAAAAAATTATATATATATATATATATATATATATATATATATATATATATATATATATATATATATATATATATAGGCAAAATGAACAACTTAAAAAATTGTTTTTTGCTAAATTATTGAATAAACGGACAAGCTCAACAAGTCAGAAATAGGTCAGACAAATAAAATCAATATAGTTTTTACTTAGAACAGCATACCCATGGTGCATAATCAATCAGTCCTAAATGCTTTGAAAACCCGAAACGAAATTCAATGCAAGCAGGTGATTTGATCTAATTAAAAATGTAATCTCTCTATGTATAAAGTTCTGCAAAGACGTCTGAGGATGTTACGAATCAAGCAGACTCATGAAGATCAAAGAACACAGCAGATAGGTCAGAGAAAGGATTGGCTCAGAAATTTAAAATCATGGTTAGGTTGTAAAATGAAATCCTAGGCTTTGATCATCCCACCGTCTACTGTTGAATCTGTTGCTTGAGAGTGGAACAACTCTAAATGTGCTAAGACATGACCATTGACCTAAGCTGAGAGACAATTCAAACAAAAAAATGCCTTAATCATAAAAGCAGCCCCTCACTAACTTAGAAAGAGTTGCAGAAGAACGACTCCTCACATTGCTCAACCACATTATGCCACAGCTGAAACATGGTGTTGGCAGTGTCATTCTGTGGGATACCTTTGTTAAACCACAACAGAAATGAGGGGATGGTGAATGGAGCTGCATGCACAACATCCTTGGAGGAAATCCTTGGAGGAAATCCTGCAACAGACAGAGGGAGACGATCACAGCAGCCTTCAAAATGGCCAGACATACAATTAAATGACTTACATCAAAGCATCGTCATGTATCCTTGTGAAGATAAGAGATATAAAAAACTGCAGCTATAATAAGACAAAATGTGCATAAAAATAAGAGATGATAACTTCTGCAAGATACTGGAAGTATGATTCTAATATTGCTTCTGGCTAAATGTACAATTTTTAACTTGACATATTAAGAGAATGAGAGGAAAAAAAAAAAAGATAAAATAAAAACTAGGGATCTCTTGTTTAATGACAAATGTTTTCACTATAAAAGCACTAAGGCTTTCCTATCAGCCCCATGTTGAATCATGATTCAAATAAAGTCACCAACAGCCGGGTCATATTGGTTTAAGAGAGCAGGCGAGACTTGATTACACATCGCCCAGAATTATTCTACTATCATAGCGCTGTATATTTACCCTATTTTTTACTTTCATAGCACAAAGTCTGATGTTGACTGCTATTAAATTTCCCCCGAGGGCACACTCCTTCACTCATATGCTCCTTTCAAATGAGCCAACAAAGCATATCAGGGTGTCGTGTCTGTGAAACACTGGATCACCTTTGTTCACTCCTCATCAACCCTCCGCCCCCATGCTATTACCTCAGAACTATTCCCTATTCCCTGCTTAACCCTTGTCTACAGGGCTGGTGTCACACGGAGCGCCACTCCGCTGCTCTCCATATTCCACAGTTTCTCACCTCTGCTGACATCTAACACTCGCCTGTCGCCTCTGACATGAGCGCATGCATACAAACACGCTCTAAAGCACAAGCCACACACACTAATTGCATTAAAACACACACAGGCACACTGCAAATTAGCAACACACAGTGGTAACTTTACACATGGGCAATGAGCCTGTGGAGGGTTTGATGTCTCCAGATCTTTGCCCTTCATAACAGCAGCAGCACTTGTCAGTCGCAATGAACTCTGGCCCTCATGCTCTTCCCAAAACACACACACACACACACATGCACGCACGCAAACGTACCCAGGTTCTACAAACACATAGAGAGATGAGCGAGCGAACTGAAACTGCAGTGAGTTAACTCTGGAGGTGGCAGGAGAAAGTGGCACGGAAAATGTCTGTGCCAGTTGCCTGCTAAAAGCACCTTTGGGACTGGTAAAGTTTGATTTGATGGCTTTGCTTGTTAATTAGGGTTTGGAGGTGACTCCTGAAATAAAAATGGGCAAAACGCTCCCAAAAAAAAAAAAGAAAAAAAATGAATGTGCCAATTCCCACATCTCTTCCAACTCCACCTTCCAAAACATGCGACCCATATACAGGAGAACCAGATGAAGAAAGTAGAACAATCAAGTCATTTGAAGTTATAGGCCACTCCGTGTGTGTGCGTGTGCGTGTGTGTGTTGTGTCAGTGCGCCTGTGTGGAGACAGTGCCAATGAAGGCAGGGCACCCAAGTCAAAATAACAACATGAAATGAACTGAAACTTGCATGTGAACAAAGTCAACAACAAATAAGAGAACAAAGACGAGGATGCTTCCTCCTTAATTAATCACAGATTTGTGATTTGTTCAAGAACATCAGTTTGCAGGTCATCTAGCAATGCCCCCTGCTGGCCTGGAGAAATGTTGCACATGGTAATTTCTACCTATTTTATATTGATTGGCTTAAATTGGGGCTGGACAAGGGGTTAAAAAAGGCAAAATGCAATAAAGAAACAATTTTTGGAAAAGGAAATAAAATGTAAGGCATGGAGTATTTAATTTCCAAGTTGTCAATTTTGCTATTTGATCTCGGTTAGAAAATGCCTGTTTCTCTCTGAGAAATCATTCTACTTCAGGCTGCAGGTTGCAAGCCCCTTTTACGACGGAGAGAGACTCTTAAAGCACATCCAGAGCTCAGCGGTCCAGCTATTTCTGATTTACTGTGTGCGTGCCGTCCTCCATTTTATTTTACAGCCGGCTGGCATGCTGCTGGAGAAGCATTCTGCAAGGGAGGGAAAAAAAAAAAAAATCACCAAGGTCAGGTTCCACCGCCACTAAGCTGAGACGCACTCATAATAACAGATACACATGTTCTCTCTTTATTGTGCCCATCCAACCTCAGTGCTTATTCTGTTCTGCCTTACTTCCCTCTCAGGTTGATTTCAATTCAGTTCAGTTCAGTTTATTTATGTGTCACCAATTCAGAGAAAAAAACAAACAGCCATCTCATACATTCCTTCATAAACAAGTTCAATTTATATTCAGAAATGTGTAATTAAATCATCACAATACAAATCAAGATTATAGCCTTATGCAAATTCTATTGCATTCTTTCCGGTTAGATGCGAGTTACAATACAACGCAATCAATTTCAGTTTATAATGCCATTTGCATTGGAAAAAAAGGTATCTATGCACAGAGGCTCAGCTGACTGCATTGAGACACTGACTTGAGGCTTTTCCAGCAAAGTTTAATTCAGTTAAGTTGTAATGCACTTTAATTTTAAGACAATTCATAACAGTTGGACACATCATTTGAAGACTTATGGCAACACTGAGCAAAAAGTGCAATTAGCTCCTCTCTTTCATGTCCATTTGTTTTTGTTTTTTTTAAATGTGGGCTTCCCTTTTAAGTTTTTTACCAAATTTGAGAACGTTTACTGAGCCTCATTTTTCAATTTGAATTAATTTATTGTCGTTTTACTCGTACACAGTGATAAGTTTACTTGTATCAATTGTATCTTTATAAACTTTGGAATTCTGTTTGCATTGAAATTCTGAAATTACATCATGCAGCGTTAGGAGAGGGTCAAATCAGTAGAAAATGCATAATCCAGAAGATGCTACACATAAGGTACAGTTATGATGGGGGCGGACGGGAACTAACATTGTGCTGACAGCATGTAGAGCAGTCACTAGATATCTTTAATCAGTGAAATGCATTTGCCTCCTGCTCTGCCGGGGAATTGTTCGGCGGTCAGACCTGCCGGGGCGACACAAATGAATCTTGGCAGAGGTGAGGACAAAAGGCGGCCGTAAGGTTATGGCATGTAGATGATTGGAGCTCGGCCGGGCTTGTGAGGGAGCTGCCATGTCCCATGGAGCAGGTGTCACTGCCAGATGATAGGGAGATGGCACTTCTCTGCATCAATGTAGATTTGTCTCTGCAGTTATGCGTCTCCCTATGTTCATGTCTACTCATAAAAATATTTGTACATGCAAAAGAAATAAATCTAAAGATATAAGACAAAATCATGATTTTTGTGTGTTTTAACTGCTCCTGAAGTTAGAATTTGAAATCCTAAAATGTGTAAAATTAGTCCTATGTAAGAGCACAATAGGGGAATTTATCCTCACTTGTTCATTAATGCAGCAACAGATTTTATTAATGAGTGAATTTACAGCAGTGCGTTTAGTCTTAGCTGGAAGCAGTGTATTACTGTCATCTCATTCTGATTGTTTAGGTGAAGGCACATTGTGCTTTGCTGCTCACTTAACCAATCAGAATCCAAGGGGGAGTGGGCACCAGCTCTAGAGGGGTGTGGCTTCGGATGCCCCATGACCCAAGCCCCTCAAGGCTCCCTGCTCCAGCAAACGTCTGCTCCACTATCCTCCTCAGCCCATTTCTATTTGATTTCAGTGAGGGGGGGGAAAAATTGTTTGTAAGGCAAAAAAATGCAGAGCGGCTCAGAAAGGTTTTATCAAGCAGTGATTCACAGGGTCTCACTATTCAAGGCAAAAGATTGGTAGAGCAAAATTTACATGTCGAGAAAAAGGCCAATGCACCAGGTGTGGTAAAAAACCGTGGCTGAGCAGGGGAGGATGGCAGAACGTAGATGAGGATGAATAGTGCGTGTGTGAGTAGCTGTGGGTGTGTGTGTGTGTGAGACTGAGAGAAAGACAGAAAGGGAAACTTGGTGATTGTGTGCTGAGGCAAGAATGTTCTTAATGGGATACAGGTGACAACATGCTGACCAGAGCCACTGAACAATGATTACTCAGGGAGCTGGAGGTCCATGTGTGAATGTGTTAGAAGGTGTAGGCGTGAGTGCCAGGGAGAGAACGGTGAGGCTCGAAAAACAAACCGGCCAAGCTTACAAACCGAACGCCGCCAAGACTGCGAGGAGGAAAAATCATCAGAAACAAAAAGGAGAAACTGCGTTATAAATCAGCGAAGAACTAGTCAGCATTAACAATTTTGTTAAAAAATAAATGAATAAAAAATATGCGTGCACTTTTAGGCCTCAAACACACATCCAACATCACAAAAATCTGAACGTAGAAAGAAAAGGAGCTCTCCGATACATAGAGCTCCATAAAAGTCCTGCAAGGTTTCTTGCAGAAACGCACAATTTAACTCAAGTTCAGACAAATTATTTGCAATCTGTGAATAACATAGTTTTACGCAAAAATAAATAAATAAATTGTACCGATGTCTCAATGACTGCTATGAATTTTGTGAGACATTAATTCAATATTAACATAATTATTTTGTATCTTATTGATTTGTGGTACATTAATGTAGACGTGTGTGCTCATTATCTATTCTGCAAAATTGCAACAGATATGATCGCCAATGATCCGATAAAAAAAAACATTAAGTAAATAATGATGCATTTAATGTTAATAGTTATGGTGAATTGTAAAATGTAATATTTGAGGTAGAAGTTTAAGTATTAAATTAATGATGAAAGTCTGTTGACTTTATGTGGAGTTTTTTTTTGTTTTTGTTTTTTTTTCTCTCTTCCTTTAACCTTACGGTATTTTACCTGTGTAGGGAAAAAAAAGTAATTTCCATCCTACTCAATCATTCTGCAGTCCAAAAAAACTACTGAAATGCTGTAATATAGTTTCCATAAATTTGAAAATGATTTCAAAATTGTTTTAAATGTATATTATAAAGAACTGACATAAAATATAATTATCACCTCAACTAATTTCAACGGGGCACGTTTGTAAAACAGCATGTGCTCTTTCTGACTTTTAAATAATCCATTTTGACATTCAGTCTGATTGGTTAATTGTTTAGTTTGATTTTTCTTCAGCTGATGAGAACAAGAACTGTAATGAGTAGATAAAACACGTGCTCGTTTCCATTAGGCTTTCCTTTGTGAGTACCTTGACCTCTGTTTCTTCAGCAGTCATTTCTCCTGAAAAGAAAATAATTCAGCTGATCTACTAGCATAATAAATTATTGTATCATCTCTTATTGTGTGTTTTATTGTTATTAAAGTCTTGTCAAAATGTATTAAAATATTTTTTTTGTAACTTTTTTATTCTACCAAGTTGCGAAAAACGTGTTGTGGGGTTAAAAGCATATAATTTATCAGAAGTCTATTTTCTGTAAGTGGTCTAGCTGAAATGGAAACAGCATTACATGGAACACTGGTGCCCCCTAGTGTTAATTATAATGACCTTTGATTGGTGCAACTGATTGCTAAGTTATCTCCAATCAATAGAAGCTGCCAGCAGATGTACACGCCATTCTTTCTGCTTTAGTTTTTCAATTAATTTGTACATTTATTAAATGATAAAATTATCAAGCAGTTTTCAGTTTATTTGATTTACTTTTTTTCTATAAGTTTCAGCCAGTTTTAAATTTCCTGACTTTGAAATTTGTTGAGGGATTCTGATTCTAATATCTCTAAAATCCTAGGAGGATTTTAAAAAACATTTCACATTAATGTTTATCAAGGTGATGGGATAAGACCTGTTTTTTTTTTCTTTTTAAATACAACTCATATACGAGCAACTTCCACAAATATACAATTCCACATGGAGCCCAGGTTTAAAAATGTCAAATTTAAAAACAAATGCATCAGAATTCAATTGATAGCTGATTCTCTGTTTCTATGTATTTTATCATGTAAATGTTGCTTTTTCTACAAGCGTATAAATGTTTGTTAGTGTACTGCTGGATGAGGCTTTCTCCTATTGTTTTTTTCTGCTGTTATTAACTTTTATCAATGCTATTTATACAGTCATCAGTATTTGTAAACAAAAAATGTGATCGCAAACCTGAAGTAAGATGAACAAACATACAATGGTGCTTACCTCTTCATGCCCTTATAAATGGCACATTTTAACTCAGTAGGCTTAGAAAAAAAAAGGAGAAAAAAAAAAAAAAACTAAATATGATCACCAAACAGACTTTTTGATGTGTATGAGGTAATTTTTCATATGGACAAACTCTGCCTGAGTGCGACTGCAACTTGAACTTATACCCTCAGCTTGAAGCTGTGGAAATTAAGTTATTTTCATCTTGCAGCCCTCTCTCCCCTCCCTCATCACCCTCCCTGATCACAAAGAAGCCGTCAAGCTAAAGATGTTAAAGCACCCCAAAAGCACCCCAGGCCCCCCTCTGCAAAGCATGCCATGTTTCTTATGCAAATGTCAAAGTGAAGCACTTTACAAGAGGACTTTTTAAAAAGTATGGAGACCCCATCAGAGCAGCTGGGCTTTCTAACACTTACTCGCTAATTTCTCTGGGTCAGCTGTGGAGGAATGGAGCTGCCAATCATTTTCACATGTAGCAAAAAATTTTGCCCGTCGACCAACAGGCTTTACTTTGCCGTCGCTATGGAGACTAATCCGAGTCCACAACTAGCGTTCCCCCCGGCACTTTCTGTCTGTATTCTGTGTGTTGACACCGTCAGTCAGTTGCTGAAACCAACTGATCGCTTTTTGGGGGTGTTTTTGTATCCGGGGGCTAACTGAGAAGTTCTCGAGTAGAGTTCACTGTAAGAGTTCACCTAGAGGGCTTCGGTAGGCTTTCTAACTTTTTTCTAATTATTTATCCTTTTACAGCCATCAAGTCCATAAACTGATCTTTTATAGAAAAAAGAAAATTGTTAGTAGCTGTATCTTTAAACGCTTGAAATACTCAAAAGACAAGGAGCATTTTCATCCTTTTTCAACATGTCTAATTGTCACTGCTTTCTGAATAACATTTGAAGAATAGAAACAAAAGAAAATACCAGAGCAAGCCAGTCAGAAGTACACAAAGAATTTGCTCCAACTTTTAAAACAACTTCTTTCTACCCACATCATTTTGATTCAGCGTAGCAGACATTTCATACCTGCACTTAATATACCAGTCTGCCTAAATCTTTATTTAGCATACTATTTGCAATAAAAACACACCATTTGAAACTTTTTAAATGCTTAATGCTCCAATAATGCTTCCAGGATTGTCTTATTATTGCTTCTTCTTCAGTTAAGAAACGTTTCATACATATTGCCTACAATTTACAGTGAAATTAGGTAGGTGCTGATCATTTTGACCACTTTGAAATGGAATTGAAGTTTTCCACCATGACATGTTCTGTATCATCTGTGCATCAATTCCATATGCTTTTGGACAACCACAGATTTCAGAAAGAAAATTGTAGTCTTCTGTAAGAAAACGTCTCATTTCTCATCGTTATTTCGTTTGCATAACGGGGCATGATTTCAACTGGAATAATCATGGACCACAACTAAATTAAAACATGAATGTATTTATATTGAGATTTTTTTTGTAAGATATCTGTAAAATAAATCAAAATACAACCAAACAAATAAACTTATCTAATTTGTTAGTTACATGAACATATATTTCCCCCCCTAGAAGCAGCAACACATAAAATGAAAACTCCATGGTAGAAACTCCAGAAGGGTTGAAATTCACTGTGAGCCAATAAAAACACACTAATAACTCAACTAACTCACACAAAGTTGGGCACGCCTGTACCAAAAGCCTTAATTAGACGCGTGACAGGAAGGGGCGAAATGACAGACCGCGTTTTCGGAATAGCCAAGCTGCGATTCATATTTCATAAACTCAAAAATTCCACATAAGCGGAATTATCCTGTCATATGCAAAAACAAACACTGAAGAGAGCTACAGATCAGGAGGCTGGACAATTAAAAAACCAACCAATTTACATACAAGCAAGTGTAAACGTGTTGATTTCTAGCAGAAGTATTCTGCGGTCATCTGATTAAAATGCTGTGCATAGATCCTATAGCTTCTCTCCGGCAAATCAAATATTCATGCACTACCTTGTTGTCTCTCATCCTCGGGGTAGAGATGGAATTACATATGCCCCACACGCATCTTCATGAATCATATATTCCTGTATACCTAGACATGCTTATAGAGGCCATTATGGAGTTCATACGCAAACACACACATACACAACAACATGGAGATGTGTGCAGTTACAGATCTACATGTGAATACAGCAGTCCAGCTTTCAAGTTTAACTCGAAGCCTCTAGAAAAGAAGTTGGGATTTAAAAGAATGGGAACAAGTGGCTAAAGGGAAGTGGTTTTTATTTCAGGGCAACGCGAATAAGAATGGGGGAGTGTTTGTCACATTTCCGAGACGATGGATGGCCTTTTCTTGGTGCTATCGCTGCAGCCCCCTTCAATTAAGCAGGAAAATTGATGTGTATCATTAATTATGTCAGTAATATCATAAATCATCACTGGGTGCAGTAATTAATTATTTTCTAGTCGTGTGAAGAACATGACAGAGTAGAGATAAATAAGGGGGCCAAGAAAGCTAAGGAATTGAAGGGGAAGGAGGATGGAGGAGGGAAAGGGGAGGGATGGTAGGCCATTCGTCCGTCAGCAACATAGGAGGAGGGAGGGGGGGGGAGGCGCTCTCACACGCTCTATTTACCGGACCATTGGGATGTGACGGGAACGTGACAGCCCCCACCACCACCCCACTACCCCGCTCTCACTTACCAGCCTTCTCATGGAGGAACGACAATTAGGCCTGAACGAGACGGGCACTTCCTGGAACAGATGCTGGCGTTCCCCGTGAAAAGCGACCCTCGTCCTGCCTGCGAGGTTAAGGTGTATGGAGCACAGTTACCGTCGCCTTTAAACGAACTAACAGCCTCGTGATGGACCATTTATAATCAAAGGGCAGCCTTACTGAGAGAAGTGCGCCTGTAAGGCCAGTGGAGCTTGTCAGAGAAGCTGAATGCATTTTATTGTTCAAGTCCTGCTCACCATTATAGAGTGGAAACTTTTTTTTTCTTTTTCCCTTTTGTGGCTTGTATGTGATGGAGGTTTACAAAGCACGTTTCGCAATGAAGTTTATGTACAGTTTGATGTGGTTTTCCAGGTGGTCGAGTCAACACGAGCAAATATATGCAGAATGTCATTTCTTTACATTTTATTTAGAATATTTGATAAACTCTAAATTCCAGCACTATGACAAGAGTAAAAGTGACATCATTAAAGTAGAGGAACTAAAAAGTCCATTAATAGTCGAATGTCACTGCTTTCTAAATAATAGTTAAGGAACAGAAACAACAGAAACACATGGAAATGCCAGTCAGAAGTAGACAAAAAAATAAAGAGCAAAAATGTAATTATTAAATTTGAGGAACAGTATTTTAACTGCAAGATAATTTAGAGAAATTACTGAGCATGAAAGAAAACGATTCAAGTATATCCATTCTACTTAAACAGCCACTTGTATATAAAAAGTCTACGTTACCTTGGATCTCATATTTGTTAGTAAAATATTACAACAAGCTGTAAAATCCATTATTCTGAATGTTACACAACTTTCATTCGAGTTTCTTCCAAATGTAATACTACTCACTTTATTTTTTCTGAATAAGAACCGTGGTGTGTATTTGCTCTTAGCTCCCCTGACTCAGTACTTTGAAGAATTTGCATTTGCAGCAAGTCTTTTGGGGTCCACATCTAGAGTCTGAAAGCTTTAACCAGAAGTCTTTGCAAATTGGCTTAAGTGTCTGCAAATCTGAATTGTCATTCCTTGCCACTAATTCTTTTTGGATGTTGGTCTGGACTTTGACTGGGACATCTTAAATATAACTTAGCTTTGATTTAGATGATTTTAAGCTGTATGTTTAGACTGAATGTTCTGCTGGAAACTGAATGCCCAAGTCTCTGGCCTTTTGCTGAACCCAACAGATTTTCCACCAGGATTGTCCTTCATTTAGCTCCATCTATCTTCCCACCAACTCTGATCATCATGGATGCTGCCTCCCCCCCAGGTCTTCCTGTTGGGATGGTGACCTCACCAAAAGAATTTCACCTCAAATTAATTTTGACCTGGTTTTATAAAAGCAGTGCAGTTTGGGAAAACTATGTATCATTTTCATTCCACTTTTTAATCATGCACTACTTTGTGATGGTCCCTCGCATCAAATTCCAATAAAACACACACACGATTATGGTGGAAGATGTGAAAGTACAAGGGGTGTGAATACTTTTCCAAGGCACTCTCTCTGCCTTCCACCTACATTATATAAACTCTGCATCTCACAGCGCACAGACTCACTAAAGTGGGAGGAAAGGTGATGGAACACGAACTGTACCCTGGGAGAATTCAGCCTCCACTGCCTTTAGCTCAGTAAGTGTTGACTGACTCACATGCTCGCATGCTTTCTCGAAGACCTTTGTGGATGCAGAATATTGATCCAGAGCACGGGGAAGAGATGAAGGGAGGAGAACCTGTGCTGAGAAAAAGTAAACATCGCTCCAGATGACAAAACACTGATCACCCCGGAGACCCAGACCTTCCCTGCTCTCTCTTTCTCTATCATTTATACCGACCTTTGGCACCCTAAGCTAAAGAAACGATCCACCTTGCTCTTGTGCCATCTGAGTTGATAGCCTGGTGCGCTTGTGCCCGTATGCGTCAGTCAGGGACGCTGGCAGCAGAAAAAACACATCCTGTGACTTCCTCCTGTGAGGGAAGGTAGTAGCAGTGTTGAGTTAAGAGTTGTTTGGGGAACATAGGCGTCTAAGCGAGCGTTTAATACAAAAGTGTGTGCCACAGATTTTAATCAATACCAGGCCTCTTTTGTTCATAGCCTGCTGAGGAGAGAGCGGCGGCCCTTCTCTCTCAGAAAGGTTAATGCTGAGGGTCAAGTGATTTCACACCCACAGCAGAATCCTCCGTGTCACAGCAGCTACCACGCCTCCAGCCGCCATGACACCCAGGCATCGTGATTTATATGTTGTGAGAGAGCAGTGGGATTGGAGGTTAGGGTGGGCTGTGTTATCGTATGATAATGCTGTCCCTCTGCACTCCAGAGAGAGGAGGGAAGCAAATGAGAAAACACGGTAGTCTCAACCATACTGGAACACACGTGGGTGTTGTTTTTCCTCGTCTTTCCTCCGTCTCCTTTGACAAGAATCTTTTGTTTCTGTCAGCACAAACTGCAACAGAACAGGAATTTCTGAAACGACTGCTGTGCATCTGCATGTCCATCTGAGTGAAGGCACGGATGTTTCGCGAAAACATCTTTAAATTACAAGTAGAATCAAATTAATTGCACTGCAAGTAAGACACGACGAACAGCTCGCAGAACTTTTACATATTTTAACCACCACTAACTTTATTGTATTTTCTTGAGATTTTATGAGGCTGAGAAACAACCTGCAAAGCATAAAATGTATTAGAAAATAAAAATGTCTTTAAAATGTTTTGCAAATAAAAATCTTAAGTGATACCTGCATTCTTGGTCAGACTGTGTGTTTACTCCTGCTCAGTCACATAAATTTTGAAATAGTTTGTAAACAACTATTCTCTTCTTTTTCTTTTGGATTTAGGTCTGAACTTTGACTGGGCCATGAATAGGATTTATTCTCAACATTAGAGGCACATTTAGTATTGAAGTTCTTCTAAAAGATTAACTTTACCTCTTAAGTGTTTTGCAGCCTCTAACAGATTTGCCCTGTATTTATCTTCATTCCATCAATTCAGGCACTCTAAAAAGCTGACTTTTTGTCCCATCCAAACAGAAAACGTTCCTTTTGAAAGAAATATGCAAATGGACATTTTTAATTCAGTGATTTTATCAGAACGTGATCCAAACATACTTTTCAGGACCATAGTACCTTTAAGCAGGTTTTCTGCATTAAAATGTTTCAGTCTGATCTAATCTTAATATTATTACATGTGTTTTCATTCGCTGTGAGAGGAAAATCTCTATAAATTACAAGAACCATAGGCTTAAAACATCAGTCTTATGCGTTTTACATAGCTAAGTGAGAAACTCAAATGAACTCTTCCAAAATATTCTAAATTACAGAAAAACATGGTGTTCTGTTACAATTCAGAGTCTGAAAAGGTATGGTGGATAAACTTATACATTTGTTTGAAGCTATGCCAGAAGTATTCATGATGACTAATATTTTTTTATGTTTCTTTTCACACACAGTGGTGAAAGGGCTAACATCTGCATAATGTGAAAGGGTTGCTTCATGAGGTGCCACGGAAAGAAGAAGCACCAGAGGAATTAACGTGAGGACTTATCTCACACAGTCATTATTTAAATCCTCACTTTTCTAAACACACCACTCCTCCGTTGAAGACGACAATAAATAATCCTTCCAAATAAAATCTATTTTCTGCAAATTCTCCAGGATGCAGCCCGTCATTATCAGTAGGAGTGGACAGAGGGCAATTAATAACACAGCCAACAATCTCTCCAAAAGCATCCATCTTACTTTCATTAGGTCTATTGCTGCATGCATGTGTGTGAGGCACTCTGTAAGAGTATGTAAGAGAATGTGTCTCTGTAATGCATGTAGATGTGTTGCTGAGGGATTCTGCTCAGTCAGACAGAGCCCCAGCATTTACTCTGTGGGGCCGGGACGTACGATGTTCCAGATTCTTTTTTCTTCTGATCTCTGCTTTAATTTTTGCGACACTTTATTAATCCTCTATCAGACCCACCTTTGATTATCCTCTCTGGATCTCCTGCATCTCCTTTATACTTACATTTGGAAACCGTGTTGTCAGTCCAAAAGGGCAATTGCACTTGCAATGGCATCCTGTGGGTCTCCTGGGGTGACAATAGCAATTAGCTTCAATGACGGAGCGATATAAGGGGCTGCTGATTGACAGTTGCCCCCAGAGAAGGGGCTGACTGAGGTGACAGCTGGGCTCTCCACTCTCCCTGGTCGCCCCAGGCTCTGGCCCCATGTTATCCCAAACGCCAGCCAAACTCTTCCCCCAGCACGTGATCACGTGTCTCATTCGGTCCTGCTCGTTGGCCGATGCGTTCCCCATCAGTCAGGCTTATGTTTTGTTATATCCCGTGTGTCAGTTAAACCCACCTTTTCACCTTGCTGCATGTCTGTTTCTTGTTATTATAATACAGCACAATGTGCCTCAACACTGACCTTTCTTTTTCCCTTTTCCCCTCATCTTACTGTGAGCGTACTCCCATCCCAAGCATGCGTGTGTGCATTTGTGTGTGTCTCCATCTCGATCCTCAAACGGTGTGGCGCGGTGGTTTGTATCTCGTTGGTGTCAAAGCAACAGCTGCGGCAGCCCTGACACATCAGTGAGTGTTTCTTCAGTGGAAGCCCGAGGAAATGAAGCGCTCCCCATCTATTGATCCCTCTACACTCCACTGTGCATCAGGGAGACTTTGTTTTCACTGCCTAACAGAAACATAGCTCCATCAATACCGTACAGTACTCCTGCTCGACACCAGCTTTTCTCTCCGCGCTCGGCAGCATCCCAGGAGGCATGTGATAGACTCCACTAACTGTACACAAACTGTACGGAGAGAGAATACAATATGTTTGTGTGTATTGTGATGCATTTGTCAAAGCACAGAGGGAGCCTTGTGATGGCAAGAGCAATTTAAGGAGTATAAAAGACATATTGGCAACAATGGTTTGTGAATGATGTATTATGTAATCTGCCCCGGGAGTATATCTCTTCTACTCCATCTCCTTTACTTTTTCTTCCCTTCTCTTTCATCTTTTTAGCGTTTTTTTTTTTTTTTTTTTTTTTTCCCCACCGTTTTTATCTTCCTTGATGTGTGTATGTGTGTGCATGTTTGTGTGAATGATTGTGTTTGTCTCTGGCTTTTAAAGCTCTCTTCCACACGCATCAAAATAAGTGCCAATAAACAAATCACTGCACTAAATGGCATCAAGGTCACATCAATCTCAAAATAACAATGCTGACTGGGTTCACTAGAGTCTATTACTTGAGGAGGCACTGGGCCAGGCTTAATGCTTGTGTGTGCGTGTGTGTGTGTGCAAGGAAACGGACCTCTGTCAGCAATGATGGTGCTCCACCACCCTTATTTATGGCATACTGCACTCCACGTTCAGCATCCAGGCCCTGGCTTTAAAGAAGACATTGGTTCTTTGAACCAATGGGATCTATTGTTTTTCATCATGTCATCATATAATTTTGCAAAGCCATTATGTCATAACTTTTCAAGTTTCTGGTAGGCTAATCAATCATATTCGAGATAACTTAAGGCACACCTGTAGATTTTAAGGCACCTTTTTGTTGTTCAGTCTCATTGGGTAAGGAAAACTAATGAGGAAAGATCGGCGCCAACACAAGTTTCCAGATTCATGAACATGCCATTTTAATCTGTTCAGACAATACAGTTGAATAACCACATACTATTCAGGAAGGTCATAGAAATTTACTGTGATTTAGTTATTGTGTGCCAACACAATAACTGTCCGTTGTTATTAAATCCATAACAAAACCAAAACCCCCTTTGAAGATAGCAATAAATTGTCATTATTCACAGTCAAGTAGCTACTGACATGAGATAAAAATCTACTCAGCCAGCAGAAAGACAATGCTCCAAAAGCAATACAATTCCAAAGTTTGGTAGAAAAAAAGTGGGAATGGTTCAAAAGCTTGAATTTAACATAAGAGTGGCTCAGTGTAAATGAAGTCCACCAGTGTAATATAAGCCCGGCGGCCTGCCATGCTTTATTAGCCCCCCTGCCAGGCTCAGTGCCGCTTGTTTTTAGGGAAAATAATTAAAAAGAAAAAAAAATGCTTTTATATATTATATATTATATATATATATATATATATATATATATATATATATATATATAACTTTTTTTTTTTTAAACAGGCCTGATTGCAAGCTTGTCTGCTGCACTGAGCGTTTCACTGACGGAGAATATTCATTCTATTCCTAAAGTATAGGTTTACAGAAGACAGGTTTCTATTTTATGCATTTAAAGCCAGCAGAGCAGCCCAATCACACAGCTAAAGCCTCTCCACTTTTCCTTGTGCACTGTCACTGTTTTATTTTTTCTAGTTTACCTCAGCAGAGATCACGCACTTCCTTTCACTCAAACTGGACACAGGGTGACATGTGTCCAGTTTGAGTATGTAATTTTACGTATGCCAAACCAATGAGGTTTTCCTTTGTTTTCATGGAGATTCCAAAGACGGTGGAGGAATGATCAGTTTTCACTGGCAGTACGGAACAAAGCCTAGCAACAATTCCCCTCCCCCGGTTGTTGCTGTCCACCTCCAATCGTTTGGCTGAAAGATGGCTACTGCATTTGCCCTTTGCTTTCTAGAAAGTCAGAATTGACTCTAAGGAATCATATGTGAGCACAAGAGGTAGACAGTCATGATAAGGAAGGCAACAGTAAACTATCCATTACTTTTATAATGTTACCACTGGTTTAAAACACTTTGGGCAAGGCTGGAGTCAGCTGACTGTAGACCAGAGCAAATTTCATGACTAGTCAACATAGCAAAATCAATGTTAGTTTTGAACTTCATAGGGTAACATCAAATACAAAATCTAACTTTGCTCAAATCTACAAATCAAGACAAAATAACCACAAAACCATGACGACATCACAAGTAAATGAATTAGTATGATTAATGTCAAAATTTTACCAGAAGTTGGAATCACTATTATCAGGGCTGCACTGATAAATCTGCCCTGACTTCTTTAATTTTGGGAGATGAGACGGATACAGCAAAATACAGCAAAATATCTTTTTCAAACAGAGCGCCACTCTTATTGTACCAATCAATAAGAGACGATGGCAATGGTGCTAGCAGTTTGTTCTGTCAAAAGTGTTTAGCCAATTCAAACCCTAACTCTGTCTGTTGCAACAACTTTTATTAACTCAGATATACATGGCTTTAATGATGAAACCCTTTATGAATCCATTCCTTCTATTTTTCAGTGGTGAAAAAAGGAAATTGGGAGAAGAGAGGGGAAAAACAGGAGACAGCTATTAAGGGCGAGAATAAGGTATGGTAAGACAGGGAGTGATATTTCTGTGTGTGGGAGAGGTGTAAGTGAGAAAAAAGCACCTTATTAAAGGACAAGCTTTTCCTGGTTTGCACTAATTAATTGCGCAGCACCAGCGACTGCTAATTTGTTGGGAAAAATGCATCCCAAAAGCAAAGAGGGCTCCAGCTTGAACTTTGCTTCAGAAGCACCTAATTCACCAGTGACTGCAGCTGTGTCCCTCTCCTGGACTGCAACACTATTAAATTAGAGCGCCTGGACCATCAATTTAATAAGCGCTGGAGCAGATCATTTGAATAAGGACAGTATTAGTATTCTAGTTGAGCACAACTAAGAGCAGCTGACCTTTTTCCACCACGGAGAAGATCCTTGAACACATCCAGCTAAATCAGAGAACACAGTAATAAGCCCGTCGATGCTTAACATTGTCAAAAGGAAGGATGTCTTTTTTTTCTTTGCTCCCTGCTTCTTTGGCCAATCGCCCTTATCCCCATAGTATGGCAAGTTACCGTGGTCTATCAAGGCAGCTAGGGCCTCTGCAATTTAAAACAGAGGGATAAACGGGAGAGAAAATTTAATAAGCGAAGACGAGGCGATAAAAACATGCTCACACAGTGCCAAAAGAGATTTATGATTAATTATGCTATCGCCTCCGCGAGTCCAGCCGTGCGTGTGCGTTCGCACGTTCTGGCACGCCGCGAACACAGACGCATTCCTCCCTCTCCAGATGCCGAAATTGATTTATGTGCACGTTGGTGGTGTGGAATTGATCAGTTCACTTTAAAATTCCCCGTGAAGTCCTACATAACAAATCAGATCCCGACCTTTAGCCCTGACATCTTTAGCTCCTGATGCACACCTGGGGGATGGCCTATTACGTCGAGCCTTGACACATGCTGTTGCTGTTTTTGAACAGTAGCTGGGGTAAAACATTAGCAGTGGTAATGCATCGGGCTGCCAAATAGATCATATGCAGTGACAGTTATGGTGACTGTCAGACCGTGGAGAAAGTGATTTAACTAGCTTTTTGTCTGCATGAAATAAACATCGCATGAGAGGTTAAATGCTCCATCATATGACTGCTTGGAGATGATTCTAGCTCTTCCTAAGTAGCCACGGTGCAAGTAAGCACTTGCTAAATTATATGAAGATACAGACTGAAGAAAGAAAAGCAGATGAAGAAATGCACATTTTACACAAGGTGATATTATTATGACAGACAATGAAGCAATCAGTGAGCACAACTGCTCAAGGAAGGAAAGCAATCCATAGCTGGTCATATGACTGCTACGTATTATTTATTCCAGGGATATAATAAATAAACAAAATGGCTTCTCATTCACTCACCGTGCAGCACTTAAAATGCTGCAGACAAGAAAAATCCATAAATAATGGGGGAGTTAGATGGTAGATATATATTAGGTCTGGGAAACGGTTGGGCTCTGTGTTTTATGGGGCTAGTTGCAATGTTGATGAATATTTGCCGGTTCGGAATCATAGCTTAATGTCAGGCCACAATTTGTTGCAATTAGCGGGATGATTTATAGGAACAGTGAGGCCGAGTGCATGGTAACAATTAGTGGAGCTTTTTCGGGGGGCTTTTTATTAATGGCGTGTCACACCAGAAGAAGGTTTCACCCAGAACGAGTGCATCTTGTGGGCCTCTTGATGTGTGGCACGGTTCGGCCGCAAAAGCGGAGCGCAAACGAGTCGAGTCGTCTTTTTTTGTTTTCTTTCTCAGCCTCGTTGTCTGCATTTTTATTTAACCGTGAGCGCAGAAAAAAATAAATAAATAAATTTTTAATATATTTGTGCATTAGTTATTACTTCTTCTCTATTGTATCTAAATGTGAATACACATTCTACATTTAACTATTAAAAAAAACAATGTTATGAGACAAAAGCAACCAAACAGCTGTTCTGTCTGGCAGTAACAGGGTTCAAGTGGAGCGATATGCCCCTAAACGGCTAATAAACGGCACAAAATGAGCCTGCAATTAAATTTATACACTTGATTGCACTGCTGTCATGTCCACTACAGGCTTATCGAACACCTGGGATCTATTTCCTAATAGAACCTTAGGGAGAGTAGGAAAGAGAAAAAGCAAGGGTAAGAAATGAACAAAGCCATAGTTTCTTTTCTCCCTTGCATTTTTCACAGGCTTTCTCAGAAATTCTTGGCCATTTTTAAAGAAACGCAAAAAAATGTAGCTTTAATTGCTAACGCAGCTCTTGCTGTTTTATTGCACATCCTAAAGTCTGTATTGTGAACAACTGACCAGAAAAAGTACAGATAAGCACAAAGAGTTAATTGTGAAATAACAGATTTTCTTCTGATTCCACTAGTGCTGACGGAGCATTGTAACACCACCTACCTCGAGCGATGTTCTGAGTTTCATACTGGAAAAAGGTGTTAGCACAACAGAATACAGTAATAATATAGTAATATTTGACAAAATTGCATCATTATTTTTAATAGCTATCTGTTTTTCTTTTTTGTTGTTCTATGGACAAGACTCAAAACCAACATTTTAATATTGTCATAATGTATAGTAAACTAAATACATGCAAGGCTTTTTTGATTTTATTTTAACGGCATATATTTAAATCTAAACTCATAAGGTAATTCAAGACAGAAGATAAAATACAATATGATCTACAATACTTAACAGGGAGAGTACTGGAAATACAAGAATAACTCTATGCAATATTTTAAAGCTTTGGGGGCATGGACATATTTAAAGATACACTTAACAGACAAAAGTTAAGACAAGATAAGCTACACTAATATCTGTAATAGCTAATATTCCCCCAAAATAAAGCTTTTAAATTCTTGTCAAAAATGTAATAATCCAATGCAAATATTTTTTACAGGTTTAGAGTTAGACATTTTTAAATAGATCTTTTAGGATATTTTAAAATAAATTTTAGTACACTTACATTTAAACACACATCTAACAGGCTTATTTAAGTTAAAACATGCAGGGCTAGCAGAAATGAGGTAAAATGAGATGACTATATTTAGCCAATCAGGATATATTGACTTGTCCCAGCAGAAAACTGTTAAATATGGTACAATAACAAAGTATGTACAAAAGGGAATCAAAAAACTAAAGTCTGGCCAATAAGCAAAAAAAAAATCTAAATTGAATAAATACAATAAAGACTGTTCAAGATTATGGTGCCATAATAATATACAAAGTATAAAAAGAGAAATAATACAGTACATACAAAATAAAGTGTGTTTTATAGTATCTTTATAGAATCTTACTTTTTTAAAAGATTCAGTTATTACTGCAATGTGGACTTATTTATGATGTTCAATTGCAATTTTAATGAGAAATAATGAAAATGAAGGTTTACTTTTAATTTGTTCCTTCTTCTTTCGTCTGGGTGCGCGTTCCCTCTTTGACCATCACTACGTCAGAAACCACATGGCGGTAAGCCAGTTAAAATTGGGCTAACTCTTTTTAATTGCGGGGTCGTTCATAATACCCAGCAAAAAAAAACATTAGGCACCGAACTGACACTGACAGGGGCGGGATTTTCACCAGCAAGAGGTGCCTTTCACGGATACAAAAGAAATGACAAAGCAAGCGGAAGAAAAATTATAGATAACACGAAACCAAGTTAACAGGCAAATTTTAATCAAGAAAGCGTGTTTAATATTTTCTCTAATTTTCCTCGTACTTAATAAAATTTTGATTGAGTCTTAAAAAGGAAAGAGACTGATCGCAATCAAAACCATAAATAAGTCAGTCGTGTGCTTATTTAATTATGTTCTGTGACCTTGTCACGTGATTACGTTGCAAACTCTACTTTTTTTTTCCTCTATTTGACCGGTTCACTGAGAAGCTAATGGAGTGTTAACTTGACCAAGTTTTCAGAGCTTTTGCATAGCATCATAAGGTAACCAGATAAGATGAATACGCTTTCACTACTTATTTGTTAAAGCCAATTTTCTATAAGTTGATGCATTTTTACAGGGATATCGATTAGGAATGTGCAATATTCAAACTGCAATCTTAAGATTATCTTTCTTTTTTTTATTTTTATGAGAGCTGACTAACGATTATCATGATAGCTTAAATAGTCACCTGTGAGAATGGTCATAAATCTTGTTAAAATAACCAAAGCCATCGACTGCGCTTTTCCTTTTTTCCCCCCACCAGGAGCAACCTGTCTGTATGCCCCCACCATCTGTACGTAGTTAGATCCATGCACTACACAGATGGCTGCCAAACACTCCTGAAGTTGCTCTGTCCGCACGTCTAACCTTACAAAGCAAACTAATTAACAGTAAAATGCAGAGAGAAGGAAGAAGCAGTTTAAAACAGAGCTGCAGTGACTATAATGAGGAGAGAGAGAGAAGAGCCATCTATGTAGCAATGCCGGAGGGATATGAGGGGGAAGCGCCTTCACTGAGGCTTTAGCTTTACAGCCCTCTTAAAGATCCATATTAAATGAAGGCTACTTATCGCCAAGCCTCTGTCCCAGCACACAAGCTTTTAACTGCATGGCACGGGGCAGAGGGCATGCATCTCAAGGCCGTAAGGGGAGTCAGGGCTAGGAAGGGAGAAAACCTTGATTTGCTAAATTAGACATCGCCAAAAGCACTTCCTCTTTCACTTTACTGCCACACTCTCTGGACTTCAGTCTTAATTAATGAGTATACGACACCTTAAACATGTCCTTACCATTTTTAAGCTATAATTTCTTGAAATGGTTCAAGGAAAATATTTAAGCGTGCCAACTTGTCTTAGTACTCATATCACTATAACTTTTTTTTTTGTTGTTGCATTTTGTCACATTGCAACCACAGATTCCAATGTATCTATTATTTTATGTGAACTGGAAGAAATAGGATGTTTTTTTTTCTTTTGTTAATATTTTGTCTGTAAGATGTGGCATGAATTTGTATTTAAGACTGTTGCAAAATCAGCTGCAAGTGTTTTTGCCCACTCATGTTTCCAAAAATCTGAAGTTCAGATAGCTTTGACAGTAACAAAACATCGATTTGTCAAAAAAATAAATAAAAATAAATTCTTATTCTTACATACGAGTATAGATTTCCTTGTAGTACCGGCAGAGTCTCCTGGTCCTGCTGCAAAGTGACTCTGACCCAGCCTCAAGTCTTTTGTAGCCTCTGTCAGGTTTTCTTCTAGGTTTTCCCTGTTTTTAGCTATAGGAATAGCTATAGCAATATTCCCATCAACTGTGGTCTTTTCTGTCCTTGTTAAAGAATAGCATTCCCACAGCATGATGCTACCACTGCAACTTACCACATTGGATATATGTTCAGTGTGTTAGTTTCCTGCCACATATAGCTTCTAGCACATAGACGTTATTTCATCGGACCAGAACATCATAGGTTTGCCAAGTTCCCATCCGACTCACACTCTACAATGCAAGAGGAATTATTCTTGCTTCTTTTTTTTCTTTTTAAACAATTATACTATTATATTTTTTTATAGTGTCAGGCTCTGCAGAGTGTACAATTACTATTTTCTTTTCGTCACCCAGTCCTTTTTGAAATATTTTGTTACCTGAGCCGGACGACCTCCTCAGCTCTTTTAGAGGCAGTGAAGGTCTCCCGACTGCTTTTCTGATTAACGCTCTGTTAAACATCTCCACAACTTCATCCTTGACGTTTCTGTTGCGTCCATTTGTCTCCATGATGCTGTTTGTTCACCTTACAGAACAATTGGATTTATTTATGTAAGACTTTTGTATGTACTGGAGATCAAGATTTTATTTGCAGGAAATTGGTCAAATGTGTTCATTCCATATGCAAACCACACATTTTAGAATTTCATTGTGAGAAATATTTTTTTTTTCTCAAAAGTGTGGAAAGAAACACCGCCAAAAGTGTTTCTTTCCACTTTTGGTAGTCTCTGGTTTGTGTTGGTCGAGAACAGCATTCCCAGATAAATACGCTGAACTTTGCGGGTCTTTCGAGGACAAAATCTGGAAAGGTTCAAAGGGAATTAATACTTTTGCCAGGCACTCTTTGTCCATGTTTTCTTTATTTGACTTGACCAGAGAAGGATTTGCGTATTGTTCAGGATGTTTTCGTTTCCCACCACCAAGATGATGCGTAAAAAAAAAAAAATTCCCAAAAAGGAGGACAACTCCTTGGAAAGTTAATTAGTAGAGAAGCAAGTGATGGAAAAAGCAGGAAAACGAGAAATAACCCAGCCGCCAAAAGTAATAACATTTTCATTATTTATTTCGTTATTCATTTATGGATGTGTTCACAGAGAATTAATAATAGAAGTCCCTTGGAGAAAATGTTTGTGCTGGAACCCCATTACATGCAGGCCAAGTCCGGTGGCACAGTTAGTTAACATGCACAAACGCACTGCCCCTGACAAATAACACATCAAGTGGAGCCCTGGATTATTTTGTTCACAAACTTCTCTTTCAATTTTCTGTTTTTAGCTTAGAGGATTCAGCCAAGGTTAAGGTTGCATTCCGTATCTTGGTGCAACCTCCGCAGGAAAAAAAAATCTAACAGTTTAAAAGAAAAAAAATAAAAGAAATAGGGCAATCAGCAAGATGCTGTGAGAATTGCACCACAGCAACCGCCACATACTTGAAGTGAGATGTCCATATCTTTCTGTGAAAACTAGTAATGTAGCACAGAATCAATTAGACGTCCCTTCGGAGAAGAGAATTTGCCCTGTTCCGTTACACGCCTCAGCTTTTTTCAGTCCAAACGTCACGCTGAATGATATTCCCTGATCTGGCCAGTGTTTGCTTTTCTCACTGTTTTCTGCAACACTTCCAGGCCAGCTTAACATTTAATTTCCCCCTGCTGAGATTCCGAGCACATTTCCAATACACACCCTGGAGAAAATGAGTCCGGAAAAGAACTCTAGTGGCAAATCATTCAAGGCTGTCCAAAGATCTATTACAAAAGCATATTTTATTCTCACTTCCAAGGCAGACATCTCTCTCAGAGAGAAAGAGAGAGAAAAAAAAAAAAAAAAAAAAAAAGCGAGACAATGGCAACTGGGATTGCTGGTTTTTCTCTTGCCATACTATTTTTCACTTATCAGATACATTTTTCTCACTAAATTCCCAAATACCCACCCACCCATTGCCTGGCTTTACCATATGAAGGGAAATTGGGAACGGATGGTGAAGGACAAAGTGTCTTCATGCAATATAGGTATGCATCTTTAAAGGATTAGATGTCTGTTTGGGAGTAAACGGACAAATAAAAATAAAAAATCAAAATAAAATCATGAATAATAATAAGAAGAAGGAGAAGAAGAAGAAAGCCTTGACGAAGTGTCAGTTGGAGAGTTTTTACATTATCCATACACGAGGCCTTTTCTCTCTCTCGTTCCCTTTCTCGGGCTGCTCTCAAAGCGCCAGGGCCACAGCCATGTGTGAATAATCACACAGAGGGCCTCAGCGGTGCCCTCGCCATTTTACAAAAGGCTGGGTCCAAGGGCAGATGGGGGAGGCAGAGGTTCAGGGAGTAGAGATGGGGTGGTTTCTTTTTTTTTTTTTTTTAAACGTTAACACGTTGAGGATTTGGATATCCTCACAAGCTTGTCTCATTAGCAGCTAACTGGCAAGACTTTCCCCTGTCTTTTGTTCACCTTGTATTAGTTTTTTTAAGAGGGAACCCAAAGAGAAGTGGGGAAAAAAAGAACAAAATGGAGGCAGCAGAAGGTCTGACTCAATTTCTAGTCTTTCGAAATCCGACAAGGGACTTTATCTGCATTATAGCGACATTGACAACTTTGTTTTTATGCTAATATGTTGTAAATGTAATTGCAAATGTGTTCTGCAGTAAACCAGATCCAAAATCTCTAAACTTCGAGGAATTAGAAAGGATCTAGGAAGAAAATTTTTTTAAAATACAAACAATTTTCACAACTTTTCTACCAACTCATGTTATCTAAAATGACAACAGAGAATGTCCTATACTTTTCAACAACTCTTTTTGGAAATTCTGACAAGGATTAAACAAGACCACATAAAAACATAAAGAGAGCTGCAAACGAACACCGGGAATAAGACAACAGAAAAATAGACTTTCAAGTGACTCAGAGCCTAACATTAATTAGGTAGTTAGATTCACATCATTTTGAAAAAACAAAAAAACAACAACATTTCAAAGAGGGTATAGTTGGTTTTATGCTAAACAAAAAGCATAAATTACTCCCTCCTGTTACTGAAACAGAAAATCAATGACACATACATAATATTTCTTTATTGTTGATATGTTTTTGATCCAAAGACTTCATCAAAAAATTACAGTAAACACCTGCTAAATTCATTAGCAGTGCTTTAAGTGCTTATTTCACATAATATCAGTTTTTTGCTTTCTGCTTAGTGCAAAGCAACACAAGTGTAAAGAGCAGAAATCATCCGGTTAATTAGCCAGGCCATCTGCTTGAGCGCTGTCTGTTTGACAGACATGCTCGCAGCTTGCCAACTTTAGCTTTGAAATAGTGTTACCTTAATAGAGTGACGGGGGTGCTCCTTTATCTTCCACACCTTGAATGTGTTTCATGGCCAAAATTGCTTTCACACGGTCCAATTTGCGTTACTTGGTAGCAAAAGATAAAAGTAGAAGCCTTCTTTCAGCCAGCTGACTGGCAGAGCACAGCAAAGAATAATTGTTTTCTTAAATTATTTGGTTTCAGAGCCAAAAAAAACCCCAACACCAAATGTCCCAGCTGTACCCAGCATGTATTGGACATGACTAAAATGATGAAAAGGTGCAACTGGAATATTGGTGTCTCTTTGTGATGAATACATTTCCAGGATATTTTAGGAAGCATTAAGTTGTACTTTAAAGTGCTCAATAAAAACGTCTTTATAGCTACTATCCACATGATCACATTGCGGTACCTTTTTCTTTTTAAGTTGGGTTGAAAGAGAACGTACGCGATGCGTTGAGCAATGAGGAGCGCATCTGAGGAGTGCATAAAACTGGTTTGATGCTCATAAACATCACACAGAGGAAACATGCTGGAAAAATCTGCAAACGTTGTATGAAAGAGACGGTTCTGTTTTATGTCAGGAGTGATGTCAGAGAGGGTTACGAAGCTGATTCACAGCCTCCATATGCTGTTTAACACCTGTGTGTTCATACAAAAAAAAAACTGCATTAACAAGGTTGACTCATGAAAAAAGGTTTTTAAAAAAAAATCACTTTAGTTTTTTTTTTAAACTCTCAGTTATCAAACTAATCACTTCAAAGCATCTCATTTACTACATTTTCACATTTTCTGTGGAAAAAATGTACATCCGAATAAACAGTCATGTATTCTGATTAGGCAGATGTCTTCAATAAGGAGCAATGACCCGAGTGAACAAAAATAAAATAAAGGAACACTACAAGGAATTGACAGCAGGCACACTGGTATCTGGCTTCATCCGACATGCAGCAAATCAAGGGCCTTGAACTAAAGCGGTATTGACAGTGACCCCACCAAGACCCGGCGACTGAAATAGCTCTAAAAAGGTATTAGCAGGGACCTCTGTATACCCTCCAACTCTCAGTTTGGGTCTAAAGAAACACAGCTGCTTACAGAGGTTTTCAGGGTGGAGGGCAAACCCGCGCGTCACGGGGTGCCACCGGTTCAGCTAAGGGGTGAAGCAGGGTCACCAACTCCAAGAGAAGCAGAGCAGCATTTTTAGTGGCACTCTTTCATTGCAATGGCATCTAATAGTTTACTGCTGAAAGATTAAATCTTAAATATTAATAGTTTTTCTATGAAAACAACTCTAGGTTTCTTTAAAGGCTAAAACATGTTTAAAGTCCAGAATCTGACTTCAAAAACCAGAACTTAATCTTTGAATCTGCTGTAGTGGGGGAACTGATAGATTGCCTGGATATGAATTTATAGATGAAACAAAAACAATATTACAAACTAACAATTAAAATCTACTTAGAATAAAGTTAAAAGGGCAACAGAATTAGGAAAAAATAAAGAAAATGGAGGTCACTGATATCATCAGCTGCAGGAAAAATTCTTGACCTCTGATTATTTAAGAACAGGTTTATTTGCTGTAATTTCTCTGCATTACTGATCCTGTGATCACTAATGGGAGAATTGCAAAAATATTTACCATTAAAGGACACTGAAAGAGATCAAAAAGGGGTTCTGAACCATGGCATATACCAGAAACAGTGATCCACTGTTGGGATAATGAAGTTGTCCATGCATTTTCATGTTATATGACTTTGACTATTAACACACACAGACACAGGTCATTCCTTTAAGTTCTTTTTGAATGTGAAATGAATATGTCGACAAGGCCCACTTTCAAAATGATCACTATTGCTTTCTGGGTTAGAAACCACTACAGTGGAGTCGTACTTATGTTGGGAATTTTCTTTTTTTACTAGTTCCAGTCTTTCTGCCAATTAAACATTAAACACAAGCTAAATGAGTTCACTACCAAGAAGGAAGGCTAAATGATGTCAAACATTTTTGGGGGAAATGTTTTAAACCTATAAGACTGCTGGCTCTGCTTTAGGCATGCTTAGCTTCCTCGTTTGCATTTTCATGTAATGTTGAAGTTGCCACCACCTGCTGATGGACAACAAGTATTACAGAGTGCTTAATTAGAGCATGAGGATGCAGATTGTTTGTTCTGTATAAAAAATATCTACAATTGTGTATCTGGCACATAACCTACACACTAAAAATGGCTGAACTATAAACTTAATTTGAATCAGACTATTTGATTCTAGATGTAAATAGGATTGTCTCGTACGAGATGTTTAACAGGTGCAGTATAAATAAGGTGAACTGAGTGGTAAACATTCTTCTGAGTTAAAAAAAAAAAGCAATATGAACAAAAAGAAATAAGCTTTTCAATGTTCTTCAACTAAACGCTAAAAATTCTATTTCTCTAACAAGGAATCTGCTAAGTTGTAGAAACTGATGGGTTTCTAAAGTGGTTTAAAGTGGTCAAAGTCTGAAGACAAAAATTGTAAGAACTTTAAGTTGGACGGCTTTAAAATATTACAATACAGGCATTTAAGTGTAAAATAGACATGTAATAATTAACCAACAGGAAATTATGCAATTTTGCAATCAATCACTTTATCACTTCTTAAATCAGAAATGTATAATATTAGGGCATTATACACTTCATCACAGTGAGCTTTTCAAACAAATCATTGTGGTATATGTCAAGAAGGTGAGATGTCCTTTAAAATGAATCATTTACCTTTCCATCACGCCTCAACTAGTTACTTAGCTTTCAAAGCAACCCATCTGTCAGTCACGTTAAAGGACAGTGTGAAACCATGAATTTATAATATTTGAACTTCAGTTTTTTCTAGTTACAAAAGTGGAGATGAGTTCATCCTTATGTACAGTCTATATATATATATATATATATATATATATATATATATATATATATATATATATATATATATATATATATATGTATATATATGTATATATATATATATATATATATATATGTAGGTGAATCCAGTCTACCATCAGTCAAAATGTCTGGCCAGATATTCCTTAGCCTCAACTCCATGAACCTATGTGATCCAGAGAAACTAGTCAATTTCAAATCTGGCAAGTCAAATACCAATTGAATTAGTCATTCAACAAACCCCTACAAAAACAAAAAGTACAAATAATGCTTCTAAATAAATACTGCTGGACTTCATAAATGACATCCTTTGGTGAGAAAATTGGCAGAAAAACAAACTTCATAAAAAATTTTAAAAAATCACCTCTGGTTAAAATATGTATGAATTTTATTTGTCCTCCAAGAGTCATATGCAGCTAGCTAGGTGTTTCGTTGTGTGTGTGGAAGTGCGAGCAAGCGTGGTGGTTGTCTCTGTGTGACTGGGCGTCTGGAGGAGAGAGAAGCCTCATCTGTTACCAACCCAACCCGGCCGGCCCGCCGCATGAAGTAGAACGACAGGGTGTCACCGCCGACGACAGTGATGGATGCCCTGAATTCTGTAGGCAACTTGGGCAATTGGATGCATTAACAACAGGCACCTGCTTTCTGCCGTACAAATCTATTAAAAGATAACAGCGGCAGCGGCTCCCACACTATTAGTAAATTATAGCACTGTCTGAATGTGAGGTAAGTGTGGGCCTCCTTTTCCCCACCTTTACCCCCATAACAGGCTCTCCAGTTTCCTACTTTGTCTCATTGGCAGTCTTAGAGCACCACCCAGTGGAAATAATTGAATATTTTTACCTTAGAGAAGGAGGTATCTTTGAACCAATAGGCAAGTAAATAAAATACCTAATAAATCAATGTTTTTGTCTTTGAAACTTCATGGTTATTGGTCAAGAAGCTACAATAAAACAACCATTTTTTTAAACCTGCACTGGATTTACATGAATCTATTATCTTTGCAAAATTCATCCAACATCAAAACATGTCAGAAATGCAAGTAAATAATGGTCATACAAGTAATGCAAACAAATAGCAAAATGCAAGAAATCTACTTTCAAAATATCTTTTAATGTAACAACCACTAATTTGTGGTTTCAAGACACGTCTCATACAGCCATGCAAAAGGACAAAATTCATTTGTGGTATTTTAAGTGATAAACATACAAAGTATTTTACTTTTCAGTAAAGTAAAATAGTAACGAAGTTCAAGCAAAATGATACAAGGTTTAGAACATTTTTAACTAATTAAAAACTCTGAGTATGTATGTTTATAACCTAATCCAGTTCTACACTTCACTGCAACGTTCCTCCTGTCTGGTGTATTTCTTTGTTTTTATAATAATAACTTGATTTATGATATTATACAGGTATATTTATACATTTTGATTAGCTGCACTTTAATTCAGAAATGTTCCTATAGTGGGACAAAAAATATTATTTACATGTTCAGTTGTTTAGGGGTATAAAAGTAAAGGGGGTTTCAGATACTGCTAAAAAATAAAACAACTTTAAATGTAAATACAATGTTGATTGACAAAATACAAAAACTTCGATGGAGCATTAATACTTTAGCAACTCAATGTATTGATAGCCCCGGCCTAAGGTGACATGTTGTATGCTTGAGCAGCATGTCTTATAGTGATGAGAGCGAGTTCCCTTCACATCCGGGTATGCAAGTTGATTTGTCCATTTTCTACATTTCTTTTTCAATTTAACTTTCTATAAACAACACCTTCACAAAGCTGAGTGAGTTGACTGGCTGGCAGTGTGAGACAGGGCGGCTGATTTAAATCCATTATTGCCAACCAAGACCTCTTCTTAAAGCTTTAACACAGAGACCCGTAATATCCCATAACACTCTCACGACTTGTCTAGTGCTGTAGCTCTGTTGAACTGAATAAATGTGCGTTACATAAATGTGCTGCGGATAAATCTATTTCTGTGTCTTCAAGGGGTTATGTGTTTGTGAGTTGGCCAAGAATAAAAGGAGGACAAGACTAATAAATACTTTTACAACAGGCCATTTGTCAGCATGTGTAAATGTCTCCAATTCCCAACAGCGCAGGGGTAAAATTTACAGTCTCTCTGGAAGTGACAGTGCACAAAAAAGCACCACTTTTTTACTCCCTCTCATCTCCCTTAGACCACTAAAACCTTCCCATAAATCTCTGCTAGCCTCCAGATGACTGCTGTTGTCAGATATCATGCCTTGACAATGCCTTCCACCATCATTGTCTTGACAGAAATATGATATGTGAAACTGCAATGTCACATCACTTAACGTGATTTAGCCTAAGCTAGTCTGCTCCACTTTAATCAATCAAAAATGTCACCTTTTCCCTGTAATGACGGTCGAGGTATAGGATCCTTGTGTCGGGGTGATCTATAAGACTTATCGGGCCTGCTGACTTATGACTACTGCCAGCTAATGTACTAAAGGAGCTTCCACTCCTCCTGTCATGTGGGTTTCTATCAAATTGGCAAATAAGTAGGCCATACTATCTCATGGGAAGGCAGGAAAGACAATTTTTATAATGTGTAAAACCTTAACACCTATCTTAGTGTGGCACCAGATAAGCCTGTTTTCAAAATATTTCATTATTATATTGCTAGAGAGTTCATAAATCTCAAATAGCAGCCTTTAAGATTTCCTGTGCTTTGTAAATTCTGAAAGACGTAGGAACTGGGTTCCTGTCCAAGGCAGGAATTCAAAGATTATTAAAATTAAAAGACATAAAAAAAATAAATAAATAAAAAACTTCATCCAACTGCTTGAAATTGCACTTTAATTGTTTACTTTGGAATCTCATTGGAAAAATACAATCTGGATATCATCATCATGGCTAAGATCAAGTTGTGAAATTAAGGTAAATGTAATTTGACTTGAATCAGACCACTTCCTTTTTACCCCAAGTGGCCTGATATATTTTTTTGTGTTTGACTGAGTAATAATTAACTGGAGTGATGAAAAGTACTTTGTATTTAACTCAAACGTTTTCCACCAACCAGTCAAGACATTTGAAAATAGTACAAGATTTGTTTTACTGTAATCGGTCATCTGCTGGAGTTTCTGGAGTTGTTAAATTGTTCTCCATTTAATCTTTAGCTACTCATCTTTTTTTTTTTTTTTTTTGGACTCATTAAAACACACCAACATTTTCTTTGAGTAGGCCTACTAATAAAAAATGTTTTGGGGGGGTAGATGTTGCAGAAAACAACTGCATGCTCTATTAATAAGTGCTTGGTAAAGAATATATGCCCAGTGTTAAAAAAATATATCAACATTAGCAAGAAGAGAACAATTTTGCAGGAGGATAACACAGTGCTGTCAAGTTTTCTGTGAAGTTAATTTTTATCATTATACTTCAGCTGTCTAAAACTGTTGACATAATTGCTCCTTTTCGTGTCAAACGTAGCATGGGAAAACTTGTGCTTGAACAATATTGTCCTATTCTGTTTCATTTGTACTCGGATGTCAGACTTTCCAAGTTGAAAGTGAGACAATTTAACAGAAGGCTTATCCAATAGGCGTCTAATGAATTTCATAAAACATATCCATTATCATCTAATATTACAAATAAACCATTTGTAAAGATTGCCTAAACATTACCTAAATGAATAATCCAAAGCTATTATCTTAATTACACTAAGATGACTTGATCCAGATGTCAGCAGCTTTCCATTAATCAACCCACTTTCTGAAAGCAGTTTCAAATACAAATCTTGACCAATGTTTTTCAGCTTTTAATGCCCAGCTGAGCCCCAGGAGTAAGACAGGGGTTTTTATCACCCACAACAAACATCTGTAAATGTACAACGTAAAACTCAAGATTTCACCAGGGTGGTTTGCAAAGGAATTTATAGTATGACAAATAGTGGAAAATCTTTGAGATATTCAATGAAATGGGTCTTCTAGTCAGCATCAAGACTAAATAAAGCCAGTCAAATGTTCTTGGCCTTATTTGCAATAAACGTAAACGTGTTTATTTATTTACACTCTGCCCTCTGTGCTAATAAGAATGTGACCCTGCACACACACACAAACACACACTGAAAGGAGAGTTTGTCCATACACTCCCAAAAGCAATATTACCAGCACGCTTCCATCCGACAGATATTGGAATTTTCCGAAAGAGCAAACCAATAGATAACCTATTACAAAACTATAAGAAATCAATACCTAATTTCTTTGCATTGATTACCACTCGGGCATTTAACATGCACCCTGTGGCCAAAGAGAGTGTTCCACAATCTCACGTCCCCTCTGGCCCTCATGAGTATTAAAATTATTGATTCAAAAAGAAGACTAAAAATGTCAAACTGTTCATTAATCTTAATAAGGACCAGACTTGACCAAGGCCCCCTTTCTCCCAAAGCAGGGATACAAATCCACACATGTAAGATCACTGATCCCAAATAGATTAATGAAGGATGTGATTTAAGTCTTTGCCATTAACAAATCAATTGCAATAGCAGTATTTTATAAAAGTGCTTCGATTTTCATCGCTTTTCATAACATTAAAACAGTCACCAAGTGAGATTACTGAGCAAGCCAATCGCTGCACTTAAACCAACTCAACGTCACAGATAATGACGCAAAACACACGTTATGCACACAGCATATTAAGAAAGACAAACATTTTATCTGGTCGCAAAATCACAGCTCATATTATAACCCACATAATATTAGAAAAAATCAAGAGGCTGAAGTTGGTTTCTAATTTTGGCTTCCGATTCGAGAAATAGCTGAAGGTGGATTCCGCCTAATATTTCACCAACTTCAGCGTCTTTAATCGACTCTAGTTTAAAAACTACAACACCGAGACCCTTCAAACTTGGACTGGATTGTTCTGCAGTTTTGGAATTGGATCAGTTCCTGTGTGATCAAGATAAAAACGAAAGTGGTGAAATTAACCTTTAATGAAGTTTCACAAATCCCAAACATGGTTTTAAATATCCTGGTATCAGAGCAAAATAACCCAGTCCAGGTTTGAAGAGTGAAGAGTCTATGTGTTGTAGTTTTAAACTCGATTAAAGACGCGGAAGGTAGTGAAAATTTAGGTGGAATCGCCCTTTAGCCATGTCCCGAATCAGAAGCTAGAATTGGAAACCAATTTCAGCTTCGTGAAAGCATTTTGCCTCTTACCTTCAGAAGGTCCTTACTGACTGTTTAGTCCTCAAAGTTCAGCTCCCTCAGCAGCTGGGACTTGAAGGCCATCAAAGACACTCCAGAAAGCCTCTTATGACCGGTACTTGTCCTGAGTTCATGTTATATTATTTTCGGTAGTGGAAAAGCCCTCTCTCCCTCAAAATTTGTCCAAAGGCGAAATCCCTTCGAGTATAAATTCTTCCTGTAATCATTCCCCAAAATGTAGAGTCTTCTTTCCACTGACAATGAACTTGAATTTGGGATGTTGTTCTGTTTGCTCACAGGTATCATCTTTAGCTTTTTTGGTTACTTGCCTTTAATTAGCTAACATTAACTCGGGCCAGCATAGCTGGTAGAGGACGATGCTTACAAACTAATGCTTGCTAGTCACTTATTGGTGGGACTTTTGTTATTATTATTATTATTGCAGGTGCTTCATTATCTTTTTTCTCTATGCAGTCCCGCTGGCATTCGGTCGGTGTTTGGCCATTGCCTTCCGCTCGGAAAAGAAAATAAAAAATCTCTTCTTCTTTTCTATAATGGCGGCCATCTCGCTTACAGCACAGACAGTACTTTTTTTACAGAGCCCCCTAGCGGACTCTGTAAAAGGTGCACAAGGCGGACTTTTTACTCTCTCTTTGCAAACGGGGGATGGCTGTTTACATCACAGGCAATTTCCGGTAAGCTTCATAGCAAATTTAAAAGGGACAGCAATCATTTCTCAGCAGTCAACAGGCCAGACTCTGTACAAAGCAAATAGGGCAGGGAAAAAAATACTTTAAAAAAAAAATATGTATTTTACTGCATGCCACTGTCCATTTTCTGCCAACATAATGACAATATTTTTTTCTACAGTTCCACTTAACTGACCATGGATCAGTCACAAATTCACTACACCAAGTCTAGTGCTTAAGAACTACCATCCTGAAACTTTTAGATGCATAGCTTATCATTTTCACTACACAACCTTTATTTCATTGTGATTGGATGCCTATGAAAATTGAGAGCAAAGCCGTGTGTAGAGTGTATATGTGTATCAGCAACAACAGTAAAAAAAATTCTATTAGAAAGGGCTCTTCTGTGCCCCAAATCCCCTAGGCCAAGATTGCACATCCAGTAGATGCGGCTCAGATGAGGGGAAGTTAGGTTCTGTGGTCCTCTGATAGTCTGCTACTTAAAAATGCAGTATTGCAATTCATGTACTAATTTGTATACTTATTTCTTACATAGTCCAAGTGAATATTCAGACACACAAAAACACAATTCTCTGCCATCTGTCAAAGATTTCAAAGACTAAAAAAAACTCACCTATGCATTTTCTTTTGTTGAACTGATAAATGCAACAGTGCCCTCACTAAAAAGTAAAGCAAATTAGCCCAGTTCTAAAGTTCTCCCAGTATTTGTGACTTTGCGCCAAAATGCATTTCTTTCCTTTAATTAAAGGCACACAATGTGAGTTGGATTGCTCACATTCTGAATTTTCAAAACAAACAATTTATAAAAGTCTAATTAACTTTAAAGATAAATCTCACATATATTCTTGCATGCTTTAATGTAAGCAAAAAACTCAGACTTTCAAATAACATAAATGGAAATTCAAATTTGGAGTAAAGAAGTTTATCTGTGAATATATCCAATTTATTTTTGGCTCAAATGGCAGCTCATACACTTTAGTGAAGTTTTGGGAGTCCATCTCCCTACAAATCTTGTGTTTACAGCAGAACAGTTCCTTCTGGAAAACAGCTTTTCCTGTTGGGTGTTTCTTGCTTATTCCATTTGCTATAATGCCTCCTAATGAGTGTTTACAGATGAACTTGCACACAGATTACGCACTCGAGTTTTTTTTTTTTCCTATTTCCGTTGATACCCCTCCCATTCATGCTGTAGCACTTCCTCTTAAAAGTGAGACATCGAGACGAGAGCAAGATTTAACTAGGTTCTTGTTATTTACTTTGGGATCAATCTTAATCATGTTTGCATAAGAAACTAAATTTATAACTCATGTTAATTTTCCAATTTAAAGAGGACATGTAGTGTAAATAATGCATTCTGATACGGCATGCAAAAAAATGACTTCATTTTAAAATGTTTAAATTTGCTATTTTAGTTACTTTCTGCCTGAAGGGATCCATTCGACTTCACTTTCTTACAACAGTGAGAAAAGCATATAACTCTTCTGGATTAGTTTATGATTAATATCAGTTTTTATTTATTTATTTTATTTCCCCATAAATACAGCTATTTGCTTAAGAATGAAGGGAAAGACGTAAGGTTAAAATTTTTCTTTAATAGAGCTGGGTGTAGTCAAAACGATATTCAAATAAATCAAAAACAGTTAGCTGACAAGGTACCAAGTGTCTCTAATAATATCACAACCACATTATTCTGTATTCTGGACATGATAATGACCACACATACATATTTAAGTCTCTCAGATATACAGAATCACGTATATCTCATAACAAAGCAATAATAGTATGGATAATAAGTTTACCTCTGAAACATTTCTAATAAAAGAGGGAGTGACCGATATCTACACAACATACAAATGAAATAAAGGTTTCTCTATGTGATCATTTACAAAAAAAAAAAAAGGTTAACTGTTATTTGTTTTTGTGTATAGCAGCACAACATATGTTTGCTCCAGCTTTCTAGCAAATCCATCAAAGTCATCTGGTTTAGCAAGCAGTGCTTTTCAGAAGATGACTGTTCAGCTGTTGAGTTTGTGCACAATCAGAAATTAGGGTAAACTTAATTTCTATAGTAGAAAACTGAAATGCTTAAGTAAATATCGAAATTGTTATATATTGCTATCTATTAAGTGAAGTGTTTGAAAGTGTATTTTGTGTGCAAAATACACTTGTATCATTCGTGTATCATTCAATCAAATATAAATAAATTATTTTTGTTATTCAATATATTTACAATATTTTCATTAAAATGTCATGTAATATCAAGGGAAGCTGTTGTTTGTTGTTTTCTTATCTGATGGTGGCACTTTTGACCCTCCATACATTCGCTTCCTGTAAATCATGTTTTCCAACAGGGGGCAGGAGAGGCTTACGATAAAAATGAAACTTGTTGTTCTGGGCGTGTCTGATTTCCCCCAACCGTGGTTCCAGTGTAACCAGAGCTTTAATTGACTATCTGTATGCTTCTGTGTTGTTTCGTGTGCCTTCGTCCTCCTTTGTGCAGCGATGCCAACTGTGGACAGCTTCACAGTCAACTGCGACGCGCTGAATGAGGAGGGGACGTTTTCCGCGGGAGACCCTGTGACGGGACAGGTCATTCTGTCCCTTTCTAAGGAAACCAAAGCTCAGTGGCTGTTTGTGAAGGCCAAAGGAGACGCAAACGTCCGATGGACGCGAAAGCGCGGCGAACACACGCATACGTACTCCGCGCACCGGAGATATTTCAAACTGAAGGAGTTTTTGATCCCAGAAGGCAAGGAGGGTAAGCTTTGGTAGGACCGGTCACCAGTCCTTTACAAATACACACAGGACAGACAACCATGCATACAAATGTTCACACCGAAAGACCATTTAAAGACATTGATATCACTGAGAGTCATTGTTTTGGACTGTGTGAAGAAGCTGTATCCAGAGAAAACACACACATGCACACGCACAACGTGCAAACTCGGTGCAGAAAGACTTCAGGCCAGGACTCGAACAGACGACCTTCTATCTGCAAGGCAACTACGTCAACTATGCCCTGCAGGCTAAACACTGATTCATTAAAGTATTTTTAAAGATTTAGGCAGTCAGTATGAATATTTTTCAGAAAACACACACAATAAAGAGTACTATGAAAGTTTTCGTGGCATCAGGGCCACTGTAGTTTGAGACACCTCAACAACGTGTAATTGCAGTTGTTTACAAAAAGTAAATAAAAAATTGTGTTTTATGCAGAATGTATTTCTGCGTTCTGCACCCTGCCACGGTGAGGATATGTTTGTGTGTGAGGCAACAGAAGGAGGCGTTTTGGCAGGCTGCTGTTCATGCATGCACCCCATAGAATAAACTCTTATTACAACTTCCACATCAGTGTAAAGAATATCACTTCACAATAAAAATGTTTGTGTGAAATAAAAGATCAGAAAGGCTTTATAGTTTAACTAAGTGTACCAAATTTCATATCTGGATTTCCAGAAACCGTTTTGCCTGAAGGGACCCATGTTTTCAAATTCAGCTTTAGGATCCCATCTGAGTAAGTATTTTTTTGGCTACTCTAGCCACCTCTGATTGGAGCTTGTCAATGAACACATGACGTTACGTCAACCAGACAATTCACTAATGGGTCGAATGACCATAATCTTTTTGTCATACAGAAACATGCCATCGTCTTTCAAAGGAACTCATGGAAAAATTGTCTACAAGCTGGAGGCCAAACTGTCCAGGAGCTGGAGGATGGATTCCACTGCAGAGAAGGAGCTCATTTTTGTCTCAAAGTCCTCAAACTTCAACACTCTTTTAGTGCGTATCATATTCCATGAAATAGTCAGTCATGAAATAAGTCACCCCAAATCCTGCTGTTTTACTTTTGGATTGGTGACATTTGTGGATATTCTGACAAAGTTAACTTTCTCTATATTTTTCCTCCTTTCAATAAGCTAGACTTAGACCTACATAAAACACGATTTATAACTGTGCATTAAAGTTATTTAATATCCTGTTTTATTTGCTTTTTTGACCTGGCTATGTGTGTGTGTTTTACATTTAGAGTTGGAAATGGTAGCATGATGACTCAGCCAGGATGTTTTTTGTACAAGCAGGCATTTTGGTTACGTTCAGGATGACATATGGCTGAATGAGGACATAAAGTGGCAGAAGTGAGAATTAACTGCATTCTCTACCATTTTCATTTATGGCAACCATATTAGAATTCTAACTTTAGGGGCATCAACTCTTGTTCAGCTTTGGACTTTTGTCTTTTAATTGACTTCCTATAATTAAAATGCATCATCAGGTGGAGAATGCCTTTATGACAGTCCTGCTTTGAAGACTCAGTGATGTTATAGCACTGCCCTAGTTTGCAAATAATAGTCTAAAAAAGTCTATTGAGGTGAGAGGCTCCACTATTAGCCGTGCCATAGATGTTGGAACATTGTCTTCATGACTTTGCTATGACTGTGTTCTTTTTCTGTCCTCCAGTCACAGCAAGTTGGTTCCACAGAGAAGGAGATGGGGATGTTCTCTAAGGGACAAGTGCACATGGATGCCACTGTTAACAAGACGGTGTACGCCCCAGGTAGTTGGATTCTTTTTTTCAATTATAAGCTGTTTTAAATGCTGAAGAAGGGCCATCAGTTTAATTTAAGTGACGTTTACTCAGGTAAATATAAACAACAATGCATTAATGGACCTTTATAGTTCTGCAGCTGTTTTTCTAAACAAAAGTAAGATACAAATCTAATTGTGGAAATATTTTCCAATAAAAAATATGCACTTACCCTGAAGCTAAGTAACTACAACAACCTTCCGAGTATTCTGAAGAAAGCTTAGAAATATCTTTAACACCAGAGGTATATTTATATTTGCTGTTAATTAAGATTTATAGCTCAAATTCTATGTAGTGATTGAAAACTTAGAGAAACGTCAACAATTTGAGATGTTTTTCCTGACAGGTGAAACTATGTTGATATTCGCAAAAGTCAACAATGCCTCTTCTCGAGACATGACTCCCAAATTTACCCTGGCGCGGAGTGTTCAGTTTCGGGCTCAAGGAGACAGCAAAAATGAGGAATACACTGTCGAGAAAGTGGTCGATAAGGTTATCAAACCCCACACCCAGCATGAGGTCAAGTGTGAGATGACGATTCCCACTGATGAGATGCATTCCATCGAGAACTGTGAAATCATCTCGGTGACACACCAATTAAAGGTACAACACAGAAACGTGTCAAATAGAACTTTTCATTTTTAAATATGCAACTTTGCCGTTTTCAACAGTTTTTAAGCCATTTAAAATTGAGTCATTACTTTTTCATGATTTCTCACAGGTATATCTGGACATCAGCTTTGCCTTTGATCCAGAGATTATCTTCCCAGTGGTTATTTCACACCCTACTTTAGTCTTTGGTGCTAATAACAGTGGGCCTGTGGGTCCTTATCCTGTTGGTGCTTTCGGTGGTCCAACCAACAGTGACTTCCTTCCCCCTGCAATGGCTGTTGGTCCTTATCCTGCACCACCGTCTTCAGGTCCCTATGGCTACCCAGGTGCCCAAAGTCCTTCAGCACCTCCACCTGCATACCCAAATAATCCACAAGGGTATTATGGTCCGCCAGGGCCTTATGCTCCTCAGCCACCTCCCATATATGGGGCCCACACCAACCCAATGCCACAGGGGCCTTCTCCATATGCAAGTCCATTTTCACCCTCTTCATCCTCCACCATGCTTCATCCTCCACCGCCTGCGCCGATGTTCCACGTGCCCCATTCAGGGCCCCAGGTCCAGCCACCTTCTTCCTCCGTGTCTCCTTCAGCTCCCACTTTCAACCCAATGCCTTCTGCTCCAGACATGACGACAGACTTCCTGGCTCAGACAAATGATTTTCCCCCGGCATACGCATCACTCTTCCCATCTTCGACTCCGGAAAAATCAGATACAAAATAACTACCTATTTAAATTATGGCTAAAACATATATGGAACCACATAGGCTTCATGAGCATTTATGAATGCTCTAAATGTGTTGTTGGAGAGTGACATAATAAAGCCAGTGTAATCAATATTAGATGTATGATGAAGTATACTGTTACAAATGATTTCTGATTAGTTCAGTTGCTTTTGGCCTTTTATTCTGGTGACAATAATTTAACTAAGCTTATATTCTCAGGATACCTTCCGATAAAATGCCTTAACATTTAAAGTGTGCTTTTAGCATAAATTTATACCCGTCTACCTCTGTATCAATTGTATGTAAAGCATGTCAAAAGCTTGCATTTTATGGATCTAATGTTCAAATAAAGATCCTTAAGTAATTTCTATGCGTTTTTTTTTTTAATGGTAGATTAAGGATTTGGTAATGTCAATTTTGATGAACTGATAAAAATATATAATGTAATTTGAATGACAATTGTTTAGCTGCCTGCTAACTCAAACAGTTAAACATTTTCCCAGTCTAATCGTTTAGATGTCTAGATATGGCAAAGATGTTTTTTTCTGTACTTCAACCATCAGAATGGGATTTGAATGTTTTTTGAAAATAGTCATGTCACTATTTGTTTCAGTATTGATTTTCATTTTTGTTCATTGAAAAATCTTGCCATAGTTCCTTTGTTGAGATTCTTAGTTTATTCATTTGTACACTTCCTTGTGCATTTGCACTTATTTTCTTTTAGGTCATTCTCAGGCCTTTTGGTACTTCCCTTTATCTTTAGTTCACCTCACTGTTCTTCAGCTGTTCCTTATTTTCATTTGATTAGGCAACTTTATTTCCACAGTATTTAGGTTCCTGGATTGGTGCTGCATTGTTTTGCTATGTACTGCTACTTTTGTTTTTTGCCTGCATTTGCTGACTTGCTCTGCCCAAATTGTTTTTTTTTTCTTTAAGTTCTTGTATTTTATTGTAAAGTACACTATTTTGCAAGTCTGTCACTGTGCTTAGGTCCTCTTTAAACCTAAAAAAAAGAAAAAAAAAGAAAAAGTTTTTGGTGCCTGAAGTGGTGGTCTGACAATCTCAGAAACTTCTTATCTGCTTCAAACGTATCTTAGGTTTACAGAGAATTAACCAACAAAGAGAAAGACGTGGATAAAATGCATTGTTGATGTCAAAGTACATAAAAAGAAAACAAATGGGACAGACTGGAAAGGCAGCAATAGTTCAAATGATACCTGATAAAACATTTAGATAATGGACATCACTGTTTCTCCTCTCAGCTTAGAAAACAAAATTTTAATCTCAAATGAATTTCCGCTTTGACATTCAGATTGCAGCATAAAAATTTAGTGTAAACCTGAACGCGCAGATCCATTCTAACACTGTACTAACACTTCAAGTAGATTGTGGTATAAAGGATATTAAATCAGCACACATTTGGCCCCTTTGTACCAGTTGAGCATCAACTTGCTGCTGAACATCTCCATTGGTCACTGCAAAATTAAAACAGTGCAAAAGGTCATCAATAAATATCTTAGTTGACTAATGGGAATTACCATTGTATTACTTCAAAAGCTATTTTTACACACACACGTATATGAAATGATAGTTCCACTTGCCCTACATCTTAGCCTGAGAATGATCTTTCTAAGCAACACACAGTGCATCCGTGTCCGCCCCCGTGGGACCCGGAAGCAAGGTTGTGCTTTCAGAAACAACCGCTGGATCATTTTACACCGACAACAGGGGACACTAACATGTCAATATGTCCCGAATTAACGACTTCAGGATCATTTGTGAGGACGCGAAGAGAGATGGCGCTTTTTCCGAAGGAGACGAGGTCGCAGGTTTGGTCTCTTTTAACCTTTCAAAAGAGACGAAAGTCAAGAGCGTCAGTGTGAAACTTAAAGGAAGCGGTCAGGTTTATTGGACTGAAGGAATCGGAGACGACGAAACGTCGTACAGCGCCAGCAAGAGATACCTTAAAGTCAAAGAATACCTGGTGGTGGAAAAGACAGAAGGTAAGTAAAATAAGTGTGACCTGGTGGCAAAGAGTGACAGGAGCTCAAGCTGGCGTCAGTTTCTCTTTAATTCACCATCTGCATTTCACATAATGGGCCATCGAGGTAAAGTCAGTACCTGGCATCAAACAAGCCGGGGTGATCCTCATTGCTCTGACGATTACCCATAATACCTCGCTCTTTCTCAGGTGACTGCAATGCAACGTTTTACCAGGATTTAACCTGAACCATTTTAACTATATCACACATACTGGGGATAATTGCTTTTATTCCTGTCACATTCCTATGAAGGTGTTCATATGGAAGTACGTGTTAATGGAGGTCATATTTTGGGGTTCTCTAATAAGTTAAAGGTAATTTTATTTATGAAGCACATTTTCAGCAAGAAGGCAATACAAAGTTTTTTGCAGGAATTTAAAGGAAATACAAACAAAATGACTAACCAACGAAAAGAGCAAAAGAAGAAAAAGCCAATAATGTTGATCTAATTCCTTAGAAAAAACTTGTTCAAATTAAGCTGCCAGTTAAGCATAATTTTAAAACAACAGCAGTCTTTAGCCTTCTATATTCTATCTTACGTTATTGCAAACTGGCAGTAAATTATGCTGATTTATTTACAATTTGTGATTTTGGCATTCTCGTTTATAACTAAATTACTGGAAACAAAGAGCAGAAAAAGGGTAGAAATAGCCGAGATAAGACAAATGGGATGTCAACGTCTCTTATCAGTTTGGGCAGGAAGAAAGCATGACAGACATGTCCGATGTTGAAACAAGAAAACAACAGAAAATAGTTGTTGGTTACTCCCACCTGTGGAATTTCCATTATTAACGAGACCATAGACATCTGATGTGTTAGTCCCTGTGTCAGACTTTTAAAAATTCCTCCTTAAAACAACAAATTAAGAACAAAGTGATTTTATATTACAGGTACATTAATAAATGTATAATTAACAAATATGTCATTTGTTCATTTTTAATTATGCTGAAGAAATTAATGTTGGTCAATAGAATTTGCTGATATGAAGAACCCATCAAAGAAATTACAATATTTCACAACATTTATGTCAACATTTGAAGTTGTGACATCAAAATAACCCAATTTGGTTTCGCAACATTTTGTTTTCCCACAACACTTTTTTGTTGTTGTTTTTTAGAATGATTATTTTATAAGCCTTTCACTGAAATGCTTAATTTCTCTTCTCAGGCAGCGTTCTTCCTCAAGGGACCAATCAGTTCAAGTTCAGGCTTCAAATTCCACAGGAGTAAGTGTGATTTTCTAACACATGCCATGAACTGGTGAAAATGGTGTTATTATTTCTTTTTACACTCATGTCCATACTTAAACGTGTTTGCCCTGTCAGGGACTTGCCATCCTCCTTCAAGGGGATGCATGGCAGCATTGTTTACACAGTTGAAGCACAGATATGTAGGAAATGGCATTTGGATTCTACAGTGCAAAAGGAGATCCAGTTTCTTTCAAAGTCCATACGAAACACTCGCCAAGTTGTGGTAGGTGTGACTCTCTGGTGCTGTATCACATTGTTGAACAAGCTTACTGAGAAATATTTGAAAGGTTTGTTTTTGTTGCATATTGTAGTGTCCACAGTCCAACTCGATAACAGAAAAGATAGGAGTTTTCTCCAAAGGAGAAGTCCACATGACTGCTTCTGTAAACAGGAGTGTTTGCTCTCCAGGTACAGTTTAATTTTTCTCATTCATTTCAGGGGAGAGAAACTGTTAACAGGACAATTCCACATATCTGGCTTTTATGCAGGAGTGGCAGAAAGAAGCCATTTACTTAAAGAAAGTCAAGTCTTTTGATGTATCAAGGACATTTTGAGGTGCCAAAAGACTTGAGATAGGGGTCAAAGTTTACATTTGAGCAGGACAGTGACCCTATACCTTCAGCCAATTTTTTGACATTCAACTGAAGGATGGCCCAGTTAATACTTAGATCTAGATCTAACTATGTACAGGTTAGACCTGAAAAGGATGGACCAGTTAATACTTAGATCTAGATCTAACTATGTACAGGTTAGACCTGAAAATTTAGCAAGGCTCTCCTTCCACTCTGTCTGAAATTTGTGGGCACTGTGTTTACATTGTCATTCCTGGTCAACAGTAAGTTTACTTACATTCAGATTTTTCTGTTTCTTTAAACAGGTGACAAACTAATTGCTTTTGCCAAAATCTCTAATGGTTCCTCCAAGTCAATGAAACCAAAATTCAGTTTACAGCAAAAGACTGTTTACGTCGCTGGGGGTTCCAAAAACATCACCGACTCTTTATGCAAAAAAGTCGGCGACACCATCAAACCAAACTCTCAGGAAACTGTGTCCTGCACCATCAATGTTCCTCCAGATGCTATCTACACTCTCAATAACTGTGATCTTGTCTCTGTTGAGTATTACCTCAAGGTATGTAAATATCCACCGGTGCTACACACATTTCTTTTTACCTTGGGTTTTCAACTTTTCATCACGGTGCTTCCATATGAAATGTTGATTACAACCAGCAGCATGTCAACCCTGCTGGAAAGCTGTGATTTTGCTTCTGTACTAATTTTTTTATTAGGTACAAGCCATAGGTATCAAAATTAAAAGAAATTGACATAATCTGTGTCTAGTAAGTCAATCAAGAGGTTACATTTTTAAATGCAATTAGTGAAATAAATTAAAGTTTTCATCATGGTTTAACTGATTGACATGGACCTACACAATATAAACTGGTTTTATTCATGTCTGCATTCATCAGGTGTACTTGGACATTAGTTTTGCCGTCGATCCAGTGGTGGTGTTTCCCCTGATAATCGCTCCTGCCGTTGCACCTAATCGCTGTGAGGAGTTGGGGCCTTACCCAGGTGGTCCTGCAGGGCCCCCGAGTTCCAGTGGCTTCTCATCTGCAGCTGCCTACCCCAGTGAATTTAATCCTGAACCCATAAGCACAGGTGCCTGTGGGTACCCCACACTGGAAGATGAACCCCCGTCATACCATTCTCTTTTTTCCAATGGCCAAGAGTGAGCCAATTCAAAGGGACTGAACTTAAGACATAAAATGTAGTCAGAATTGACGCTTGTGTCAATTATGTCATTATCTTTAGCAATGTGCACTAAAGGAGGACTTTCTGGTAAAATAAAAACTTGTTTGCTTTCTCCTGATTACATTTGTTGTGGAAAGAAGAAATAAAGTCCACTAATATCATTCAGGCTTCCAGTTTCTTTTAGTGATGAGTGTGGCTTTCAAACTCAGATGGTACATTTATGCTCGCTAAAGTCATTAATTATCCATGGAGTCTTTCCACTGTTCTGGTTTCGCCAGACCGAGTAATAAGCAAAGTGCTTTGATTACTGTTTTCCCAAATTGATTACGTTTCACAAATCAAATAAAGTCTTTTGCTTGTCACAAATAAAACAATGAAGCTGAAAATGCTCTTTTGTTGTTACTAACAGAATAAATCTAACTGTGTATTATGCAGTGTACAATCTTGACTGATAAATACATATACATATCAAATCATTTGTTCCTTTATAAGCATCTTAACTCTGTCATCCTGAAAAGAGACACTTTATGTGTTCAATGTTCAGATATGGAGGACATTTCTCAGAAACATCCTCCTCTTTTTCTGAGGCGGTCAAGAGTTTAATAACTGCAATTGTTAAACACTTATACCTGACAACTCCAGTTAATTCACTGCATGTACTCAGATGCCCGGTATTGACTTAAATGTCATTGCAGGGCAACAAAAACACTCCAATTTTACCCCAATGCCAAGACAGAAGACATCAAATCAAATTAAAAGTGTTGTTAATGAAATCTACCATCTGATCTTTTTCTGTAAGATCAGCACAGTAGTCTATTTTGAAGTCCACAAAGAAAAAAAAAACGGTGGTGCTTTTAAAAATTACAGAAATCAACAGTTTCACTTTATATTTAGTTTTGTATATATTGACAAATGTTTCCCTGGCAAATACTTTTGGAGGTTTCTGGCAACACGCAAGTATTTTTCTTTGTGTCCTTGTCAACACAGTCTTTGTCTGAGATACAGGAAAACATCATGTGATCATGCAGGCCCACAAAAGCTCCCCAGCTTCTCATAGCAACGAGTCAGAATGTTTGATTCGAGTGGCAACACTGTTTTCTTCTACCAGCAGATTTATGCTCTTTAAACCTCATTAGCAGTCTATGGAGTCTTGGCAGAGTGGTTGTAAAGCGACGTTCTCTCCTGGCAGTGTGGGAAACAAAGAGCCTTGGGGTAAAAGGACAAGAGTTTATCTTGTCCTTTGGTGTAATTTTATTTTGTTTGTTTTTTGCCACTTTATATAGCAAGAAATATATACTATATAACATTATATATAGATTTGCAGCATTCTTTTTATAAAATGCGCATTTTTAATTGGCAACAGTAATTACTTAATTGATGTGTTTACTGCATTGTGTTTTAATAAAATATTATCCTCATCTTTCTGCCTTCTGAGTCTCAAAACAGTTCGAAGAAATGTTTATAATGTAAATGTAAAAATTATCTTTTTTGTTTGTTTGTTTTTTTTTTACTTCACATAAATGACACGTGCATTGTAGCTAAGTTAGCGTTTACTTCATTTGCAGATGATCAATCTCAGGATTGGGGCAGCTTCAGTCTGACGATGGAAAAAGAAATAAAAGTAATAGAGAAATGAAATGAACAAATGGATTAAAAAAAGCTAAACTCATGCTAAACAGTATTAAAATTGTGAGAGTTTATGAAATCAGATTTTTGCGAGTTGACTTCAAATTCCTCCCAGTAGATGAGTATTGCTGGATCACCATCACCCAGTGAAAGAGCCGCGTTGTCGCAGCATGGTGCACTTTCCACACTCATCCCCAACTTGACACTGGGGAGAGATCCTGATGAGCGCTGTCACTGTCACTCCACGAGGCCTGAAAGCTTCCACTGCTGATGCAGATTGTTCATTGATTAAAAAAAAAAAATCAATGTAGCTGTTTTTCTGACGGTGAATTGTGCAGGACACGTCTGCTATGTGTTTGAATGGGACTGTATTTATAGACGAGGAATATTTGAGAGACAAAACAATATATACAATGAGCAATACATCACAACTGACACTTAACATTCTAAAATAAAATGTGTGGGGGGTTTTTCTGATTACATAATGCTAAAATTTGAAGTCAACAAAGGTTTCAATTGTTTTGAATAGTAGGGGACACCATGTCCCCCAGAAGTCCCTCCCTTTTCATCCGTCTCTTTGGAAAGTTCAGCTCCCTCCCACTTGTTGCTACTGCTCACCGTCTGTAAGGACAAAAACTCCTGCTCAAATCTGCACCTGCCATCGCTATGAGAGGAAAGGAACTGCTTTCTGAGTTTTTGCTTTTACTTATCTTTTTGAAAGGTAAAATCTGACCCCATTTGTAAAAAAAAAAATGCTAGATTGCACTGACTTTGTGTAATTGAATACGGAGATTGTTCATCAGAACATGCCTCCTTCATGTTTCTCCCACAGAAGTGTCTGGATTAAAGATTCGGAACAAGCTTCTGGGCAAATGCCTGCAGGTGCAAGAAGGAGCAACAGGAGGTCAGGCTTCACTTGGAGAGTGCAGGCCAGGCTCGTCTGTCCAGGAATGGCGCTGGCTCCCAAAAGTCCAGGCGCTCAGCAGCCTCCACACCGGAGAATGTCTGACTGCGCCGACGGAGGAGCAAGAAGGCATTGTTTTGCGGCCCTGCATTTTCAAAGACAGAGCTGGTGGCGAGGATGTGGAAAGAGAGGTGAGAGGTCAGGCTTGGACTTGCACAAAGAAAGGCCACATAACTCTGATAGAGAACAGGCTTCACTTGAGTGCCTCAAAGGATTCCACTCTGGTTTTTCTGCTGAGGGAACATAAACAGGTAAAGATTTTGTTTTACTTCACTTAGTAAGTTGAGTCTAGCTGGTCTGAAACGCCTTCAGAGGTTCTCATGGTTCCCCCTCTTTGCTAGCAGGGCAGCAAGTGGCGAGCTCTCCACAACCAAACGTTGTGCAACGGGAGAGACACTGAAGAAAACCCAAACCAACTTTATCATCACGTGGAGGGGAAAAAAACAAACATTTCTGAAAGCCCTTTATCAGAAAGACACATGCAGGTGAAAACATGTAAGAACCAAACAGAAGTAAAGATGTGCTCACTTGTGTCTTCCTTCAGATTGCTGCAGTACTAATCTTTTTTTTAAAAAATGGCTGTAAGTAGGCCTTACATGTTTTAATACTGATTTCTGTTGGCAGTTAACAGTTCAACAGATGTGGATGTGTCCATATAGTCATTCCAGTTTTTAAGTGTGGAAACCAAAGTATGAAAAATAACCTTGGGGGAAAACAAAGTTTGCATTAATTCATCTAATTGAATTATGACCCATGAAAGACTGATTTTAATGTTCTTCTTCATCATGGTGAACTGGTAGCATAGGCCTACACCATAAAAGCATGGTGTCCATTACTGCTGCAGTATAAACAAATTATGTAGCCATTATGCCCATCTGATGGATTTGTCAGATTTTTTTTTTTTTACTTTATTGACAGCAGGTCAGGTTTCAGCCTGACTGTCTGAAGTGTTAGTTTTCCAGTGAGAGAGTCAGCTACTCGACTCAGGCCAAGGGAACAATGTGTAGAATATGGCAGTAAAACGTAATTTGGATGAAAACTGCATTGAATTTCATTTACATTTCACCTTTAAACCAGTATTATTGGTTCTTTAAAGATTCAAGAAGGATAAAATAATTTATTTTCAGCAATGGCCTCAAAATGACTTGGGTCTCTTTGTATTGTTCTTACGTCCAGATGAAGGTATTTTGGACTCTGAATGGACAGAAGCTTATTCTGTAAAGGACGTGACGATTCCTTTTTCTTTAATCACCAAATCTCCTGCAGATCCTACTATGGTTTTTTTCACTATGGACTATGGTGAGTTGATCAAACTGTAATCCTTAAAATGATTGAACGTTGTTACAATTGCTCTGTATAAATCCAAGACCAAAACAGTTAGTTGCCTCATCTTCTGCAATTGCTCTACATAACCTCTAGATGGAAGCAGTTCTTTATGAATTGTGGGTAAAGGTCTGTGAGGTAGAGCATGCATGAAGAGCAAGTTACAATATGTGAAAGCTGATGTAAGATATAAACTGGTGTCTTTAATTATACCATGTGTTCAGGAATGGGATGGAAGATAACCATGTTGGTGTTGAGCTCCATGGCTCTGGTCCTAGGAGCTATAATTCTCATCCTCAATGTGTACTCCAACAGGTGAAGATGGCAATGCACACATGCACACACACAAGACACACTAAGCATGTCATTCAATTGTTGAATGAACATTTACTTTACACAACATGCAGAACAAAAGCCCGACTGCAGGGGTAGGTTAACTTTGGTACACAAGCCACATGCGGTTCTTCAGTATTTCACTTCCCCCTCTCTGTTTCTTTATGTTGTGCCAGGAGGAGAAAAGTGGTTTGTGTCTTGAAGTCGTACACTCCCACACCAGAGATGAGCATTCCTGGATCGCCAGCGCCCAATGAAAGAGCCGCCCTGACCGAGCATGCGATGCACTTTCCACACTCCTCGCCAAGCCTGCCACGGGGGGAAATCTTGATAGAGTGGAAGGATGGCACTGTCACGCCACTATATGAGGCCTGAAAGCCTCCACCGCTGATGTAGATTGAGAGCTTCGTTGTTTTTCTGTCAGTGACTCTGGTGCAGAGTTAGATTTGTTACTTGCTGGTTATGTTTGAATGGGAGTATATTGTGACGGGATAGATACCAAGAAAAATAAAGCAATGTAGTCCGAGTGTGTTGCTGGCACCTTTAAAGATGTCCTGTAGATTGTTTTGCAACCTACAGCAGTACACATGTAGGGCTCAGATAGAAGATTGTCTTTAAGGAACTGGAAGATGAAAAGCTTTGTGTAGTTGTCATACATTTGAGCTCACACTAAAATTTGGGCTATGGATAAAAACATAGTAAGGATGACTAACTGGAAAATTGCAAAATAATGATTTGGGGTATAATATGCCTTTTAGTTTCTTATGAAATCATATTCATGATGTTGATTTGTACTGTTTATGTAAAAGATGACATTGTCTGTTGTGTGTCAAGGCATAATAAAAAATGATGAAGTCTTCACCAGGCTCAGAATATGTTTAAATCTACAGATATGTAAAAAGAAAGGAAGAAAAATTGAAAATATATGTGTGCTACTCCAACTTGCTATCTCACAAGGAATGTCCCAGTCAAGTTTACCAAATCAATTACATTTTATGAACTGATTGTGGACAAGTATGAACAGCAGAGGATTTAATTTTTCTGGAGGATATTGGTGTGCTTTCCAGATTGGAGAAGAGAAGTAGATGATTTAAAGAAGAATTTGATAATTAAAGAGGTCGCTTCCAAGACATTTCAAGTTGATTTATAGATGGGGAAACTTTCCAGAGTCATGCAATAGCCATATAAAAAAGCCATAGAAAGGTTAGGTTAAACTTTACCTGTCTGAGTTGGCATGTTAAAGTTCACCACAGTGCAGTTACAAAAAATAATGCAAAAATGTAAATGCTTGTTTGAAATGATTATTAGAAGAAAGTGTTTTTTTTTTAATGAAGTGCGGCACAACAAAGATTTTGCAAATGAGCCTCTGAATTAAACCCGTTCTATGTTCTTTGCTAAACTAGATATGTTTAACTTTACTGTAAAACAACATCCTTATGAAAAAAAATCTAAAGCAGCAAATTAGCACAGATTTTTAAGTGTCCACTGAGATGGTGGAGGATGACATTTTGAAGTCATTATTCTGCCACAAGATCCTGGCGCCTTCCATTCATTGAGTCATACATGAATTATACTGTAAACTTGGAGTCTTGGAAGACTTTATACAGTCAAATTTGAGGCTATTTTTTTTCTGACAACTAAAACTTGACCAGACAGGAAAGTGAAACATGACAACACAGCTGTAAATCTACAAGAGTGGCTGAAAAAGAAAATAATTGAGATCAAATCAAAGTTAAAAAAATGCTGTGGTAGGGCCTTAGAAGGCTGTGCAGAGATTGATGCCTGCAAACCTTAATGAGCTGAAGCCATGTTATACTGAAGATTGAGCCAAAATACCTTCAGAACCACATAATTGACTATTAAATCCATATAGAAAATGACTATTTGGTTTATCAAATTATGTGTTTTTATTCTTTCGCACTTAGACCGTCTACTTTCTTCTTGTTTTACTGTTTAAATATTGACAGCATAGATGTTATGCAGTACATTGATTTGGGATACATTTGCAAAATCTTGGTAAACAAACATTTGTTTCTACCCTGATATTTAAAATCCAGTCCATGAAAAAAAAAACGTCTATGTGTATGTTTCTGCTTTAGTGGTTCAAAATCAAAAAACAAAGCAGCCACTGCTTAAAAAACCTGCCATTGATCCTACTGTTCTGGCAAATTATCGGCCTATTTCGAAGCTGCCTTTTCTTTCTAAGGTTTTAGAAAAAATTGTATACCATCAGCTGAAACAGTTCTTAGATGAGGATGGTATTCTGGAGGTTTTCCAATCAGGCTTTAAAACTCTCCATAGCACAGAATCTGCTCTAATAATAGTTTTTAATGACATCCTTCTGGCATGTGATTCTGGTAATCATGTTGCTCTGATTTTACTTGACCTTACTGCTGCCTTTGATACAGTCGACCACGACATTTTAATATCGCGATTACAGCATATTGTAGGTATTGGTGACACTGTTCTTAATTGGTTCAGGTCCTACCTGGAGGACAGAACATTTTCAGTAAATGTTAGAGACTCTGAATCATCTACTGCTTCAATGCCATATGGTGTACCACAGGGCTCAATTCTGGGCCCAATACTTTTCTGTCTTTATTTACTGCCGCTGGGTTCTATCTTCAGGAAACATGGGATTTCATTTCATTGTTATGCTGACGATTGCCAGATTTATTTTCCCCTGAAGCAGAAACATGTCCAGTCAATCAAACATCTCCTGGCATGTCTAAGTGATATTAAAGCTTGGTTGGCTTTGAACTTTTTAAATTTTAACGAAAAGAAAACAGAGGTGATGGTGTTCGGACCCAGTGGCTCCTGTGAGTCCTCCTCTGTTGACCTGGGACCCTGGGAGGTGTATTTTGAACCTCTTATTACAGATCTTGGTTTTAAAGTGGACAGTGATTTTAAATTGGACAGCCAAATTAGAGCTGTGGTTAAGTCCAGTTTTTATCATTTAAGATGATTGGCATCAGTAAAATCTTTTCTTTCCAGGCAACATTTTGAAACAGTAATCCACGCTTTTATTTCGACTTGACTGGATTATTGTAACTCTCTATATCTGGGAGTCAGTCAGTCACTTCTCTCACGTCTGCAACTGGTTCAGAATGCGGCTGCACAACTTTTGACAGGAACTCGAAAGAGAGAGCATGTAACCCCTGTCTTGGCATCACTTCACCGGCTGCCTGTTTATTTTAAGGTCCGTTTTAAAATTCTTATGTTTGTTTTTAAATCGCTGCACAATCTTACCCCGGCTTACCTCACTGAGCTTCTTCACCCCTATATATCTTATCGGTCTCTTAGGTCTGTAGATCAGTTGCTCTTGGAGGTACCGAGATCTAGAAGGAAGCTCAGAGGGGACAGAGCTTTCTCTGTCGTGGGTCCTAAGCTATGGAATGACCTGCCTTTGTAGGTCAGAGAGGCCCCTTCACTGTCCACTTTTAAAGCTCGTCTTAAAACCCACTTATTTCACTGGGCTTTCAACTCCAGCGAGATCTAGTTTTATATTGTATGTTTGTTGTTTTAAACTGTATTTGTTTTTATATCTATTTTATGTACAGCACTTTGTATCAGCTGTGGTTGTTTTAAAGTGCTTTATAAATAAAGTTGGTATGGTAAATACATTGTTTAGTGTGCAATGAGTCAATATGCCTCATTAAATTAACTCATTATTGATATTATAATCGGGATATACCTGTATGGTTATCCCTTTAAATAAAGGGATAAATCATCCCTTTATGGTGATTAAAGGGATAAATCCTTTACTTAAAGGATTTATCCCTTTAAATATAGGATTTATCCCTTTAAATAAAGGGATAAATCCTTTATTTAAAGGATTTATCCCTTTAAAGGATTTATCCCTTTAAATAAAGTGATAAATCATCTCTTTATTTAAAGGTATGATAAGCCATCCCTTTAAATAAATAAATGAGCAAAATCATCTCAAGGGATTCATCCATCACGCACTAATTTAAGAGGAAGTGAAGTGAGAGTCAGTTTCTCGAAGCACAGAAAATGTCCCACCAGGTGGAGTCTTTTTCTAAAACCAAAATGGGTTTGAAAGGAGGAGCTCCCCCCCTCCCCGCCCCCGTGTTATACAGGTTAGTTTGCACCGTAGGCAGCATGTACTTGTTTGGACCGAAACTTTCACAGTTTTTGAATGAGACTAATTGAAATTCAACACTTGCAGTTGGGAGCAGCATAATTGCTCTTTATTACTTTTTCTTCCATAAAGTTTTCAATGAACACAAAAGCCGTCAAAACCTCTGGCTCCCCTTGGCTGGTTTTCTTTATAATGATGAGAGGATTTAAAGTTTTCTGAACACGCCAAAGCCTTGAAGTTACAGAGAACCCAACACCCCTCTAAGCCACGGCTGCGTGTATGGATTAGGACAACTGCTTTTTAAAGAATGCCTTTACATTTGTTTAATGTAAATATCTTGTGATTTTAAGTTTTAACACTCTGGAAATGAAGTCACCCAGTCTTCTCTCTTTTTTTTTTGTCGCTGTTGTTTGTGGTGAAGCTGCAACTATAATAGATGCATGTTTGCAGGTGGGGCAAGTAGGGCAGAACAGGGTGTGTTTTGCACCTGTATGAATAAAGGGCGTGTGAAAATTGACCCAGCGCTCAAAACATGTAGCAATGCATAGAACAGGTTTCCTTTAAAAAACTCTTTAGACGACTACTGTCACTAAAGGTGCTAATTTTTACATTTACTGGCTTAAACTGCACGCTTGCTCAGTCCAGAGGAGAGTAAAAAATATCCAAAGGATTGTGTGCACGCCACATGGAGTGAGAATGTTAGCAATGTGCAAATGTTGGAAGTTTCTAAAAAAAATGCATGGAAATAAAATATTGACACTGGTAGATGTGTAAGCCAAACTTTTGGGATAAAGTGTCAATGTGGTGCAGTGTATTATTGGCACAGAAACAATGTTGCACTTTATTAAAAAAATTTCAAAAAACATTGTGCTGATTACACAAGAAGATAACTTTTTTTTTGTTCATGTGATTGTAGGATTTTTTTTAGAAAAAAAAGAACAAAATTATGAACAGTTCCAAGTCCAAATACCTGTCCTGAAACCATCAGGTTTTGGATAAAAATCAGAAGTTGAAGTGAGGTAAAATATTTGAGCCTCACAGTGAGTCCAGCTATTCAACCCAACAAAGAAAATGACTTCAATATGTGGGAGGCATAAAGACTGCTAGCAAAAAAAGACTGAACCCTGTTTTATAAAAATGTTTTTTCTAAGTATTCACACAAATGTAATCAAGTTTTTACATCTTAATGTTTTCTTACATTTTCTCAATTATACATACATTTTTTGTTGCGCTGTACCATAAAAACTCTTCATTTTTACATCACTAAAACCTGCCACAGGTTTTTAAAAACCTCTGTACAGATTGCAGTCAGAAAACAGGAAGCTGTAAAAATGATCGTTATACTGCAAAACAGTCTGAGGACAAAATTTGCCTTTAAATTGTTCTCCCTGCTAAAGGGAGGAAAACACTAAACGAAGGAACAGAGATGACCAAAAACAAGTGTATTTCCAAGGATTAAAGGTTCATGTGCATACTCTTTTCTTTGACACTACAACCACGTTTTTTGTACAATTCAGAACAATTTCCATCTTTGTTTCATTTTGCAGTAAAGCATCAGAAAACCAACAATGATTAAAAAAACAACAACTTTGCAGTCCAGCCAAAATGTAGGCATCCACAAATCAGCTTCAAACTCTCATTATCACTTGGTTGAAGCGTATCTGTCCACAGAGTTGATTTTTTTTTTTTTTTTTTTTCCATTTCAACCTCTCCAACATTTTAATAATATCAAAAATCTTTCAGAGTAGTTGAGAGACAAGGTGGCACATCTGGAAAAGACTTGAATGGACTCTAACACCATCAGCAAGAGGCTTGATAAGAAGGCAGTGGCTGTTGGTGCAGTTACTGTATAAAAATATGTAAAATGACCTCCAACTGTCCTCTGTTTGGCGCTTGCAAGATATTTGCTCCTGGGGTGAGAATGAGGTTGCAGAAGTAATTATGGGACCAGCACATAACTACACTGGAGGTTGTCAATTATGGAGCAAGTTGGAAAACGCAGTCAACGAAACCGTCTTTGGTAACACACGATGGAGGGGAAAACCTCCAGCCCAGTCCAGACCAGTGAGCCTCCAAATTATTCAGGGAAGACTTTAGAGAAAGTGGTGTGGTGATGTGGTGAGATCAACATATCAAGCAGCTCAGACATCAGTTCCATCAGTAACACCTGGAGTAACCAAACTCCTAAAGGTCAAAGGTAAAAACACTGAATTCTGGCTGCTCCTTTACTGTGTTAAGTTGAACTCAATGAGAGGTCAGTGGACGACGTCATACATTTTTAGAGAGCCTTAATTGTCTTCTGAGGCAGAGGACTGCAAAAATATATACACTTTTAATAACCATGGAGTATACTGATTATTAATGATGTCAAAACTTTACAAACGTTGCACTATAATGTTCCACAAGGATAAATCATCAGAAAATGTTAAATTATGAGTTGTTAGTGCATTTCCAGTTTTTGTTCCTGCTAAAAAAAAAAAAAAAAAGGGACAGTGAGAGCAAATTTTTCTCTGAATGTCAAGATAAAAATCATTTAAAGTAATCTTGACCAGGAATGTCATGTTCCCCAAATCATTCCTGGTTAAGGTAATTATTTAATAGTTTGGTTAAGCTTTTGCCTGCAAGATTGAATACCAAGAATTTAGGTTCGTTAGATTTGGAGGAAGTGTGTATACTCACAGTTATGATGACACATTCATTTTCACACTTTGGGATTTTCTTTGGTTCAAAAATGTGAAAAAAAAAAAACAAAAAACAGAGTAGGCTGAACAGGGGTGATCATAAATTTCCAAACAATTTTCAGGACAGCAAACTTGTGTTTTTATTACTAAAACATGGTTTGGTCACACGTTTTTGTCATCCTTTCAACAACGTTTGGAAACTGGACAGAGACAGTTAGTGGATGTCACTTAGGGACATAAGTGTAAAGCTGGCTGATCATGAACACACAACATATTTTTCACATTTTCATTTGAATAAGAATTTGAATATCATCCATAATTTCCCCTATACGTGTAGTAAATGCGCACGTTCCACAAGAAATTCCAATAAAATACATGGAAGAAGTTTGTTGATGAGAGAAAATATGAAAGAATTGAATTGGAATATTTTCTAATATTACCAGCCCTGAAACACATCAAGTTTATTCAACAGTAACTGCATCTTGTTCCGCCAGTGAATTTTCATCAAGCATGTTTTGATAACATGTGTCTAATTCCCTGTTTTGTTGTCTTGTTATCTGACCTAAGTGGTTTATGTAGCTGTCATTTTCTTTGGACTTGCTTGGATTTTTGACCCTAAATATTTGGAAATCACACATGGCCTGCACATGGTGCTAACTCTTCCCTCAAGTGTTTTCTGCTCTTTGTTACAAAACAGCTTATGAGCGTCCTGGTCCGTCCTTTTGGCTTGTGAGAAACATTTTGTGACTCTATTAAAACAAAGACAACATTTCATGGTGCTGAACTTGCAGTTCTCCTTCTTGTTTTTCCGTGTGCTCTACTTTGAAACATGTACAGAAATACAGTGGATTTATAAAACTGTACACGTACATGTTAAAAATGTTTGTGTGAAAATCATTTTGTGGCATTCTCTTCATTCAGTTCTATTTAACTGAAAAACTGTCAAGACTGTCAGGCTAGAAAAGGTAAAAAAATAAGTTCTTGCCATGGATGCGTAAGTATGCATCCATGGCATAGGTAATCTCAGCAGGATGATGAATAAAGATCAAACAGCATACTTTTTGATCTTTAATCTTTTTTTTTCAGTAAATGTTAGATGGTCTATAAGTGTATATCACTTTTTCAAGTCCAGCAAGACAGGATTCAGCTTAACCGTCTTGGACATTGGATACTTGTATTCTTACTGCCACTGGTACCACTGGTGCAGTGGCAGTAAGAATACGAGAGTTTTGCTCAAGGACACAACAACCAACACAGACAAGGCGGGGGTTTGACCTGGCAACACGCCGGTTACAGGACCAACTCCAACCACTGTTGCCCAAGTAAGTCTTTTCTAGCAGTCTATCGTCATATGACGTCATGATTTGGGACCATCGGTTCAATACTATTGTGTAAAAGTTTGTCAGATTGGAAAATACATATGGTTTTGGGGTTGTTTGTTTTTTCAACTCTATTTCATCTGGTTTATTTCCATATTGTCCTAGTTAATTATAAAAAAATATTTTGGAATAATCTTAACTACCTTAACTAAAAAAAATAAAAATAAAAAAAATTAGTTTTATTTAGAGACAAGTAATGCCTCCACCACCATATTTACTTTGGTCATAGAGTGTTTCTGGAGTTGTGCAGCGTTGTTTTTGTGCATAATCAACTTTTTTGTTTTGGCCACAGATTTTACAGAACATAATTTCTCAAGAAAAAAAATATTTTTTTCAGGTCTTAGGGCTTGTGATTGAAGAAAAGTCTTCTGTCATTTCATCCAACCTACGAATTATTATGAATTACCACTTTTCAGGAGATTCCTGCTGACACATGAAGAACACAGCCTGCCAGAAATCCCTGCAGCTCATTTGATCTTGCTGTCTTGAATATTTTATATTCCAACCTCCAAACAAATGGATCTAAGAAAATACGAGTAAAATCCTTCCTGGTCAGCTGGACTTTCTCTAGGATTAATCAGATTCACTGTAGTTGATGGCAGATTTGAACTTAAGACAAGCTCGGTAAAATAAACAAGAAAGCTTTTCAGCTCTAATTAGTTTTACACCCAGTAATGAAGTTAAGTTTAACACACTGCTTTTTCACATTCTCTGCAGTATTTTACTTCGGTTGTGTAGAATTTGAGAAGTCAGTCTGTGTAATTTAGATTTCTTGATTTAAGAAAGCTGTGTTTTTCATTTTTACATCTGCATCAGCTTGTTTGTCATTTAAAAAAAATGTTATGCAACATTAAAACCTGGCCAGGTGTAAATGCTTTGATGAGCGTTTGGCACAGGTAATCTCAGCAGGAGGCTTTGCAGACATATTGTACCTTAGCCTTTCAAAGCCTAGTAAACCAGGTAGGTAAGATGATGTTTTAAAGACAAACTTAGAATTGTGTGTTCAGATTACATAATTCAGTCTTTTTTTTTCTTTTATAACCTCAATAAGTAAAAGTAGAGACATGTCAGCCTCGCCTGTGTGAATAATATGAAAGAGTCATGTACTGGTTTTCCTTGTAAAGCACCACGGGCCTGCTGAAACAGGAATCACTGTTTCTGCATTAGTTTATTGTCAGAGCCAACTTCTTGGCCTGTCTTCACCCTTTTATATAAAAAATAAATAAAGGCATGAACAAACAAAAATTTGTTCTTCGTAGGAAAAACATCAAAAATAAAAAAAAATAAACACCTGAATAGTTCACATCTTCATCAGACTAAGTAGTGATGAGAACTTTGAGGTTACAACAAGATTGCTTTTAAGATTGCTTGATGCCAAGATTTGTCCATAGAAACCTGAAATATTGTACAAAAACGTGCTAAAGCCAAACATACCCCATAGATTGATGTTTATGCTGGAATAAAAGTGAAAATCCAAAGTTTACATGAGAAAAAAATTCTGTACTTATGTCTACATGCTAAACATCCCTGCACATAAATTGCACTGCTTGGTTCAGAACCACACAGAGGATGTCTGGTATATAAAAAGAAAATGTCAATATATTTTGATGAATTACCATTCAGCCTTGCTAGGTCAGTTTCATATCCAAAAGAAATGCTTCTCAGCAATGTTTTGCTTTTGGATATTGAACTGATTTAACCTTTACTAAGGGGCTTCTTTATACAAGAAGCTCTGAAAGTAAACATGTTATCAGAGAATAATTATTATTAACCAGATGCTGTGCATTTGGTGTTTTTTATACATACATTTTCAGTTGTCTAGCTCAACAATTTCAGTTTTTGTCAAGTCTCATAAACTGTGGATGTGCTCTGGTAAAATGAATGCATAAAACCATCAGCTGCATAGCTGGATAAGTACAACTGCAGAGTTTCGACAGATAGTGGTTTTATATTTTAGTGCGTTTCATGACAAACTGAACACACAAATATGTGAGCCAATAGCTTCAGATGCCAAAACCACATTCACTAAAATGAGCCTGAGGAGAAATGTGTCACTGACCCACCTCTCCTTATGGTGGTTCAAGTTGACGTCCCCTGTATCTTTCCAACGAAGACCAACGCAAGTCAACACACTGCGTGTTTTGATGTGTGATCGGATGAGAAACCACCTGGAGTGAGAATAAGGGGCTGCAGTGGAAGCGTCTGATAGGTTGAACCTGAGTGACTACTCTGCTATTTAATGCCAAATGTTCATGCTTCACATGGATGTTTTTTTTTTGTTTTTTGAGGTTAAAACAAAGTGTCACTGACCCACCTACATAACATTTTCACTTGGAAAGAAACCAAGTGATAGCCTGAACTCTTTACATTTTGTCAATAAGCTTTAATGTATTTCATTAGGATTTTTTTAACCAACCACCTCCCCCAAAAAACATACCTAGAAAAGAAAATGTTTGTTTTTTTAAGCCTTTTTTTTGTTTGTTTGTTTGTTTTACACTTACTATATAAGAGCATAAAAACACATTTGCTGTGTTTTAGCTTTTCAATTTGTTGTTAATTTGATTTTTGATTAGCAACAAAAAGCTCTCCTGTTCACAGATTCGTTTTTATTTAAGAAGCCCTAATAACTTTCTGGTTACACAGTATAAAGAATACAGCGTGTGTGCAAAATGGTAACAACTGTTACTGTTTTTAGATAACAGAAATACTCATCTAAAAATGTATGAATCAAGTCTTTAAGTATTAATACTAGTAGTTGGATAAAATATCAAAACATACCTCTCTGGTTGAAGGATCTCGGTCTTTCTTAAAACTAGAAAAAAAAATCAAGTTTAGGCTCACAGGGAATGCTGGTAACTTTTTCCAGATATGAAAACCTTTTATTGTCTACTTTGAGTGATTGAAGTGGGTGTGACTGAAAGCAGCGCAAGCACAAACAAATTCAATCAGATGAACTAGAAGAACATTTTAAATTAGGTGGTTGTTAATAATTAGAACCCCAAAATGTTCCTTACATTTGCCTGACGGCACTTTTCATGAAGTGGTTTTAGATATTGCTCCGGATTGCAGAGAATGTTTTTTGTAGAGAATATTTTCCTAAAGTAAAGCATGCTGGTATGTGTCCACTAAAGCCTGGAGCAGCGAGTCGTTCTCGGTGTTGATGGGAGCCACATGTTTACGGCCATAAGGTTGAAGGATGTTGATTGTATGACGTCTTTGAAGAGTCATACTGGTGATGATATTGGTTCTGGTAAAGTCACTACACATTGGAGAATGTTGCATCACTGCTGAAGGAGAATCTCCACCATCAGTCAGTGAACTAGTTCACTTTACTTGCATGAAATCCTTTTTGCATTTCCAATGCCCCTCATCTGACCTGCTTTAACTTTTTGCAACCCACTTGCATGAGAAAATTTTTACAGGTTGGGAAAAGTACACCCACCACGTACTCAGTTTTGGACTCCGCCCTCTTCTGTGGAAAATACCAGGTTTGTACATGGGTTCAAGAATAAATTGCTACCTCTGTCTGTCAGTTATGTGACATTGGGAGTTTATGTGGGTTAATTTGACACTGAGAACAGCTGTCTTTCAGGAAGCTGTACAATACATGTCATTAATTTCCCATGTATTGTGTTCCCTTTTTGCTACTTTTAAGCCGCCTTTATGTCCAACATGAACGAGGACATGTTTATGTTGGACATAAATATGTCCATGTTTAAAAGAAAGTTTAAAAGAAACTTAAACTTTTTTTCTAAACTTAAAAGAAAATGTTTAATAACTTTTTTATTGAGGCATTACATTCTTATTCTAACACAAGGCTATGAATGGCCTATGTCTGTCAATGCCAGCAGCATAATTTACTGTGCAACTTCTTATAAAGAATAATTACACCCAGACTGTTTTCAAGCCTTTATTTCTGTTAATCACTAATTATTCTCCATTTGTCCCTAATTTAAATATGGCAATTCATTTTCTTAGAAGATTGATTTATTACATTGCAACAAAAATAATAGCACCAAAATGTGGGTCCAATGAAATGCAAGTGAAATGTCTGCTTAAAGATTGATACTTTTAAGTCAGTGCTTCTCAACGTTTCTGGGCCAGCACACCCATGTCCATTACCCAGGTCTCTTACCGCACCCCCATCATAGATAATCATATTAATATCACTTTCACTATCTTTGATTTATATGGCTGTTTCTGTATTTATCGTCAAAAAGAATTTCCCAGAGAACAAATTTCCATTTCCATTCAGTTTTCTCTTATTGGTATTTTCGTCTCCCGGTTTATTCTTATGCTAAAACAACAGGAAAAATCCCGGTATTCTGATGATTTAGATTCAAAAGTGTTGTGGTGCTAGCTTTTCATGCTGAATCACTTTCAACACAGATGTTAAATGTATAAAATAAACGCTCTCTATCGTGGAATCACTCATGGAGAGATTTCTTTATTTAAATTGGTTCATTTTTCTGAGGGACACACAGTGAGTGTATTGCGATTTTAGTAATTACAAAATGTCAATATTCTGTTCTCCTTCCATGGAAGCAGGCAGCATCCAGACGGACAATAAAACATTTTTAATACAAGTTGCGGCTTTGACATGATCACAGCCAAAACATAGCTGCACCAATCCTCAATAAAACATAAAATATTTGAAAATCAGACACCAGACAAGTGAATAATAACAATTAAATGAGACGGATTTGTGCAAATATAACAGATGAAACTACTTTTTTGTTTTCTCTTGCAGAGACAAATGTTTTGAAGCTGCCTGTTTTCACAGTGATGTAAGTTGAAAAGAATTGGGTATTGCTGGATTGTGGGATCTATACCAAAAATAAAGCTGACCTGCAAGTCTTCCCTGGAAGCTGGGAGGATTTGCACTCATTTTCTTTTACAGAAGTACTGTCTGTCGATATGGTGTGCACATCAGAAGCTGGATAAAGGGCAAGGATATTAAATCCCAAATATCTTTTTTTTTTCCACAGATTTGCCAAGAATTATTTGCAAGAGAAATGTTTGGTATGGAGTACCAAGGCCTGAGATGATTTGTGCACATGGAGAAAGCAGAGCTTGGAGATACTGCTGAGACACAGCCATGAAATGGGAAGATTAAAATGTAGCAATGTCAGCTGTTTTTTTACCCAGAGCCAGAGGAAATTTATCCTTTGTTGATTTTCCTGTCTCGTCTTGCTGTTTGTTTCACCTCACTTCTGCAAGGGCATGCTTTATTTGTGGAATAATATAGTTCTAAATATTTACTTGATAAGTAAATTATGTCAAAGGGTAAATATGACCAAAATGATATAGCCCAACTTGTGCGTCATCCACAAAAAAATCTTCATGATTTGCAAAAAAAAAAAAAAAAAAAAAAAAAAAAACCCGACAAAGCAAACAAAGAATTTGGTTACAGAAGGACACGGTAAGTTTATACTTTTTAAAGTTGTTCTTTTTATTTTATCGGATTTGATCTGACTACAGGCAACACCTGATACAATCAAAAGTGTAATACAAGCTGCATTCAGGCTACAGCATAAAGATGGAATTTCATTGTTTTGGTATCAAAGCATTTCCTCCCAGCCTTTGGACAAAACACAAACCAGAAACGTTTTAGTTTTACTCCCAACTGCATTTGCACAATATGTGAAAACATCATCAGCTGTGAGAACAACAATGACAATAACAAAAAACCCCAGCAAAGAAGCAAAACAGAAGCTCAATGCCATTTATACAAATAACAAGATAATATTGAGTAATTTCTCTATAAGCACCAAACATTTTTTTTTAAAAGGGACAGTTTTATCTGGGCAGACCTTTTTCAAAAATGCATTTGTTTCAAACAGAAAAGGACATGTGGGATTCTTTGTGAAGGACTTTTGGTGGACTGAACTTGCCTGAACAACAGCTGAAAATAGTTTGAGAAGAACAGTGTTCATTCTCAGAATGTAACCGGAGACCTGCTGTCTGCTCAGCTTGTCACAGTCATCAAACATGATTTGTTTGCTGCAGTTTATGGGTTATTGTTTAGTTTTTTTGTAATATGCTTCCAAATACATACTTTCATTAGTTGGCATTTTGCTAAATCTTACTTTTTATTCATCTTTTGAAACGATTAGCACAAATAAAAATTAACAAAATTTTAAACTGCCTTATACAGACTCTTTACTAGGAAACTTACTTGACAGACAAAACAATTATATAAAAAAGAACTGCAAGAAAAACATCAAAGTATAAAATACTGCTAAAAAAAATGAAGTGCGATACGACGCATCCGTTCAGATTTACATCTCTGAAGTGAAATGATGTTCTTTAGAAATAGTGTCTCTACTCATACTGTACACAGAAGTTCCTCTACAATATAATACAGCTACACAACAATGTAAAGAAAATGTATTAGTACCGTTTCATAACATATAACGTATAAGTGGCAGGAATAATACATCTGTGCCACATCGCTATTTATGTGTGTAGATTTCGGAGCCACTGGCTGCATGTGTCTAACATTCAGGACAAGTCTTTATGAACCTAGCTTTAGCAATTAGCCTCTTTGCCGTTGGAATTAGATTTGGGGTTGGAGTGGACGTTGAGTTGTAGATTTTCCTCTTTGTTCTTTTTCTCTTCCAGGTCACGTGCTTCTCCTTCCACATGGAAGCCGACCATTAGCTGATAAATCATCGTGCCAATAATGGCACCAATGAATGGGGCGAAAATCGGCACCAGAAACCAGCCATCTCTGTACCTGAGGGGGAAAAAGAGACAAGAATGTCATTAAGAATGATATCAGTGATGTAAAAAACAAGAAATATAGCATTTCAGAGCAATAAAACATACATTTTGAAATTGTGAGACATGACCTTTTTATTGTCTTTTTAACAGGGCAGAAATTTTACTTTAGAAATGATTTCTGATGACAACCCCTTGTGCCATGTACTTCTCTTTGAAACAGAAAGTGAGCTCCATATACCATTTCTTCCAAATTCATGGAAAATAAATATCTACTGATAAATTATAAACAAAAATCATGTAACAGTCCTGACAGACCAAAATAGAATAGAGCACTTTATGCTAAAGATAAAACATGTGATAATGTCTGGTTTATCTTCACCAACTATAAACAGTTTCTCTTTTAGAAACACCCTTTTTCAAAGATTATAGAAAAACAAAACAGAAATCTAAGATTTAAGGGATTTCTTTCTAATAAACTTCAGCTCAAGTGGCAGACTGCTATTGCCTACTTTTGACGTGGGGAGCTTAGTGAGCCAAAAGCACTTTCACCATTCTTTGTCAACTTTTGAATTAAGTAACTTTTTTTCATTAATAGACACTGAAATTAACATAACTATTAAGAGAAACAATTCTTAGCACTTCCAAAGGTAAAAGCTGCGACCATTATAATCTATGCTGTGGAGTCAATGTAAGTCTAAGTGCTTCTAACAAATCTAGATCTCGCATGCAGTCTCCATTCCCCCGCCCCAAATATTGGCCAAAAAGAAGCCAAGAATTTGCTCATTACGTGAAAACGTCAGATCCCCAGCCAGCGATAGCAGAGAAAAGACGTGGTCCGAAATCTCTGGCAGGGTTGACAGCGTAACCAGAATTGAAGCCCATTGACTGTCCAATGACCAGAACCACAAATCCCACAGTGAAGGCCTCTAAGCCCTGGGGGATTGGGTTGTTGTACGGGTCCACAATCGCCAGAATGCAAACGATGAGGGCTGTCGTGCCAATAACCTGTGTAAAAAATAAAAAAAGACATATGGGAATGAAATAACATAGCTTTCATGATGATATAAAGTTTTCTATTAACGAAACATTTTTTTTAAAGTACCTGATCAAAGAATCCATTCACAAGAGTGAGATGTTTTGCGGGATACGTGGCAAAAATGCCAGCAGTGTTAGCATCGTCAGTGAGATTGAAACATCCTGGAAAGTCCCACAAGGCATCTGAAGCAGAAGAATGGAATAAAAACAAAAAAACATTTACTATATTTCTGTTTGATATTCATCACAATCTGACACAAAAAATTTTCTGTATGTGAAAGGATAACTGTTGAATCCCTGTAGGAGTCATTGCTTACCGTAATACATGCCAAAGATAATGGAAGCACCAAAAAAAGCTCCGATTGTCTGAAAGAGGAAGTACATGGGGAACTTTCTCCAGCGATCTCTTCCAAGCAGACAAAGCGAAAAGGTCACTGCAGGATTCAAATGTCCACCTGCAGGGGGCGTCATGTAGACATCAAGTGAACTACAGTGCGGGCATGACATAATGTAAAAATTTATATTAAGTGAAATTCAACTGATCATATGGTCATTGTCAAAAAAACGAGCAGTTAAAGTGATTCCAATTAGCCAGGAGTGTGGGAGTGTGCTTGAGTTTGCTTACCTGATACTTGGCCGCAGACCAGAATACCTAATGTGGCAGCAAAGCCAAAGGCAAAGTTGATGGTGAGGAACATGCCGTGGGTGCCACCGCTCAGCACAGTTTGGGCTACAGAGCCGCAGCCAAACATCTAAAAGGCAGAAAATCAGGTCGACTTTAAATAATACGATACTGTTTGCGGCTGCTGACTCATATCTTGATGTACATATTTACGAGGAGCAGTAATGAAAAAACACAGATGCTGCCAGTGAAAAAAGAAACAAAAAAAAAAAAAAAACGCTTTGTTAAAGTTGCTTCTAATAATGGATTTTTCAGCGGGGTCCCAACACACAGCCATCTCGTTGGTCATTTTTCTCATTTTAACACACGAACAACGCTTCTTTTGTCACGCACCAAGGTCAAGCTGAGAGACGAAAATGGACCTGGATGAACGTTATCAGTGAACCCGGTCAAACAAAAAGCTATTGGAGCCGGAAAAAATGAACTCCATTGTGGTTCTGAAGTCACAGAGGATGACAGTGCTATGTATGTGTCCTCATTTTGAGCGTAAAACTGCAAGAAAAGTTTCAAAAGTGGAACCAGAAGAGGCCTATTCCCCTACATTGAAAGCACAAGACACATAACTTTATCACTATATTAAAGTTTGTTTGTTCTGTTGAATAACATGTATACAACGACAACCAATAACTATATACGAAAATATATACATTTTAAAAAATAAATGTAAAACACAAACTGGAATGTTTAAACTCGCATAAATTATTTACATAGAATTTATATAGGAAATGTTGCGCCAGTTGGGGCAAGAAAAAAATATGTCTACAAAATATTTTTATGGTCAAGAAAGAATTTCCCTGTGGAAAACACAAAGAAGAATTTACAGCTTTGTTGTTTGGTTTTTAGCCTTTTCAACTGGTCCCCACCCCCAGTTTTTATTGCCAAGCTGCTTTTTTTTTTTTTTTAACATGCCTGGCTTAACTGATCTGTGTGATCCATGTTTAGTCTTTGACTTTGTGAACCAAAGGATGAGCATGCTATTCAGCAAAACCACAGCGCTCAGAAATTATATGCAAAACAAAAAAAACAAAAAAAAACACCTTCAATGTTTTTTCCAGCTGTGACCACTATGGCTGGAAGAATTACTACTTTTAGAGGATGCACTTATTTATTTCAGTGACCTGTATAAGTAGAAAATAGCAAACACGCCAGTGTCATTATTGCTAAAACCACAAGTCAAGAAAAGAAAAACATCAAAACTGTGCGAAATGTGCCTGCAGACAAGTATGTGCAACCACAGCACTGCAGTGATTAGTCCTTAATGTCAGACGCATTAGATTACAAATGATGAACTTTCAGCTTGGAAGTGCATGCTTCCTTACTCAGATTGAGTTATGTTTAAAAGCTCTACATTTAATTGAACATAAGTGTGATGGAACATGATATTTTCTTGTAGTGGTTTGCTTCGGAGCAGCAAACAAGACTGAACCAGTTTATGCGTCTAATCATAGCTACTGCAGAACTTTGAACACAGTTGGGGAGCTCATAAAAAAATCCTCTGCAGCCAGAGACACTCACTTGGCAATTGTCTGAAGGAAAAAAACCCTTCTGGCCAGATCCCTTTCTCTAAATCCCCACCTGTGTGGCATCTTTTCGAATTCAGCAGGAGGATCACAGGGCCGTGGCAATACTGTCAGACGCTTCAATGGGAAATTCTGACCTGCTGCATTTTAATAACGAAAGTCATTGTCTTCCTTATTATCTTGACATTTTAATCAAGATGAATCAATAATCTGTTCTGACAAATACAGATGTTGACTTGAAAATGTCTGACAACGAAGGATTTAAAACCTGAACAGTAAAAATTACTGGATCACATGAAATAAAATTAAATAAATTTCTTTAGAAGTAATAGCCTTATATGACGTGTTGAATTTACTGAGGAAGTAAAATCCTGTCAAACATGTCATTGTTGTAAAGCTTAAACACCTATTGTTCCAAGTATAGACGCGCCATTTGACGGGTAATTTCACCACACCCAGTTACATCACAACATTCAATACCTTTTTACGTGGAAGCCTTTTTACGTCAAAAATATTTCAGTTTGGAGCCGTTTTGCCTGAAGGATCATGAATGGGAGTCAGGGTGATATTAATCCACAGTAATCAGTATCACCCTGATTAGTCAAAGTTAAAACTTTATGGTCTGCTATTTAACACTTGAAAGTAATAACTTCAAAACTCATTTTATCCACAGTCTTGGTTAAACAATGGCTGAAGTAAACCAGAACTCACTGGGCTTTACGCTGCTATTATGTTTGAAATAAAATAAATTAAAAACAAAGTTGTTGTGGCACAGAAAGCCAATTTCAATCCCCATATTATGACTTGTGAAAAGCAGAACATAACATTTCTTTCCCACTGGATTAATTATCGATAAAAATGCATATTTTTATATACATATTCTAATGCAAACACACACTTATCACATTATGAAAAATAAAATGATCCAGTGTGATGATTAAGCAAATTCATTTAACATGTGACCCTGAACAGTGTGTTACTTTGCTGTTTGATCTCAGTCCACTTTGACTGACTAAGCAACATTCGTCAACCTCTTTTCTTTCACCGTCATCCATCATTTTTCTGCATTCAAACATGTTAGATAAGAAGCTCTGTTATTTTTATGGTTGAGTGAATAGAAAGACAAAACTGTTCTCTGGTGCAGAGTTCATGTCTTATCAGAAAATAGAGTCCACCTTTCATTACATTAAACATGGGCTGCTCATACTATCGCTATAATGTGTGTATATATGACCTTTAAGGATTTACACTTTAAAGTACATAACATCTTCTTGTTATGTGTTTTTTTTTATATGCATACCACAGTTTATCCCCCTAAGTGAGCATCTTAAGTAGCATCTGGACCACATATACACCGACTTACCACAAGGATGAGAGTGCCTAGGCACTCTGCCAGGGCCTGGCGGAGCAGCAGGTTACGGATCTGAAAGAAGCGGGCCAGTTTGTCCAAATAAACCTTCTGTCGACCCATTTTGTTGAAGGCTGGTGAGAAGATACAAAGAAAGCAGATGCACAGGGTCTTCCTGAGTGGTTCTGTAGAAAGAGGGCCAGTGCTCCTTCTTAAATAGCAGAAATGGGCTTGGACATGTGGGACCTGCCCATCGCACCTCCCGTCATCTCTGACTCACAGACTGGTTTCTCTCACTTGGTTTTTTTTGTTTCTCTTTTTCCCACACGCTAAAAGTTACATGCAAAACACAAATGCACATTATTCCCACTTCTAGGTACTCTTCCATTCTTCTTTTCCCCACAGTGTGAAAAAATGAAATATGTACTTTGGTGTCTGTAAGAATGATCATACAAACCACAATTCGTAGTTCTAAGTACATCATTGGAATAGCAAAAAAACCTGTTGCAGATCTAAATCACTTCTCTAAAATCATGGGTGAAGTACAGCATCTACCTCTGTCACAGAAAAACTAAAAAACTCCATTTTTGCCCCCTGGTGCTTCCTCTCACCAATAGAGAACCTGATGCTTGAGTTTAGACAAAAAATGGGATGTAAATAATACGTATCAAATGTACTTCAACAACCACATTTCTAAAAACAAAAGTTTAAATCACAATACTTGGTTTCAGACTGACACAAATCAGCCACAGTATTTGAACTGGTAACATGGAAATATTGAAACAAGGGTCGTCTTGATCCAGTCATTGAATCCTGGTCCTTCATTAAGCTCAACTTTCACTCGTGTCAACTTACTGTGTGTATTTATGTCAGTACTAGTGAGATATATGCAGCATTTTGCAAACCTGATAGCGACCAGATTTTTTTCGGCATGTTTGTGCACATCATGTTTTATCAAATTTGTATTTTCTGGTTTTGGCCTACAGCTTTGTCTTCCTTTATAATAACATAGGACGGGTGACGAAGAGGTTATCCATTGGTCCCTTGTAGCCTCGCTGTTATGTAAAGAGCTCTGCTGGCTGTGCTCAGACACACGCAGACTGTGTGTCATCAAATTATGTGATTTTAAATCCTAAGCACTAACTTTCTAAAGGAGGTGAACAACTCTTTCTGTAAGTTTTGGCAGCACAAAATTAAATAGAAATGTACTGAAATATGTTCAAAGCCAAATTGTCAACAAGTCTGATTAAAACAGAGTATGCATGCAATGCAGCCTACCTACATGCTGGACGTGGAAATATTAACCCTAACAAGATGACATTTGCTTTTTTGGACAGGCATTGCATCTTATGAACCCATTCTCCTTTAACGTAGGCATTTTTCTTTTGAAGGTGGTTGCTCACTGGATATTCTTTTCATTTTCAAACCAATTTCTGTGAGCCGAAGGTATGGCTTTGTGTAAAAATCCAAACAAATCAACTGTTTCTGAAATATTCAGGTCAGCATATCTAAGATCAACAATCGTGATACTGCAGTCGTGTACCGTAAATCTCCTTCCTCCTCCATTCTTAATCTTCACCACCTGTAGAAAGTGGATTGATTTGTGTTAAAGCAATGGAGCAGGTTCACCTGTTAAAGTGGTCAGTAAGCAAATGTATACAAATCTCTGTATAAAGTTCCAAAAATGTTTATTTAAAGTTATAAGCTTCCTATTACGCTTTTAGTCAATAACTAAATTGTGTAACATTGTACCTAATATTGGTTGATTCCTCCATCCCCAAAACTATTTTGTTGTAAGGTTAGACTATAATTAAACATTTTTTTTCTAAATAGGACAACACTTTTGTAATAAGAGTAATCCTAAGGATGACTAAGCACATCCTTCGTCAGTTTTGACATGCTAAAATTTCTGTGCAGTGATGCTCGACATTAATCTGTCATGTAATTCTTGCCTGTTTTATGCAGTTGCATAACCATTGTTGCTTGTCCTCTCCCGACATATTTATCGAATGAATTCCTTTGTCTTTTTTGAAAGGTCCTCAGCCCCGTGGAAATGTGGTTCCAATTAAAACCGATCATACATATTCTTGCTATTAGTCATAGGCATATCAGCACCTTTATCCATTAATTTTGTGGCTGTTTCCTGTTGAAAACTTGAGTTTGCACAACTGATTGCACAAGTAGGTTTTACCAAGGAGCCAAATGTTGTTACGTGTAAGACCCCCCAACATTCAGGAAAATATATTATTTTTACTCGAACAGATAAGTGAAGCATATTTTATCTTTGGGCTTACACAATTTAAGACTTGTTGATATAATCTTGGATTTCAGCTTATATTTCACAGATGTAACTGCTGGAGTGTAAGACACTTCATACGCTGTTCTCCTCATACGACTCTGCCTCTGCAGATTTCTTCCTTTTTTGTATTTAATATCCAAATAGCTTTCATTAGGCAACGTGTTACTAAAAACTATGTAGGTGATTTAGTTTTAGCTTCAATAAACATATTTTGGTTATTACTTCTTGATCTAAAACCAGTTTCTTATGGTAAGTTAAGTAAGTTACCCATAAGAAAAACAAAAACAAAAAAAACTTTTCTTCAGTGTTTTTTCCTGCAGCATACTGCCACCTTCTGTAAAGGATACGTTCTGTTTGTTTGTGAAGTTTAATTTCTTTATTTGAATAAATACTGTCATTGCTTTCTTGAATTTTGTTGTGTTCTTTTTTTTTATATTCAATTCTACGCAACCTAAATCTGAGGCATGAAACTTGGTATCTCAAGAAAAGTGCATTTTCTAAAAAGGTGAAAATGCACTTAAAGGTCAAAGTGTACCATTGACATTTTGCCCTCAAAGTGTTAAAAGGTACATTTAGGTTCTGACTGACTTGTCCACGTGGTTTTACTTCGTGATTCTGTCTGTTTTGGCTTCTGGAGTGATGTCAAAATTAAAGCAAGCGTTGCATTTTTGAGCCACATGTTTCTAGGTATCTTTTCCTGGAATAGCTTGGCTCACCAGAAAACAAACTAGAGAGGGTGACAAGGAAAGAAATGGTGCACGACTACTACCACCTTGCTCCCAAGTTAAGGAGTCATCAGAATTACGAAGCCCCGGTCCTTCTTGTAATTTTTTAAAAATCTTCCAGTTTAGAGTTTGTTATGGATGATCTAGTAAACAATGTGTCAAGCAGATGTGTATGACTGTTACTCAGAGTGCCAGTGTGCCTGTTGTTTTCCATCATGGAAGACAGGGAAATGAAGGATTTATTATGGGATGGGGGCATAACTTTTAGTCAGATGTGTCTGCAAAACTATTCGCTAACATGATACACGATCTGGTTGTTTACAACATCTGCACATTTTATCAGGATTTCAAAGGAAAAAAAGTAACCTGTTGCTTCTTCCTTTTGTCGATCGAGGAAAATTGAGCCTTTGGGAGCCAGATGATGTTATTACAAAGTGACCAGCCTTTACTGTTTGTTGCATTGCAGCTACAAGCTTCATACATTTTGTAAGAATTGCATGTAGACCAACACAAAGTGCCACATATGGAGACAAAGATGATTCAAACCTTTCATTGAGAAGTAAAACAAAGAATGCCAAATGTTTATTTTACTATGCCGTTGCAGGTTGCAGATTCCAAGCACCATGCAGTTCTCTAGTTGACATCAAAGTCAACTAGTTACAACATTCATTTCACAACATACAAGTGCAAACAGTAGGCCACAGAGACCAGCTAAGGCAAAGGAAATTTATTTAAATAGCATCTTTCAGCCACAGACGCTTCAAAGAACTTAAAAAACAATATACATTAGGGAAAGCACACAAAGGTTAAAATTAATCAGGTTCCAAAAAGTTTGAGACTAGGTAACAACAAATAAAAAGGTTAGTAACCTTGTTTTAAATGAGATCAGGGTGGGCGCACTCCTACAGTCAGCAGGAAGATGATTCCAGATTTTTGATGCATAAAAGCTAAGAGCTGCTTCAGCATGTTTAGTTCAAAAGTATGTGTGCTGCATTATATAAAACGGCACACATAAATATAGATTTATTAAGCTATTTCTGCATTTATTTTCAGTTGTAATAAATTAATGACATTTTCATTATTTTTTTTTATAGATTTACAGACTGGCGACCTGTCCAAGGTGACCCCGCCTCTCGCCCGGAACGTTAGCTGGAGATAGGCACCGGCGCCCCTCCTGACCCCACAGAGACAAGGCTGTTAGAAAATGGATGGATAAATGGATGGATTGATGGATAGTTATTGTAATTTGGCACTCTTCTCTCTCCAAAGTATTTCAAGATTGGCCTGTATTTAGTTCCATCTATTGTTCTATCAACATCCCTCTATCATAACGCTGGTGTGGTGGGGTCAGGTAGAATTGACCTGTTTTTGGGGTACGGGGGTGGGGGCTTTAGCTTTACATCATGTCTCCTCACAGAGAAGCTGTAAATGGCACAATGACAGGCATTGTTGTGATGATGTGCTGAAGGCAGAATGTCGGAAAGAGTAGGAGCTTCTTAAAGAGACAAGGCATCAAATGTTTTGATGGATTTTATAACTGTAGTTATTATATAAAATGCCCAGGTTCCTGGAACATTCATAATACCGCCCCTTTAATTACATCAAGAGGTTTTTCCTGCCTGGCTTGCTGGATTTCTCAGCCTTCCAGATACTGTTTGTTTACTGATGATTGAGTCATTCACACAACAGGTGTAAAAGCTGAGATAAATCACGCACAAAATGGATTTACTAATTAATATTATGAAGGCAGTTGCTTGTCCTGGATATAATTTAGGGGCACCTAAATAAAGGATCTGAGCACATTTGAAAACCATACTTTACCAATATTAACTTTTATGGAAATGTGACTTTTATGCTTGCAATGTCATGTTGGGTCACATTTCCATTAAAATAATGTGATTGTAATATAACAACAAAAATAATGCTTGTGAATTCATATTTGGGTGGAGGAGGGGGGGGAACTCCATGGTTAAAAGATAAAATCAGAATGTCTTCAGTCAAAATAAAGACTTAATGCAGATCTGAATGCAGATCTGCACCAAATCTATTATGAAAATAGATTTTACTCTTCTAATATTCTTAAAAGAAGGGGTCACCTGAAGTGGATTTAGTCCTCTAAAAAGGAGAATTAAACAAAAGCCTTGCTGTTCAGGGAACAAAAACCTCGCAAATAAAAGTTTCTGTCATGATCTCATCACTACCTGTGGTGCATCTGGGATTGTTTTTCATTTCACTAAAATGGGGAGCCAGTCCAACTGAAACCTTAGATAAATCTCTGCAAGACGCTGACAGACAGGATGTTACACTGCCAAACACAAAAAGAAAAAACAAAGCTGAATTCCAAAACATGGGGCACGCTCGATAGCATAAAGACACACACTAATAAGCAAATTGTAAATGTATTCCTCTCATAAAGAACATCAAAAATTTAAGCAAAATGATACAGGTGCTTTATCGTTCTGCATATGTTGCATATCTATTGCAGGTGTGATAACAGTCCAAAGCCACATTTTCTGTACAGTCTCAATTCTTGGAAAAGGCAAGTTCAGGCAGCAAGGAGTGGGTTTGGACGCTGAGATATATAGTCTTAGCAAGAAAGAATACAAACACACGTCAGTTCTTGGAACGTCAACTGAACTAACTCTCAGAACTAATTCTCAACTAATTCTCAACTGAGGATACACAACAATAAGAATGCATTATGCATGTCCAGGTCTTGTACTCCAGTATAGCATCTCCGCGCCATTGCATCAATTTGTTTAGGTTAGTATTTTGTGGTCAGATTTGTTCTGTAAAATAATATTTTAAAATATCCTTATTTCAAGAAAAGAACTGCCAAGTTTGGTAAAACAAAGAAACACAAAATCCCCCAAAAACAAAACAAAAAATTGCTATGCCCAGCTTTAAAAAAAAAAAGAAAAGATTTTGCACATTGAATAGTCAGTTAAATGCTAATGATGTGAAATTATTAGGATACTAGTGAAATACTGCAGAAATTCAGTTAGTTAATATCAGTAAAACATAGATGCCATTACCTAAACTTTTAGTTTGGACCATAAATTACATCAACAAAATGGGTAAGCACTTCAATTATTTTTGATATTGCGTCCCTTTGCAGCTAGGCAAGACATATTCTTGGTCTATGTTGAGTCTCATGAAATATTAGAACCCATCTACATCACCTTTTACATAGCAGAACACTGATCCCCTTTTTAGATCACTAGACCACTCTCACACCAGAAGCTGTTTCCAGGCATGCTGTGACCAACTTTTCTCTCATGTTTTTCTAGTGTCGTTGTTCAGGTCTTTAGTTACCCTAGTCATTCTCAGAAGTCTTAGCTCTAACCTTCAAAATTTGAGTCTGAGTGGTGAATCGAGCCCTCGCTCTCATGTTCTAGGGGCAATGAAACAACTATTGCCTCAAGCTGAAAGCCACACCATTTTACACTGTTCAAAACTCAGCAGAATGAATTTTCCTAATATGATTAAGGTTCAAAGTTTAAGAAGGAATGTGGTATGTGTTTACATGTGGTACATTGCAGAGTCCTCCTGCTGTAGAGGAATGCTCTGGATTATGTGTGTGAATCGTCTAGATCAGCATTTTCTCCTCAGGGAGGCATCCCTTTTTGAGACTATTAAAAACAGACTTAAAACATATGTCTGGGTAATTCTTGGGTATTGTAAAGAGCTTCAAACTCTCATTGTGGCATGTGAAAAGATGCCACAATAAGGAAGGTGAGACTGGAAATATGACTGTAACCTTAGTAAAAACAATGCTGCTATGTGAAGCTACCAAAGGTTTGCTAGAAAACATTTAGTCAACAAATAGCATGGTGAAAACCAAGGAACACAGAACACGGTGGAAAAGTTTAGACCTGCCTCTAGCTATTAAACAATATTCCGAGATTGGGCATTTGCAGTAACATTATCTTAAAATGAAAAGTATGCCATAATACAGCTGCACTCTCACACCGGCAACCTAAGCAAAGGGAATAATGGTCAGGGAAGCTGAGAGGTTCACAGTTATTCTGGAAGAACTGCCAAGATCCTCATAGGAAAAAAAAAATTCTGTTGGAAATCAAAGTTGGACAAAAAAATAAATAAAGTCAGGAATAATGCACGATTTGTCTCGGTTAGGAACTTTTAATCCATCAGTAACAAATCGATATCCAGATGAAACCTCTCCATTTCACTCCTAATCTTTGCCGCCAGTCATGTCAAACCAAACAAACGGGAGAAAGTGCTCTGATTGGTTGAGCAAAACACATGGACAAAAAAAGTTAGTGTTTCTGTTACTGACAGAAAAGCCCTCAATAGTCAATGAAATAACCTAAAAGGCAAAGAAATGATAAAAATGCAATAAGAAAATAAAAACAGCATATTCTTTCCATACTGCCTTGCAGTATATCAGCAAATGTACATATTACACATGTGCAACTTGCGAGACCAACTTTACCTCGGTTTTGACTCCTCTTCAGAAACAAGAACGGGATTGCTCTGTAAAGCTGACGTCTCTCCCTTCAAATAACGGCAAAACAAGTTCAGTTCAAAAAGTTGACAAGCTTTCATCTGACAGTTCTTGAAAAAACTGCAGCAGCATTTTTACCTTTCGGAACCAAAAACACGTTAATCAGGTCCAGCTGGTGAGGAGCTCAAGGTAGTGCATTTTTTTGTATTATTATTATAAACCAAGGAGCCAGGAGATGTTTTATTTTAGTCTGTTCACTCTGCTTCCAACAGTGTCTCAGAATCAATTTTCCACAGACCGCCTCACTCCCAAGAAGGCCCTTCTCAGCTCTGACTCCATAATGCTGCACATGAACATACTTTGCAAACTGCATCCAGGAGTTTGATCTATTTGTCAGAGGTCAGCTAAAGGGCTGAGAGTGTGAAGTCTGAACCCTCAGGGTTTGAGATGATGAAGCCCATTTACGCAGAGACCCTCCTTAGGTCCCCTCTCAAAACCCACCTTTATTGGAAATCCCAATAAAGGGTTTAGTTTAGTATTAATTTCCTTTGAAGCCCCCTCACCCCCCTCCTTTGCCTAAATCATCTGTGACCTGTTAAAATTTTACTTAGGCTTAGTTTTCAATAAGACATAAAAAAACATAAACATGGCACACGTTCCCCCAAGAGAAACCCAGCCTTATTATGTACAAGTCAGCAAGACTTTGTAGGATGGATAATATGATGGTTGCACAATCCTTGGCCAAATTTAGACAGTCATTTCTTGGAAATGCTTGTCAAACTAAATCAGTCTAAAGTCAAAAAAGAGCTTTCGAAGTTTCATTCATGAGCGTATTAAAGCCGTCTTGTGCTTAAAGATTAAAGCTAATGACCCAGAATGATAGTTGTACCTTGAGGGCTGTGGCTGTTATCTCCCTTGATATTTTTCCTAGAAAGCAAGCAGAGGGAACAGCCCTTTCCACGAATCCCATACAGCTAGACATCTAAAACCGCCATCTACACAGAAAAGTCATGTCTCTACTTGACAGTACTTTGACTACAGTTTCTATTTGAAACGTGTATTAAAGACAATGCTCAACGCAATACATCATCAAACAAACGGAAAGAAAAAAAACAAAACAGAATCCAGTTTCAGTTAGAAAATAACACCCTTCATAGCGAGTTCAACAGACAAGACTTACAACTAAAGATGAGCAGGGTGGGAACTGTTTACTGCCTAAAGTTAACTGAATCAAAAATAATAATAATAATAAAATGACGGTCTTTATAAATTTGATTCTTGATCTAGAATGATTCCACAGTCTCACAATGAGAAATGCTCCAAATAAGTTAGATAAAGATTAAATCTGGCCACATTTCTCTGGATTGGCTTTTATTATTGCTTGGTATATCAAACAATAAAAAGCAAAAATTCAAACATGAGATAAGAAGGTCTGAAACTGTCGATGTTCGTCCCTGAAAGTATGTTTAACGGGCCTGTCGACATGACGTTCGCACCATATGTACGTAATAAGTGATCGACGCAAAGAAATCCACACAAGAGGTGACTTGGATTAATAAAGTGGAATGACAGAGAACAGATATTGAACACTTGAATGTATAAAAATCTCCAGAAGGTGGAAATTGGTCAGTAATCTGCTCCCCATCAATGTTTGGTCAATAATTACCAAGGAACTGCACCAGAAATGCAGCATGATGGGTAAAAAACAATGAGCTCTCTGAAGTTCTTTATGATCATACCGGTGCAAAAACACATACTGATGCATTTCCAAACTTCTCGGTGTTGCACTGAGCCTCGTCAGGGGAAAGAACTCGGCTCAGATGAGTCAAAGGAGTGATCAGAAGAGGTGTTCAAGGTCTACTTGTAAAAACCATTAGGAATGTAGGTGGAATTAGCACATAGTTTTTCCACGTAAACATTGGGTAATGAACCTGCATTGGTCGGGACATTTCTTGGATGAGACTCCACCCTGGAAGAAAAAGCCTGCATGTCAACGTCAACTTTGGAGGAGAAACTGTCCTGCATATTACCCTAAAGACACGACACAGACAGAGCTGCTAGGATGCCCCGATCAAGCCACTTAAAGCCAAAAGGTTGACATACATTTATTAAAACATAAAACATCCTTACAAAAACAAACATGTAGGTTGTCTTTCTGAGAAACAGAATTACTACATCGGCTGCTAAGAAGACAAAGTTCACTCATGTGATTGCTCTAAATCTTATTGGGAATCAAGCGTCTCTCAGCCATGCTGAGCCATGTTTAGAAAAAATATTCAAAAGGAAACAAAGAAAAAGTGGTGCATCAGTCTAAAACGTCCATTTCTCAGTTCTTGCTTCCACTGATTTCACCAAGCCTTTTCCCATCACACGGAAGTCTTCCAGGATCGCTTCGACATTGGGAATGGTTTTTACCTCGTCCCCAGTCACCTCCACGCTGCGGGCAGCCATATGCGACGTCTGAGAGGAAATGTCAGAAACATCAGGCACTTAGGAATGATACAACTTTGACCACAAAGATGACTGCAAAAAGCGTTTCCACCAGTTGAAGACGATGCTACTTATTAATAGTAGATATGATGGACAGGGTTCTTACTTTAAAAGGTGCAGGGACAAAAGCCTTCGGTTTCCATAGGACTGAGATCACTGTTCCACCATATGGATCACAGAAGAAGAGGGCCAGGTCTCCAAATGCCTCCTGTAAGACAAAATGGAGTAGATGAAGGAATCTGGTCATATTTTCCACAAAACTAAAACACTAAATTCAAAAACTTTTTTTTTTTTTTTAAATACGAGGAAAGGTGTAATGCATGCAGTCTGAGAAGCATTACTGAAAAATCCCTCTTACGTTTCTGGAAACAACTGCAAAAAGCATTTATATCCAGTGAACTTTTAAAATTTTGACAAAATAATAATAATTGATTAGGATTTTATGAGAAATCGGTTACATTTAATTGCTTTGAATAAATAAAAGATTTAAGTGTGCTGTGTTTTTGATTGCTCTACATGAATCCCCCAAGACATGCTCTAGTGAAACTAAATGCCTTGAGAAGGTCCCTAATTAGAGTAAACCACATTGATGTGTGTAATTTAATCTCGGTATAAACACAACTGTCCGAGGGACTCCTCAATCAATTGCCAATGGCAAGGGTTGTTCACCACAGGAGAACCTAAAATTTAAAACTGATAAGCCCTGGAGGAACCGTATTGATAACGGAAACAGGCAAGAGGCTCGTGATGACTCTGTAGGAGCTGCAGACATCCACAGCTCATGTGGAAAAGTTTACTGACGGGACAACTTTTGATCAAAAACTCCACAAATACAGCTTGCTATTGAGGAGAAAGAGGAAGAAAGTTGTGTTTCTACAAAAGCTCTTTTTACTTCCACTATTTTGTTCTGCTCAATCCTGTGATATCTCTGGGAAAACATGAAAGTCAAAAGGGAATAAATACATCTGCAGGGCAGTTTAGGACTCACTCTGAGCTCTGTCAGATAGAGAGACACAGGGTTGTAGTCGATGACAGGGAATGGTCCTCCAGCCCGGTCTGCACCGTTAGTCATCACCCCCCTGCTGAACGTGACAGCTGGAGGGTCCACAGCATGTCTGAGCAGAGGAACCTGCTTTGGGTTCAGGTGAATCAAGACATCATAGGCATCAAGCGGAGGACGCATAATAACCTGAAGCACAAGGGAGAACAAAAAAAAGGAGAGGATGTGCGTCTCCAGTCAGAACTCATAAATTTTAATAACCGTCTAAGAGGAGCGTGTTTGTGATTGAATCCAGGCACCCACCCTGACATCTTGGATCTGGCTGCCATCCATCAGCTGATGTTCCAGTACTTTTAGGCTTTCAGCTGCTACTGTCATCACACGCTGAAGCATCTGAAGTCACATGATACAAAGACGTTCTAGATGTCAAATAACTTCTAATGAAATACATCTTTAATCAGTTTCAGTGAGAAATTATTAGCACTCAAATCGACAAGTACACAAACCTTCCACAGAATGATCCAGACACTAAAAAGTAGCACAAGCTTTACTTTACTGCTCTTCTAAACTGAGTGACACTTTATAAATCCAAAATGCCCCTTTCATCAAACAAATTTATACATTTTGAAAAAAATATGTCAATGTACAATGATCGAAGCAGAACAATTCTCCCTCAAAAATACTATTTTTTAAAACACTGTAAAGCAATATTTTTAAAAAATCAATCAGCTTTTAAGACAAAAATTCTGTCGAAGTGAATATTTTAGGTTCTGATATCTATGCTATGGTTAAAACTAATGAGACATTTAAATGTTGTGATCTTGAAAATCAAACATTTTCTGGATTACTGAATAATTTGTTCATGGGCTCCCCCTAGTGGTGTCTTGGAAAAACTGCAGAAACATCTGGGCATCAGAGTTTTGCGAGTTTTGAATGAAGTCACATGGACATGTGTGAATCAGTTTGGCAGTGCCATGTCTTCCTGGAAAATGAAGTCAGCATCTATATAAAGCTCTTCAGCAGAATGAAGTGCCACGACTTTGGACTTAGATCAATCAGTGGAAAGCCACCAGGTAAGATGGCTTCCTACATTGTTATACCATGCTAAAGGGATATTCTGCAAACCTCTTTGTGAGACTAGATGAGAATACCATACAATTTCCTCCTAATTACGTCACTATAAACACGTCACAGCTCTACCCTCTGTTTTTTCCCGGGAGTATAAAAGAGAAGCTTGCTTATTGAGACTGCATTTGTTGGAGGGCCAAGGCTGGAGAGCACAGGAAACTTAACTGGGTCACTATGGGAGGATGCTGGGTGCTTTACTTTCATTTGCAACTTTGTGCCACTGGACTCTTTGCTCAGATTCAAGCACAGGAGTACAAAACAAAATATTTAACTTACTTCTCTACGACAGAGGACGGCAATGAAAGGCAGCTGGTGAGCTACATGTTTTGCTATCACCTTTATTTGGTGTTTGTTACATTGGCATAGATTCATGCTATTAGGAAGAGGGGGGATAATCTGACTCCCATTTTACTCCCATTTAAATGATTAAATGACTCAATTCTGGTTTTGCAGATCAATGACTTACATCAGGTTTTGGAAAGACTTCAACACAATCAATTTCCAGCTCTAAGAAAAAAACATAGCCATCTGCCAGCGGTAAGAAATGCAACAGATCAGTCTGATTAAAAAGCATTTACTAATGATTCATGTTTCCCCTGGAGGATCAATAAAGTATATTCTATTCTATTTTCATGTATGTTGTTTTATTTTCAGTGTGATCCAGGAGAACAATGTGCTTTAAGAAAAGGATCCAGGATTGGAAAACTCTGCGACTGCTCACTTCCCAGGACATGCAACTCCTTTCTCCACCGCTGTTTATAATTCTCAGCATATTCAAATAAGTCTAATGAAGAAGTTGTACACTGTAAAAAAATGTGAAAATAACTCAAATATATACATGCACTGTAAGTATCCAGCCTGGCCTCACTCATTTCTGTTCATAAAAGCTATTAAATGGGTTGTTGCAGTTATGTTTTAGCTGACCTGCACGCTGGGTGCCCGTCTGGTCCACAAAGACATCTTCTTGTCTTTAGGCGTTGCTATAAACATGACGGGCAGAGACTCCCTGGAGGCCATAAAGTCATTCTTGATCTCTGTGTACTCTGCGGCTGCACGTGACAGAGAGGTGAACAACAATGCAACTTGACTTAGAAACATTGGCTCATATCGGCAGGATGTGAAAGCTTGCCGGGAGTGTAAACAGAAAGAGGTCGGCAGGGGTTTGTTTTGCGGTTGAGAAACGGGGGTGTGGGAGGGAGAACCTGCCTGTGAGCTGCATGTTGAGGTTGACTACCAGCGGGTTGTTCCTCCAATCAAAGGCGGAGAGCAAACGAAGGAATCGGAGGAAACCCGCCTGCGGAGAGCTGAGGAAGAGGGAGAAATTCATCCACATGACCTACTAAACAAAGCAGGCCAACTGCTGGGATACGTGCCCTCCAAGAGTTAGACAGATGATTAAAAAGTAGCAGTAGCATTTACCCTGGAGGAGTAAAGGGGGCAGGCTGCAGGAAAAGCGATGCCACCAGCAGATCGGCCGTGTCCTCTGTGATGTCTTCGCTGAAGAGCTGAGCCGCCAGCCAGCGCTTAGCCAGGCGACACACGGCTCCAAAACATGGCTGCTGCTGCTGGAGACTTCAAACAACAACAAACGAGATGAAAAGCAGCAGACGCACGTGAGCATGGAGGATAATAGTGAAGAAAGTGGAAAGAGAAATGACCTACAACCACCACACAACCAATTCAAAAAACATTTAAAGAAATAATAATAAAAACACATGAAAGACCTCTAAACTCGAGTTTCAAATGCAAACTCAACAAACGTACCCATGCAATGTGCTTGTAAGGAGAGGCTTGTGAATTGTGGCCATCTCCAGAACCTGGGCCTCCTCATTGTCCCTGACAACCAGCAGGCCTTCAGCATTCACACTCTCCCTCAGCACCTGAGGCTCACGGTGGTACGCCACCTGGATCCGGAACACCAAACCATCCTAAAAGCAAAAATATGTAAAAAATGCTTAAAAACAAAATTATGCCACTTATTAAACAGCATGCCAGACAGATTATGATAGCCAGGTGGCAATTTTGATCAGATATAATATCTTTGCAACCAAAATCTGCATAAGCCAAACAGCAAAACTTCAATAGAACTGTAAAATGACAGCAGTATATACCTTCCACACGTCTAAGTGAGTGGGACAGGGCGAGCAGGTATAGTTGTGGTGCTTCTTAAGCATCTCCGCCAGGCTGATGTGGAAAGCAGCTCGAATGTGGCGGATTGCAGTTCGGTCATGAGGCCATTTGCCACTCCCCTCCATGTGACAAATAACTGCAAGAGCATAAAACGGGAGCATATGGGATTATAAAAATGCAAGAAGTATTCAGGTATACACATACCATACTTTTTTTTTTTTACATTCTGTTACAACCCTGAACTTTGGTGTGTTTTACTTGAGTTTTATGAGTTCAACACAAAATAGCACATAGGAAAACAATATTTGGCTACAAATACGTTTTTACAATTAAAAGTCAAAGCAGTGTAGTGTATTTATACTCAGGTCTCCTGAGTTAATACATTGTAAAACCACCCTTGATTGCAATTACAACTTGTTGACACTTGGGGTCGCTATACAGGGTGTAGTACTCCTGAATTATCATAGCCCTCTTGTTTGGTTCTGATTTATGTACTCGTATATTCTGAGATTAAAAACTGCACACAGGTAGACCATCTACCCATTAGATGACCCTTTCATTTGGGTATAACAGATGAGGACCTGAATACAAAGATAAGCTACTATATCAGACTCCTATTTTAAAAAAAAACAGGAAAAATGTGTAAGTGTGAAAACCTCTTAAATCCTTTTCAAACCAAAACTTCACGTATAAATTATATTTATCACATAAAATACCAATAAAATACACTAAAGAGAAAACGTTGAGGGACATGCGTACTTTAATGAACTGTGCATTTGGGGAAGAATTTTATCTAAGGTGAAACTCATGTTTAATTAGAAGAAGTTATGCCTATTTCTGAAAACAAAAAAAAAAAAAGAGTCAACTCAAAATTAAGGCCCAGGTTACATTTACGCAACCAACACGCCATTGTAAGTAAATGACAACAGAAAACTTGTTCAACAGCTGCTGGATGTCTCTGCACCAACCTGTTATGGGAGTGAGATAATGTGGACAGGGTTTGCCTTCCTTTGGGACCAAGAACCTGCAAGTCTTTTCTCGCTCAAAGAAGGAATTGTCCAGCCTCACTGGCTCTGGAGGAAAAACCTGGGAAGCAAAGCTGAAGAGTTAGAACCACAGGGGAAGCAAAGTTCATCAAGCATCAAGAAAGTAGAGATGCTTGCTATTATAGACGACAAGTATTACCTGTGTGTATCTAAGGGCAGGGTGGGCTCCCTGGACTGCAGTGATAGAAAGTGGCAGACCTTCCAGTTTCCACAGTTTCCTGCTCAGATCATCATACGACTGCACAACGACTAAACTCTCCTCTTCCCCAGTGCTTGGCACCTAAAAAGCATATCAGTGAGCAGACTTTAAAAAGTCTGATCTGAATAAATCTAACAAAGCAAACTTTTAAAATTGTTCTAAAAAGCAGACAAGCACAAATTTTGCATTACATATTATTTTTTTCTTTTATAGAATCTTTAGCACTTTCTTGAACTAAGATATATACTGGATTTCCAGCTGGACGAGTCTAAATGCAAGTAGCCAACAAGAAGGTTTTAGTTTTTAGCCTATTCACACAAATATTTTATTATGAATGATATAGAGAAAGAAAATCCAATTGAACTAAGATGGATTGTCAGCAAATGCAAGACATCATAGCAGGACGTCCTTACACTAAGACAACAACAAAAATTTGACCTTAAAACAAAAATAATTAAAACATTATATTATCAACTATTTAAAACAAAAAGCGACAATTCTTCGTACTTCTCCAAAAATAATAGGACATTATTGGTATTAATGATGTCTGTCTGTCTGACATTATACATGTATGTATGTATGTATGATACATACATGTAACATGTCATTTTGATAAACAGATTTGATTAGCACTGTAAAATGTGCGCTACAAATAAATTTCACATAAAAACTCGAGTTAATCTAAGCCTTCGCAGCTTTTGTAATGAAAAAAAAGGCTCAATCTCAAATATTTACCTCATTTCCTGTTGTGATGACGTCATCTATCATGGTCCCTACAAAACGCACACAGGACTCTGGGATACCTGCGTGTCTGATGGAAAAACAAAAGGGCTTTGTTGTTGTTGTTGTTGTTCATTTTTAAAATACAAGCCGTGAACAGAAGATTTGCTCAAAGAGGCTTTGGACGTCTGGCTCCTTTGTTCGCCAGAGCCGTCTGCAGCAGCAGCAGCAGGAGGAGGAGGAGGGGGCGTCACCACGGCGAGTTTGGCTTTTAAACCCCGATTTCAAAGGATGAAGCGCACGGTGAGGAGACGGAGCTCCGCGTGGAGCTACTTTGAACAAGTGGGCGCGAACTTCGTCCGCTGCAAGAAATGCGACGCGGAGCTCAAGTACTGCGGCGGAGCCACCAGCACCATGATATCCCACATGGCCGCGAAGCACCACGTGTCCATTCCGCTGCGGTCCGCGGCCAGGGGCTCCTGGAGCGAGACGCCGCCGAGCTGGAGGGCTCCGGACGCCGAGGAGGAGAGCGCGTTCAGCCCGGAGCGGGAGAGGCGGAGGAGCAAGCGGAGCTCCGTGTGGGACGTTTTCGTCAGGGTGGACGAGGAGGTCCACTGCAAACTGTGCGACACCAAGCTGAAGTACATGAGCAGCACCACCAGCATGATGTACCACATTAAAAACAAGCACACAGAGAACCCGCAGAACAGCAGCGTGGCCATGCCCACGCAGGCGCAGGTAACTAAACTCGTCACGAACATGATAGAGAAGGACATGTTTCCTATCAGCGTGGTGGACGGGGACGGCTTCAGGGAGCTGCTGGCGGATATTGTGCAGAGCTATAATGTGCCCTCTGCTGATGACGTCACGCGCAGCATTGAATGCCATTATCACGAGAAGGCAGCAGACCTCAGGCTGCGGCTGGCTGCAGTGGAGAAAGTGGCTCTCACCGCTGATTTCTGGACGGCCATGCCATCTCAGAAGTACATCACAGTGTCCTGTTCATTCATAACAGAGGACTGGCAGGGGAAGTCAGCTGTGCTCCACACACACAAGCTGCCCTCAGGGGGCCAGCTCACCGCTGAGTGTGTCGCAGAGAAGCTGCTCAGTACAACACAGGCCTGGATGATTGCAGGAAAAGTTCCCACATGTGTGCATAACAACAAAGAAAACATCCAATTAACCCAGGGCGTTGCCCAGGCCACCTGGAACTACGTCTCCTGCTTCGCCACGACGCTGCAGCTCGCCGTCTCCGACGGGCTGAGCGAGGACGTTCTCCAGATCGTCTCCGCCGCAGGGAGACTGGTCCGACACTTCAGCCACAGCTCGCTGGCGGCCGAAGCCCTCAAGGAGAAGCAAGCGCAGATGTGTCTGCCGCAGCACAAGCTCATTAGGTCCCACAGAGCCAGGTGGGACACGGTCTGCGACATGTTCCAGTGCTTGCTGGAGCAACGATGGGCGATTAAAGCCGTCCTCTCAGACCGCACAGTCACCAGCAAGCATGAGGCCCAGACCCTGGAGATTGGAGACGACTGCTGGCAAGTAATAGAGAACTTTACACCCGTCCTGGCGACTTTGAAATGGGCAACGACGGTCATATCTGCCGAGACAGAGGTGTCCATTTCAAACATCTACCCGATAACGTTCAGCCTCATCCAGACTCATCTCGTTCCAAAAGAAAACGACGTGGATCAAGTCTCGAGTTTCAAACTCGCAGTGCAGAAATCCCTAAGAGATCACATGGAGGTATTCTGTCTTTAATCAGTTATTTTTTATCTTAAAGTACAAAGAGTCTTTGCACAATTATTGAAGTGATTTTACTATTTGCAGGTGGACTCCAGTGACTTGGCTTCCAACCCAGCTCTGATCGCCTCCATGCTGGATCCTCGACACAAGCACCTCAATTTTCTGATGCCAGCAGGGAGGCTGGCTGCCAAGGTGAAGCTGCATGAGCTAGTCTTGAAGATGGACGCCAGCTCAGCAAGCCCCAAAGATGAACAACTGGAGACTGAGGTGACACCTGACCTCAGCCAGATGGCCACAGCCAGAAAACCACCGAGCGACACCAAAAACACCATGATGTTGCTTCTGGGAGACAACTACAGCTCGTCTTATGCCACGGACTCTGAAGCTCAGGTCGATTACTACCTGAGAGACATCGCTCCCTCGCTCGACATAAACCCTCTCGATTGGTGGAGGTTGAATGAACCGAGGTTCCCAAAACTGGCAAGTCTGGCGAGGGAGTATCTGTGCATACCGGGCGTGTCGCTGCCGTCTTTGTTATCAGATGCGGGGCAGAGCTTTGCAGCGATGCGAACAAGGCTTAACCCAGAGCATGTAAACATGATGGTCTTTCTGAACAGAAATGCATCAATATAGCAAAACAGGGATGCACTGAATGCCTGTTGCAAAATTTAGAAGCAAAAAGCAGAGATGCGAGGAAAGTATTAAGTAAGTTGCTGCATGCAACCTATGACAATTCATTTAAGTTGCAATTTTTATGAAAATGTTGCATCTGAGCTCATAGTCTGGGTTTAGAACAGTTTTTTTCCCCCATTAGTCAAAAGCAGGCTGCACTGTTGCCTTGCAGCAGTGGACTAACTGTAATAAAATGCACAGATGGTCCAAAAAAAAAAGTTTGTTTCCTTATCTATTAAATAAATTCATGTTTAAAAGAAAAGTTTAAGTTGCTAAAGATTCAATGTGATTGTGTTTAAATCACATTTTCAAACACTAAGTATAGTTAGTAAAGCAGCACCATTTCTTTTTTTAAAGAGAGGCTAATTAAAATCAACTTTTTCATAAAAGTCTGCAAGGTGAAAACAGTAAATAAAATTCATTGGTTTGACTACAATGTTGCATTTCAAGTATTTCCTCATGAACATTTCTCTGGTTTCTCCCTGTATGAAGACACTGGATGAAGCTAAAATTTAACAGGGTGGAATTTTGTTTTTCCGCCTCAAAATGAATCACGATGACAAGATGAACAACTTGTGAAGTCTGCAAACCTATTTTTGTTTCACCTTTAACTTCAACAGTTTATTTTCACTGAAAGTACATGAACTGGAATCTGTGAGTGAACATAAATGATCTGATCAAAAAGCCAATTTTGTTTTTTGTGAGGTTTTGTGAAACTACCAGTAATTATTCCCTTACCGGCAGAAGAGTTATGACATATCACAGTGAGGTTGTAGACAAGTTAATTCTCAGTTGTGAAAAGCAGATGGCTAACAAACAAAATAATTATATAATTTGTATATAATCCAACATTACCCAAGATTAACCATTTACCATCTTTAAAAGAAACAATCCTTAAGTTTGTTGCCATTTTATCTGCATCCATCTATACCATCTACTGCAAAAAAGCTTTATAAAGAAAACCTCTTGAGTTTGCATCAAACTGTCATTTATGCAAAAGCATTAAAACAGTCCTGTGCTTTTACAGGTGGCAGTCGGATAGAAATGAGGGCCTAAAGTGATGCAATTTCATTTAAAACAGACATTTGGCTAATGAACAGCAACAACCTTCATGTCATCCTCCACTGGAAATGTAATTATTGTAATCCATTAATGTAGTTCTGTATGTGATGTCTATGCACATTTTCAGGTTGAGTTTATTATAATCAATAAAAATGGGGGACCCTGTTCGCCTGGCTGTGAAACTTCAACCATTCTGGGGATTTTACTTTTTGAAAGAAAACTCACTGTGGTGTACAAGCTCTCAATCCAAAGAAAACCGAATCTGGTTACAAAGTGGATACGATTGCAAACTATAAATTGGGATAAAAACCACAGAAAAAAATACATTAGCTATTTCTAGAATTGTAACATAATTAAGATGAGTTATTCCTACACCTGGAAGATTTAGACTTAAATTCTTTCAGCCAAGAAGTTGGTTTCTGGAAGGAAAAGAGACATGCATGTCTCAGAAGACTGGAAAACTATGTGAGAATTTCGATAAAAAAAAAAATAAAAAAAACCCTTTAGTGGTCATATAATGAGAATATCCTTCCTATAATTAATGACCAGCTTCATGCACATTTCCACAGGGATTTGTGTTAGCACTGATCATCAGCTCCTAGTCTTTGAGGTTTGAAGACCTCCTTCCCATCACCCTGATCTTTTAATTCTCTACACACATTCAGGACTCTGGCTGGGCTACTCCAAAGTATTAAAAATTCCTTCCAGTCATAAGAAACGCAGTAAAATAAATATAAATCTGCTAGAAGTATGAATTACTTTGGCCTTATTAACAGGAAGAAATGTGTGAACCAAACTAAAGAACCGCATTTCTACCAGTGATTTCCATCAACCCCGTTAAAGTGGCATACATACAGCTGCAGTAAGTGTGTGATGATCTGTTTGGGGACCAGCCTCTTTTGGTAGGCGCTCTTTCCGTCCCACAGCACCGCCTCGGTGATGGCGCCATCCTGGAAGCGACGCAGCTCAGAGCGAGAGCCCCACAGCTGACGGAACTCAGCCGCCTGGGGGAGAGACGGCACACCGGTTTCCTCTTTTTAAAGTTAAAACATCAGGTTTCATTTAAAAAGAAAGGGAACTAACTAAACAAAAACGTCTTAGCGTTGATGTAAAATAATAAAAAAATATGTTTATTTTAAGGTTTTTATGTAATCTGAAATCTTAATTGATTAAAGCTCAAAATTTTATTAACATAACTCAAACACAGAAAAAACATGTTTTTTAAATACTAGTGTTGCAACATCTAAACTCTCCTTAGTGGTGACAAAATGACCATAACTCTTTAGCCTCAGTAAGGAATCAATGATTACTCCCATAATTACCTTGGGGCTGTCTGCAGGTGGCCCTTTTTCCAGGACAGAAGCTGCTAGCTCTGGATTCAAGAGCAAACCAAATGAAAGCGGAGGCTGAACCTTGTACTTTGGTGTTTCACTCTCCACAGACCACTTTAAGAAAAGAGAGAAAACACACACACATATATATATATAAGCTCATATGATAGCCTATATTTTACTCGACTAGGTTTAGAGAATTGTCCAACCTCTGGGTCAGGAGACAGGGAGTGGGTGAGGAGGCGAATCCTTTGGTTGAGTCCTTGTTGGAGCAGCGCCAGAAGAAACGGCAGCACAGTCTGGACGTAATTCCCACTGTGGTCCATTAACTCACTGAGCAGGTTCTGTTTCTTACAGCTAGCCTGGAGCTTAACCAAGTCACATAACCTGAGTGGGGGTTTAATAGAACAGTTCTTTTCTTAAGTCGAGATTAAAAAAAAATCCTGAGGTGAATAGCTTCACTTCACCTCAAGTGAGGTGTGTAATCCAGCCTCTAATGTACTTTTTCTCCAAAAAAAAGTACATTAGAGCACAAATCTTGTGCAGTGGAAAAAGGGTAAGTGGTTAAAAATCTTAAGTGTGGCACACACAATTTTTAGGTGGAGGACTCTGAATTTGTTCATATTTTCAATAAATTAAATCATTTTAACCCAGCTGAATTAATGGTAGTTTTGGTTGTCATGTAACAAAATGGGAAAAAAAGGCAATTTTTTTCTGGACACTGCAGATGGATTGAATTGAAAGAGCTCAAACATACTGGAAGACACAGTCGCTCGTCCTGATCATTGGCTTGGGAGTCATGAGGAGGCAGTGGAAGCCGTCCACCGTTGGGTCGTCCCAGAACTGCATTGAAACAGACGCCTCGTGCTGCAGCTGGACACCAAAAACATCAAGCCAGGTCAATTAGAGTCACTGGGTACAAACATCGTAACTTAACCAGCGCTTGGTGTTAGAAGTAGTTGCCTGTTTATAGGTGGAAGCGGTCATGTCTGCACACATGTTAAGATGTCCTGACGGGTCAACAAACACAACCTGGAAAGTGTTGTGGAACTCAGCAAGAGATGGCTGCAGGAAAAAAAAAAAAAAAAACGACAAAGAAGACAAGGAAAATATTGGATTTTGAAAAGTGAAAGTCTGGACAAGTGAACCGTTTCACATTTGAGTTAGTGTTAGTTCTCTCACAGCTGTGGAGTCAGGATCCTTGGCTAGACTTATCCCGCTCACAGTCAGGTCCGTGGAAGCTAAAAAGTGAAGAAGAATTGAGTATTCCCAAATACAACACAGTCAAATTTTGAGTCTCAAAAACAAAATTCGCAGATCTAGGCTGCTACTAACTTTACCTAAGAAATTCAAGCTGTTTCGAAGCAGCTGATAAGCTGTCATGGTGTTACTGATCCGGCGATTCATCAACAGGTAGGCAAACAGCATGGAGGCGAGGAATCCATTGAAGCAACCAGTACCCTGACAGACAAAAATACAGCTTTTGATGTCTTGAAGAGATAAGGAATATGAAAAGTATGTAAACCAACCTGATCCAGCTCTCTTTGATGAAGCCAGACTTTCAGCAATGCTACCCCATCGGAAAAAGCCGAGCACTGGGAGCTAATGGCAGACAGAAACTGGAGGTGAGCCCTGGGCAATAAATCTCCCAAAATAGAGCAGTTGTAGTGTGGAGTCGGAGGTTCGCTGTTCTCTGAAACACAAATAAATCAGGAACATTTGATAATCAGAAAAATCTTAACGAAGTTTAGGAAAACTACATGCTCACTGTCAGAATCAGGCTTCTGGCAAAATACAGATTTTTGACTAGTCACATGAAAGTGGTAGAGTTCATTCCAGAAGCTTCATGTAAATCTGCATTATCAGTTCCAAAATGGGTTTTAACACATGCTTTGGATCTTTGTCCTGTTGGAGAAGCCAACCATGTCAAAGTTTCAATCATCTGACCCAAAACGTCACCTTTGGACAACAATCATATGGAGATTTTTTGGTCACAACAGTACCGCAGTGAAAGCATGGCAAGTGGTACATGCTGCCAGTGGTACTAGTGGATTTGACCAGAAAAGTATCATTCTGACCCTCATTGAAAACATTCTGCAATAAATTCAAACTTGTATACCCATTTTAGGTCAAAATGTCCTGAAATTGTATTATTGCCAAACTTGACACAAAAATGGATGGACAGATTGGAACCCATTTGTCAAATTACTGATAATCAGGGGGGGAAAATGTGGTTATTAAATAGATGGGAAAAAATGTTATTCAAACAAATAGCATCTCTACCATCGTGGGAAGCCTGCAGTCCTGTATACCACTCTGTCCTGATGTTGTTCCTCTGGGGGTGGAAACGACTGGGTTTGAAGAACCCAGGAGGCGGGCAGACATGAACACACACAGAGAAGCTAAAAGAGTCTTTGCCTGAAAAAAAAAAACAAACAAAAAAAACAGCAAAAGGTCATCAAAACGCATCTGATCTCAGATAATATATAAACAATGTCATTAAAATATTGGAAGAAATTTGTGTGGTGGGCAGTTCATTTAAAATTATTTACCAGGGGGACTCAGCAGCAGGACCGGTTTGAGTCTGTTCCCATGGAGACAGGAGTAACGCAACTCCCCGACATCAGAGGAGGATTTCAGGTGTTGGGCAAGTCCTGCAAGATACAGGGCCCTTTTCCTTGGATACCTCTGGTTTAAGAAATCTTTTGGGTGCAAAACATCCTAACAGGAAGGAATAAAACAAACAGTTGTCAATAAATCAAGATTTTTATTTCACAACTATAATCAAGTCGGGATCAAACCAACACGGAGGTTTTAAGGGACGGCTTACAGCTGGGATCGTAGCAGCGAGGTCCACCTTGATGTGTGGCTTGACACAGGTGCCAAGGGGGTAGCTCCCGATCAGATCAACGGACGCTGGAGGGGCCATGTGAAACTTTCCCTTTGTGGCTTTGGGCACCAGGAGAAAAGGAACCTTAACTGTTCCAGACAGCCACGACAAATCGCTTACCTGAGCACAGAGTGAGAGATTGTGTGACAAATCTGGTCGCACATGCCTAAGTGTTCAACAAAAAGAATACTCTGTGTCTAACTGTGAAGTCTGTTCATTTCTCAGGACAATACACACCTCAACCTTTGGTGACACCGGCACAGTCTCGAGCAGCTTGGTGACGGTCTTAACGAAGGAGTCGATTTGCTGTTTCCTCCGTTCACTCAGGGAAACCTCCTTCAGCAGCTCCTCCATCTCAAATAAGTACAAAAATGCATAATTATAGCAAAAATAGAAGTAAAATAACAGGAACATCATAAGTTGATGTTGTTTAATACGTAGATCTTAAACATTACATAAAATGACCATTTTTTTTAGACAGTCTTCCAGGCTGATTCAGAGTGAGAGAAACAGGAGAGAAGCCTCTCACCTGCATCTTAAGAAGGCTGCAGTGGAACAGACTTTCGGCTTCTTTTAGGTGATTCAGCTCCTCGGCTGTTGGTGGTCGATATAAATCATTCCGGGATAGTTTCACCGGATGGTAGACCACCTCCTCCTCTTCACTGGATTTCATCCTTTTGGGTTTTTTCGAAGCGCCAAGCTGTTCCTCTTCATCACCATGGGAGAAATCAGGTGGATGCATCTGGAGAACAAACGACAATGAATCAACTTCAACGTGCCGCAACATATAAAGACACAGACGCAGCTCAATAAATTAGGGAACCATGAAAAAGTTTTACTCCAGTAAAACTCAGATGTCTCCCCCACACAAATGCAATTGAAAGAAAAAAATGTATATGAGAAATGTCATATTATGGCCAACACATTTCATAGGGAACACCACTGACTTGAACGTTGTCCAGTAAACGGCGATTCACATCTTTATTGAGGAGGTAACACATAAAAAGCAATAGCTAAAGAGGCTGTTTATTCAGAGATTCCACCTGTAATGATGGGAAGTTGAGTGGAAAGAAAAACTGTGTTCTAAAAAGATGTCCAGTTAATAAAGATAATTAGAGCCTTGAGAGCAATACACTAAATTCTGTATTATATTTTTCTGTTCTGTAAGCCTTAATTATACATGTTAACAGAACTAAAGGCTCACCTTGTGTGTGTTCAATCTATTCATTGTGTTTTACATCCTGAAACAACAACTTTCCAAAATATCCTAATTAAAACGAGGTACTAGCATTGATATCAGCATTTAAAACCTATTCCAGTAAAAAAGTGAAGGTCTGCAGGCGACAAAAATGTGGATCAAATTAGATGATACAAGTCATCGCAGGAAAAAAGGCTAGCTCTCTGCAACAGCACAACACTGACAATTAGCTCCCATGCTACTAAACAGAACCAGACAACTCTCACCTCTACAGGCTCTTCGGTTACTGTCTGCTTCTTTTTCATGTTGTAAAATGTTTCGTCGCAGGAATGAGGTAAACACGTCGTTAAGAAATACAGCTTAACACGGCTTCCTCTTCATCATGGTCTCACATGTGCCAAGGGTTCGTCTAGCGTGCTACATGCGAAAATAGTTCTCTGATTGGCTCAGAGAGACGGTGGAAAATTGCGATTGGCTTTTTCCTGTCAGCATTCACGCCTACGTCAGCAAGGTAGGTTGCACGAGCACCGCTCTTGTGTCAGTGTCTGAGGGAATGTGGCTTTTTACTAAATGATTTCGGACAACACAATGTTTTTACCTTTTCCAAATATAATTATGGTTTTCTGAAAGTTTTATTTGTGTGCCATAAGGCTGTTTCTATTTTCCATCCGAATAAAACATAAATCATAGTTTTTATTTTTGTCAAACTTTGATGTTTAATATCTATATATAATTCGTATTATGGTTGGTTTCTGTCATTACTCATTGGGGCATGTTAATGCGCTAAGTTTCATTATCAGTTTTTACATCTGGCTCTGAAATTGTATTTTGTGTTTCAGAGAAATTAATGTGTTGAAGCCAGACTTTTAGTCTAAAAGCAAGGTCTTCCAAAAGAAAGAAACAACAACTTTATTCAGCCAGGATGGTCACATTGAAACACAACATCTCTCAGTATGGGATTCTGGTGAAAACAGTGGCATAAATGCTTTTGGATAGCTGGAAAGATAGAAAAGTTCCCAACTTTGTCTTATGGACATCAGCCATAAATAAATGTTTGCAAACACCAGAGCTTTTGCTGTTTATTATTTCTTTATTTCACATCGAGAAAATCTTTTAAAACATTGCCAGTGAAACAGAAAATTCTGATTACATGTAGGAATGTATGACTTAAAAACAAAATAAACTTTTATCACTATTTTCTCATAAAGGACAAAATATAACTTGCTTGTATAACATTGAGTTTTTTTTTCATCTTGTCATTAAGATCTAGATTATCTTTCTCCTTAAGCAGTGACAGTCATGTTAACTCTTTCAATCAGCTGTCACCGTTCTTGGTCTGCATTATTGGTGTGACTCGAGGTGTCGAGGCAGCAGCAACCTGGTCGGCTGAATAAATCGGCACAGCGACGTCACTCGGTATCGGCTTCAGATTGGTAGCCTGCGAAGGATAGCTCATTTTGGGAGGAATACTTTTAGCAGCTTGAGAATCCGAGAGAGAAACCCCTTTGGCCAAAATCATCGTGTCGAGCCTCAGTGGGCCAAAGAGCGCATGCCGTTCCTTGTCCTGCTTATGCAGATGGATGCTGTCGTCGATTTTTTTCTGAAGCCTTTCTGGTGATTCTTTGGATATGGTTTTTGACGATGTCTCCACCCTTTTAGATTTCTGCTTAGTCAGTGTTGGCTCCAGTCTGGGTAATCCACAAGGTCTTCTATGTCTGGCGAAGTCATCGACAATCTCATACTCTGGGGAAATGCAATGTTGAGGCAATCGTTTAGGATCCAGCTTTGGTATTGGGTGGAGGTCTTTGCGGTGATATACCAGTGTGGTCTGGCTAGCAACGCTGTCTTTGTCTCCACCTTCTACCTCTACTTCCACCTCCACATTCTTTTTCTCTGACAAAGGTGGCAGAGGTGGCAAAGATACTGGGACTTTTCTTCTAGTAGCTTTGGGGGGCTTTTTCACCGGAAGGATCTTCTTTCTGTCACTTCTTGCTGGGGGACCAGTACTAGAAACAGTAGATGAGAGGTCACTTTCATCCTTCTTGTGCTTTTCTTCAATTTCATCATGCTTTAAAGCCCAGAAAGCCCAGGAAGAACGCCTCGATCGCCTTCGGAAACTTGAGTCTGATGATTCTTGGTCACTACCAACCTCCTGTGAGAAAGACATAGAAGAACATTTAAAGGTTTTCATACCCCTTGAACTATTTTACATTTTTTCACAATATTGCTCCAAACCTTAATTTAGTTTATTGGTATTTTATGTGATAAGCCAAGGTAAAGTAATGGATTGGGTGAAAAGTGGCACATGGATCTCAGCATGTGTAAAAGATAAAAACAAAAAAAGTGTGGAACATTTTGTCTTTGCAGAACAACTCAAGCACAATCAGATGGGATCTAAGAACATTACCTCTTTCATCTTGCCACAGATTTTTAGATTTAGGTTTGAACTTTCTAAAATATGAATTTGCTTTGATTGAAATGATTCTGTAATGACTCTGGCTGTAGGTTTAGAGCTGTTGTACCTCTGGACTGTAAACCTTCTGAAGTTTTTTGTGGCCTCAACCTTCCAGGATTGCACTGTATTTGGGTCCAACCATCTTTCGATCAACTCTGATCAGCTTCCCTGTCCCTCCTAAACACAAAATGCTGCCACCACCATCTTCCGCTATAAAGATGATGTGCTCAGTGGCATTTACTTCTCTACCGATGGAAGCCAAGGCATTTCATTTTGAGCTCACCTTGTTGTATTTATAATGAAATTAATCTCAATACATGCAAAGTCTATTTACTAGATACTTTTGAAGGAAATGTGTAGCACAACACTTTATTTAGGGGCATCAGAGTAAAATCAATTAAAAATTAACAGAATGAACATCATACCTTTCTAATGATGTTTGTGCAAATAAACTTGAAAACCATGTATCATTTTCTTTGTTCTGCCCCATCATCTCCAAACAAATACGCTCAGATCTCTGGCTATACCATCAGAAAACATTAAAAGGGAGTACGAACGCTCCAGCAATGTCTAAGATTTGAACACAAATGTATTTTTGAATGAGCTTTGAAAACAATATTTAAATAAGAGTTACGCAGCCAGTGTACCTGTTGCGAAGTGCAATGAGACTGACTTACAATATTGATTGTAGGCACACATCCTTGGGCCCAACAATCTGGAATAGCAGTCACAGGCTCAAGGTCTTCTGTTGAAGCTAATTCTTCTGGTTCCTCTCCTTGGTCCAGGCACAAGACTTGGCACTCCACAGTCTTAGTGAGGTAGTTCTTGACCCAGGACACGCTGTATGGTACAAGCTTGAACGCAAAGAGCAGCAACATACAGTCATTTTCAAAAAATTAAAATATGTGTTTTGATGAGGCTTGTTGGTCATACTTGAAGCAACTTTTAAAAATAACCGTCAGCCAGGTATCAAGTATATGTTTACATTAAGCCTCCTTCACTCTCCAAAATGGTACTTTGTAATTGTTTTGATGTAATATATAGTTGCTTTGGGTGGAAAAATCATAATAATTAACGGAAATAAAATCTTGAAAACGTCAGTCTGTGTATATTTAATGTAGAAAACGGGTGTGAACTGTTTTAATACGATAAATTAGTTTTTAATTAGTATTTTATTTTTTGAAAATGATATCTAATCTTTTGTCTAATGTGTGGCAGTTAATATCAAGTTGCTGATGAGTTAAATTTAGACAATATGAAGTTTAACCTGTTTTTCAATATATGCTTTATAACAGCCATCCATGATTTGGCCTTGCAGTTCGTCCATTATATCCCCCACTATTTCATCTGCATGGCTCAACATGTCTGTCCAAAGGGGCCGATTGACTTGAGTGGTGTTAACAACTTCCTCCTCCAGCTCCGGCAATGGGGCCTCTTTGACATTTGTCTTTCCTTTTTGCTTATCCTTCTTGCGCATCTGAGCGGGACGTTTCATCTTGACTTAGAGGCTCTTTAAAAATGAAACAAAATCAGAAGGAGACAGTTGGAAATTATCCACATCTACAATATCACTGCGATTTAAACTCACTGTAGCAATATCGAACATCTTGAAAGCAATAAAATTAACAAATGATCCTGGCATGTCAACGTCAGTGTCTGTGTGGAATTGCACATCATCTCTTCGACTGATTCAAGACTTAACAGACGTTTTTCGTTCTTTTATTTTGTTAACAAGAAAATTGCATTATTTAGCTTCAACTATTGATCCAAATTCCTGTTTAAAAACGGCATAATTGGAACTTCTCCCTGTCCACCAAAGTAAGCAATACAACTGCCTTTTGTAGTCCCAAACACCTAATCTTGCTCAGATGATAGTGTCTAATGGATGAATCCAAGTTTTCTCTGAGAGTCATTGTATTTAAGTGCATCTGGAGTATTCTCTGACTGTAAATATTCAGTTGTCACATCACTTTTGTTAAAAAAAAAAATCAAGGGAATGAGATCATTCACCCTTGTAAATGATCTCCTTCATTTCCTGAAGAAGCATTTGTTCTCTGTCCTTCACTTTAAATTCTCCAGGCCAGCCTGTTGTCTCAGTGAACAACACAGATGTATTTGCACCTTCTGGCGGCTCTTTTCCTCACATGTTGCTCGTGAACGAGCGGGTTAAACACGACTCGATCCAACAGTTGTTAATTGACTAACGCCATTTTGTTAAGTGGTGAATAGCCATCGTTTTAGGATGACTAACTACGCCTGATTGAAAAGAAAGCGGTGTATCTTAAATACGAGACTTCGCCCAATAAAAATGTATTTCGACGGATGGAACATTTGTGGAAAGTATTTGAGACGTACCTCGCTATTTTACACGCGGAATAGCTTTTTAAGGCGCTCAGGTACTCGTCACCCACACGATCTATGGTTGCTCGGCAACCCCCATGACGCAGCACGTAGACGTGCGTTGTCTCTATGGCTGCGGAGGACGCGTCAGTAATCCCGTCGCTCGCTTGAAAGCTGTTGTCTTTTGTATGCAGTGTTTTATACTCCAAGATGACAGCCGAGTACAAAGACAAGATTTGAGTGGTCATCAGAAACAAGGGTATGAACAGTGCGTTTTGAGAAAAATGTAAATTGTAGTGTTAATTCATAGTATTTAATAGCAATCCTTGCTAACATTATTAGCATGCTAAACATAGCGTTCACATTTGCTCCGAAGAAGCGACAGTGTTCGTGTATATATCCTAAATTCATACTGCCCATTGTCTTCTGATTATTTATCGTTTTCTTCTACCTGCAGTGAACGTCAGTTAGCGTCAGTATAACCTCGTTGTAGTAGCTCTGCACCATGTTTCACAAGGAAAAGAGCATTCAGCTTAAAAACAGCGCGTCGGCGCTGTACAACAACCTGAGCGTGCTTCGCATCGCTCCCAGACGCCTTACTTATTTCACAGTCGTCCACGCAAACGTTGTGAACATGGTAAGCACGTCCTGGGACGGCCTCAACTACTCCCACCGTCAGCTGCAGTCCAAAGAGCCCAATGTTGCCACAAGCACGTCGCTCATCATGCAGGTCAGGCAATAGAGCAACTTCAGCTGTTTTACCATCTGCTCACAGTTATCAGTCTCTTATGTTTCATACATGGTGTGTGTGAACAGAATGAAAGGCAAAGTTTTCTTAACCATTCTGTCATTGCTTGCCAAACCAACAGACATCTCTGACAAAGTTAAACATTAACATTCAGTGGGCTGAAAAACTGTTCACCTGATGACTGATCTTCTAAGATTTTTAGAACAACTATGTCAGCACAAGAGCCACACATTCAGTTCAACTTGAGTGGCTCCTTTACTAGTAACACATTCTGAGCCCAAGCCCACGTAGTTCACGTTTGATGCGAATAACAATATTTTTGGGACGAGCATAATATTTGGAAAAGCTGTTTGCTCTTAAAATTGTATTTAGCCCTTGTTACTGCCATTTGTGTATGTGGTACATTGACACTTGATGATGCTTCGCCACTCATAACAGACTACATCTGTCATGAGTCTTTTGTGAGTGATATTTAGTCAGAAAGTTTTTTTAGCAGTATAATAATAATTATAATTGACAGAGAGGGAAGAGTCTGTGACTCAGACCTTTCAATTTTAATCAAGTGAACTTTCTCACTACAGGCTGCTTTCTGTGCTTTACCCTCTCGTGATTTGCTGGTGGTGTCTTCCCAAAAAGGCATCCAGGTAAAGTTATTCTCCATCACTGGCGGGAATTTTTTTTGCGCGACATGTTAGATACACATCGCAAAAAATGTTCCTCTTGACAGCATATTTTCTCCATAACAAATCTGTTGCATAGATGTATGAATCTGACGGCTCGATCATGGTGTACTGGCATGCTCTGGACACGCCGGAAGAACCTACAGGTAAAACATACATAATACACATTCTGTTCGTCCATCCACCCATTAATTAGTGTGAGGTTAATTTGCACAGGAGAAGAATGCAATAACCTAAGCGGACATAACACAAGCACACGTTTTAATTATTGAAAATGCATACAAACTGGATGCATTTCCAAAATACAAAAACAACTAAAACCTGGAAGTGCACTGATAATTTGGTCCCCCATTTTCATAATTTTGGGAAATCTGTGATTGGCTGACACTTAAATGTGAAGCTGAACTTATCCACCGATCCTGTCTACCTTCGCAAAGGTCCACAAAGGTCTAAAATTCAATCGCTATCCTCTATTGCTCTGCCCCGCAGGCCATGTCTGCATGTTTGTAGTGACTTTCTTGCTACATTTTAATTACTACGTTTACTTCAGATCAAGTGTACTAACCAGGCTGAATTCTGTCCCAGCACATGCAGTGTTTGCTCGAGGAATATCAGCTGTCTCTGACAATTACATATGTGTTGGTGAGTACAAATTAAATATGTATTTTAGTACAAATGACCAAATTATTTAAACTGGTGATGTTGTTATCCAGGAGTTTCATCGGGGGCAGTTCTGGTGTTTGATGTTCCCTCTAAAGGGAGCAACATTACCCTGTCTGAGGTATTGGAGGAGCACAAAGAAGCCATCACTGATATTGCTTCAGAGTGTTCCGGCAGCCAGGTACATTGTGTATTTTTTTAAACTTTGCAATTGTGTTATTTAGGGATTGCTTCCACAAGTAATATTACCTAAAATAATTATATAGTACCAAATGGACTATTTGAGAAGGGACAAATTGGATAATCCGTCCGGTTTGCTGTCTTCATCCATTTAGGAGTGCTTAGCTAATCTGGTCACTGCAGATGACGGCGGGAACATGTGTGTGTGGAAGTCTGGAGAGGAATTTCAACTCCTTAACAAGATCCCTGGTTTGGAGTAATACCCTAAATGCTTTTATTCTTTTTTAATTCAAATTTTTACACACAACTTAGCTAAATTAAAGTCTTGTAATGAAAACCCAACTGTAAGAATTTATAACTTGTCTTTCATTGCTGCCGCCCTCACCCTCTTTTTCTCTTTTTTTTTTAACTGATTTGTTGTTTGTTACTTTTGGTCTTCAGTTATTTTAGCCTGTCCACTTTCTTTTGCTTTTGTACCATAATATCTGCTTGCTTTATTTTTCATTTCTAAGTGATATCAATCTTTTGTTTTTCACTCCTCCCTCAGCATAACCTGCTCATCTGTCAAGCTGTGGAAAGGCACAGTGTTGGCGGGCTATGGCACGGGTCAGATCCATCTCTACGAAGCGGTGACGGGAATTCTTCATGCTGAGATCAACGCTCACGCTCGCTGGATCTACTCTCTGGACATCGCTCCCTTTTCTGGTCTGGTAAGTTGTTATCAACCAAATATCCCGCATGAGATGTACACTTGAAGTGAAAACAGAACAAACAATATGAACACCTTTAAACGGTCACGTTTTCTTGTGCATAAATTTGGCATGGGCCAGTGTAAGAGTCTACTTGTTGATAACCTTGAGTAAAATTGTGCTACAGTATTTAAAAGAAAACTTAACACAAAACTGTCGGCTCTGCAGAGGTAGAGCCGACAGTTTGTGGTGCTGTACTTGCATAAAATAGCGATTATTATTGCATGACTTTGTGTTTTTGTGTGTGTTATGATGTAAAGCACTTTGAAATGCCTTGCTGCTGAAATGTGCCATACACATAAAATTAGATTGCTTTTGATTGATGGCGGGCAGGAAAAGTTCAGAAGTCATTCCACCGGCTTTACTCAAACATCCTCTGTATTTGGTTTAGCTTCTGTCTGCTGCTGAGGATTCCTTTGTCAGGGTTTGGCACCTGGCTATTACAGCAGAAACCAACAGTGTGGAGGTAACTGATCAGTATGCAAACTGCACTACTATCTAGTGATGGGTTTTTATTTATTCAATCTGGGCATTAATGTCTTCAATTTTGGGCATTTTAACTTTGCATTTTCACTGTTTTTTATATATATATTTTAAAGGTTTTAATCAGCTTCAAGCCACACAAGATAAAATTTAGACAGACAAGCTCAGATATATATCTACACACCACAAATGTTTGCTTACAAGATCCACCTTTGACACACTGACGGTTTTATGTAGTGGATGGATCATTAAGAGCCCAAAATAAATATGACGCTCATGCCCATTTTGATGCTATATAAACTTCTGAACAGAACTGTAAATAAGAACTGTTTTCATTTACTGTTCACTTGGTTAAATCTGTTGTCCTGTATTTTCTTCTGTATTTTCTGTGAACCAGAAACTAACTTTGTTTTTCTTACATCTTTGCAGATCGCCCACTTACACAATGAGTGTGTGACAGATACACAGATTTGTGGTGCTAAATTCTGTGATGGAGATGGTTATGCTTTTGCAGTGACAGGTTATGATCTGAGTGAAATCATACGGTATGTACAGTCGTAGTTCTTTGTCATGTGTGAAGCTAAGGGCGAAAATGTGAATTTAAGATTTAGTACTTTTATATAAAGTGTACATTAAACATGAAGTTTCCAATAGGGAACATTTTGTGATTTTTTTTTCTGTGTTTGCCTTTATAAATATCTGAAGCAGATTTTAAATGACTAAGTAATGTAAAGAATTTTAACATTTTGTGTCTATTTTATGTAGAAAGTTATATAAGTGCAGTTTAGTTGATTGTTTACAAAGGCAATATTAAATGCTTGAAGATTGATTTTGTGTTTTGGCTTTTGTATCCATTTCAGCATGTAAGCAGTAGAGGGCGCTCTGGGGCAAATATGTGTAGGTCAGTGTTATTGTAATTCATACAAAATCCACTAGAAGGCACGGTAGAGTTGTATAAAAAAATCTACTTTAGCCAAATGAAAGACTCTACATTGGGGCTGGCTAAAGTGGAGTCTGCATGTGTGCAGATCTCAACAGATACACGTCAGATATCAGTAAGTGTGGGCAGATCACAAAGGAAGGGTGGGAGGTTCATACTCTTTCTTTTCATTTTGCACTTTCATTTGTGAACCATCCAGCCATTTTCAATATTATTATTATGGTACATTCATTTTATGACCATTGTTTGAAAATGATACCTCTCAATCAGTTATATAATCAAATTACAAATATCTGTAGATTTTTCATTCAGAATTCTTGGATGACTGAGAAAAGTCCTCTCCACCCAAGCTCCACTTTAAGCTTGTGTCCTATACCACAGGACTGGAGCTTGAGGGTGCTGCAAAGGATCCTAGCTTAGCTTAGCTGACGGCACTCTTATGGGCCAAGGTCTTGGAGTTTGTTTCTAGAATCTACTGTACCCAGTTCTCATGTTTGGGGTTTACAGCTCAAAGAGCACCAATGACCACTGGTAGTGCCGAGGCCTTGACTTTTCCTGTTTCTACTTCATAGTACTTTTGTTTAGGATTCGCACATCTGTCACTATTGCATTCTTTGCATGTGAACTTTTCCTGACTGTATTTTGGACCCAGTTTTTATGTGCTGTACTATTTCAGGGGCATCTTTGCATAGCTTGCATCCTGTCTGGCATGGTACTTTGACCTATTGCTCTTGTGCTGCAGAGTTGTTCCTGTGACGCCTTAATTGGTGCCCCTGTATTGTCCTTTAAGCAAGCCTTATTCAAGCCATTGATAAACCTCCTTGATATCAGCCACATCTTAACTTATCATTAGCATGCACCATGTAGGGCTTGTCTTTCCAAGATGTTTCCCTATGGTCCTAAATTGGATTCCTGCTGCCTGAGACATTCACTTAGCAAATCATCACTGGGAGTCATCTTGGTGAGGTATTCTAAAATCTTTGTTGATTCATGCTGGATGGTGCTTTTAATGCTCAATAGATTTCTGTCTCAGTCCTTACTAGACATCATTCCATATCTTAAAATTGAGCGACAGACATGAACGATGCCATGTGGGCTCAGACATTTCCCAAATTTCCAAGACAATCTAATAGGAAGGGAGCTACTTTACCAGGACACACATGGTTGTGAAGTGAGAATATTGAACTGCTGGATTGCTACCAAAAGAGAATAATATGGAAGAAAATACTTTTGTAACCTTAGATAAGGATTGGCTTTGCTGTCATCACAGTGCTTCATCAGGTAACCAGGCATCAGCATCTCTTCTCTTTGAGACAAGATAAGAATCAGCTCAGGTAGGTGTCCTGTTGATTACGCATTAAATCCCAGAGTTCTAGTCTTTTCTGGTTTGCAGTCAACACAAAACATCAGCTGACGGGGCTGTTTTGAACCCACACACATGGCAAGTTATGTAACCTACATTTTGTTGGTGTCAAGTGACAGTGATGCTACCGATTTGGACATTAACCACTGCGACATTGACACACATGCCTTTTATGGAGTCAATAATTTTGAGTTTGTAATGTGTCAAGCTGACTGGAACGGACGAAAGTGTCAATATGCCGGACCCAATCGGATTGACACTGATATTACATAACTAACTGGAACAGTAGAGAGTGACACAAAGATAGGTAAAAATAAAATAAATAACAGGAAGCAAATAACTAAGATAGCTGTCCTGAAGCATACGCAAAGTCACGTTGGAATGGCAAGAAAATAAAACTTAAGTTTCTCATATTGTGAACATAGACAGACAACAGCAGTCATGTAATCCTCGTTAACTGTGTCAAAGGTGCTATGTGGCTCGATCTGGTCCGATGCACAGCCTCAGGGCCACTCATGCTAGGCACTGCCACAGAAGTTGTCAATATCTGGCTCTTAGGTGTTTGACACAGCTGAGCACACAATAGTGGGAAGATCAAACCTCAATACAGACTGTTCTCAGATGTTCTTTGTGAAACTTTGTTAAATGTATATGCTCATGTTTCAAATTAAAATGAAACCTAAGAAATATCCTCACAACAAATTTAATTACATGATATTGGAATGATGTGACTTTTTTTCAGACAAATAAATTATAATGGTAATGCAAGCAACTTGATTAGTAAATATAGTCTGCTTGTTTGAATCCAAATGCAGAATTAATATTGAAAAACTTCATATATTTGAACATTAATGAAGCATCATGAAGATTTAGGAATGGAATAAACAGATCAGGGATAAAGTTGTGAAGAAAATGTAAGCAAAAGAGTGCTGTTTAAAACAAAAGAGCATTGTCCAATATATGATATAAATATGGAACTTATACTGCAAAAAGGAGACCCCACTGAAAGGCCATGCAAGGACATCAATAAGAGAAGCTCTCAAGAGACCCACAGTTACGAACGAGGAACTGAAACAAACCACAGCTCAGTTTTTCTTCAACTTGGATACAAAAAGTGCTCAGAGTTGATGAAGTGATGGCTAAAGCTAAATAGAGGGCAAAACTGGAAGAAAAACGGTTAAAGGTGGTGTTTGGACTTCACGAACAAAAGTGGCTTGTGATGTCCAAAAAGACTCTAGCTGGTTCTGATCGAGGCTGGTCTGCATTCACACTAGAAACAAACTGCACCGTAGTCTGTTACTTGGTTCACACCAGGATTCACTTGAATGTATTTACAGCTTCACAAATGGTCCGGACCAACAGGGGAATCAAACTCTGGTTTATTTAAAGTGAAAAAATGTGTCAGTTGCGAATACACCCTTGCACCTTACAGCTGTAATTGCAGTTGTAGATGGTTCTATAAAATGTTGCCTTGGTTGAGCTGATATTAACTTCAGGCCACAAAGATTTTCATTTGCAAATATTATTTCAAACTGTGGATTCTTTTCCTTTCATTTCAGAAGTATGTACTAGTTCAGATAAGTCCCAATGAAGCACTTTAAAGATTTTGTAAAGCTCAATCTATGTATCCCATAAAGAAAGTCCCAGGGAAGAGTTTGCTATGCACAATGCTCATTTAACTTTACACAAGACATAATGGAACCAGCTGGACAGAAATTGCTGTTAATGGACTTTCCGACAGTCTTAAGACAATAATAAATGCAATAAAATCCAAATCTTTAGTAATCTTGTTAAGTATAAGTATTTGAATTTTGTCTTAATTTCTTACATTTCTTTCTTTTTTTAAATTTTATTTTCAAAGCAAACATCCAACTAGACAAGTTTGTTCAGTGAGCTTTCTCAAACTGTCACGAGGTTTCAACCTAACCTTCAGGATTAAATTCCACATCCGAAAACAAGTTTATCCATCCAGACATAATTAAGATCACATAGATCCTAGGTATGGTTTCAACATGTTCTTGTGTCTTAATATGTTAACTATGACATGGCTTTCCTATAATAAGTGTGTGTGTGTATTTGTTTTTTTCATTCGTCTTGTGGAGAAAGACCACGCCATTGTCTACCCAGCTTTGTTGCAGCTGGCGGGGCCTTTGGCTCTAAGCCTGTCGGGTTAGAAAATCGACAAGTGGGATAAACAACCTAAAGCTTTTCCAGCTTGCAGTGACAGACACACCGCCCGTCTGACAAAGTAATTGGTGAACAAGTGGCTGAAAAATATCTTGCATAAATAGATGTTCTATTTGAGACACACCAAAAGTCCAAAGGGGAACTATGTAAAACTGAAAGAGAAAAAATTGCTGTCTAATGGACTTTCAGACAGTCTTAAGACAAATAATAAATACAATAAAATCAAAATCTTCACAAAATTACATTTGCTTAATTGTTTTTGTTTAGCTTAATTGTATTATATTAGCAAGATTTTGGGGCATTTTAAATGTACTCTAGTCAGAACGCAAAGAGGGAGCCTGCGACATCCGAGGTTTAAAATCGTCATGATCATTGCAAAAATGTATTCATGCAGCTTAAGTCTTTCCATATTCCATGGCGATGTCATGTGAAACCTTCTTCTTCATTTTATTTACAACTTTGGGATTTTATGTCGTGGACCAAGTGACATGGCAATCAATTGTGACGTGGGAGGAAAATGAAACATAGTTTAACATTTTTTTAAAAAGTTCAAGGAGGATGAATGTTTCCTTTTAGAAAGAAGTGTACATGACTAAACATTGAAAAGACAATGTAACCTCCTAATATTTTCTTCTGATACTGTATTCTTTGCTACACATTCTGTTTGTACTACTTTTAGATTATTTTAACTGTCTTAACTGTGAAGATTATTTAAGAACTCACTCAACTTTTTCTCTGCTTTGTTTCTGACTGGTGATTGATAAGGTGCTGATACGCTTTGTGGGCCTATGTAAAAGTACTTCAGCAGAGAACCTAAAAAACTATTACTTTTCAGGTTCGGTTATTTTGCAATAAATAGGGTAAGCTACAGTAATTTTAAATATTTTCAGTGATTGTCCAACAGTAAGCAGTACAAAATGAAGAAATATACCACATCCTAACAAGATGTGGTATAACAAGAATGACAAGCATGAACACAAGATTGTGCAAACATGACTCCATCTGTGGGTTTATAATTACTGGAATATGGAATGACTTGAGAGACCCATTCAGTTTGGGTTCCCACAAACGTAGACTATCTACAAATATGGGTGGAGACAAGGTGCAACTGAATAGTTTTGTTTCACTGCAATGGGCCGGATTATAGTGGAGCTGGAGTAACCTGTGCTGCTGCACCACCTGCGTCCCACGGATGTGTCACTGAAAGCCACATCAATGTGTCCCGTTCTATCCGGTCAAGAGTGTGTCAGATTTTATTTCTCAATCTATAATTTGTTATGGTACTGACAAAGTTTTGATATGTCACACTTTTTATCAAATGACTGGTAATATGGAGCACATCAGGTACTGTAGTTTCCATAAGTCTTGTTGTTTCTGAAATAATGAATTATTTAAATATTGTACATTTTTTTATCTGAAGAAATGGGTTCACCAGTTTTTGTTCTGCAAGTATCCCCTAAACAAAATAAATGAAAATCTAAAATACCCCAAATCCAGAGATAAATTAATTATATGAAGCGAGTACACATCTAATATCTATGGATTATTTTGTACTAAGAAATTGACTTTTGCAGTTTTAATAGCTTTCAAAGCAAATTGTAGCAAAAATATGAATTTCCACCCAACTTTTTAGAATTTTTTGTCATTCTAGAGGAAAGTAGCACACTATGCTGAAAACAATGTATTATTTTTCATCCACTTCATAAACATGTTATTTTTTTCTAATACAATACCTATATATTTTATTGACATTTGTGATTGTGACATGGAAGTCGCTATCTGTGGCAAGCCAATGTTCCTAATGAATACAAAGAGCAGTCATTTTAAATACATTAAAAAAATGAACATAGAGTACACAATAAACTGACTGAACAATATTCAGCTATGATTAATAGGTCTGTCAAGACCTTTCCACATAACCACCTACTCCCCAACACACATACACACGCAAAGATCCACACATACCTCGCATAAACCCAGCAGCATCATTTAGACAGCGTGGACAGGCAATGAGACTTAACTGCATTAGATTAAAGTAAAATAAACATGATCAGGCATTGCCATCTGCCCTGGAAAGGCATGGTTGCCTAGCACAGGACACTGTTTGATTTGACTGATGTTGATGCACTGATGGAGGAGTGTGGGTTTCTCTTTGTGTGTCCAGTAAGTACAGATGACACAAAACGCATGGTGATGGATTCATTTTCCTGACCGATTTCCGAGTAGTCGGCATCTCAGATCTAGATGAATCCAACGCCGCCTCTGTTTGCATCTGATATTGTGCTCATATACTTTCCTATAAGTAAAGTTAAGAAAATGTTTTCTGTTTTATAACTGAATTCAATGAATTATAAGATTAATGCACAACATCAATCAATTCCCTCATATCTTTTCAAACTTTTGTAAATAAAACCTTTAGTTATGCAAAAACAAACAACAACAAAACAATAAAGCTTTATCTTAGATGAAAGATCTATTGTTTATTGTAATTTTCTCATTAATGCATGTGTTGGGGTGAGACAGTCAGCGAGTATCAAAATGGAGTCAGAACAATAATGACAGCAATATCCTGCAAGCCTTATCACGATGCTCTGTCAGTGAGACTGCTAATTTAGCTAATATGAAAGAGATGAATGGGCATCTTCAGGGCACAACATTATTTCAAAACACAAAAACATTTCCGTCAGATGCCAGTCTGTGTTTTTCTTTGTACAGGCTAGAACAAACTGTGGTTGCAGCAGAAAGCGAGTTTCTCCTGATCGCTGTGTTTATGTGCATGTTACCTGTTGAGTGAGCATATGATATGTTCACAATATCTACCAGAGACCACTGGTTAGCAAAATGTCAGCGCACATTTAAAAAAAAAAAGAAAAGACCTTTGTCATACCAGGGTGTGTGGATTGGGTAAGAAAGCGCAAAGTGTAGAGAAAACTGAGAATTAACCTTACAGAAAGAAGCCAGTGTCACGCTTTAAACCTGGCAAGTTTTGGTCTCTCGAGAGCATTTCCGAGCCAAAGTCATGCTGAGGACAACTCCTGCCGGCCATGTTATGAGGCATACCAGTTCGATCGCTTTTTGACCCAAATAATAAATTACTGAATGACACAACAGGATCACATGAGTGCAGATAGGCATCTGGCCTCGGTGAAATTCAAAGTGAGCATCAGGACGGGGAAGAAATGTGATTTAAGTTTCTTTGAACGTGGCATGGTTGTTGATGCCAGACAGGTTGGTCTGAGTATTTTTAAAAACCGCCGATCCACTGGGATTTTGAAACACAGCCGTTCCTTGAATATCCTGAGGACTGTTTCAAAAGAGAAAATATTTACTAAATGACAGTTGTTTGTATGAAAATGCATTGTTTATGTCAGATGCAACCACAGTCCAGTGAAGCTATATCTTAAAAGAAAGACCAAAGCTTCTGGTAGGAGGATGATCAGAAAAGATTTAAAAACTCCTAAAACTAACCAAGTTTTATATAGTTGTATAAAAAAGTTAAACTCAGAAAACAGGTTCGGTTTAAAATGTTTAAAATGTCAGCGGACATTTTGAAAGTAAAAAAAAAAACAACAGACTATTAGGCAGAGGAAGCAGCTGCTGTGAATCTAGTCTTGTTTATTAACTTAAAGACGTGTCCCTGCCAGCTGGACTGTCAGCCAGGACACAGTAAATGATATGTGATTAAACACAAACTGGGAAATGGAGCGAAAGTACAAACACAGCGATCCATTCATTTGTCCTGAGAAAACTATGCGCTGTCAGAGAAAAATGCCGTGACCCACACACCCGTCCATTAAGGATGGTCACTCTCTGACTGCATGTCTGCTTGAATGTACTGAGGAAAAAGAAGAAAGAAGTTGAGCTATTAGCAAAAGTCAAAGAGAACAGTGACACGGAGGTCTCCATGTACCTGGACGACTGAAAGAGGTTTCCTGTTTTTGTCACTTACAGTGAAAAAAACCAAAACAATATGAGCGCAGCCGTGTTTTATTTGTGAGCACTTTGAGGAAACCAAATTGCTGAGCCGATGTCATATGTGAGATGCATATTCCTTTTCAGCATATACAAATGAGCATATACAGGGCTTTGATACCGTCTAAGAGCATCATAATTGTACTCCTTATGTCGATCATAAGGAAGAGAAGAACAACCTATTCATTAGTGTAAAACCAAGGAACTGGAAGCCCTCTGGATCAAGTTCCAAACCTCCCGTTCCCTGCTCAGCGTCATAAGTTGCGTAAACAAGAGCCGCACAGAGAGATGAGGAAAGAAGGACTGGAGGAAGTTGAGAAACACATCAGAGTTTTTCTGGAAAATGCGGCCAAAAGATGGCAGGGCAGCGGTAGCTGTGTTTCCATGGCGACCCAAATGCGCAGTTGGTAAAGTGACGCCGCTCGGGAGTATTACGTGGCATCAGTGCTGACATGAGGCTCGTGTGCCAAAGCCCAGCCAGCAGCATGGAGCACACGCCCGCATCTATTCATAGACACCCTGGGGAGCCACAGGGAGTCCTGATAGTGGGCCAGAGGTCCAAAGAGCCCAACTGGCCACAGTGTGCGTAGCACCCCTTGACTGAGTCTATGGATGCTTGGAGAGACGAAGGGATTAGCTCTTGGAAGGGCTTATATGACAGTTTCTTTGATCTTTGTCCATTTTGACAAATTGTCACCTGGCCCTTCAGTCACCAAAGTGAATTGCATAAGTTCTAGTATCTGTAGTCTCAAATTAAACAAACACATAAACAAAGTTTTCATATGTGCATGGGCATTCAATTTAAGACAAGTAAGTCTTCCCTCTTTTTAAAAAAAAAACTACCTCAGTGCCTACCAGTGCGTTATATGGCCGTGCCCCAGCGCAGAAGATGCATTGTTAAAGTATTTAAATGAAAACATCTTAACAACACAGTATATTCATTGGCTACAGCCATCTTAAAGGGACAAAGAAAAAACTTTCTCAAACTCTGACCCGTATGCATGCTTGTTGTGGAGTCAAGAGAAACAGGGAATTGAAGCAACGCTGCATCATTATTCCTCTCAGTCATATAATTTTATTTTATATCAAACTTTAATAATAGATCGGCTTTATCATAAGCATTCGAAACATCACTGCTATTTATGCCTGGTGATCCAACGTTGTCTGTAAGGATCTTAAAAAAAAACTAAACAAACACAATTCTATAAGCCAACTTAAATCTTAAATTAAGATCTACACATTTTCTCACCATTACATTCCTAACCCCAAGGGAAAGTTTACATTTGGAAATCAAGTTCCAGAGTCTGAAGAGGGAGTGGAGAAGGACAGAATCCATGTCGCTTTAAATCCAGTGTGAGGTTTAAAAGTCAGTGCTGACTTTTCACACAGTCCACAGTCCAATCAGTCTTCAACTAAGAAACTTTTCAATCTCGTCATTCTTTCTTCTGTGGAAAAGCTTTGTGAATATACTGATTTCATGTTCCAACAAGACTTGGCACATACTCAAACTGGCCAGAGCACCAAAAGCTGATTTAGTGACTATGGTGTTTCTGTCAGCTGTATTGGCCAGCATGCTCTGCTGACCTGAACCCCATGAAGAGGCTATGGTGTACTGTTAACAGGAAGATAATACACCAGACCTGGCAACATGGATGACCTGAAGCAACCTGGGTATGTGCCTCCGTAGAATCACAGTTTCATGCCACACTGATGAAATAATTCATATAAAAGTAGGTAGGCCCAACCAGATACTGACTGCATAGAAATTAACATACTTAATATATATATATATATATATATATATATATATATATATATATATATATATATATATATATATATATATATATATATATATATATATATATATATATATATATATATATAATTATTTATTATTTTTTTTATTCACATAATGTAATATTTAAATTTCCTGAAACACTGAATGTTGGGTTTTCGTTATCTGTTAGTCACAAATGAAAAATTTACAAAAAATAAAGGCTTAACAATTTTTACTGTAGGTGCAATGACAAATGTACAAAATAAATAATTTTCAGCTTCTGAAATGAGTGACAACATTTTCAGGATTATCTAGATGTTCCTGTATAGAGATGTACTGTGAGTGTTACCAGTTTCTTGGTGCATGCCAGCTAAAACTGTTAAGCAGAAGCACTATTGTGAATGGTAGTGAAAAGAAACTATTAGTCACTAGTCACTCTTTAGCGGCATGTTGGGACTCTATCACCAACTTGTCTACCAGGTTTGCTAGGCTATGCTTGACCTCTTTAACAATCTGTCTAGAAAGTAAAAGATAAGGCGTTGGAAGGAAAAACTTCTTCCAATGACTTTTTGCTGGGATAATAGACAATCTCCAGTGGAACTCCTTACTCACTGATATCATTAAAGAATGATGTGTCCTATGGATTTACTTATCTCTTAGCTGTATTGATCGCACGTAAATCAGACCAGACAAGACAAAACTAATTTCCCTTAACAACCATGGCAATATTTGAATAAATAGAAAATAATTTAACTGGTGTTTCTACCAGTTGGTATCTACATATAATAATAAAGACTCTGTGACTCGTTGCTGCAACTCTCTGACTGTGTATTTTTTATCAACTTCCCCAACTGTGTAGCCATTTCTACACTTAGAAGGTTCATTTAAAATGGATTCTGTCAATATTTTTATTGAATTGTTATTGCTATTAACACAAACTTCACATGGACATTTCACAATTGTGGTTCTTTGTGTTTAGCAGTAAAAGTATTTGAGAAATGTTTCAACCCCAACTTCTATGTCGGTTTACTGTCATCACAATGTCCAGAGGGTGGTCAAGTCGGCAAGAAGGCCTGAACCATCAGGTCAGAGACTCTTTTGTGCCAAGCTCAATTGGTGCAACAATAATACAGCTTTGTTTGGGAGATCAGGCAGAAGAAAAACAGAGGCTCCATGCCAAAAAGAGACCCATTGTAGTGTCAGCACCCTAAGTTAGACAGCATTGTGGTCATTTAATGGCCTGTGTCAAAGGCCATTGTGCTTTGCCACAATGGAGGTTCAGATGTTCTGAGTGAAAATTGATCTGAGCTGGTCAAAGATTGGATTTATCTGTGATCTGTGTCAACGTCTGTGATCGATTTGGCAGCAGATTATTTGTTTCTGCACATTTGGACGAGCTGGAAGTGCAACACCTAAAACAGGCCATATGTATCCGTATAAATTTAGCTGATATGGGCCTTTTATAACCACTGGGATCAGCAGTTTACTCCTCTTGTAAAAAGAGAAAGAGTGAGGCCTGAGCCACGTGGATCCCTCATTGTACCTCTATATTGTCCCTGTGTGGCTCTATCAATAGTGCTATTGCCGTGTCCACAGGCAAGAGAAAAGTGCTGCAGATGACACTTTGAGATAAAAGCTGGGAGCACCTATGTTGTGAAATGAAGAAGAGTGGAGAAACTGAGCATAGCAAATGTTCAGAAGCAAACAATGGCACTGTCGGTGATGTGTCCTTTGAGCTGCAGTTGTCAGCATAATTTTGCTTGAAGTGCTTATCCAAAACTGATACATGACGACAGCATATTCCGGTGCTTATCCACCACTTGTGGGTGTGCGCCCGAGTGTACATGAGATGATTCTGTGCTTGGTGGCCACAGCTCGGGGCGGTTGCCAAGAGCCTGCATCCATGCTGACACTGAAGCAAGCCTGGACAGGTTGTTCCATTACTGCTTTAATCATTTGGCTGCAAATGGGTTATAGGGAATTGCAGAGAGACAGATATGTATGCACATTCAAAAGAAAAAGAATGAATTAGGACGGACTTCTGTTCCTGTTATTACTCCCCCAAATCTATTGCTGATGGACTCAGTAAAAGTTTATAGATTAGAAATCTTAAGCCTTCCAAGCCACATTAATGAAAATTGTTGTAATGATGCTTTTCTAAAGCTATATTTAGCAAAAAGATAAACTCAGTCAATTATTTACGCAAGAATGTTTCTAGACTTACACATCTGGAAGTAACTAGTACTGTTGCAAGCAGAGGAGTTTATGGCAGACTTCTGCTTCTACTTTGCCAGCGGATGTCGAAATATTGCAGCTGTTGCTGTTCTTTTTTCCCCTTGTCGTGTATTTATTGTGCTGGTCTGTCTGCACAGCATTAAGATCTCTATTGCCAGCAAGTTCCAATTGTGCTCTCTTCAAAATAAAAGGAAAGCCAGCCGCAGACAATAAGTCTTAATTTGATGTTTCTCTATTGGCAAATTCGAATGAGTTATGATGCATCTATCATATGGGTAAAAAAAAAATTACGAGAAACAGTCTGAAATACTTTTGGAAATCATAAGCTAGACGTACTGCTGAAGACAGACTGCGGATTAATATTTTCCGCTTGAGACTCCTTTAAGTCTTTGCTCAATAAAAGTTTTAGTTGGTGACCCCCCACAGGGTGAAAACACCTCTATGGATCTGATCTATATCCATGCAGTTTCAAAATGTCCTATCAGCTTTGGCAATAATGAAACATTGGTGAAGGGCTTAAGTTAATTGCAATTGGTTAGCATCCAGCCGCCTTGCATAAACAGCCTGTCTTGATTGGACATGATAAAGTATGAGCATAAAAGCTGTAGATAAATGCCTAAGTCCTAAAGTGACTCAGTGTAAAAAAATGATCATATTTTTGTACCTATTCCCTAAAACGTGTGAGATTCAAAATTTGCCAGATGGCTTATTGTCACATCCAGTCTCCATTCATGAGATGTGCAACCCGATTCTGTTGACCCTCTCCCCCAAGAGCATGAAAAGCCCATTCAACAAAACCTTAACTTTAGATTAAATGTATTATTATATAAATAAATTAAATCGTAGACTTGCTTATGGTGAATCCGTTTAAAACAAGAGTTTCACTTATTGAATAAATTACCCTTTTTGGGGGAGGGGTTGATAATATTTTTAGACGTGTCGATATGAAACAGAACTGTAAATGCATGCAGGGTTCAGTCTATGGATGAACACGGCAGTGATCGTCAGAGTCACCCAATGATCGAGCACCACACGATGCTCCTCATCACCAGCTTCCATAGGAAGCTCGGCGCAAATTGAGCCGCCTCGCGTCTGCGCACACCGTCCCGGCTCGGCAGCGGCTGGGCTGCACTTTATGAATGGATGGGTGTGGCGAGAGTGTCCGTAACGAGGCCGTCGTCACCGCGCTTGTTGATAGGCTAACGGCGTGCTGCGAGTGAAGGATGGTCCGGGAGTGAAAGGCAGCTGCGCCTCCGCCACGGAGGGTCACAAGAGACAACGAAGGGAAAGAGGGAACGGAGAGGAGAGGAGAGGAGAGGAGCGGAGCGGAGCGGAGAGAGCGCAGCGTCTTCAAACTTCTGGGCGACGATCCGGTGAGGACACAAACAAAGGGTGCGCCGAAACAGAGCGCGAGACGAGTTTTTTGTGTGTTTTTTTTACTTTACTTTGATGCGCGCGCTCACTTTACATGCAACGTCCCGAAAGCGTAAATCATGTGATGGTAAAAATCCTCTAGTCCGCCGTGTGTATGCGTGTGTGTGTGTGCGTGAGTGTGTGCGTGCGTGTGCGTGCGTCTACATCGGATCGATGGTTCGGGTTTAGGTCGGATTGTGTGCTGCAGGCGGCTAATGCGGAGTGAAAACTGGCAGACAAAAGAAAGTCGATGCGAGGTCTCCCCTCCACCCGGTGCGATCCCTCCTTGTAGGTGTGACGGGAGCAACAAAGGGACGCGCAGCAAACTCGCATCAGGACCACAAGCGGGACAAGTCGACGCAGACGGAGCGCACAATAGCGGCGGGGCGGAGTGTCAGAGGCTTGCAAACAACAGTGCGTCTGCGGGTTTTGCAATATGCACCAGGATTCGTGTAATTACCCTCCACCCGGCGTCTCTCGGCTACAGAAGTCGGGGATAATTTTTTTTCTCTCCTGCCAGCGCCGGCAGATCTTAACCCGACAAGAAGCTGAACCGATAATTTGAAGACTTTTTTTTTCTACAAGTCGGGGCTAAAGCCAGAGAGAGAGAGAGAGAGAGAGAGAGAGAGAGAGAGAGAGAGAGAAGAGAGAGAGAGAGAGAGAGAGAAACGCTGCAAGTGTAACAATATGTGAGTTTTGATCTTTGATGCTGTCATCTTAGGCGGGACAGCGTTGTTTAGATCAAATGTATGAAGCGACCTCGTTTGTTTGTCGGTTGCAGTTTAATAGGGAGAGGCGAGGGACGAGCGCTGCTCAGAGTCAACTGGGGAGATCAGAGCAGAGAAGAGGTGTGAACTCAGAGAGGACGTCAAGAACACAGAGGCTCATGCGTTGAAAGGTAGGAGACACCGTGCAGGACTTGTGAATTAATCTTTATGCTCTGAAAAAAAAAATCTGCAGGATAGAGCAGATTACATGTGGACAGACAGCGAGGGGGGTTGCATAACGGTTCAGTTGGGGCTATTCAGCTGCTCTGCACTATATGGACAAAAACCCTCACTCAGGACCTGCATGATAATCCCACTGGTTTTTAAAGTTCTGCTCCACAATGATTGATCTCCCAGCAAAGCCTGTAGGCGCTTCAGGGTTTGGCTAATGGTCTAACTTAAGAGTTTTTATTTTGTTTTTATGGCAGTTTGCAAAAATAGCACGGGTGTATCGCTTGAAATTAATCCAAGATAAAAAGCTGGATACAAGTGATAGTAAACGTGGGGAAGTTGTGAGCAGGGATCGTTTTAACGTTTGGAAAATGTCTACGGAGAACCAAAAGTGCCACAATTTAAAGCAATCACTTTCATGTTTATTTGGTCAAGTGACTAAATATATCCATAAATAACACTATTCAATACAGAGACAGATTATCCACTAAGAAGACGCCTGTTTAAAGAACATAAATATTTTTTTATCACATGAATTTCTTGTTCAGCTGTGATTGAACCTGTAGTCATATAGGTATGCTAATAATATATGAAAATATAAAAAAGTAAATGAAACAAAACAAAAAAAAGCAACACCCCTTTGCCCCCTCCTCCAAAAATAACAGGAATAAAGTAGCAGAATAATCAGACAAAAGTTGCTAAAGTGGTAAAATGTTACATCTGAAGCACGAACCCAGGCAGATCAGTTCCCCAGTTGCTCCACTGTCTGTTTGAGCATGAAGGCTTCGACATCCCTACCCTGGACCCTGGGGTCCGCTGATGGGTACCGATGCACATTCCAGATTTTTTGTGTTCATGCTGGTTGTCCGTGCGGACAGCGGAAATAAGACATCTGTCCACATATATTAATGAAAACAGTCTGTCTAATCAAACAAAGACAAAAATGTTTGTTTTTCCAACATAATGTGGGGAGGTTGGCTTTATCTTTCAGTTCTCGTTCTTTCTCTGTTCCACTGAATGCACAATATGTAAACGAATGCATTATCACCCCCTATGAGAGACACGGAGAAAATATATTCAGGCTTTGACAATATGGTCACATAAAAGAAATAGCAAGGAATTTGAGCTCATATGTTGAAGACCTACTACTGGTTTGTCTTGTATTGAGGAGGAAGTAAAGATAAATACTGACCAGTTAGTGGTATGTGCATTGAGCTAGTTTGAACCTCCCTGATATGAAGGCTTTGATGTGACACATGAGTTGGAAGCTGTGAATGAAACTGACTTAGGTGACACTTTTCACCCTCCATAGTTTCAGGCTTGGTTCTTGGGTGAAAATATTTATTTTTTGCCTGAAAGAAATTTCTGAGAAAAATCATGGCGTTATAAATAATTTATAGAATGAATGCAACATCAATGACAGCATAGCTCAGTTTTCTTTTTAATGTCACGTCGAATGATTTTTACTCTGAAACGTATCACGTAAAGCTAATAAGATTTATAAAGTAGCCCTCAAAAGTGTGTTTTATCTTCAATTTAAAAAAAAAAAATCCTTTCTGGTTCGTATTTATCAAAACAGCTAGTTTTTCAACTTGGTTAAACACAAAATTAAATCCCTCCTCCACCTGCACCATGCATTAGTGAGTTCAGCCTGAAGTCACTCTCTGTGTTCACAGACTGCAGTTTGGATTGCTGCAATTTTTGGCCCAAGCCTGGAAGGAAACTCTGTATCTGTGACAACAGCCAAAACACATATATCCCTGCTGCCTGCATGACATTTCCTGGATTTTTTCCTCGCCTCTCTTTGTCTTTATCATTCCTTCCCTACAAAGCCCCGAAAATGGAGTGGGTGTGGGGATGGTTCGAGAGCTGACATCAGTTCCTCCGTTCCGGCCCACTCCTCAGTGTTTTTCTATCAGCTGTGGAATTTAAACCATTCTTTCTTTGGGCCCGTCCCTCTGTCTGCCCCTTGCTCGGAGTAATATGTTGTTTCTGAAGCCCCTCTGCCTCTGTGTATGCATGTGGATGTGGCTGGGTGGGTATGAGTGGGGCTTTCCAGTTGGGGTTACACACCAAACATTTCTGGCTGCTGGATAGCCATCTAGTGAGCCAAGTACGCACAGCTGGGGGCCAAATAAGAAGAAGAGTCTTTGTGAAAGCTGATCAATGTCCCGCACACATGCAGGGCATATTTTAGTGCTTGCCTCAAATTGATTTTGCAGTTCCACATTGCTTGTCCTTATAAATACAGATTTGCAGTAGTGGTGAGTTGCAATTATTAAAGTTGCATTCTGAAAAAAAGAGACTCGTAGATGCATGCAGAGTTCTGCAGAGGCCAGTGTTCGCTGAGGAGCGAACACTATCTAACAGAGACTCATAGTCATCGCTCACAAGTGTCCTCCTTTCTCACCCGAACCACATGATGTTTGTCCTGTTTAGCAAGTCCTGGAAGGAGGAAAGAGAGAGAGGGGGCAAAGAATAACAAGGCAGAGAAAAAGCAGAAGTGATGGCAAAGAGAGTTTGTTTCTCACTGGCTGCTTCTTTCTTCAACGAGATGTCAACGAGCAGAAGATGTGTATGGAAAGAACAGAAAGCTGGTCAAGTTTGTCGAAAGAACTCAGGGGCAGGGTGCTAAGAGAGGAGGAGAGAAACAAACAAAACAGAAACCAAGCTGTGGAGAAGAGAATGAAGGGAGGGTAGGGGAGGGCAGAACCAGAGGAAGAGGGACACCAAGGGGTTTTGGCTGAGGGGAAGTAAGTGTCGAGGTTGCTGTGGTACTGAAAAGCAGACAGTAGGGGAGACATTTCCAGATTGGACATGACTGTAAATATATATATATATAAAAAAATATACAAAATATGAAATATTTGTTGTTTGTACCCTCCTCATCCTTCTTTATTTGAATAAAATGAAATTCAACTATTTAAAAGGTAACCCATCATTTAATCTATCAGTTTAGTGGAGTGAGGGTGAAAATATATGCTGTCATACCTATAAATTTATATGGATGTATGGTTGGATTAGATTAAAATAAGTTTTCAATTTAATATTTTTAATCAGGCATAGTTTGAATATCACCTGATTAAGAATTTTTAAGAGGGGTCTCTATTTTTTAGTAGGTAGGACTTAAATGATGTTACAGAAAATCCCCCAAATATCTTGTAGATCTGTGAGAAGCAGACCTTGGTAACAACAGAAATCTGATTTTGTACTTGGGAGGTATGGCAGTTCTGACTTTGATATTCAGAAGTCATATTTCGAAGCGTGACCAGACTCACATGCTTTAGAATCAGCCTTTTCGTCACTTTAGTCATTGATGCCTTCAAAAGAAAAACTTTTTAAGGTGGTAAGAAGAGTTAATTTCAAGTCTCAAGTGTGAAGAAAATTAAAGCTTTGATCCAGAATGGCTGACCTCCCGTAAGGTTTGTTTGGACTTTGACGTTTTTGTTGATTCTAGGAAAATACATGTGATCCAAAAGTAATTTACATCAGTTAAAGAAGCAAGAGAACTGAGAGCTTCTTAAAGGTGGCGCTTGTAGATGCATTTTACCATGCCCATGTATAATATAAATAACTTCCTGTTGTCAGTGAACCATGCTGAGGTGATGTCAGACTGTAAATTTTGTTTTGTTGGAGATTCAATCTGAATAATTCTTGGAAAGTTTAGTGTGACTCTGATGTTCTGTGAACTGTGAAAAATGTGTCTTTTATGTTGAGATTTTCTGCGATGAACTGGCAACCTGTCCAAGGCGTACTCCGTCTCTCGCTCAACGATCGCTGGACACAGGCACCAGGCATATTTTAAATAAATATGTTTATCTGAACATTGTTTATGTTTAGATAATGGATGGATGTTGAGATTTCAGAATTTGACATCAGGCAAGCACCCTCTGCCAAAAACCTGATGCTTTTGATAACTTTAAACCCCACAAATCTCATGAATATAGTGAGGAACATGGAAATATTAAAATTGACGTAAAAAAGTAATGATTGGAAAGGTTTTGGTTTTCATCTCAATTCAAAATGGCTGACCTCCTAGTTGTTGTAGGACATAGCCTCAAGACACTTTTGTGTAGGTTTGGGATTCACACATGTAAGTGGTAAATGTCTCCAGCATCAAGACAATTGAAATGCAAATGGGATTGTTGCAAATTCCAACAGGTGAATAAATCTCCTTATTGCTGGACTACTCGACAAACACTTGAACATATATATCATAAATTTATGAATGGATGAAGTCAGGATCTCACAGCTAGTGGGTGAAGACATAGGGAGTTTATGTGGTGAGAGAAGTGGATAAAGAGGTGTTGCATTACAAGCAAGGACAGGACAGACCAGAACTGGTAGATAAGAAAACTCAGTTCAGTTACGAGTGGTTGTCTCTGTCAAGTCATGGCTGATGAAATTCCTTTGGGCTGGAGCAAGGCCAGGGCCTGAAAGAGGGTCTGTGTCAGGAGGTCCGGGAAGTCTTCGTCGAGAGGGAGGAGTATTGCACAACATCACTGCAGACAGTACATACTATATTGGATGCTAGAAAGATCAACACTGCAATGTGAATATCCATTCCTCATGGTGATTTTAAACTAAATAAACTGGCTAAAAAGAATGGCACTGATTTCCTTTTTCTTATGAATGTGAGTGTCTTTCGTGTCCCTCTGGTTTGGCATAATTTATATTCTACACTTTTACCCAGGGGAAATTCTGCCTGGCCACATTTTCTGCATTGCATCATTTTAAAATAACATGTTAAGAGAGGTCCAAGAGATGACTGGGTCAGCTAGAGTTACTGCTGAAGACGAGATCTGAAGATGACCAGTAAACAAAGTTTCAAAACAGGCATTGAACTAATTGTGGCTTTGAAGCTCTAGGATAGAAGGTCATGATCATTTATATCAAATGTTCTTAGTAATAATGAAGATCAGTTTTACTGCGTGTGATACAGTATATATTTATATATAATGCAGTTCAAGAATTTAATTTAAATGCACAGTCACTTGCAAAGGCATTCACACCCCTATTAAACTTTTTCACCTTTTGTCAAATCCCAACCACAAGCTTCAATATATTTTCTTGAGAAAGGATCACATATTTATGAAGTGGAAAGAAAATGATGAATTGTTACACAGGTGAACTTCTGCCCCAGTCCAAAGTGTCTTGATCCCTCTTCTTTGTTCAGGATCACCCTTTATTTATGTCCACCCATCTTCCCATTCGGTCTGATTATCTTCCCTTTTCCGGCTGATGAAACGTGTCCCTACAGCATGGCACTTCCACCACCATGTGTCACGCTGAGCATGGCGTGCAAGGGTTCAAATATTGTTTAAAACCTGTCACTGTTATACAACTCTCCACAGCTGACATGTCTAATGTGTTTCCTAATCTTGAGAGATGTATGCTAATGTTCTCTAACAAATATCTGAGGCCTTCATCATTTATACTGATATTTAATCACACACAAATAGACTCTTTTTACTAGTCAGCTGAATAAAAATTGTTAAGCTGGGTTTTGTATAAGGGCATAAGAGTGAAGAGATCCGAACACAAATACATAACACACTTTCACTGTACTTAAATGCTTTTTCAAGGTACCAAATGCTGTGTCTCAGTCTCATGCACAGACTTGGGTTTTGCCTGAACAAGGGTCGCGCATTATGGTCCAAACACCAAGGTGGGACAAATTTGTTGCTTTGGCAGTACCTACTTTTCATGTTTATTTGTATTTGTGTCCATGTGATTTTGTGTAAACATAGCACTGCAACAAAAATATCCTCCTGTGTGTTTATTTGTGCAACTCCTATCTGCAATTTGATCCCAGGGTCTCTATTTTTCAGCATCTGCTTCACTCATTATGGCAGAAAGCTGATCCCCCTTTGGTGAATTGACGCCAGCGTCAAATGATTGAAGGAATGCCAACGAGGAATTCAAGTGCATATGTGTTGAGCAATCAAACATTCTATTTCAGGCTGTATAAAATAAAGTCATTTTTTGATAGTGGAAGTTGTACACGCTTGCTTGCAGTAGGGGGATTGATTATAGACAAACAGGTGTGTTGTGTTTCTGGATCCCCTGCAGGACCCTGGAACCTGACCCACACACCATGTCCTTTACATGTCTGCCTGGTCCCAAACACTCCCATATGTCAGGCTTCTGTGTTGTTCACACAGTGGTAATCTCTAGCGTCTCTCATTTTTAGCGCCTGCAAGCCTTGGCTGACTGTCTGCTTATCTTCCTGTTTGTTTTCCCATCTTGCCTGCCTGTCTATCCATCTGGCTTTCCTTTAAAATGAAGCTGCGGAACTCATTAACCGAGAGTCAAGGGAGCCCCAATTAGCAGCGACAGCGGCATCGACAGCGTTAGTGGTTCGAGGGGAATATAAGAGTTAGTAAAAGATCAGAGTTTGGGGATTGTCCATGAAAGACATTGTGAAGGGAAAGGTGTCTAAGAGGATATCCCACCATGTTAGAAGTCATGCACAGACTTGGGTTTTGTCCTTTTCTGTCACTGATTACAGCTATTTCTGAATAACGTAAAATTAATTTCTGTAGCCACTCTTTCTTCTTTGTGCTTTTATATTATGACATAGATACAGATTAAGATTCAGATTAACTTCATTCTGGTAAATTAACAACATAAAAAAATAGAGAACTCAATAAAAAAACAATTTTAAAGCTAACAATTCACCACCCCAAAAAAGTAATAAACTGAAGCAATGGCTTACACTTGCCACCCTATGCATTTAAAAGTATGCATAGGTTGGCAACACACCCAACAGTAATACATTTTAACTCCAAAACAATGACAATGACACATTGAGACATAAATATCTTTACCCGGTTTGTGGGCACTAATCTGTGCTCTTGTACTGGAGGCTTTCAACTAATATCCAGAGAAGGAAACACCCAAGGGTGTCATTCCTGTAAATCAGGGTGAGACTTGTTCTCTGGCTAGCACTCTCATGAAACCACAAGACTTTAATCTTTAATTGGGATTGTGCATCTATAAATATCAGCTGGCTAAGGTGTTTCCCTTTGCTGTTATTGTCATACATTGTTGTGGGCATGCCCAGTTTTTTTTTTTGTTTTACAGTTTCAGCCTGCTGATGCAACCTGACTGACACCCTCTCGTCAGCCTCTCTCCATTTCTCACACATTTCTGAATGGATGAGTCAGTTATGGAAACCAATGGTAGGAACTCTGAGGACGAGAGCTCTGTCATCATCCTCGTCATTGATTGCCTGGGTCAGGCCTCTGCGGTTTGCTCCCAAATGAGTCTCTGAAATTGACTCACTGCGTACATTCAGAGGGATTGGATATTTTTAGCTTACCTACCTTCAGTTACGAGGTTCTTAATGGGGATTTCATAGATAAAAGTCAAGCCCTTCCCCCAAATAAATCTCTGTCCCAGCCCAGAGTCTTTTGCACACTCTAACAGGCTTGTGTATGGTATTCTCACATATTTAACTTCATCAGTTATCTGCCAACTCAGATCTGCTTCTTTGTCCATGCTGAAAAAGCTTCCTGCTGCCACCACAGTGTGGCCAAAGAATGTTTTTCATTTTGGGAAGATATCCTCAGGTGATGAGTAATGAATATGGGTTTTTCTCTCATTTAAGTAGAGCATTTTTATTTACACTGATGTTAAACAGCATGAGTTTATTTAGCATACTAGTAACTTATGATGTGAATTTGTTAAAGGAGCGACTGATGAAACACTGCTGAATTTAAATAACTTATTCACCAATAGTTTACTTTCTTTTAAAAGATTTTGAAAACTGCAATTTTTCTTCTGCTTAACAATCATGCACTATTTTTGTATCACATAAAATCCTCCAAAATACATAGATTTGTGATTATAATGTGACAAAATGCAAACTCTTCAGGGAGCACGGATACTTATCTGAGATACTGTAACTTCTGCAGACTTTATTTTATCACTGAAGTTGAGTAATTAGGAGAATTTCAGCATATAGAAGATTAAGCATTTTAAGCATTTTAAACTGGAAAATTTACTGGTGACACAGAAATCTGTAGACTTTTTTTTTTTCCAAAATGGCGTAATCTGAAAACAGAGTGCTTTGCCGTCCATTTTATCCCCCTTCTGTGTCTCACTGTAGAAAGTATTACTCGCATTTTAGCATAAATATTTCATCAAGCAAGCCATTATGATTCCTACTAAATATCAGGTGACACTTAACTTTGAAGCATTAGACACCATCAGATACTAGTTTATGGAGAAATATTGACTTTTTGAGTCCATTATGGCTGTTTAGGTTTTCTAGTCAATTGCCATTTACTTTTCCTTAGATAGAACGATAAGTAATACAGTGAGGTTTATTGCAGGGCATTAAGACCTCGTTCATCTATTTTCTGTCTCGAGTTAAGTTTGCAAAGGAGAAAGATCCAGACATCCCAGCTCCAGCTCATTTACGGGGCGCTCCCAAGGAGTTCCAACCCAGAGGGAATAATTAATCTCTCTTGTGAGTTCTGGAATGTATTTGGAAACCCCCCTCCCAAAGGGAGGTGCTGAGGAGGCACCCTACTCACATCTCTAAACCACCCCAAGTGATCCCTGTTGATGAAGTGGAGCAGCTGCTCAGCTCTCAGGTGGTGCAACTTCAAATCTTTGCCTACAAGGCTGAATGCAGCCACCTTATGGTTGAAGCTCATTTTAGTCACCTCTGTATGGGTTTTTGTTTTTTCGATCATGTACCTGTCAAAAAAATGAGAATATTTTAAAAATATTCTCATTTTTGAAAATTTTTTTAATCACATTTGAGAAAGTGAAACATATATGTTACATAGATCTCAGAAAAACAGAGTGAAATATTTCAAGCATTTATCTCTCAAATTCTGTCTGAGATAATTTGAATGTTGTGAAAAAAGTTAAGTATTGGAAATTCATAGTGTCAACCCCTAATCAGCTAATTAACTAAAAACACCTGAGCTCACTGACCCAGAATGATAGAGCCATGGGGAAGAGTGACGGCTTGACAGATGGCTTGACAAAACAGCCATCAACACCCTTCACAGGGAGAGAAGCTGCAAAGGACATTGCTGAAGAAGTAGGTTGTTCAGAGTCTGTATTCGAGCATACTCAGAGAAAATTGAGTGGAAGGAGAAGCAACATCTGGAGTCAGCGCATGAAGCGCCACTATGTTCATAAAAGCCTGCGCAAGGGCTACAAGCATCTTACTTGGGCTAAAGAGAAAAAGAACTGCACACGTTTCTTTGCTATCCAAAGTTTTCTTTTCAGATAAATGCAAAGTTTGCATTTGGAAATTAAGTTCCCAAAGTCTGGAGTAAGAATGGACAAGCACAAAATCCACATTGCTGAAGTTTCCACTGTCAATGATCATGTCACTATCAGTTGTCACCTGGGTTTGGTTCATTGTATTTACTTTGAGGTCAACAGTGAACGTAGCCGTCTTCCAGACGATTTTGGAGAACTTTATGCTCTCCTCTGCTCACAAGCTTTTTTGGAGATTCTGATTTCATTTTCCCACAGGACTGGAAAGCATCTGTCCAGACTGGCAAAAGTACCAAAAGTTGATTGATTGACCCGTGGTCAGTTTGCTGGCAGACTAACTTGACCTGAAACCCACAGAGTAGCTCTGGCATATTGTCATAAAAAACATGACACACCACCTCCAACGATGCAGAAGAACTGGAAGTCGCTATTACAGCAAGCTGAGTTTCCACTACATCTCACCACAACCACAGACTGGTTGCCTCGATGCAGTAATTAATGCAAAATGAGAGCAACCAACTACTGTGTGCATTGAAATTAACATACTTTTCGGAATCCTTGCACTTCTATTAAGAATATTTCTTATTGATATTATGTAATATTATAGTTTTTGAAACCCAAAATTTTGGATTTTTATTATCTGCAAGCCACAATCAGCAAAATTACAAGAAACTTGGGTTTAATATTTGTGTTTTAAGCCTTAAAGTACACATTAAAACTCATCTGTTTGGGAAAATAATAGGAGGGTTTCACTTTCTGAAATTACTGACAGAAAATACTGAAGTTTTTAAATAATATTGAAAGTACAATTTTCACAATATTCTAAGTAATTTTTTTCAGATGTACCTGGGAGCAGAACTTTTACAGCATATGAGGTCAGATGATGCTCAGTCCTTTTTTAAAAAAATATAAATAAGAAACTCTATTTGGGTCCAAAACAGAGTCACTTTAAAAGCCCTGTGGCAGGTGAAGACATTCCCATTTTAGTCATTGCAGTCCGCTTTTAAACTCCAAAGATTACAAAAGGTTTTGTAGCTACGATCAGGAAATTTTGTATCACATTGAAAGTGTTGATACAAAACACTTCCTGTCCTCTACCCTCTTTCAAATATTTCAAACATGTTTCTGAGCACTGCTCAATGGCAAATAAATGACATGTGGCCACAGTGTGAGATGATTATGTCAAGCTGTTTGTATACTATGCCACGGTGCAGCAGAACAGACATAACTGGACACCAGTATAGATTTTTCCATTGCACTATTTTTAGGATATCATGCTTAGTGTATCAGCTGTGTAGACTTGTTGGTAGATCTTAAATTAGAGACACAGGATATTTCCCTTTCAGTTGATCCAAATCAAAGGTATTACATTTCACTGTATTGGGATGTTTTTATGTTTATTTTAGGCCATCTGAAGGATTACTTGCTTCTTTATTATTCACAGAAAAAATGGGATTACAAAATCCACTCAGGGCCCCTTTGAATAAAATTAAAGTGCATTGCTTTTGAGATAAACGCTTTTCATCTCACAATAGATTTGTTATTTGTTTGCTCCATTGGAATACAATATGAGGAACTCAATTTGGTGAATGGACAAAGCTTGCAGGCTATTTGAAGTAAACGCACAAAAAGGGGGACCTTCCTGTTACACCTTGTCTCGCCGTAAAATGGTTTATTTGTGTCTCAGTCTCTGAGATTTTTGCTGTTTACACTCTTGCACTTCCTCTCCTCTCTATTTCTGTATGTGTGACCAACAGCTCAGACCAGAGATGGATATTGAATTTGTACAATAGGGATGTAGAGCTACACAATAGGAAAAGTATCTTTATATATTTCTACATATAGTTTTATGTTATATAGCTATACATATAAATCTGTCCATCCATCTATTACGGTACTATATATATATATATATATATATATATATATATATATATATATATATATATATATATATATATATATATATATATATATATATATATATATATATATATATATATAGCTGACTGGATAGCTCAATACATAAGGCATCAGTATATCACCCGAGAGGGCAGGGTTCGAATCCAGTCTGGGTCCTTAGGCAAGACCCTTCAAGCTACTGCCTACCTCATACCATGAGAGATACTAAGTTGCATAACATGCCGGCTCAGACGTCGCCCGGCCAAACAAGGTCTGCGTCAGGTGTTGGGGAACCAGAGCACCTTGATGACAAATGGGCTACTGGAACAAGACGGAAATGGGCGAGAGATGAAAATGTGGATCTGTTGGAATGCTACTACTCAAGTAACCCTAGTGAGAGAGGTTACATGCAAAGACTGGGGAAGGAATGGTTACTTCGACATCCCCAGTCAACACTAAGCGCTAAACAACTAGTAGCTCAGTGTTCCAACATCCGCAAACGGCAACTGCTATCACAACTTGAGATTGACGAGATACAACACAAATGCTACGGCAAAAGGGAGGAACCCGGATGTCAGGACTGTGGGACTTAACTACAAGTCCCCACCCAGTGAGGGGATACACGGCCCCAATGAGCGAAACAGAGCTGAATGAGACAGCTGCTGACCTGAGAGAGAGAATCATGACCCGAATGACAACCAGGCCTCCCCGGCGCCAATTACAACGGCTGAGTGAAGTACCATCAGAAAGTCTCATTGAGAATGTGAATGCAGCATTGAGAACGATCCCTACCAACACCATAACAGAAACCAATGAGCTGATCTACAACTCAGCATCAGTGATCCTTGAGATACTTGGCTATAAGAGCAACCATGAGACCCAATACCCACCATGGAAAAGACGGTTAGAGGCTAAAATCAAGGTAACAAGGAGGGAAGTGAGCCAACTGTCAGAGCTCCACAAGGGTACAATGAAAAGACCAGTACCCAGAAAGTACAGCCAGATGCCCATACCTGAAGCACTCGAGACTGCCAAACAGAGGCTCCAAGCCTTGGCCAGCCGCCTAAAGAGATACACAAGGGAGAATGAATCCAGAAGGATTAACCGGCTCTTCTCCACTCAACCAGCTAAGGTGTACTCTCAATGGCAGGGTAATAACAACAGAGCAGACCCACCAAGGCTGGAGACTGAACAATACTGGAAAGGCATATGGGAAAGGGAGGCGTCCCACAACAGCAATGCACAGTGGTTGATCTCTCTACGAGAGGACCACAGCAACCTCCCTGAGCAAGCCCCGGTAACCATCACTGTGACAGATGTTCAAGAAAGAGTCTCAGGTATGAAAACTGGACAGCACCAGGGCCTGACATGATCCATGCCTACTGGCTAAAGAAACTCACTGCTCTCCATGAGCGACTGGCAGCCCAAATGAACCAGCTGCTACAAAGTGGGACTCACCCTGAATGGTTAACTGAAGGGCGGACAATCCTAATCCAGAAGGATCCATCAAAGGGTCCAGTCCCACCCAACTACCGACCAATAACCTGCCTCTCCACAACCTGGAAGCTCATGTCAGGCATCATAGCGGCCAAGATAAGCAAACACATGGATAAACACATGAGCACGGCACAGAAGGGTATCGGTGTAAATACCAGAGGAGCCAAACACCAACTCCTCGTAGACCGCACAGTTGCCCGAGACTGCAAAACCCGACACACCAACCTGTGCATGGCTTGGATCGATTACAAGAAAGCCTATGACTCAATGCCGCATACTTGGATCATTGAATGCCTAGAGATGTATAACATCAACAGGATTCTGAGAGCCTTCATTGCAAACTCGATGAGGCTGTGGAAAACCACCCTTGAAGCCAACTGCAAACCACTTGCACAAGTGTCCATCAAATGTGGCATATACCAAGGAGATGCTCTGTCCCCGCTACTGTTCTGCATAGGCCTGAACCCCCTCAGCCAAATTATCAACAAGACTGGCTATGGATACCGACTCAAAAATGGGGCCAACATCAGTCACCTACTCTACATGGATGACATCAAGCTGTATGCCAAGAGTGAGCGAGACATCGACTCACTGATCCACACCACCAGGATCTACAGCACTGACATTGGGATGTCATTCGGACTAGAGAAATGTGGTCGGCTGATCACAAAGAGGGGGAAGGTCATCCACACAGAAGGGGTCTCACTCCCACAAGGAACAATAGCAGACATAGAGGACAGTTACAAGTACCTAGGTATACCACAAGCAAATGGCAACCTCGATGAGGTCACAAGGAAAGGAGCCACAGCTAAATACCTCCAACGAATAAGGCAAGTCCTGAGAAGCCAGCTCAATGGCAAGAACAAAATCCGTGCGATAAACAGCTATGCCTTGCCAGTAATCAGATACCCTGCTGGAATAATTAGCTGGCCAAAGGAGGAGATAAAAGCCACAGATATTAAGACCAGAAAGCTACTAACAATGCATGGAGGGTTCCATCCCAAATCCAGCACCCTGAGACTGTACACGAGCCGCAAGGAAGGAGGCAGAGGACTAGTGAGTGTGAGAACCACTGTCCAGGACGAAACAAACTAAGATCCATAAATACATCAGGGACAAAGCCTCAACAGACAATGTGCTCAGTGAATGTCTCAGACAACAGGGAACGGAGGTTGAGGTGCCAGAGATACCATCATGGAGGACAAACCCCTACATGGGATGTACCACCAGCAAATAACCCAAGTGGCTGATATCAGTAAATCCTACCAATGGCTGGAAAAAGCTGGACTCAAGGACAGCACAGAGGCCCTCATCCTGGCCGCCCAGGAACAGGCCCTAAACACCAGAGCAATAGAGGCCCAGATCTACCACACCAGACAAGACCCAAGGTGTAGGTTGTGCAAGGAGGCCCCTGAGACAGTCCAGCACATCATAGCAGGGTGCAAGATACTGGCAGGGAAAGCGTACATGGAGCGACATAACCAAGTAGCAGGCATAGTGTACAGAAAAATCTGTGCAGAATATGGACTGGAAACCCCAAGATCAAAGTGGGAAACACCCCCAAAGGTGGTGGAGAACGCCAGAGCTAAGATCCTGTGGGACTTCCAGATCCAGACAGACAAAATGGTAATGGCGAACCAACCAGACATTGTCGTAGTGGATAAACATCAGAGGAAAGCCGTTGTGGTAGATGTAGCAATACCAAGTGATTGCAACATCAGGAAAAAGGAGCACGAGAAACTAGAGAAATACCAGAGCCTCAGGGAGGAACTGGAGAGGGCCTGGAAGGTGAAGACCACAGTGGTGCCTGTGGTCATCGGGGCCCTCGGGGCAGTAACCCCCAAACTGGAGCAGTGGCTACAACAGATCCCAGGAACAACATCAGACATCTCAGTCCAGAAATGTGCAGTCCTTGGCACAGCCAAGATACTGCGCAGAACCCTCAAGCTCCCAGGCCTCTGGTAGAGGACCCGAGCTCAGAGGATAAGAACCACCCGTGGTGGGTGAGAAGGGAATTTTATATATATATATATATATATATATAAATTTTATTATATATTATATATAATATTATATATATTATATTATTTGAAATTTATATATATATATATATATATATATATATAATTTATATATATATATATATAATTTTTTATAGAGAGAGAGATAGATATAGAGATATCTATAGATATCTCTATATCTACATCTATATATATAGATATAAATATGTATTGACATAGATAGAGAGAGATACTTATTTCATTTCAAGGTGTAAAGAGCCATGTGGCGATTCTGAAATGCTGCAGTTTTTGGCTCTGAAGTGACTCCATACAGGACGATTTCATCAAGGCTTGAGTTCTGCTTTTCTGTCCCAGACTGCAGTCCAGAGGTGTTTGTCTTGGCTTCGCTCTCTGTTTGATCAGGCTGTTTTCAGAGTACTGACTGACCTGTGCGAAGGTTAGATACGTTGCAGTCTTCACAACTGTTCCTTCTCCTCAAGGTAATTGCTCCTTTGGTTAGTACTTCTCACAATTCCATGTAATTTAATATATTTTTTTAAAAAATTGAATGTACTACAAATATGTCTTGTTTTGCCTCTAAACAATGAACTTCAGTTCAGAAAGATTCAAAAGTAAATTGCAGCGAGGTAACTCATCTACATAAGACTTTGTTGTTCATCAGATATTGATCTGCTGTTAATGCATTGGTCAATAACACACTTACACATAGTGTATAGTTTACATTGCAATGCATTAGCTTCAGATGGAAGCTTTCCATCTCGTTGAGCACAGACATTCATTCATGGGATATTTTTCCACTAATGAATGGTAAGGAGAGAAACGATTCTCTGACCCTTCACCTGGAACTGCTCCTGTTTTATTTACTTGCTTCCTGATCTCAGCTCTTCATCTTTTGACCCAAACACATGGCTCATCCTTTTGTCTGTAAAGGCCTAAGACCTTCTCAGCCACTCAGTCATCTAACCCATAAGTGGTCCGGTACTGACTTCCTGTGGCATTTAAAATCTTTTTTTTTCTTCTTTACAATATCCACCCTCCTTCTTGTTTACGCCTCTTCCAAGCAATCCCAGAGTTTGCAATTTTTATTTTAAGATTTACAAACATCTATTATTATAAGAAGCCCATTGAGTCAAACATTATTCTGTCGACCTTGACTTTAGAGAATCTTTTCAGGTTGCAAAAAATAATTAGTGGCAGTTTTCAGCACCATCACTTTAAGAGTTTAGAGGAACAGTTGAGGAGAGTCTTAATAAGATTAGCCCTGACACTTGCCACCCACAGCTTATGAAGGACCTCCACTGACTCTTGTGTCTCCATGTAGCAGAGATTGTGCATGTGTGTCCGATTGAGAGCTTATTATCTTGAAGGCATGGCCTAGAAAGGGAAATTGAGGTACCTATTTCTTTTTTCCCCTCTTACACATCTTATTAAAATCTTGACACCAGAAAATAAATCAGAGATATTATCATTTTGTGCTGGAGAATCTTGAACAGGAAACAGGAGCAAGAGACAAAGCTAATAGAGTAATTTTGATTTCATTCAATTTCCTTTCAGGCGTTCACACTGTCATGACCTCTGATTGCAAGGGGAAAAAAAAACACTTCCTGTCCTTGAACATGGCTACATTGCTGAGCTCTTGATAGATCGATCCTGAACGGGTCAAAGATAAAAAGTCAAGTTGTGGACCCTCACCAAAAATCACATGTTATCAATCGTTGAATCCAATGGCAGTCCGTGAAGACAGAGGCAGACTCTTGAGCCAAATTAAAGCCCAAACTCTGATGGCATTTGTGAGAGGATACATTGAAGATATGGGCTTTAATAGCTCTAAAGGCAACACCCCTTCCTGTGCTTCATGCATTCCTGCAAGAACCACAACTTCTTGCAAATTTATATTTTAAGCTTACATAGCCATAGTGGTTAAAGACTATTAATCACATCTCCAGAATGTGATTAATCTGAAATATATATATTTTTTTTAATCAATAGACAGCACAAAAAAATTATAACCTTTTTCTGATCTTGAGATTTTTCATTCAGGGTGTATGTTTTATTTAAAAAGAAAAAATGTATATCATGAGTATGTGTCTCTACATGTGTTCGAACATTGCAGGACATGCCTGGGCAACATCTTGGATATAATATAACTCTGAGGCAGATTTATTTCAGCCCTCTCTTTCAAGAAAGACTGAAAAAATTAGATTCAAATATTTTGCACCCTAAAATCTTAATACACATCTTAAGCAATCTGTTGTCTCAATCAGATCGGTTTAACATGAAAGGCTTACATTTTGAAATAATACACGAACAATTCAGCTACTGTAAATCTTAAATTTCTCATTAGAGTGTTTTTTTCTCTTTTGACCTCCATGCCACGTAGTACCCACAGGGAACGCAGGCTGATTTGATATGTGCCGATGTCGGGTGGGTGGGGCTGTCTGATGATAATTGTTTAGACCGCATATGCCCCAACGCTCAAATTGGGTTATTTTTTAAGACTTAACGCCGCAATTGAAGGACAGCGTAAACTATACAGCATTTCTTGTTCTCTCCAGGCAGTGTTTCTAAGGATCACACTTTGAAACATTTAAGTTGAACATATCAAAGTTAAATTCCAGCACCTATGTCCCTTTCTTTTCAATTCCTCCAGGCCTCCATCTGCTATCTGCTAGCCTCATGGCCTTTGGGCTTGTACTTGAAGCCACTCTGCATTCCTCACATACATGACCTATCATCACCAGAAGAAATTCATGGCTGATCATACATCACATCATTATTGTCTGGGAAAACTCAAGCTCAGGTTTTCCCCAGACAAAACTTTAAGTTTAGCTTTTCAGTGTGAATGTGAAAGTCAATATATTTCTCACTTACAAAGGAAAAATTTAACAAAATAATGCCGAAAAGCATTTTTTTTATCTCGAAAGAAATATTAAAAGTGCCTTGTAAAAGGCTTAATTGGGTTTAAAGTATTGAACATTTTGTCCTGTTAGTACTACAAACTTCATTATATTTCAGTAAGAGCTTATGGGACAGATAAACACAAAGTATTGCATGATTATAAAGGAAAATGATACAAACGTTCATTTTTTAAAAATAATTTAAAAAATAATCTCTGAAAGTTTTCTGTTCACCTTTTACTTTTTGTACTAAATGAAGCTAAGCGCAATCAACTACCTTAAGAAAACATCTGATTTAATTCAGTCTCAGCATGAACCCGGCTGTTTTATGGAGGTTTGCTAGAAAATAGTAGTGGACAAACACAAAGACAAAGAAACTCAGCAAAAGGGTCATGAGATTCCTAAAGCAGAGTTAGTTCATAAAACAACATACCATTGAACATCTCACCAAGTGATATTGAATTTTCTGAGGTCCCCCTAAAATTTTTAAATAATACTATTTTATGTTGCGATAAAATATACTATTTTTTATGCGATAATCCAGAGAACACTACAGATGGAGTAAACGTAGACCCTTTTGTTAGTGCTTCTAGCCACTACTCATATATGTGTAATTTGATTAATTTTCTCCCAAGCTCCAATACTGAACATGAGGCTAAGATGGAAGAAATAACTCTTTATGTGATGGCTATATAAAATTCTATATTCAGTTACAATGTTGAGTGTTTAGGCTAAATGCCTGAATCCTAAAGATGGTGATTGAATGGCTTAAAGTGTATGTCTTAGTCTTACCTTTCATAACGTTGCAGAGTTTTGGCTTATTTTCACTATGAGGAATGCAGTGACTTCATCAGGATGTAATGAGGTAACAGCAGCTGGTCAGACAGAGTTTTAACAGACACTAGTGCAAAAAACGCGGGCTGCTGATAACGCTTCAAGTAAACAATACGATCAGCCTCTGGCTTCCTCTACTTCCTCTTAGACCTTATCTAGCACTGAATTATTTTTCACTTTAACTCACACTCTGCTAACATGCTCATCGTCCATTGCCAAAACACACTCAGTTTTATGACAGGGTGCTGGCTCTGGCAACGCTCAGTCACTTCTCCATATCTGAATAGTGTTTATGTATCTGTGTGTGATTGGTGTGTGTGTGTGCGTTTGTGTGTGATCCAGGCTGATGTGTTTGAATTTCAGTGCATATATTATTTTCATATTTTTTTATTTTTGTAGCAAGATTATACTTTTTTTTTTCAATCATTTCACTTTCACCTTTAACATTTGACCTCTAAAATGTCCCTGTAAGTGAGCAAGGGAGCACTCTTTCCTCACATTTGTTTCCCTCTTTAGAACAAGCCAACAAATTTTTCCTCAAACTTGACTTGTAAAATGATACTCTGAAGACATAGTATCTGTGCTCAAAGTCTCTCTCTCTCTGACTGTCTCTTTCCCTCTGTATATGTGCATTTCAAAACTAGAGGTACAATTTCATCTTTGATATTGTTATCAGTTCCACAGTGATGAAGGGTGTGTGTGTGGAAGACCCACTGCAGCTCTGACCTACTTGGTGCAGTGAATGGGCTGCATGGAGGCTGTTTTTATTGAGTGTGTGTGTGTGTGTGTGTGTGTTTGATAGAGCTCTGGGATGGTGTGTGGACACAGGGAGTGTGAGAAGCTGGGTGTTTTGACAGCTTTAGAGTAGTTCCAGCACAGAGCTGGGGCAGAAGGGGGGGATGAGTAGACCTGTTGGAGGTTTGGGGGAGCTGTGGGGGTGAGAGCAGGTCAGTGGGGGAGCGGACAGGAGGGAGATCAGATGAGGGTGAATATGTTCTCCGAGAATGCTACTTGGCCATTAAAATGCTACATGATATCTGGTTCTCGGCGATGGATAAACTCATGAGATCATCTGAAGCGCTTCAGATGAACCTTGCCTGTGCAGTAATGAAAACAATGTTTCCACTTTATACTAGCTAAAAGTAAACAGATGGACTTTGAAACACACAAAAGGCATAAATTCAAAATAAATAAACAGTTTATAGTTTGCAAACAAATTTGCAATCTATAAGGTCAGTTGTTAGGCGTGTATCAGCTGCAGTGTCTTGCAGAAATATTCATCCTTTTCCACAAAACTCCCAAGTACCGTATTGAGATTGTGTGTGGTAGACCAAAACAAATCACTAATTTATGAAGTGGAAGGTGAATGATACGGCATGTGAACCTGCCACGGCTGTTCACCGAAACTGAGTAGGGAGAATAATAAACAGAGAAGCATCTAAGAGGTCCACGGTAACTGCAAAGATCCACAGCTCAGGTGAGAAAATCATTTGAGATGACAACGATCATTCATGCACTCCAGAAATCTGTTGTCATCGAGGAGCGGCAGGAAGTGTGTGCGGTATATTGTGAGCCAGGTTGCAAATAATGAAAGAAGGTGCTCAGTTGAGACCAGAATGTAATCTTTTCCCCCCTCGTGTAAAACATGGTGGTGGCAAGATCATTCTTTAGGTATGCTTACTTCAGCTGGGACGAGGAAGCTGGTGGGAGGTGACAGAAATATGGATGAATATTCACCTCTTAACAACTCTAAGTATACGGGCTGAGCTACAATGTAACAGTTTGGATCAAAGCATTTCAATGTCTTAGAACAATGAGGTCAAAGTATAAAATTAAATCCACTTACAAATTTGTAGAACTTGAAAATTGCTGCTCACTGATGCTCTCCATTCAACATAATTTAGTCTATTCTTCAAAAGAAAAGACTTGCAAGTGATTTTAGACCAAAAAGTGTTTCTAGAAAACTAAATAATCAGAACAGGTAAACAGAAATGGACGCCGCACTGTTCAGATTTTTACTTTTAATACATGTTGAAAACTTTTAATCATTTACTTACAATTTGCAATAATTATCATAGACTGGGTTATTTGTGCTTTAAAATCAGATTTTTTGTGTGTTCTTGTTGTTTTCTATTCACCATTTTCCCGAACTGGTGAATTGTTTCCCTTTTAAAAGGTCACAAAATGACCCTGAGGTATGTCAGAGATGTCTATTTTATTTTTTTCTCACACAAATATGCATTCCTTCTCCAGCCACACATTCATTCACAGTTGATCAAGCATCAATGAGCCATTTTTAAAACTGATATTTAATTGAACTAAATCAATTTTAGGGTGTTACCTTTTCAGTTTGAACCACGGGAAAGTTGGGTAGCAATAAAGACACTTTTTATCCCAACACCAAAATGCCAAAGAATGACCACAGCTCTTTAATCTCAGCCCGGTGTGAAATCTATGGGAGCACATGTCCCACTCAGTCCTTAAAAGAGCGATAAAACCGATGGGAAAAAGAAGCAGCCTGTTTTGTCCCACTGTAGCTGAAAAGGCCAGACATCACCTCAGACTGTGCGGATGAAGAGTTCTCACAGAAGTTCTGCTCTCCAACAAAAGGGGCTGCCTGTCCACAGCTCTAAGCCCTCTCAGTGCCAGCGGTGCTGAACCCCTGCTTTCTGTCAGCATTCCTGCCCATCTCTCATGCTGTTCTTTTCTGACCATGCCAGCTAGGTCAGGGGGCAGCATTTTCTCATGGTTACTAGACAACACTGGACAAGGAGATTAAAAAAATAGAAATGCCGAGCAGGGCATTTAGCTTCAGCCCTGCTTGTTTTGATTCTGATTGTGGAAATTGTTTGATATGCAGCTATTGTTGTAATAAAACGTGCATATTGTGAGCAAACAGGGATGCAATGAACTATGCAAACAAGTCACCTGTCAAAAAAAAAATCCACTTTTTGCTATAATATGACAATTCTTTATTTACTAATGACAGTTTGACATGAACACTAATCCACACCAGGATCTGCTACAAAAATGGAAGCTGCTGCTGCAGTGAACTATGCCAGTTGACGCCTCCTTTGTTTCCCAGTGATCAGTACCAGTATCTGCCAGTAGATGTCTGTCTTCAGTCTTACTCAGATATTTGAATAAAGTTAAGACATCCTCTGAACAAGATGCCCATATGACCAAATGCTGCAGGATATTCACAGGTCACAACAAAGACCTTACATACATATTTTATTGAAAGCTGCTGTTTCGATTTGATTAAACCACAGATTAAATCAATGCAACATTCCTCGCCTGTAAGCAATTTTTGTTGCCTGGTGACAAGAAAAAATGTTTTTGTTGTTGTTTTGGTGCTGCTTAACATTCCAGAAATTAATTCCTGGATCCCAGGAAGGGACTAAGAAAATGCGGGACTTTCCCGGATCCAGTCAATGATCTATCTGCCTTTTATGAGCGACTTTGCTGGATTCACCATAAGTAACTCGTTGCTACGGGGTAGTTGCTATGAATGAGTGCTCAAAATAACCATAATGCCATACAAATTCCTCGACTTTGCCTGTGAATGATGGCAAAGGATGCCACCTGTTATTTACAAAGTGATTGTTTCCTGCACCCAGCTTTTCTTTGGAACCTTTGAAGTGGTTAAGAGGCACCACATAGATTTTTCTGAGACATTGACTACAAGTGCTACATTCCTTGTATTAAATCAAATAAATGTGGCATTTCATTTTGAAGTCAAGGTCCCATAATCTGGTGGAAAATTTAGAGCAGCCATCTTCTAGGACATTTCACAAATCCACAAGGATAAGCAACTTAGAGAATGAATTAATGGATAGATAGCTAAACATACAGTCATATATATATATATATATTATATATATATATATATATATATATATATATATATATATATATAATATTATATATATATATATATATATATATATATATATATATATATATTATGTCATTAAAATGTTTTACTGGTTTGGTGTGACATTCCAGTCTTAAATAAAAACATCAGTGGTAGTGTAATTAATTTATATTATGTATTTAACTTTGAGACTAGAGTTACAGAAATGAGTAAGCGTTTCAATAGGACTCTAATTTATTGAATGTGACTGTAGATCCTAAAATAAAGGAAAACAAACAATATTTCAAACATACAGTTGGATGGGTTGACTCAGTGCAGTCTGTCCTCAGATAACTGACTGTATAACATTGCAGCAAGGACTGAATTGAAATGCATGACTTTGAGTCTGTCTCTAAGATTGGCTTGATATCTCGTGTTAGTCTACACTTTCCGATAACTTTAAGTCAATATGAGCCTGAAGAACACTACTTGAGTTACTTGACTTCAGTTTCCTACCGAACATGAACGCCTCACAGGATGAGTTTGGCGTCCTGGGTAGTGACGCAATGCTGTGGGGGCGTGTCTCTGGTGAAATCAGCTGGGGCAACAACAACACGAAGGGGGAGGGCGGCTCAGCTCAGACTATTGAAATTGGTCGACAAGTTGTGCTCGGATATAACTCGGAAAAGCGTGCGCGTGGAAGCAAAGCGGGCGAGACTCGGTGTTAGTTGAGCTTGGAGAGAGAGGCGGATAAAGAGGCAGCACCGCGAGGAAGTCAGAGGAGGATGTTTCAGGGCAGAGGTCCTGTCCGCAGCTTTCTGTGCTACTTGACAAAGAGCCGAATCAACGCGACTGTCCGTTTGTTCCTGCCGCGTCTCTGTCCGGTTTGAGTGGCCGGCTGAACCCCCAGCAGACTGGCATGTGGGTCAACTCCGGAACCGTCGGAAGGTAGGGACCCCCCTGCTGCAGCCAAACCGAATCACATGCCCCTCTTTCGATCTTTGTTGTGCACAAAGCAGCCCTCTCACCACGTCTTCACCCTGGAAAAAAAAGTGCGACCAATTATCGTTTTATCGTTGTGAAATGCATACATCCCCAGTTATTCAGCTGTAATAGATGTAGTTATCTAACTGCAGGCGGTTTACTAAACGTAATTATGTATTATATAAGTGGGACATTTCATTGATAAATCATTGTTATTTATTAGATTCAGCACGTGCTGCAGAGAGCATTAAATCATCATTCGGTGTCATTGTGAAGCGGATGGGCTTGGCTCATTACGCAAGACTCCTCATCGCATCACTTGGGATGGACAGGCTTATGCACCTGCTTTGTGTTGCATCTGAAGCCCGTGTGTTTCACGTTGCAGGAGGAAAACAATGGGCTGCCTGGTTTATTGATTCGCTTAAAGAAATGAATGAACCAGGTGGTTATGAATGGGGAGCACACGAGGTTCTTTTCATTGATGAATGCAGCCATGCTGCACCAGCCTATTTACTGAAGCCATGCGGATCACAACTGGGACGACAGATAAAGGTGGCGAGATCTTGCAGGTGGCACACCTATTCTTTTGCAGGCTGTACAGGTGCTGGCACGCTGTAACGCTGATCCTTGGGCGATGACGCCATCAGAGAGATTGTGTTACGCAGGGCGGGTGAGAGGCTGATGAAGAAGCCTCTCACTTCCACCTGGACATAAATAAATAATGTTCTCTGTGTTTCTCCGGCCGTATTTTCACTTCCGGTCAGGAGCAGATTAATCATGTCTCGAGTTTTGGAGTTGCATAAATATTTGGCACAAACAGGTTATTGCGCAATCCTTGTATTTTGGCCAATTAGGACCTATTTTTTTCCCCCTCATGAAAAGATGCCTGATAATGGACTCAATGTGATCATGGCTCATATCATTTTGTATCATGGTTGCACATCAAATGACATTTTTACTTTGTGCAGTTGCGATCGTGGTCAAAATAAACCCGTCCCCAACGTCTAAGCACATACTCACTGACTTTGAGATTAAGGTACAATTTGGCCAGAGATTCATAGCTATTTCATCAGCACTCCAGTTAATGAATCAAAAGATCGCAGCTATCATTAGGTGCATTGCCTGGCGGATTTGTAACAGAGCTACCTATTGTTCTGATTAGGCATTAAGCTTTGACTGTGTCAACAGCTTTGAGATAACAATGTGCTGCACTCACAAACCCACATGGAAGAGTGAGCCTGCATTACATGGCTGGCTTGAATGTTGTGACCCTTGAAACAGGCTGCTGTGGCAGACACACAGAGGTAATAGGGCTTCAAATTGTTCACATGCTTTTATGTGTTTGCTATGTAGTGCTGCGAATACAGATGACCAGAAAAGGATGAGTCAGATGGATTTACTCTTAAATAATATTTGATAACTAAGGATCAGATAAATTTGTTTACATGTTTTGACTGATAAAATATTGTATTTGATTCACAGGACCTCCTACAGACTTACCACTTCAATTTTCCCTGTTTGGTCACTTTGCAGCTACAGACTTTATTGTATTTTTATTTAGATTTTCCATGATAGACATACAAAGAGTAGCGCCTAATTTTGAAATTGAGCAGAATTGAGCTTCTTTTTTAAGCATTTCCTCCAAATACAAATCTGAAACAAATTGTGTGTATTAAACCTCTTTTGCTCTATACCAAAAGAATATCCAGTGTACTTCAATCAACTTTTCGCCCTGCAAAAACCCTCCGTATTGTATAAACCAACCATGGAAATGTCTATTAAAGCGTAATCTTTAATAGACATTTCTATCAAGAAACCTGGTGGTGGACATTGGCCAGAGTTGATGCAATGTTTGAAAGAGCTAAAAAAATGGCAATCTTGAAGTAAAACCTGCTAACGTCTGCAAAACACGAGACATAGGTGGAGGTTCACCTGCTGGGACAACGACCCAAGCGACAGTGGATTGATTATTTAAAATTTCCGTGTCAAAGTCCAATTGAGATGTAAGAATTGGACATTGCTGTTGCCAGATCGTTTTTATCTGGTATCATAGCTAGAGCTGTTTTGCAAAGTTTTCAGTATCTAGATATACAATTGTAGAGACAGAGCTGAACATGAGTGCCACACTTTTCAGATTTTCTGTAAGATACAAAGGGACCATATTCTTTCACTTTATCAATTTGCGCTGTTGTGGTTCTAGTTTTATATAAATAGTGCAATGACAGCAGTATAAAAATAATTTTAAAGAATGACACCGCTACACCGTGACTGTTGTAATTTTTTATCAGCGGTTAAAAAAAAAGGTGATAAAGGAAGAGATGAATGCAAAAATAACCTCCTAGACATTAGAGTGCGGAACAGAAGGGAGGTAAACTAACAAATATAGCACGAGAGATGAGAGGAAAGAGTAGGTGGAAAAAATGGACAGGGAGAAGTGAAGACGAGCAGAAGGAGGAAGGAGAGGAGATAGGGAGGGAGAGAAAGGAAATGAGGGTATTGAGAGGAGCCCGTCTGTATTTACACCACATTATTGCTGCTATGGGAAGAGAGGAACATTCTTTTTTCTCTAAACCAGACTCAAACATAAGTGCTCCAAATAGTAATAATGATAACAAAAACACATTTCTACATAGATGTAGAGATAACATTGTCTTCCCCTTGCTGGTCTTATTATTGCCAGTACCATCTGCATAGTGGGTCAGAATATGCACACACAGGCGTCTGTGTGTACATGTCTGTTCTTGTGTGTCTGAGTCTGAGGTCTACTGTCAGCCATCCAGGGAGTGATGCAGCAGCTATGAACCAGGTTATATAACCAGTCTGAGCCAGCTGTGCCTCTGGCAGCCACCGTCTCCAACATATACTCATGCATCCAAGCACACACTATCATACACACCTGAAGAGCTTACAAGTTTGTGAGGAGAGGTAATGCCTTCCATTCAAGACAGAAAAAGTTGTTTAAACAACAAAAAAAAAAATAGCATTGCACCAGAATGCAACGTTTTCCACTGTTATTTTCTTGCATCTTCGACTCTGCAGTCATGCCTGTGGTTCTGTAAAGTGGCCTGTGCATCAAATGAGTGTTTGATGTCTTCGGGTGAGAGGAGCAAAGGCTGGCGTGATCTTTAGCGCCAAGAAAGTTGACAAACAAGCTGTGAATGGATGCAGGATTTAGGATGAGCAGCCGCCGACAGTGGATCACTGAAGTTGTTGCATAACAGAGAGACGGAGGACGGGCAGGTTGGGACAGCTTGGGAGGGATTTTTGCTTAATGCCATTTCTTGGTTACAATTCAGGAAAGTCTGAGCTTAGAGACTTATTAAAGGAAATGCAACGTGGATATTGGACTTGAGAAATAAAAATGGAAAGAGAAGAGGGACACACTGGAGTGACGTAAAGGGTGAAGAATCGGTGAACTGGAGCAGTACTTGGAAATGTAATGCTTGGAAATGTAGTGATGTCGGAGCATTACAGCTGAACCTACTCAGCTGGGAGGGCCTCAGAATAGAACAGATTTTTAAAGTGATTCTGTATGCAGTCAGAGGTCAGAATGATTAAAAATTGCACATGATCCAATAAATCCAGGCTGGCCTTGAAAGAAATCTGCAATGAGACACAAATTGTTCCTATTAAGTTACAATTAAAATCTTAATAAAATGTTTGAGATGCCAGAGTAAACTGCACATTTATATTTGTATGTATTGTCACCTATTTGTCCACTAAAACAGAGCCAGATTTTACCATTGAGCCTCTTTGTCCTTGCAGACTGGTTTACCTCCTCGGTTAGAGTCAGGCAACAGATAAAGTCTAGACGCCTGTGAAAAGTTCACTGCAGGTCGCTGACTGAAAATGAAACCTGACCTCTCCAGCTTGTCTGTCTGCTCTGTTAACTCTGCCTTTCTGCCTCTGCTCATTGTTCACTGATAAAAGGAAAATACATGTGAAACTCTGAGCATGCATGAAGCTGAATGAGTGAATTATAATTGTGAAACTGCAAAAAAAAAAGTCTTCATGCCTCTTGATATTTTCCATATTTCATCACATCTACAAACTTTGATGTAGATTTTATTGGGGATTTACATCATAAAGCAACACAAAGAAGTTCAGAACATTCAAGTTAAAGGAAAATGCTGCATGATTTAAACATTTTTTTACACATCAAAATGTAAAAAGTGCATGCTCCATATATATGTGATATTTTTTACTTATTCATTGTTGAAAAATAACTTAATATAAGTCCAATTGGATGTAGAGCTGTATTAAATTTCAATTTTCTAGTTCTGACACAAGTTCCATTCCCAATTTGATTTAGGTTTGGGCTTTGTCTTGACTGGTTATAATCCTGAGTATCTTTTTTTATCTAAGCCATTGCAGCTTTGTCAGAAGCTGCAATGGCTTGGAAATGCCATTGCATCTCTCTTCATGAGAAGAGAGATGCAATGGCATCTCTTCTTGAGAACGTCTCTCTTCTTGAGAAGAGAGACGTTCATCCCTGGTCCAGGCTTTTCGCAGGTTCCAACAGGTTATTTCCCAGCATTGCCCTTTTCTAAGCTCCATCAAGCTTCTCATCAACTCTGACCAGTTTCCCTGTCCCTGCTGAAGAAAAGTTACCTTACATGTGTCACCAAGGTGATGGTGTCCTGCTGGGGATGGTGATGTTCAGGAGTAATTTTCTGTCACATAAAAAATAAGTGCTACTTCACAATACAAGTCACTGTATCTGTTCAAACACAGTGCACCGCAAGTTTGGTATTATATGCTGACTTAATACACGGAGCTAGTTTTTGGCCTAATGTGCAGTCCTAGATGTGGTTGCTTGATAGGATCTCTTCATTCCCCTGCAGATAGTGTCTGTATCACATCACCACGTCCTCACCGCTACCCCTTCTGGTTACATCACTGCATGGATGGCCCTAAGCTCATCAGCACACTTGCGCTCTCATATGCAATTTCCGAGCTCAAAAGGGTGGCAGTAAAGGACTACAGACTTATTCTCATGTCACATCTTTCTTTTTTTTTTCCAGTTGTGACTGTACATGAGAGAATTGTGATTTACAAAGGAGAGAGACTCATCAGCAGTAAAAGCTGTGATTTGTTCACTTGTGCAAGCTTGGTTATTGCTGGTCTTGCCCTTTGGATCCCCGTTGGCATGACTTAGTGACTCTGGCGCTGCGCCCTCTCTCTGGTGGGGAGATTAATAATTCCTTTCCTGTCTTTTATTTTCAGCAATTTTCTCGGCTTATCTACTGTCACACAGAAAGCACAAGGATCTAACCATGATAAACATCCCTTCTCCTGCTGCGTCCCAGAGCCAGCAATATTTTCATCCAGTCTCAAGTGTCCTTTGAATCATGGGAACCACACAGAAGCACTTGTTGCTTTCATAACTGGTTGTTCATCTCATCTTTTCCCGTAACACAGAGAGAAATGCTGCTTTGGCAGCTGCCTTCAACATTTGGCAGGCTGCTGTTAGATAACTGCAAGGTTGCGTTTCTCTTTTATTACCTCTTCTGTCTCCCTGTACTACGTGTCTCCAAATGTGTCAGAGCCACACAGGTGCCAAAGGAAAAGGGATATTTATAACCCCCTAAGTCATATTAAGGCAACACGCCTGAAAGCACACCTTTTATTAACTCATTCCCTCCTTTCCAGATCGTTATGTATGACATCTTCATATCCTAGTGGAGACGATTTGACACCCCTTAGAAGGAAGAGCAACATCGACTTTTGCAGATAGAATGGAAATACCTTTCATGTTAGAATAGCAGGTCATGCCTGAATAGCAGGGCACATGGTTCACATATCTGATGAGTAGTGGCCATATTTAGCTACTGGTGCCTGTCTCTGCTGGGCTGGACTGAGGGGATTGTGCTGGCATCTGCATCAACGTAATAACAAGCAAAGGCCTTTATGAATGTTTCAGTTGCTCTATTTATGGGGTCCCGCTGTGGCTCTTGGAACGACTTGCAATGACGGATGGGCTGGCTAGATGACTGCAGACTTTGAATGTGTTTGTGGGGTGACGTTTTTCTTTTTCTGCTTTTTTTTTTTTTTTTTTTTTTTGGCAGTCAATGAGTGTATTCCTTCAGGAAGTCTTTAAATGGGCGGTATTAGTGAGTGTTTGGACATGTTAGAAATGTTTGTAAGCTGTTTAATGTTAAGGGGATTTTGATAAGCTCTTCACAGCGTTTGTTCAGTTTAAAAGAGGAAGTCGGTCAAGATGTACATAACTGTTTCCTCCTTGGGCTGACATTAAGTTGACAGGCGGTCACTCATGTATTCACAATTGATTTTTTTTCTTTTTACCCTTCAATACGTGAGTAACTGGGCCAATTGTTTTGAGAAAAGAAAGAAGTGTTCTAATACTTTTCCCCTCATTTTGTTTAAGATTTATTATTTTTCTTTTGCTTGACTTAGTCTTTAAAACACAATGAAGATTTGATGTTTGAAATATTTTTTCTTCATTCAAATTATTTTTTAACTATGTTTACTGCCTTTTGAAACTTGTAAAAGAAAATAACTAGTATTTTTAGTGTATGTGTGTGCTTTAATGTTGACACTTTGTAAATGACAGCTAAAATAAAAGCTTAAAATATTTTTGCTTTGTGAAACGAATCTCTGTAAAATGACCGTTTAACTTTCTGAGATGACTGGCAAGAAATATTGCACTTTTACATGATATTGTGTTTTTTTGTTTAGATATGCATACTAAACATACTGTGGATCAGTTTCTGAATTCTCATTTAGCAACTTTCAGAGCAACTATTAGTTTTCAAAGAAGTTGCCATGCTGTTATTGTTGAGGACCTTGACCACTTAAAATACAAAACGGACATCTGTAGTCTTGTTTTGTTCAGCAAAGTTAGATATTCTAACATTGTGCTTGGACTAAAGTGAAAATCCTCCTAGCATATCAAAAGAGTGTCAAATTGGGTGCAGATGACACAAGGGAAGCTGAGGACAGTGACCTCCAGGGAAGTCTCTCTTTGTTCATCCATCTCTCCCTCTTTGTGTTGGTACATAAATAGTTCTGCGGTCTCTATTACTCAGTCTGTAAGTGTTGCGTTCTGTTGTGGGGTTTGGCAGAGGCCTCTGTACACCGGACAATGGAGCACTGGGGGCTTCAACTATGCATTCCCTTGGCTGGAACTGGAGTGAGAGTTACTGCTCCCAGTGCCCCTTGCTGTCACTTAAAAAATGCATTGTCACTCCAGTTGTGATACTTTCTCAAACTTGAAATTCATTTCCATGCATATTAAATTAACCCATTTTCTCGTTTTTTGCTCTCCTATTCTCATGTTCCGTAGGGCCCTCTCCATGGATATAGACACAGACTATGAGCGGCCCAATGTGGAAACCATTAAATGTGTGGTGGTTGGGGACAATGCAGTAGGCAAGACCAGGCTAATCTGTGCCCGGGCCTGCAATGCCACACTCACACAGTATCAGCTGCTTGCCACCCACGTGCCAACCGTCTGGGCCATCGACCAGTACCGAGTATGCCAGGAGGTGGGCACACACACACACACACACACACACACACACACACACACACACACACACACACACACACACACACACACACACACACACACACACACACACACACACACACACACACACACACACACACACACACACACACACACACACACACACACACACACACACACACACACTTTGTAGGAAAGAAGCCACAAATAGACAAACCCTTCTAGCATTTTCCTGCAACTAATTCTTTTTCTTTTCTTTTTTTTTGCTTCATAAAACGTTTAACTTTAAATGCCATTGTACGTCATGTAGTTTGATCCCGTGGCTGTTCTTTTTAAAGCCAGATTACTAATTATTCCTTTAATCAAAAGAAAACACAAATCTTGCAAATAAATGTAAGACGTTTGATCTGATTATGATGACATATCTACATTGTAGGTGCTGGAGAGGTCTCGGGATGTGGTGGATGAGGTCAGTGTGTCCCTGAGGCTTTGGGACACATTTGGGGATCATCACAAAGACAGGCGATTTGCCTACGGCAGGTGAGGGAGCACACGAACACCAAGCCTTAAGCTGTTCACCAGTCTGAACGTACTGACCTAATAACACATCTGATGCTGGCCAACAAGGTTAATTACCTGGAAATATTTGAATGTAGCCAAGCGATATGTTTTTTTTTTTTACATATTGTTTTATATATTTATACATTCACTGCCGAATTAAATTAATAAAACGTATTTCACTGGATCTGGAAGACAGGAACTTATGATTAGAATTTAACAAACTTTTCATAATCCAAAAAAAAATATACAAGCATGCAAGTCAATCTCAAAATAGAACATCACCAAATGTTTTTTTTTTATTTTAGTAGAGAAATTAACATTATATTTTCTCACTGCACTAAGAATGATATGCATCAAGGATGTACACATTTTTATTTATTTGATAGATTATGACAATTTGTATAGACAAAAAATGTAATATAGCAGAGGTTGAGTCAGAAAAGGATATTTTCACACAATTGTGGAAACCTTATATTTGAGTTCTTGAAATTTAATACATTTTCAGTAATATTCTAATTTATTGAAAAAAACTGCTTACATATTTGTTGTGTAATCCGACAGCTTTTTTCTCTTTTGCACTGGACGTCCCTTTCAAGCTGTTGCATCCTTCCTCCACAGGAGATGATTGGGTGATCCCTGGATCGTCTTGTCCGTTGTTCCCTTGTCAAATCTGCTTTATTGGCATGAAATGCAGAAAGATTTATTGCTAAAATACAATCCGGAAATGCCACATATCACAGCAAAGGCACCATGTTTTAACCACAAAACCTCCAAACATTAAAAAAAGATTGTTGTTCTTGCATACAGTTTCGTACAATAGATTATTTCACCAATCAACACAAAGTCCCCAAAATGTTCCCATAAAATGAGGCAGGATGTGTCAAGGTTGTTTGAAAGGACTTTGCATAAGGTGTCACCTTGTTTCCCTTTATATAAGGGGTTTGTACGTGACACACTTCATTCATGCTTTTGTCAGCTGCATGGAGGTTAGTTTCAGGTTCAAATTTCTACCCCTTCTGGGTGTGCATTCGCCTGGGGATCTGCTACTCTTTGTGTGTGTATGTTTATTTGCGTGCGCTTGTGTGTGTGCACATCTATCCACCCTGTGAGCCTGGAGTCAGCTGATTAGAAACACGGTGCCAGCTCAGCTGGTTTTACCCTGCATTAAAACAACATCAAGCATTCTTCCTTAACCATCGTCCTTTTTTGTTCCCAACTCTGTTGGTCTTCCTGTTTTGTCTGAGCCAGCTCCTGGCAACTCCCTTTTCTGTGTGCTTACCACCCGTACTCCTTCATTAATAAATCTAATCTCTCCATACAGTTGGCATGTAGCTGCTCTTTGACCCTCCTAACACCTGGCTAGGTTTTTGTTGACATGAAACTTAGAACATCACACTGTCACATGTCTTGTTAGAAGGAGTTCAGAAGGAGTTCAGGAAAACAAGTAGCTGCTGGAAAATAGATTAAACCCAATGTAACTTGAGTCAGCCTCCCCCCAGCCCCTTTTTTTGCAAGTCATCATTGCAACTAATTGACTTACAATAAGGAGATCAAGATAGATAATTTTTAAACAAACCAGTTATAAATTCCCACATTTAACCTTTTTCAAAACACACCTGATTTAGGTTTTTCATCTACAGACAAAGTGAACAACAAATAAAGTTCAGTTCTAGTTGATTTTTGTGGCATTTTATGACTTCCACAAATCACCTAAAGCTACAGCTGGCAGAGAGGCTACAAAGAATTAAAAAGATCTTATTGTATGAAGTTATTTGACAATAAAAAGATGCAAAAACAAAACAATTATAGTACTGAACATGTGTCATGATAAACTCAAGGCAATCATCAACTCTTGAAAAAATATGGAACATGAGTGACATTACTGAAACCGGATCTTTCTCCATAATTGATAGAAAAACAAGACCTAATCTGGTCAGACAGAAAACAAAGAGCCTTGTCGCAACACCACAATCTAAAATCTGTATTTTATGAGACCTTATGGAAGAATGTGTTATGGTCCGATGGAGCCACACTAGAACCTTAGGCCACACTTAAATGTGGTGGTTGCAGGATTACACTCCAGGGTTAGTTTTCATCCCATTGAGTTCATATGAAGCTGCATCAAATCATGAACAGTTTTAAATAAAAGTCTGTTTAGACCAAAAACCCTCAGCTCTCTACAAAATGACAAATTGTAGTTTTTAGCATAATTTTCAGTCTAATACATCTTAATCAAGACAAGAATAACTTGAGCATCGTTTCACCAGCGTTCAGGGAACTGCGGATGAAGGAATTCCTCAGATAGATTTGGAAAATGTCTTCAAGATGGAGCAGGCAAATATTGTTAAGACAGACAAAGTAGACAGTACGCTGAGACATAAATCTATATATGTACAATTGTGTGAGCTGCATCATGTGCACCTGGCTCAGATACAGTGATAATCCTTTGAAAAAGTGTTAATGGGAGCTTGGTTGACTGTGTGTGCGCGCATTGTGACTTAATTACCTGCTGTGTAAAAGCATGTCCTTGGGAGCTTTTCAGAGATTATCTGAAAAATAAAGAAGACTGTTGTATCAGAACAGCAAAAAATATCTTCTACATGTGCACTTACCAGTGGGACATAAGTTTCCTTTCATCTATGTTGTCAATCAAATTACTCTGTAAACTCTCTTCATTAATTTTCCAAAATTGTTAAATGACAATAAAACTACATTTCTTCAACAACGCATCCGTTGTTGTCTAATTAAACACTCCATAACTCCTGGCGTGTAGGTATTTTGCCCAAGGGAATGAGGCATATTTTACTGTTTTATAATGTTGCTCCCAAGTTCAGTTGATGATTTACCTCGCATCCTCTGATAAGTACTGGATTCCTGACAATTGTCCAAAACTGAAATATAGTCAAATAATTAAATTGTCTCCAAGCCACAAATAATGATTAATGTAGCACAAGTTACATAAGTCTGAGTATTCTTTTGCTGCTGAGGCTAAAAGTCTTGTCCTATGCATTGTTGCAGAGGGTGAGGAGTTACAAATTATTATTATTATTATTTTTGCCTTCTCATCAAGAGTTAATGATCCATCCTCGACATTACCTGGAACTAGGCAGACATGCACCGTCTTGTGAGGATTAGAGATGTCCTGCTAAATGCGGCGATCTGCTTGCTCAAACAAATCTGTTGGATCTATTTGGAAGTTTAAGTACAGAACTATTTTTAGACTTCTTTTTCTTGTTGCTTTCAAGGCCTTTTGGAGATTTACCCTACAGAAAGAAAGAGGCTCAAGCCACACAAATAGCTGCAAGGTCTAGACTCCTCTTGTGAACCTCCCCGCCTCACACCTCCTCGCTCTCGCATAAGCTTCCTGTTCCCTTGATGGCTTGCAGAAGCTGAACAAGCTTCCTCCTTATGCACTTTGCACAAGTTTTAATGCAAGCTGACATCATGTTGTATGAGTCAGCAGTAGCTCTTTTTTTATTTCTTCCTTTTCTGTTCCCATATATCCATCAACGCCCAAATGCTGTTTTGACTGAGTCCCTGCTCATGACAGAGCACCTCAATCCACCTTTGTTTCTGATGTCTGTTATTTTGTTCGTGCATAAACTGAAGTGTTTTTTTTTTGTCTCATCCGTCCCTGTAGGTCTGATGTAGTGGTACTCTGCTTCTCTCTGGCTAATCCCAACTCCCTGCGCCATGTTCGCACCATGTGGTTTCCGGAGATCAAGCACTTTTGTCCCCGAACACCCATCATCCTGGTCGGCTGCCAGCTGGATCTGCGTTACGCTGACCTGGATGCAGTTAACCGTGCGCGACGGCCATTAGCAAAGTGAGATTCATTCCTCATTAAGCATTAACATTCTGTCTGAGACACAACCTGCAATAATGTTGCTTTACTACCTTGCTTGCAAATTGCAAGATATGTCTTATGGTGCAAAAAAACTGGCTTGTGGGATTTAAGTGGGACCTTTTTTCAGTAACAAACCTTTTGAAAATGGTACTTCTCCTTAAGATTGAGATAATGTACAATCACTCTCAAAAGTGTACATGTCACCGCTACATTGACCAATAGGTCTGGTCCTAAATCTGAGACAGTTTTGACTCCAAAGCTGACAAAGAAAATATTTAAGCATCAAACTGGATTTATGCTTACATTCAAGTACGGACTTGCAATGGACTTGACAAACCAAATCTCTGGGGTCTTTGAAGATGTATGTAGATAGCAGACAAACATTGATAAGTCAAAATGTTGTAAATACGGCTGAATATTGAAATTAAATATAAAGGGTCCAATCAAGTACTAGTTTATGCTCACCTAAACAAACAGGTTATTCCAAGTTTTGAATTTATCTGACTTTTTTGTAACAGATGTGTTTGTTTTTCAGGTATATTTTACAAAATAAATGTCACATTATACGTTGAAATTGTATTAAATGATTTATCAATTAGTAGAATTGATAAATTGCATCAATCAGAATGTGAAGACTTTTGAGTCCCAATGTAAAGCAAACACAACAGACAGGAAGCCAAATCATATGCCAAGAATTGCCCTTGGAGGACCAATAGAGTTTAGTTGGCATGATAAGAGAAGTATATCAACAGTCCAAAAGTTGTTGGAAACCCAGCAACCCATAAAAACTGCTATCACATCACTGTATTGACGTCTTTGCATGAATGGTTGTGGTTGTTAATATATAATCTTGCTCTACCTGTTGATTGAACGTTTTCATTAATGACTCACAGGCCCATCAAACCAACAGACATCCTCCCTCCAGAGAGAGGCCATGAGGTGGCAAAAGAACTTGGGATTCCTTACTACGAGACAAGCATTGTCGCCCAGTTCGGAGTCAAAGATGTGTTTGACAACGCCATTCGTGCAGCCCTCATTTCCCGTCGACACCTGCAGTTCTGGAAGTCCCACCTGAAAAAGGTCCAGAGACCCCTTCTCCAGGCACCCTTCCTACCTCCTCGACCACCACGCCCCATAGTGGGCATCCCCGACCCACCGGCCACAGACGGTGAAGGCCCTGACTCCCTTTTCTGTCATCCGCTTTGCGCAGATGTTCTTTTCCTTTTGCAGGGTGGCTCCACTCATGTCTTTGCGCACAAAGTTTACCTGGCTACATCTTGCTCCAAGTTCTACGACCTTTTCACCCTTGATCTTGGTGGGTCGAGTTTTGGGGCAATGGGAGAGGAACAGGATGGCAAGGAAAACACAGAGAGTGGGGAGGAAGATGAGCAGAGCAGGAGAGGAGCCAAAGAGCAAGCTGGGCGCACCAAGAGCCTGGACATTGATAAAGATGGAATAGATGGAGGAGTGCGGGGCCTGAACCGACCGCAGCTGCTCCAGCAGGGGTCTCTGAGGACTTCCCAGAGTGATAATGCACTCCCCTCTCGAGCACAGTGCTCAATGGGAGCAATGGGGACAGGTCGAGCCCTTTCTGGATGGGGCAGAGGGTTTCTCAGTGTGTGTCTGGAGCATGTTGATGATCCCATGACTGGACGACCTCGTCTGATGACTGTGGTTGCCATGGATGCACTTATTCAGGAGGAACCATTTAAGGTTATTCTAAATTGTTTACGTTGCTAGTGGTTCATAAAGGTTAATGCATGATTTAGCTAAAGGAACACATTTTTCACATAGGGTTAGTTTAATAACTTTTCCCCCTTTGTATTTATTTGGCTTTTCTCTGTCTGATATAAACAAATTTTAGAACAAAACTAGCAAAAACAGAAGAAATTTATGGGTTTTTTTTAAACAAGACTCTTTCTGAATGCTCTGCAGTGTGCATTAATAAGTTTTCAGTGTGTGTGACCTCTGGGTTTGCTGCATTTCCAGGCAGTGCTTCAGTACCTCTACACAGGCAGCCTGGACGAGAGTCGAGGCGATCTGATGCAGGTGGCCACCATTGCAGAGCTGCTTGAGGTGTTCGACCTCCGGATGATGGTGGCCAACGTTTTGAACAGAGAGAGTTTCATGAACCAGGAGATCACAAAGGCCTTCCACGTCCGCAGAGCCAATCGAATCAAAGAGTGCCTCAATAAAGGGACTTTTGCTGGTAAACCACGTCAGCCACTCAATGCTGCAATTTATTGTGTAGCATTTGTCATTCTAGATGTGATGTCTCCCATGTTGCATCTGTCTCTTTGACTGATTCCTTCATAGTCATCATTTGACTTAATGACAGTTTTGTCTGCTTATTTTGTGTTCACTCTACCCCATACACTGTCTTATTTGTTTTGTGTTGTGTCTCCTTTTAGTGTTGTCTTTGCCTTTTCTAAACAAAACTTGACTTTCACCTCTCTATGTTGTCATTGTTCTATTTCTGATCATAGTGGTCATTGTTCCCATAAAACTCACATGAGTTTTGATTTAATAAATGAATAGGAATGTATCTAACAATGTAACAGATTTTTTGGGACAACACAGTCCTCTTTACCAGACTTCTTTAGTGTTCTGCATAGCCCACCATCCTGCATTTGCTTTCCTTCCCATACAATGAGTGGAGAGCTGTTGCGTCTCCCTGCCAATTTATCTTTCTGTCTGTCTACCTGTGTCCATGTCTCTCTGTGTGTCTGTCTGGTCCTCTTGCTGCCTGTGTCTGGACGTCCGCCTCGTCTGTCTTTTCCTTTCTGTAGTTTGGGCTTCTGTGGCATTCCACGAGATGAACGCTCTTTTCCCACCCCGGTTTCAGATGTTGTGTTCCGGCTGGATGACGGCTGCCTTCCGGCCCACAAGCCCCTGCTCATATCCAGCTGTGACTGGATGGCCGCCATGTTTCGTGGCTCCTTCATGGAAAGCTACATCGAGGAGGTGAGATTGCCCACGGAACACAAACCTTGGAGCTATGGGTACTTTCAGTTTTGGAATGTAATGTAATTAGACGTTTCAATCCTAAATCCTGAAAATTTGAGAAAATAGGAAAGGAAGAACTGCCTTCACAAAGAAAAGGTGCTGTTGACATTATGTTACCCTGAACAACAAATTAAAATTTGAAATCAATTAAATTTAGATGACTAAAATTAGTGTTTTCAAGTATGAGTGTGTGCATGCATGGCTGTATGCCTTGCATTGGACTGGTGACACATCAAAGGTGTACCCTACCTCTCTCCCAATGACCTCAGAAGACAGGCACTAATCCCTGTGCAAGTCTGCAAGGATAAGTAAATATGAGTAATGGATGAACGGATGGATAAAATATGGTTATATAGCTGCAGTCAATAACAAGGTAAATCAAAAATATAACTCCCTGTGAGGGCCTTTTAAAACCTATTCTGGTATTTTGGTATTACCAAGTTATTGTTACAGATTGATAAATAAGAGCCTCAGAAAACCTCTTTCACTCATGGAAAAGGTCGCTGCAGTTTATTTGCCTGACAAAACATCTGAAGACTTTCATCAGGCAAAGACTAACAAAAGCGGTCAATTGTGTGTAAATGCATTTACTCATAAGTTCTTATCTCTGGACATTACGTGTTTAAGTAATCAAGAGATGTGGTTATATCCAGACCTTTAACACCACCAAGGAGTGAAACAAAGATTAGTAGGTCATTCTGATAGAGAACCATATGTGTGGTTTAGGTAATCAAAAATATTAACCTAATCCCCATAACTCCTAAACTTCAGCACATGTCCTTAAATTAAACTGTGGCACATGTCTGTGTGAAAATCAAAACAACTTGATTCACACGTTTAAAAGCATGTAGACAGCAGTAGTTCTGACTTCCTGTTTCTATTCTCAGAAACCATGTTCTTTACCTCAATAAAAACCACAGACAAATTGGTTCTGTGGAGGTCCAAGATAATGTTTTTTTAAGTTTACTGTTTTCTGTGTGACGTGTCCATATTGTTGAGTTGTCATAGATTTGCCGTATTTTGAAACTTTGTGAAATTTACGCAAAAGCTACTGAACAATGACAGTTTGAGAAGGCTTTTTCTCTTAATATGTCTTCATTAAAGAAGAGTACCTTCACTGAAACCAACATCTCTCAAGATTTGTTAGCTTATGTGTGCTCACCTCTCAGGCTCAGCTGCTGGTAAGGCATGTGTGCCTGACCTGACCTAGCCTCAAAGGAAGTTGAGGGCTGTCTTTAGGTTGAAGTTTGTCTTCCAACTGTGTTACACAACAAGATCTCACAGTCTCTTTTCAAAGGCTGCCAGCTCAGTTTTTAAGGATTCATGTGTTCAGAATAACTATAAATAAATGTCAAACACTTTTGAATAATTTTGTTAGTTTAAAATTATGATTATCAACTATCTGCTTAATAGTATGTAAATTATATATGTGTATTTTTACTTATTTTCTGGAATCATGGGCTTTACTGTTGAGCAAATTATGATTAATGTTAAAATTATTGTTAATAATAATATTAGTAGTATTAGTGGGGCCCTGTCAGTCTTGTCTTGAGTCTGATAGAGTATTTGCAGAGGAAGTTAATCTTATTGTGATTGGAAGGAGGCCTTGAAACGTCACAGAAACGAAGATCATCACCAAACATAAATATGCAAAATATCAATGGAAACATGCAAACAGCTGGCCAGGAATTAAAAGAATTGCCAGACTGCCATAAATAATTTTTGTTACAAGGAACTCAGTTTCTTTTAAATGTAAACTTATCAGGAGCATAAATAATTAATTACTTTAGTAGTCATGTTACAGTTTATTTGACGTCAGTCATGTCGTGACCCTGAAAACACAATCCTTGAAATAAGAACGAGGCTGTCCACAAAACTTTATACATCAGTATCAGCCAAAAGTTAGCAATTAGGATGCACTCTATTTCTATGTCAGCTTGAGTCTTCTCTGTTGAAGCTTTAAACCACACAAATCATATTTTTGAAATAGAAGCAGAAGTTTACGACATGGTTACATGGAGTGGTTTCTCAACCCAGACACTCAAACTTACTGTTTTCAGTGCTGAACAAAAGGGGGTTAGTGTGTTGTGAATTTGCTATGTCATATAGGTCACTAGATATGGTCAAAGCTTCATGAACTGCACTCTTCATAATCATCCTCAAAACCCTAAATTAAAACAGTCTTCTTTTAAATGACAAATCAAGCTGTTCGTCTTTTTGCTTAAACTACGATCTAGTTAGCATGCTTTTCATTGTAAAGTGCATGGCTTTCATATTTGGTCTACACATTTAAACTTATAAACACAGATAGATGTATGTCACAGATTTTGCAAGTTCATTTAGGTCAGTCGCTGAAGCTATGAAAACACTGCAGTCTGTACAGTCAAAACAAGCCAGTAACATCTGCTTTGACTCATCAGACTACTTCCTTACTGTCCTAACAACAAAAAAAGAGGTTCTAAGTTTTTGCACATAGATTACAATGAGATGAAGTACATAGTGATCAGAGAACCCTAAAGCTGTGTGAGGAACTGCACAATTTCCTGCTCTGCAGACTTTGTAGCAGCGTTTCAGTGTGTTTGTCTCTCTTAAGTAGTTCTTTTAGGAGGTTTGTGCTATTAAAATCCCCAAGAACAATAAGGAGAGTCTGGAGCTTGATGTTTGTATCCCCTGTCTGTGTTTCCAGTAAAGCCTCCATGTTTCATCGACCCAGAATACTCTCTGGGTCGATGAAAAACTGCTCAGAGATCTGCCTGATGCTTACGAATTGCTCTCTGGTGAAAGAAACTGTATCTTAGCAGCAAATGTAGAAAAAATGCACAATGCGATCGAGTACAGTACCAAGGCAGCCATCTGCAGAGTCATCATGTTGGTTTTTATCACATTTGTTTCTTAGTTCTTTCACATCTTTTGACCTGAATGTTTAGGTGTTTTGTTACTACATCTAATACTTCTGCACTTTAGTCTTACGATGAATATTTTTTAATTTAGCATGTAGTAAACTAATAATGCTGGAATTCTGAGAACAAAATACCATTCGCATAGATTACCGCTATACATATACATATTTGTATATGTCACTATGTCTGAGTCCATTCATTAATGCAACTGATTGCTTAGCTACAGCTTTAAACTATAGAGACTACCTTTCTCTGGGACGAGAGACCACACCATGTTGGCATTTTTTTAATTGTTATGAGAGTGGAGATTGTAGAGTGACAGAGTGGGTAGACTCAAAGACCTCCTGGGGGGGTCATTCTATCACAATGGTTTTCCTTTACCTTCCTTTTGTTTTCTAGGGCTATTGCTTCATCAGCTGCTGATGAATTGGTTCTATGAAATGTAATGAAACTGTGACAATAGATCCTTTTCAGAGGAGTGCATACTATATAATGAACAAACATCCACCACGAAGACTGAGTACCATTGGGATCTGTTTTTTTTCTTTTTTCAGCACTTCATATTTTCTATTTATTGCGTTGTATTTGCATTGCACGCAATTGCAATAATGTACCGAATTTTACAGTTTACCCCCTTCTTCTCGTGCTGCTATTACATTGTAGGTATCGATTCCTAACACCAGTACGGCATGTATGCGTGGAGTGCTTGAATTCCTGTACTGTGGTCTCCTGACACCGTGCCCTGGATTGGAGCCCGTGGAACTAATAGTTCTGGCCAACCGTCTGTGTTTGCCACGACTCGTTGCCCTCACTGGTGAGTATTTCTGTGTGGGGCGCTATAAACACAGCAGAGTCTAAACCCCACTCTCTTCTTTGTCCCATACCAACTGAATGCAACATTGTTTTATTGTTAAGATCCACATTTTGAGAAGTTAATTTTATAAATTTTAAGAATAATGAAAACCTTTACCTCTAATGTAGTTTAACGCAAAGGATTAGAGAATTACTTGTCAGTGGTGCATGCAACTAGAAAATACTGAAATTTCTTTGCCTCTTCAGAGCAGTATGCTGTGGATGAGCTTCTGCAACTGGCAGTGAAAGGAGTGGACATTGATGGACAGGTGCTAGCTTACCTCGAAGTTTCACAGGTGTGTTTTGACTTAAAAGTGCATTTATGTAGACATTAGTTTGCAGTCATGTATGGTTAATCAGTTTGTATTCATTTCACACAGATATACATTAGTTTTTTTTATTTCTTTTGAGCAGTAATACTTTCTCTTTTTTTGTTGTCACAGTTCCACAATGCCAAACAGCTTTCTACTTGGTGTCTTCATCACATCTGCACCAATTATAATAGCATCTGCCGCAAGTTTCCCAAAGACATGAAGGCTATGTCTCCGGGTACGTTGCAGTCAACTTGCTCTCCTGTCCCTGGTTGCCTTCCTGTCTAAAATCCATTTCATTACTTTTCTGTGTCTGCGATTTTAGTTTCAACCAAAATATAGAATGCAATTTCTCTAAATTTGGGAATTTCATTAGTCTGTTACCTTATATCAGTTACAAAGGATATTTGCTCAAACAGCATTTTTTGAGGACAAATTTGCATTCTTTCTTGCAGAAAACCAGAGGCACTTTGAGAAGCAGCGTTGGCCTCCTGTATGGTTTTTGAAAGAGGAGGACCGCTACCTGCGTTCTCAAAAGGAGCGCGAACGCGAGGAAGAGATCCTGCGCAAGCAGCACACCAAACGGGGCTGGTGTTTCTGGAGACACCCGTCTTCCTCTCCACACGTCTCCTAAGGGGTTTTCCACATCTCGCTCTTGGATCCTCCCCTCAGCGAATGCTAACCCGTGGATAAGCAAATCCCGAGGAGAATGGTTGGGATCCCTCTAAATGTGGAGAAATAACTCTCAGTGCTAGCATTCCTGAATGTCTGCATGCTCGGGAGGAGTGTATGTGTCTCTTGGTGGGAGTGGGTTTCCACACAATTGTGTTTTTGTGTTGGGACAGATTGGGACTCAACAGAAAGGGTATTTGCATGAATGTGCGAGTGTATGTATGGAATTTAGTGATGCTTCCAAGTTGAGATGCAGTGATCTCTAAAAGGACAACAGCGGTGCAGAGTAATCCTTCCTCCTGTACGTAAATGCTTTTTCTCCCTCTACCAGCACCCAATTGCCTTGGAGTGTTGGAACTGGAAGCAATGGCTCTCTTTTCTCTCTGTTTTCTCAGTCTTTAACCTTCACTTTGACCTTAATAACTTTTACACCATTGACACCGCAGCTCCCTTTGGCTGGTGGGGGAGTCTACGTCTGCCTTCACCTCTTATACAGACTGTTTGCTGGCACATGCAGATGCATCTCCACATTTCACCCTTGTGAAACCAGCACTAGATGCAGGAACTAACACTGACAATTAGCTCATTGTTATTACTTATCTTTTAATCACTTAATGTGCATTTTGGGGTCATTTGGGATGATATTATATTAGTAGGGTGAAAGAGCAAAGACCTCGGAGATAGTCAGAAATCACCACTGCAACCACAGATACAATTGTTCTATTGTATTCTCAACTACATAGATAATTGAGAAAATAGACGTAAATTATCTACCAGTTAGTCCTCATATCTCTTTTGTCATGTAACTGTGCACACCGTCTTTCAAAATGTTTATGGAGACTGACATGGAGCCACTCTTTAGCACTGATGAACTTTTTTTTTTTTTTTTTAAAGGGCTAGCCTTACTTAATACCTCTGTCACGAAGGGGAAATTTAATACAGCATTAAATGTTCTCGGCCACTAAGGTGCATTGAACCTTTGGAGCAAGCCTTTACACCTGTACACCACCAGGGGTCGCACTGCTCAGGGTCCTATCACTTCCGTAGTAGGTGTTTTATTGTATTTATCAAATATATTAATTTCTCCTTGCAGTGTTATAAAAGTACATACACCAGTTCACTAGTAGATTCAAAATACTGGACACTTAAAAGGGTTTTCAGCTGATTCTGAATACCAAAGGTGTAGTTCTTCCTTCTGCCTTTATTTTTGTTTATTTACATTTTCTAACTGGGGAGGGGCTGTAGTAGAAACTAGAACAGGTTTTAGAAGCACAAGGCAGTGTTAGATGCTGTTTACAAGTAGAGCCGGCCCAAAGGGTAAGCAAACTAACCCGCTTAAAACTTCTTATTTTTGATTAGCTTTGAAATTGGCAGGTCAAAAAAAAAAAAAAAGAGTTGAAATCTACATTACCCAGGAAAAGCTTGATATGGGCAACTCTAGTTATGTTAACAGTCCTAATTTAACTTCAGTATTCTTTACTTATTTACATTTAGTATTGCAAATAAATCTGGATAATTAACGGTCATTATTCAGCTACTACTTGTGAGAACAAACTTTAAAGGGTTGTGCAGAAACACCCACCTTACCCAACGGGCTGGTTCTGGTTGTAAGAACTAAAGATGGTCCATTTAAAACATTGCCTTCCATTCTCTGCTAGAATTAAACATTGGTGCTGAAAACTGTCCACATGAGCACAGAGACACACATAGTTTAGTGGACTGATGGTTTATTTATTTGTGCAGAATTTACAGAAACTTTAGAATAGTTTGTAAATTTTTTAAACTTGATTTATTTTTTTTCTTTCTATTCGCAGAGTCTGTAAAAAGCTGATAAAAGATTTTAGAGGTTGAGGTTTGCTCTAAATCCTGGGATGTCTTTTGCTGCTTTTATATTCTAAATCAATGTGATCTATTCCTTCTTTCCACCTAACACAAAAATTGGGCATTTCTTTAGATTCATCGTTTTGTTGTTGTTTCACCAGTTTGAGCAAATAGGGTTTTCTCATTTAGGGTGCTAATTTTGTTGCGCTCTCATTTGAATGTGGAAAGAAAAAAAAAAGTTGCAACTGTGAGTTTTATTAGCACTTTCTCTATTTGTGGGTTTGCGCCCCACAGCTTTACTAAACTCTCTGAGATGGGTAGATTGTGTGAGGCATGTGGTACATTATGCTGTTGTTCCACAGGAGGTCTGCAAAGCAATTTTCAACTACCAGAATAGAAGTCGTATAGGTTCTCACTTGGGCCCGAGTGAGAATTGAGCTGATTTAGTGTGAGAACGAGAAAACCGAGTAAAAGTGAGCAAGCCTCAGTCAGCGTCAGTCGCTCTCCACATGCTGTGGGATGAGTCCATCATCATTTTGAAGTTACACAACTGCAGTGCTGGAGGAAATTTAAGTAGAGGAATTTTGTGTCCCACAGAATCGCTAAACAGATCTTGTGTCCTTGTGCCTTACGATTCAATCTGCAGACTGGTTCTGCAGTAACCGACTTGGAAGAAGTAGGATTCAATGAAAATGTAAAATGTTTTTTTTTGGTGTTTTTCTGCCACTCTCTTTTTGAAATTTGAGGGAGAGAATTTTTCAATCTTTGGGTTTGATATTAGTGCAGATAAATGATCTTTTTATTTCTTCGAACAGCGATTTGAGACAAGGTTGATCTAATTAACACTAGATGTACAGCGTCCTCCACAATTATTGGCACCCCTGGTAAGGATCTGTTCAAGATCCTTTTACAGACCTTCAGAAAAACTTAGAAAGTAGGATTTTTGAAAAAGAAAAAAGATTTTCAAATTTCTTACATATATAATTATTCACACTGTGGTATTTTCTGTCCTTATTATTTCAGTTTACTTATATTCACCATTTCGTAGTGAGAGATTATGTTACATCAATTAATAAAAAGGCTTTTTGATGCATAGGTACCAAAACTTGAGCAGGATGCTGTTCCATTACAGTTATGTTTCTTTATAAACCAAGTGATTAAAAGGTAGCCAGTGAACATGGATTCTTGACTCCTGCAGTACAACTTCTAAACCACTGACCGTGAGAAATCAAAGTTTTGTAAAGTGCGCCGGCGGGCCTGTGCACTGGGTGGCTGCAACATCTTGTGGAGTGCAATGAACTTGCATGATGTCCAGACTTTGTTGGTGTGTCTTTAAAATGCAATTTGTGTTCTATGTGTTTCTGTAGTTAGCATGAATTTCTCTCTTAAATAAGATAGTTCCTAAACCGTCTTATTTGACTGTAGCATGAAGTTTCCACTTAAGTTATTAACATTTTATTTAAAGGTTGCGCTCCATTAAGCTGAATAACAGGCTGCATTTAGTGTCTTGAAGGTCTTTTTGGCCCTGAACCCTATCGAGGTTCTTGTCTTTGCAAGTGACTTTATTCACATGTCTTTGACAACTCAATGTAGCACTAGAGCATTTAGCGTTTGCATTTTTTAGGGTATAATGTGAGGAGATCAAAAGACATGAGCTTGAAATCTAATTTAGAAGATCTGTTTGATGCCACAGATTTCCCTTGTATGCTGTTACTATCAATGTAATGAATAAGGTTAATCGTATGACTAAGTATAGACAAAGCATTTTATGTTTCTAAACAGCTTGCATGTATAGGGGAAGGAAATGTGCAAAGTAAAAGTTTCCCAGGTGACGGATATGTAGACGTTTGATTTTCTGGAACTTTAGTTAGTGGGGCTTTAATTAGTTACTAAATACCTTAATGAAGATGTGGGAGTTTTTATTAAATACAATAAACAAAAAGAAAAAGCATGTGATGCCAACAAGCCAAAGTTACATGTTCTCACATTTTGATATTGGATGTATTTTCATGATATTGTTTTTTTTTTTTTTATATATATTTTCCCTCCATGTCTCATCCTTGGAGCACTTCTTCCTACCTTTCTGGCTGGTTTCCCTGCTTCATTGTGAGGCCGAGTGACAGAGAGAACACCTCACAATGAGCCGCTTGCTTTGGCGTCTCCTCTCTTGTGCCTTTAGTGAAATCTCACTTTCCGTTTTGTACAGAATGACAGCAATGCACCGACAGCCAACTAAGCTCATGTGTATGTCTGCGAAGCCAAGAAATATACAACACATTAACGTAAAGGAGAGTAGCAATTTTTTTTTTTAAGATTAAGCGTCTTAGATGATAAATGACTTGGCTTCCTATTGAGTAATTTAATAATGCTTGTAATTTTAATTGATAACCTGAAGAGCTTAACAAGTTTAATGTGTATTGTCATCTATGCTAAAGCTACACCACAGGTGGCTTGAGTGCTGAAACGAGTTGGAAACTAGCAGTTTCTGCTGCACTCTTCCAGGTGCCTGCTCCTTCTCTTGTGTAGCTAACAATAATTTTTATATTCTCTCTATATACTCATCTCAATCAGCATTAAGATACTGTGTTCTGTTTTTCACTCTCTAAGTCAAATCCAACTATTGCTTCCACTGTTTATCTGCCATTTTATATTGCAGTCACACATAGTATCCTTTCAGTTGAAGAGGGCTTTTGTAACAATAGGCTGAATTAAAGGCATAAATATTGGCTGTGACAGCTATATGTATGCTTTAATGAAGACGGGGATTATCCAAAGTACAGCAAATGTAAATTTGATCAATGCAAGTAACTTCTCACCTTTTTTAAGTGCACAGCACACTGTATTAACGAAGTTAGAGTGTAAGTAGGAATGTATGAAGTCATTTATATTGACAGACTTGCTGTAATTAACTCCCGGTCAATACTGTAATTGTAAGTGGATTGTATCTATGGTATAGTATTGTTATGCACTTTTGTTTCCATAAACTCGTATGGGTGTTATTTACAGTCAGTGTTTATGTTACGTTATAAAAGTTAAAAAGAAAAGAGCACACCACACTCACATGTTAAGGGCTTTGACATGAAAAAGAAAAAAAAAAATCTGAATGTTTTTGCTGCTGTTGCAAAAAAGTTTTGAAACTAAAATTTTGTAATATTTTTAAACCACTGTGATTTGTACAAAATTTAAAAAAAAGAAATACAGAAAAAAACCTTTTTTCTGCCATTTCAGTATTTTGATGTTTGACTTGAATTTTATTAAATCTGTTAATCTTTTAAAAGGTTCTTGTGTCGTACTTGTGTGATTTTTGTTATCAGCGTCCATTTTAGTTTTAAAAACAGAAAGAAAGCTCATGTTGGTTGTTTAAACTTCTCCAGACCCAGGTCTTGATTCACTGCAAACTTTCATTTGCAGTGAGGTCAGAGCTCTCAGAAGCTTAACGATGGGCTATCCATTCAAAAACCTGTCTAAATGTGTATTTGAGGTTCTTAGGCTATTGGAAACATCGAATTTGTGCTGGTTTTAACCATCAGATCCAAATTATCACCACTTTAGTAGGACCACCACACAAAACATACAGCAAGAACTAGAATAAAATGGTTTGGCTCAAAACATAGTCAAATGTTGGAATAGTCTCAATCTAAATTTAACTAAGAATCTGTGGCAGTATCCAACAATCGGTGTAACTTCTTCTATCTCCAGCAAAGCACCTCCTGCTGTGAAGAGCACGTAGGAAGAGAAAAAGCTGAAGAAGTGTGAACCAAATTTTCAGCTAACTTTCTTTAATTCTAGTTAAGGTCTGTGTGTCGGTACGAGGGAACTAGAAACGTTTAGCTTTAATTGTTGTGGTTTCTGTGTCTTGCTCTGCTGAGGTGTAAATGGGCTTACAGTTGTCTGCGATTCCACTAAAGCACATGGCAGAATCTAGTGTTAATAAAAAGGCAAAATAAAAGGCAAACAAAATACTTTTCCAAACCACAATTCAGTTTTTTCTTATGTTCATCAATACCCTGAAGCGTTCTGCTTTACATGCAGAAACACCGAGGTTGATGCAGCTTTGCCACCTTGTGGTGAAAAGGAGCTGTGCACCTGCTGTGTGCCGCACCGATAGAAACTAACAGTACTCAAACTACTCATTTAAAACGACCTCTTGTCCTGTTACATATTATCAAAGGAAACGAGAGACACGTGCATCCAAAAAATCAACACACTGGGAGTTGTAGGTTTTAATTACACAGAGAAAAGGATCACAAAGACCCACAGCAACATGGGGGATGAAGTTGCAATGACGACATTTAGTGATGTGGCTGATAATTGGTACTTTCAAAGGGTCACTTGGGAAGGTAGCAGCACAGAGCAGAAGAACATTTGAGTGTCTATGCTATTTTTACACGTGTCTGTTTCAGTCATACTTACCTCTGGTTCTCCAGGGAAAATGTACTGGTCCCAAGTTAACAAGCTGACTTTTACTAGACGGTGACATGCATCAGTTTTCCTTTGATTCCCCTGTTAAATAAGCAATCAAATATCCATGTTGTAGCTCTGCCATGGTCGCCACCATCAGTTCAGCACTGATTACAGACCTCTCAGTAGAACAGGTCTGAGTCACGGACTGTGTTCAAAATTCCCACAAAACCTTGCCCCTGCTAGCAGCGCACAGCTTTGGGAGTCACTGAGACAAGCTGACATCACCACATCTGGATGTCATTTCCTTTGCTTCTCCTTAGAAGCAGATAAAGTAGATGTAAATGTACAGCACTTGTGCTCTGTCGGGATTTGTCGATCAGCAGAAAAATTTGGCCATGAAGGAGCTGACGGAGGATTTGTAGCAATCTGAACATCTTTGTACGAGGAGCCGCATGAATCCGTCACCTTTACATTTTCTTTGTCCACATTAAGAAGCTAAAAATATTCATGTCTTTGGGGATTTACCGTCTAAACAGTCAAACATGCCAATATGGCAGCAGGCTACTAAATGTAAGAGCCGCACTGCACAATGTGCGGCATGTTGAACAAGAATCACTCCTCTTGAACATCAACTAACCATACATAATGTGTTTTATTGAGATTTTAAATTATACTAACACAGCATGGTACATTTTGTGCAGTGAGAATAAATTGGTACATGCTTTTGAGGATTTTCACAAATAAAGAATCTGGAAAAGCATTCATTTATATCCAGCCCAATTTCCTAAGTTACATGTAACTAAAACAGTGAAACCATCTTCCTTCAGAAGGTTCAGATTTTTATTTTGATAACAAAATTTTCTTTCCACTTTCAGCCAAAAAGTTCTGTAAAAGACCATACATTTTGTAACTAAATATAAAAAAGATCAAGAATTACATGGGAAAGACACTTCCTGGAGGAGTGTCTATTCAATAACAGCACATTCCTTCATTGTCAAGTCTCCTTATAATTAATTTGCTTGATGTTGATCCAGACCTCCCTTTGCTTTGCTCCGTAAACAAACCCTGGACACACGTCTCTAAATCTAAACATTTATAGCTGTGACACTGCAGTGTAAAGAGGTTTTAAGTAAAGAACTGTTTTGTTTTAATAGTCTGAAAGTTAAATAGACTTTTAGTTGTTTAGGCCCGTCATATTTCATGAATGAGAAACTTTGTGGAAGCCTGCTTCTGTTTATGATGTCATTAAACTTTAGATTTGCAAAAACTTCATTGATCCCAAAGGAAAGTTAAAAATGGGAGGATCCAATTTAGAAAATCCTATTTTACTTGTCATTGAGAAAAAGAATGCACTTTTAAATGTAACGCAGCACATTTACACTAACACTCGTGTGGCTCACCAGTGCACATGGCGAGACATGCACTCGTTGTGTGAAGGTTGTTGTGAAGCTGCATAGCTGAGCCCTGACCTCGCCTGGAAGACTGATGAGAAGACTTTCAGATTCACAGAATCTGTGCAGATCAGAGCCGAGAGATGAGTGTGACGTTGCTTTACGTTTTGTTTCTAGCGTGGCTGTGCGTTTGTCATGTTCCCTTCCTGGTATCAGGTCTGTGTGTCTGTCATCTGTCTGTCTGACATCCCTCTTTCTGACAGCTTTGTGAGTTCCCATGTAACAGATTAATATGTGTTATACATAATTCAACTCACGTCTTCTAAAGTTTTTCCCACATACTCCTTTGTTTACATACGTGACTAAAATTAAATGATTCAATGGCAAATTGGGACGACAACTCTAAGTGTACTTTGTTTACAATGACCCAGTCACAGACCTAAAGCAACTTGTAAAAACAAATGTATATAAATGATCCGGATTCAATCTGATTTGTTTTTTGCTGTTCAGAAAAAACAGCCTACAGATGTGGAAAGCTGGTTGACCTGTGATTCAGAAGAGCAGTTTAAAAATAATGTTTTTTTTTTACTTTTCAGTTTAAAAAAAATATATATATATATTTTTTCAAACCATGTCTAATTTTTTGTTCCACTTAAACATTCTATTTTACTTTGTGGTGGTTAATCATATGCCGAAGTGTGTGATTTTAACAAGATTTAATTTGCGTATGAAAGCCTTTGCAAGGCACTGCCACTGTCTGCTGAAATAGATTAAAACACCTGGAAAGTACTGGGATATACAATAAGATAGTATAAAGTTTGAGGTGGCCTTGAGTCAGAGGAAACAAACATCTTTGTGTAATTGGAAGTCAGTTCAAACACCAGCTTTGCCAAACTCTCTTCTGGAAAATAAATGAGTTCACAAGATAAGTATGGACATTGAGCTGCCTTGCTTTTGATAAATGCCTCACTATTCATGGACTGACATGCTGTAGTTTGAGGATGACGCGCCAAACAACTGCACAGTTTCCTTCTTCTGCTTCTGCTTCTGCTCACCTGTCAATGACCTGTGCAGAAACATTTATTCGGTTAGGTTCTGTTGTTTGAAAAGCAGCCACTTGGAACAATACCCAATATCAATGTTGAAAAAATGAGCTATCGTCAAACCCCATCATACTAGAATCCAAGGAATGTGTTGCAGTTACAGTTTTGAAAAGCGCAGGAATGTTCTCCAGCGTGATTTGGCACAATGATTTATTTCATCGTTTTCCCGCCAATTTCCTCTCTTGTCATTGCACAATAAATAAATAGGATCGAATCTTGACAAGTGGATAAAATCTTGCATGTCAAGTTCAGACGGTGTGAAATTCATTGGTGCAAATGTCAACATGTTTGAAAGTCTTGCAGCGAAGTGTGGCTCGAAGGACACCTTGAACACAGATACTCATGAAGGCTCAACAGTTCCTTGCCAATTGAAGGATCTCACGCAGGCATTTTGGCAAACATATCGCCGGTGCGGTGTGACAGGCCAGCAGTGCAGAGCTCAAGGTGTGACTCAGAGAGTCCAAACCCACGTCTGACCTTTTAACATCACACTCCACGTCTGATTTCATGAAGACCTTGTTGTTCCCCAACGAAGATCTGCAATTTGACAAGCCTCCAAAGAAGGAGCTTCGTTGAAGCCTAAGATGTTTCATGTAACATCTTGAGCTCATAGGTCACTCATATGAACTACAGTTGTTTTCCAACACATCTGTGTGAGGTAATTAGTTGAGTGGGAACAAAAGGGACCCTTGGAGGACGTGTCTGACTGGACCACTCAGCACTCTGTCACCCACACTCAAACCACTGGTTTAGATTGTGCCAGGAAGACAGGAAACTGAACAATCAGACTCCCACCGCTGAGAAGAAAACTCACTAAATGGGGCGGGGAAAGAAATCCCCCATTAGCTCACAGTAGCACATATGTACAAACACCCACACACGTACACACAAATCCCCACCGGACTTACAAAACTCCTACATTTATACCCCATCTTCAACAACAGCTGCCACCGCACCCCAGCAGAGGAAATGCCAAAGTCCTCTGAAGTGGAGCATAACAGCACTGCAGTTCTCATCCACCATTAATGAGAAGGCTGGAAAGGCAGGAGAGACCCTAATAGCAGGAAGTCGTAAGAATAATGCCGGCGTGAGGATGTCACGCTCCTTGTCCTGCCAACTCCAGTCAAATCAGCAGAGTCACAGAACTCTGGAAGGAAATGGATTAAAAGTGTGTGTGGGATAAGAGGGCATTCAGCACTGAATACATCCTCACTGAAGGCATTCAATTTGCTAAGTGTCACATGTGCTGTTGTTGAACTAGCAATTCAAATGAACATATGTATCACCATATAATAGATATAGAGTTTTTAGATATTTCTTCTAATAAGTGAAATGTATAATGTTGAACTCCCATTTTTGCCTGTAGATTACATTAAGTGTCGTAAAACATCACACAAAATATCAGGAGAAAATCCTGAGAATAAAACCTACATTTTTGTTCGAGGTGTGAATACTTTTTTCTCATTTTATCTCATCATGACCACAAAACTGAATGTATTTTAGTTAGTCTTTTAAAGTCCACCAACGCACAGTAAAGCATAATTGTGAACTGGGAGAAAATGATATGAATCTGGGACAGATTCTGATCTGAAACCCCATCACTGTATCTTGCCTTGGAGTGAAACTCCTCTCCAGTCTCACGTTTTCCAGCCTTTTTTTTTCAGTTTTTCTTTCCAGATTGTTCTGTTTTTAGCTATCAATCCTCCCGTTAACTCTCAACCGTTTCCCTTTCTTTGCTGAAGACAACCATCCCTGCAGCAAGAGCCTGTCACCACCTTGATCAACGGTCTGCTCAAGGTGTTAGTTTCTCCACAACTTTGTCCCAGACCTCTCCGCTTTGTTGCTTGATCATCATGCTGTCTGTCCTCTGTAGCCTTCACAGAGCAGCTGTTATTTGTTTTAACATCTTGAAAATGATACATCATTGTGTTGGTGAATGAACACTTTTCCGAGACTCTCGAGATGAAAAATTGAAGGCTTTTCTTTCACTGTGTCGATGTTCTTCAGAGGAGTACTCTGTGAACTATTTCCCCATCAATAAAAAGTTCTGCATAACGGCTCATAATAAAAAAAAAACAAGCAAACAAAGCAATTCTTGTGAATAACACAGGCATGAGATTTCAGGGTGTAGAAACCTGTGACTTTTATCCTCTGCATCTTTCCTGGATTATCTAAGAATGGCAGCTAAGCAAATTAAAGAGCTCAGGGACGTTCACATAATCCACAATCCTAAACCCTTGTGCTAGTGACCCACTGCACGAGTATGCACAGTGTGTGTGACTGCAGTGCAAATGCTGTCTGAGAGTCTGTTGTCAGCTTGCATGAGTGTGTGTGACTGAAGAGACCCCCAGTTGCTCTTTAAAACCGAGACTGCTTTTTTCTTTTCTGTTTTTTGTTGTAATAATCAGGCCCGGTTCCCATGAAATGGGTCCTCTCTGCGGCTTGTTGAGAGAGCCTGTTCTGTAACTGGCTTTTCTGCAGTCTGCCAAGACCCACTGGGGGCCATTTTAAAGACAAGATAGGATTTAGAAAGCCTGTCAGCATAACCACAACCGCTGGACTTTAACCACTGCAGCTTCTATCAACAGTATATTTGTTCTAAACGAGCTCTTTTATTAATGCAATTAACACCAAATGAATAAAATGACTCAATTTCCCTCCCCACTGTCTCTTCATACCTTCTCAGTATGAGGGATTGCTGCAGACTGATTTTCTGCTGTCACTCTGTACTCGTCCAGGAGGAGTGATTGCTGCCAGTCAATGACTCGATGCAATCTGTTCAGTCCCCTTAGACAGAAACTACTTTTTAAAGTACTTTGAATAATTAGCTGAGCTTACTGCACCTGCACTTTCTGATAACTCGGATCAACTGGATGTGTGTATGATTGAGTACAAACATTTTTATTTTTTGCAAAGTGCCTCAAGGTGACATTTGTTGTGAAGTGGTGCTATATAAATACAACTGAATTGAATTGAATCGAAGTTGTGTTATGGCCACATTTTGACCTACATAGTCATGGCGAGGCTGTTGCTCTGCAAACACAAGGAACACAATAGTTTTTGTGGCCCATGTTGTGGATACATGTGAGTGAGGTGGCTCTCGGTAAGCTGACTACAACAGAAGCAATAACACAATAACTGTATGAAAAATGTTAAATAATATGAGTTCCAATTGTGTTTAATTTTCTTTTCAATAAAGTGTTTTTTTTTATTATTATTATTTGAACTGAATTTGAAAGGCAGCATCTCATCCAAACTATGCAATCCTCTCCAGGTTTTCTTGTTACAATACTTGCTAAAAGTTTTCCTACCACATTTGTTTGGTCCACCAAATATCCCATTGATATTCTTTGTTTGAAGTGCTGAATATGGCCATTATCTTTAGTGATAACCTTTTGTGAGGACATTTCTAGGAAATTACATGTCAAGGTGCTGACCCATTGTTTTATTTTTTTATTTTTTTATGAAATACAAATCTGTATGAGATATAAGATTGTATGTATTATTCTAGTTTCAAATAAACCAGAATCAATAAGTGTGAACAGTGATCAATTCTTTAGTGTCTGTCTGCGTGCAATGAGCACATTGCAATGGGTTTCAGTTTTGGCACAGAATCACTAAAACATAAACAAATTGCGTTTCCTAGATATTCCAAATTTTCTGCTGTACAACAACCGATGTGCAATAGAAAATACTTTTTTTTACAATTCACCAACTGCTAACGTTGCCGTTTGACTTGCAGGGGAACACCTTTCCTCCCCACGACCCGGCGAGTGAAGTCATTACGCTTTTCACTCTCTCAACGGGAGGTGGGGCTTTTGGCGCAAACTTGTCCCACCCAGCCTCACAAAGACCAGCGTGTGCAGTCACAGCCTCTCCTCCACGCTGTGAGTGCGCACGCATCGCCCGCATCGCCCGCTCCGGTTTGGAACTACATCGCCTTGAATCTGCAACACTTTTCCCTGTGCGTCTTTTCGTGGCCCCTTTTCTCCCCCCCGCACAAAAAAAAGTCCCCCCTCTCCCCCCCATCCCCCCACCAGGACCCGTGAACACTTTGAAGCTGTGCGGGAGTGGTCCGGGAACTTTTTTGTTTTGTTTTGTTTTTTTGTTTTGTTTTGTTTTGCCATAATGAGCAGGCAAACGGTCAACCTTGACACCTACAGCCTGTCGCTGCTCACAGCCAAAGAGGACATTCTCAACCCCCGCTCCTCCACCAACTGGTAAAACTTTTTATTAACGCGTTTTGGTCGGAAACGTGATGCCTTTCGTGCCTTTGTTGAAACTTCCTCGCTCTTCACATTGTTTCGCAGTGTCACAGTTTTATGCACAAAGAGAGTGCGCACACAAAGTTGCGTAAGGGGAGGTTTGATTTGAATTGATCCAGTCAGAGATGTAGAGATGGCCAACACAGGAAGCCGCACGCAACTCCTGCTGTCTCTACCAGCTCAGATGTGTGCAGCTATGGTTTATCGCAACGATGCACTGACGCTGGGGAGAGCAGCACCTGGCCTGCAGCCTGCAGCCTGCAGCTGGCCTCACCCCGACACTGCGATCTGGGACTGCTGACTCTCTGATGGGAGCTCTCCTGGGATCGTGTTTCTGCTGGCGTGCTGATCTCTGACAGGGCTCGTTTTCCAGAGAGAGACCCTTTAATTTCTCTGCATTCATAAGAAACAATCGCACATAGCAACACTTTACACTGTGGACATTAGATGTCTTCAATAAACGGTGTATTTTATTATTTGTAGAAAAAATATTTGTAGAATTGTAGTGTTTTCCTTTTTTTTTTTTGCTGGGATGTTATGTTGTAACTTGACTACCTGCTCTAGCTTTTCTCCCTGTCTCTTTGTCCCAGAGCTTGGTCACTCTGTCACCGTGGCAATGCATCCATCTTTTCAAACAAAAGCAGCCTTTTTTTTTTTTTTTTTTGCATTTTCTTCCTGTTTACGCTTCATTTATCAGGGTTGGGGTTCTCCTTAGGCACAAACAGGTCACCTCTACTTGGTGAGAAAGTTAAAACATATTTCTTATTCGGTGCACTTTAACCACTGCACTTTTTATTACTAATTTTGACTTTTCGATCTTTTTTTTTAAAGCAACATTTATGAGCATAGAAGTTTTTATCTTCTTTTGAAAATCTTTTGACGGCCAAAAATCTCCTTTGGGCTTCAAAACTGCCCAAATTGCTTTCGTGTTGCATTGAACGACAAATAAAAAAATGCAGACCAATCTCTGACATTTTGATCCATATTGACATGACTTTTCAGCTGCTCATCCATGATGTGACCCTCTTGTGATCAGATAGAGTGCTTGAAACCTTGAGGCAGCTGGAGTACAGTGAAGTCATTGTCACCTTGAAGAACCCAGTTTGAGGTGATTTAGTAATCGGTGCATTGTGCATTATCCTTCCAGTGGTAACCACTTGAAGATGGGTTCACTGTGGTTGTACAGGAATGGACATGGTCGGTGACATCACTCTGATAGTTTGTGGCATTTAAACAATGCACAACGAAGATGCCGCTATGCCGAGTGTCCCTACGGTTCCTTCGCAACAAACTGAAGTGGTGGCTGGGATGATCTTCAGCTGCAGATGGTTGTCTGATTCATGATACGATGTGTTGGTTGTAATGAATAGTTATTCAAACTACTTTTGCCTTGACATATTCACAATCCAGCCTCTGCAGTCTCACGTCAGTGAGGCATTTTCTTACACACACCTACCCCTCACTGGATATTTTGCTTTTCAGAACTTTCTTTGTTGACCTGCAAGATGATCTTTTCTTCTGACTTGGCTATTGGGTTGGCTTTATTAAGCTTTCAATGAGCAGGTTTTGCTTCAAAATGGCATAAAAATTATACTTTTAAATGAGTGTTTTCTTAAAGTCTTGGTGTCTGAAATAGGAAGAAAACAGAGAGAATCACTCAACAAGTAAGTGAAGTGGGAAAGGAATTTGGCAATGTTTAAGCTCCACCCAGTCTTTCAGTGCGATTTGGACGGATTTAAGGCTCGAGGAGTTGTCCATTCAAGCTAATATGTATGTTTTTAATGTAGACATGAACATGTGCATCTCAAGGCACTGAAGAGTTTGTTTAGAATGGGGTGAGAGGCTTGGTTCACTGACAGATCCCGCCCCCCACTGTGTGACCTTGGGGTCCATGTGTGCATTATCTAATGACCTTGTTTTCTGAATGGGAAGCAGGGCTTTTGTCAGCAAGGCTACCAAAAAAAGAGGAGCGTTTTCAATGTGTCCTTCATTCAGACCTCCATGCTCTGCGTATGGCTTTGAAGGTCTCCGCCTGTTCTCTTTGAACACCAAGAAGTTTGTTCCTTCTGGGCTGGAAACGTGCACTGTGTGCATGTGTTATGTGTTTGTTCATGTAACAAGAGAACTGAAGAAAAATAAACTGCAAAACGTCAGGTTTCACGAGATTGTGTAATCCTCTGTCCAGGAAACCACCATAGTTGCGCGGAAAAGAAATTCAGATTTTGATTTTACATCAAGGATTAATTTAAATGCGACAACGAAGAATACATTTCCTGGGGAGGCCCAAAATCAAGACATGCAGCTGCTGAGGCAAACGTGTAATAGCAAAGGAGTGTGTGCTCACACATTACAGTTTAGTTTCAGTCATGCTAAGCTTCTCAGTGGGGAGATCAATGCTTTTGAATGGCTAATTAGCATATTGAGATCTTGTAAACAGTGACAGAGTTCTTCAAATGCATCTTTTCTGCAGGAAATTGAAACTGAAGTTTGTGGAAAGTTTTATTCACTAGAGATTACTGTAGTCAGGCACATAAAGTAAATTTATGATTTCATTGCAGCGACACTTGGTAACTCAGTTTTGATAGTGTATCACTAAAGGAAATGGTTGAAGTTGGATTTGTTTCTGACAAAATGACAACACTGAACAAACTTATTTAGGCAATCCATTAAAAAAAAGGCTCACAAAGGCCCATGATTTAAATTTTATGTCAATATTTTTCTTTAAAACATGCTTTCAGTCCATTTTTTGAGTCATCTGTTTTCATAAGCTGTTTCTTTTTGATGTTTAAGTAGGCTGCATTATGTATTATGCTGTACTTGGATGAGTCTCAAGGACAAAAAATTGAGAGAATTTTGACTTGGAAAGTTAAACGTTGTCAAGCCAATCTGAGAACAATATATAATATAACTATGTGTGTATAACAAGTTTATTTGCACTTCAGATAGTGTGTATCACACTGAATCAGTGGCACTAAAGGTTTTCTATAATTCCTAAATTTTAACATATTTCTTTAGTGATTTGGAATGAAAACAGATTATTGGCTTGTGATGCAAATACAAGTTTGCTTGGCCACTAACTAAATGCACATCCTACTGGATGTTGCACAGTTTGAATGTGATGTTTTACCCAATCAGAGATCTGGCTTCAGATTTTGGGACGAGAAGGAAAAAAAAAGAAACTATTTCGAACATCAGTGATGAAATCAGTGTTGTGTCTAACTTAAAAGAGACAACTTTTCAAAAGATCAATTTGTAGTCGTGTCTCTAGGCACTTTGCCAGAGGCAGCCTTTGCAGGAAACAGTACCCTATAAAATAAGCATGACATAAAAAAGAATGTGGCTTTAAAACTTCAACAACAAATGATCAAAATATGTCCTTAACAAGCAGAAATATATAAATCTAGGACCTGACTGTACTGTGGTTGACATACTTGGCAAGTGTCATCTTATTTTTAAGACAAAATGCTATATCTGCCCAAGCATCTAAAAAAAGAGGGTTTTATAACCAGTTAGGTGTGGTGCATAAAGTATAGCACCTTTAGCTGCAGATTGAAATGTAGCCATCTCGCCAGTCATTTTATGTTGCTTAATGGTCAAATCATTCTTCTGAAAATAGTCAAGCACAATGACTGAAATAAATATTTTCCAAAAAAGCAAGTTCTCTCTGGAGTTTTTAAAATCTGACACACACACACACACACGCACACACACACACACACACGCACACACACACACACCCACACACACACACACCTACACACCTACACCCCCCCCCCCACACACACACACGCACCCCCCCCCTCCTCACACCCACACACACACACAAAATATTTCCAGTTTACCCACAGTAACGAAACTAAATTTATTGAAGTGGTTTACTGGGATGGACACTGACACTATAATTGCTTAATATTTACCAATGATCTGAAAGGATCGAACACTTACTAAGGAAAGCCATTCAATATGAACATTTTTGGGGTTGAAATATTGTTCAATCTGTCATCACATAGTAATAGTCAGACAATTGCATTCACTCCCGTACTACCTCAAGCAACTCTGGCAACTTTTAAGACCTGAACTTTGCTTCAGTAAGTTGTTATGTGAAGAATCCCATACAAATCCTGGAACTTTCCTGCATATATTGAAACACAACATACCATCCAAATTTTAGATGAAAGTCTGCATTAAAAACCTATTTTAGCTTTATGTTCTACTTTCACTTTAGGGATACCTTAGAGTTGGCTTAATGTATACTGATGGCTAACGCATTTCAATGTGTGTCTTTATTTTCTCCTCCAGCACCGTGAACACTTTGCAAGTAAATTACCAGTTTAAATAAGTGTTAGCCCCTCCATTTCAGCATAGGCCTGGGGCGTGTGCTGCTGCTACTTGCCAGAAATTTCCACTGGCTCATGCATGATTAATTGATACCTTAAGAGTCGCTAAGTTTAAGGTTACTTCTTAGTAAAATACACCAGTGGGCATAAAGAGAGCATAGTAGGAAGAAATACAAAATATGTGTGTGTGTGTGTCTGCTGATGCATCTGTTTATAGTTATATAGTAGGAAGCTATATCAAAAAGCTTCCCATTGTTTGAACTTCTTCTCACAGGTTCTGTTTTTTGCTCTGTGTTATCGACAAAGATTGACGGAGTTAATAAAAGTCATATTAACACCGTCTTTTGAAATATAGGCTCTTATGTAATCTATCTGAAGCTGTGTAAAATACTACAGATAACAAATGGGCGAGGCAGCAATAGTTTTCACCATTTACTCAAAACAAGGCTTCTGAAGTTGAGCCCACTACCATGGAGATGGAACCAGATCGATTGAGCTTTCACACAAATAACAGCAGAGTGTAAAGGCAGCTCACTGAAAACGGGAAGTCAAGGAGTGTGTACTTTGAACCAATGCCCAGTCGCCTCTCTGATTTTGTCTCTCACTATGTTTGCTTCTTGCACAACACCTGGCACTGGCTACCCACATGACATTGATCACTACTGATTTACAAAGAAATGCTTGGGTTTTTTGCTCTTGTTTATTTTTTCGGTTTTCATTTTTACAGTGGAGCAATTGCAAAGCCAGTTTAATATATTTGGTTTGTTTAACGTTTGCATTCGGTCATACTCGAGCCCGGTTTAGGCTTGTAAAACTGCTATAAATGTAAGAACATAACGAATTCTCAGTAATCAGGCCACATTTCTCCAGTTTGAGAAACTAAAAGACATTGTACCATAGCATGTGGGTTGTAACCTACAACCAACCCGCTGCTGCCTGTGGGTGGCCTCTTTGACAATGATGATAGCTTTGCTATAACGGCTATTACACTGTGTTTCTCAACTTAGCAAAAACTTGGAGCCAGGTTTCATAACCCATCACCTAACAACTGCTTTCTACCTTCCTAAATATTGTTTAGATTAATTTAGGCACTCGCAATGAAGCTTCAGCGTAATGGTGGCCTTTAGACCTGATGAGACACGACTCCAGATGGTAATACTGACTTAGAGCTGTGTGTGTACGTGTCTACTGTTTATGTTTGGGTACCCTGTTGGGTTGAAGACCACTAACTGACAAAAGTGGGACTGCCACACAGAGCCTTTTAAAGGGTGCAATTAAAGTTTCATGACTTTATGGCTCTCCATTGCTGTTATTTGACTTGGTGTCAAATGTCTTTTGGGAGCAAAATGACGATTTGCTCACTTAATTGAAACTTTGAAACTGTAGCCAGCAGATATAATAGAGAAGACATAATACTTGTGTTTTTACTCTCAAAATTTATGGAGCCTAGTCCTGGTTTGCTGGCTCATGGTATGTCAATGTTTAAAAACAAATTACTGTGTGAAAACATTAAAGTAACTTATAATATTGTTTCTTTGACAAACATTATTTTGAAGAGATGTAAGGCAAAATGCCATATTTATCTGAAATGTCTCTGCTTGTATTTAACATGTATAGGCAGCCGGACACAGGAAGCTGGAGGAGGGCTATTAAACATTTCTCACAAAAAATGTGTTGTAGAAATTAAAATAAATTAACGTCAACCGTCATTCTTAATTTGACAGGCCATTTTTTTGAAACGACAATTGGCAAGCCCGAGATGTCATATCTGGAAAGCAGATGATTGGAGGCTAGATTTTCAAGCACTTGTATTACTTTTTAGAACTTTTTTAGAAGAACAATCAAAATGTGTAATATTCTTCGACTGGGGTGCCTAACTTCAGTCTGCAAGTTTCCTGCATGTTTTAAATGTGTTACTATTCCAACATGGTTGATTGAAATGGGCATGATTAGCTCATCGGGTATGATGAAATAGAGAAAATGTAAAATATAGCCCTCTAAACAGTGCGGGTTTAGATGCTGCGAAGTTATCATACCGTGAGAATCTCATTCCGACCTTTGCCTAGTGATTCTAGTCATCTAAACCACTGGCCCATTGAATTCAATATCAGGCTTATGAAATTAGTTTCATAAGGTTCTGATTTGTGGAGTTTTTTTTTTTTAACATTAAAAGTTCAAAAGTATTTGTGTGAAATGAACCCATATTCCCAAACTTTTGACACAAAAATTACAGTAAAGTTGTTGCTGTCTAATTCTGAAACTTCTGAAATGATCTGTTTATTGTAGTTCATTAACTCCAGGCTGTTGCTCAGAGTGGATTTGTCTTACAGTCCTTCAAAAGTTTCTGTAAGAATCCCTGTGTACAAAAAACAACACTCTGGACATTAAGTACATTAAAACAGATTTTCTAATCATGCAAATTATCATGAGTGAATCTTTAGAGTAATAGAGGAACCAGTTATTTTAGCCAAGCTACTTTGGTTCTATTTCACTTAAAAGTCTGAACATTTAAGTACTAGGCCCATAATAACTATGATAAGGTGCAAGGGGACGGAGGGTATTCTTGTGTTTATGCAAGTCAGTTTGAACATGAAATGCCACATATCCATGTCGATCACCATCTATTCTGAGGTCAGCAAATAGGAACTTATAAAATGAACCGAGGAAGCCTGTCGTTTTTGCACGTCCACACATGACAGAGTCATGAGTCCTGCTTTGATACGACTGGAATGTGATTCTTCTTTAAAAAGGATTGACAGTGTTAATCTTTTTTTAAGTGAAAATGCCTGGAAGGTTGCGAACTGATGCAAATCACAGTTTAAAAACCCATCTGTTTTTGTTTTTTTTGGTCTGTTTTTACCTTCATCTATAACTTGTAATAAATTTGAATTTGACCCAAATCAGTGATGAAAACTGTTTCTTGTTTAGTTGGCGAAGTAACAAGGATATAGTTCGACTGCAATGCAATAGAAAGCCTTGAAAATAAAGAGAATGTTGTGCAAGCAACCATGTGCATGCTGAAACATTCTGTCATACTGTCAGTCTGTGCCAAGTACAACACAGCTATCATTCAGTGTTATTTTGCTTGTAATTGCACAATTATGAAATCACTACACACACACACACCCACACACAGTGCGGCACACAAATACATACAACCCCACACCAAAAAAACAGAGCACACATCTAAAAAGGACATACACACTGTCTCATTCCTATTGCTCTTCTGGCAACAGTGATCTGTGGCGCTGCTCCCTGGCTGTAGTCGTGGACTCTCAAGGGTTAACCCGCACTTTGCAGGAAAGCTGCATTGAATGTGTTGTCTAGCCTGAGAACTTTAGCTGCCTTTCTCCTGTCGTGTTTATTCGCCCGGCTGCTGGGATGGATCAGTGGGTGCTGGTTGAGAGCTGAAGGGGTCCTGTTGTCCTGACGACCCCATTGGGAAAGCTGGGTTGTTTGCCAGGAGAAAGCGAGTGAATTGAGGGAGAGGAGTGGAAAGGGACATGAAAGGCTGAGACTGGGCAAAAGGGGACAGAGGAGGACGTTTCTTGGAATAACTTGTCAAGAAGTGGCAAAAAGAGAAAGAGGATGGAGAGGTTGCAAAGACGGGAAAATGAGACACATTAAGGAAGCGATTGGAGATAAGATGTCTTTCTGTTTTTACTTGGCCCATAATAACCATGATAAGGTGCAAGGGGACGGAGGGTATTCTTGTGTTTATGCAAGTCAGCTTGAACAGGAAATGCCACACAGATCCCAGAAGACCATGATTTCAGGGGAATTATCATTTTATTCTCTTCTTTCTTCTCATTGCCTGTAATGTGTACAAAAGCAAATTCAGACACTCAATTTACCACATGGAGTTACCTAACATCTACGATGTGCTGTTTTCATCAAATCATCTGCTCCTGTTTATGACATATTCCTCTGCCCCGTTTTCATTCATCCAATATAAAGTGATTGTTTCCCATTGAGAGTCTATTGCCAGAGGTGCTCCTCCTGGGAAGCCCATTCATACCTGTCTGCATCCCCTGGTGCTTCTCATCCCTTTTTCTCAGCGAAAACTGTTTAATAGGTTTCCTTCCCTTCACTTGAAACTTCACCTCTTCCTACATCTTAAGAAGCAGTTTCTCAGATTTTTAAACCTAAAATGCTCACCCCATATTTGACCTGTGTGTGTGCATTGAGACACACATGTTACAGATGCACCAAGAAATTAGCTGTTGACCAAAATCTAATTTCCCCCTTACTCAACTGGTGATCAGCTGATAAAAAAAAAAATAATAAAAAAATAACATGTAAACTATGGTTTATGTCTTTTTGTTGAAGCCTCTATGGTTTAAAACGTTTTGGTCACTTTGCATGCAAAATGAGATAAAAAAAAAAGAGGGGCGAGGATACAGTTTTTCAATGTTTTCCATGTGTGTTCGAGGCATACACACCTACTCTACAATAACATACCCTTATCTTTTGTGAAGGTTGTAATTATATCAGAAACAGGAATGCTAATTCTCGAAGTACAATCGAAACTGTTTGCACTGTGACCGTTCCATGTTTTCTGTGGATGATTTGAAGGCTGTAACATGAAGCTGTTGTTTACACTTTGGCTCCTCATCTGATAACGGAGGGCTTGCTTCTGTGTCATTAATCTTGCCGCTGATGGTGTGTTTTGTCTGCGTTTCTTCCGAAACTGTTGTGCAGATGGACATCCGCAAAACAGTAGCTTACTTTTTGTCTCTCTTGCCCCTTTCGGTCCCTCACCAACCCACCCACCCACCCATCCTGCCATTTGTTTCCATCTGCCTCAGCAAAGGGAGGACTGTTTTCTCTCACTGGTCCTTGGCAGTGATTTAATTACTTATTTGTTTACTTTGTCATATTCCAAACTTCTCTGGCTTCGTGTCCTGCTGAGAACAGAGATTTTCCTCCCTCTCGTCATCCTTCAGCATTCCAGCCAGTCCGTTCTGCCCTTTCGCTCCTCACCCCCACTGCCTGATATTGTATGCAATCTATTGTTTACATTTTCACCAAGTTTTTCTTCAATTAACTATCATTTTTTTGTTCTTTCATTCCCCCCCACCCCATCATGTCTGTCATATCGCTGTCTATTTACTATTCTCTCGAGGCCAAATAGCTTCAGTGGTCTGTAATAGTCTCCAGAGGGAGTCTGATTTGTCCTCCACCCTGTCAACTATTATACAGATCACTCAGTGTTTCTCACAGGGTGGATCTGAGCAAATGGTCCCTGGCAACAAAAAGGAAATCATAAAGCACACTAGAAGATGATGTCATCTGCAAAAATGTTACTTCACCTGAAAATTTCTTCAGAAACGTTTATGTGTGCTGACATGCTGCTTTTTTTGTTCTTTGAACAATATTCTACATGATATATGTTTTTATTTGAACTCATTGTAGCTTTGTAAATGTCCCAATAATGCCTTTGCTGCTCTTGCTGTTCTGTGTTTAGAAGCTTAAACTTTTTAGTAGAAAAAAATACAAACAAAAAATGCACTTCAGAAGTGAGAACAGTGCCTCAGTTAATAAGCTTTTTATATTTATTCAGTCTTCTCTATTTTATAGATAGAAATGGAGAAGTTTGTTGCTGCCGCCATGTTAGCAAGATCCATGCGGCAAGATGAGTCAGAAATGAAAGATTATTTACATGTACCACAATTTTTTTGGTAAAACTACTTGTGCACAGTTGATAAAAATTTATACTTTCAAAAATGGAAATCAGACTAATATACATTTTTTGACAGAGCAATATTTGAGAACCATAATAAATGGTTTGGATTTATTGGACTTTTATTTATTTTTGAGTTGAAGGCACTCTTTACTACGTCATTAAACTTTACAAAAGCCATTTTAGAGCATTGCCATCACATTCCGTACATCAAATTTGTAAAAGGGAATGAATGCTTGGTGAATTGTATCAGAGAATATTCTCATTATTTTATTTACCCAACAAATCTTTTCCTTAAGCTGTTTTCAAGGGATTGTCTTCTCTAGAAAGTACAGCAGCAGGATATTAATCTTAGTTTTATGAACCACGTCAGTGCTTAGAGGCATCTTACTTGTGTTTTTCGTTCTCCTGAAATATGCCAAAGACTCACAAACAGGAATAAAACTAAATTGGTTGCAGTTCCACTTGTCCTCTCTACCATAATCTTTGGTATTTTAATCACCGTACATTTCAATCTAATGCCTGCGATGGTTATTGTTAATAACAGTGAAAGTTATATTTGAACCACTGAAGCTCCAACGCCATGGCTCATAGCTAACTTTGAAGAAGCCCTGACTGAACTCCTTATATCATGTCTTGCTGATATAATGAGCCCTGGGAGGTTTTTACATAAACATTATTTTGACATCCAAGTTTCAGCGGTTAAAACGAGACCAAAAAAAAAAAAAAAAAAAAAAAACTGTATGCTTTCAGCAGTTTGAAATGCTGGACCGAATGTAAGCTCAGTTTGATGGTTGTACTAATAATCCCCTGCTCCCGTAAAAACAAAACACAGTCAAAACCTGTCTGTGCTGAACATTTTAAGCATTATGACTGCCTTTATACACCATGTATCTTGGGGCTACAAATTTCCAATGTCCTCTAATCTCTTAAAAATTCCCCAATCAATAACCATCAGTCACTGCACTTACAGTTATATAATAAAGTTTCCTTTACTTTTGCTTTTACTTTGAAGGAAATCTTAACGTCTGAAAAATAGGTTTATAATACCTGATGAAAAATTATTTACATGTTACTATTGACAATTAAATGCCTTACACTGTAGAAACATATTTTGTTGCAATTTAAGCCAAAAGTTGTTGAAACTGAAATAGCTGCCGGTCCTTCATTGTGAATTAGCCAAAGCTCAGAAAAATCAGATCGAATGCGTCTGTGAATAGCAATATTCATTTTTCGCTACCAAACCTCAAGTGGAATGAAGTTTATTCCACTAACCAACAACAAATGACAGGTTGGCTTGTTGTAAGGGAGTCACTCTTGTGATGTAACCAAGATGACCAGTCAATGAGAGACAATCTTCTGAAGCTTTCAGTCTGACTCCACATGCTTACAACGTCAGCGATTAGGTTATAAAGAGGCAAGTACCATACAACTGCTAACAGTTTTATGGTACTTGATTGGGCACTGATGGAAAAGGGCCATTAAATGCCTCTCTGCTCCAACACAACTGAATCAAATTAATAGTTTATTTCCAAGCTTCTGCAGAGCTAAAGACATTTAGCCATCTGGTTCAGCAAGTAAGTGATGCAGGACGTTTGAGTCCCTTTGCACGAGAGCCACATTTACCAAATAACTTTCACAAACACAGTCACAGACACACTTATTCAACAATAAATAGATCAACAGGCAACCTGGAGTTAAGTGTGTTGCTCAGGGACTCATCGACATGCAGGACGAAGCTTGAATCAAGCCCAAAACTTTTCTTTTGTAAGACCAATATTCTTCTGACTGAGTCACAGCAGCCACCAGCGAGTCCATAGCGATGGGTCCGTTTTTCTTACTACCATAGTTAGAAAAGGGAAGAAAGACAGAAAGAAATTAAAAAAAACATGTAGTAAAAATATTAACTGTGATGCTTCATTCCACAGAATACACATGTACAGAATATTTCTGTATAAATATGTACACGTCATCTATAACGCTCTCTTTCTTTCCACTCTCTTTCTCTTTGTAATATCCTCCGAGTAATTTATTTTATTACTTCCTTCTTAGTCACAACCCCTCCTGATAAGTCTCCATATGTCTCTGACTGTTGTAGGAATGTGTGAAGCTTTGGGGCGACTCTGTAGAGACTGTCTGAGTAACAAGCTCAGTGGCAAAAAAAAAAAAAGAAAAAAGGAAAAATGACTTTTTAAGCAGTCAGCTCTTGCTAGACTTATTTTGCCCATGTTTGGACAGAGGAAATGAGTGAGTTGTGCTACAGGGACGTCTCCTGGCTCCCCAGCGCAACATAGACGGAGAGGTAGACTGAGAGACGAGTTAAAAATAGAAACAGGAGAGAGGTCAGCTTTGAAGGATTTGGGAAGCTGAGAGGGGGGTTAAGGGAACAAAAACGCATTAATCCCTATTGTACGCAAGAATGAAATGAATAGATAATCTTTGAGCTAAAGAGAGACTTTTAGAAAGGAAATAGAAAACGTTCTTGGAGAAAAAGGTGACTGTAAGGTATGGCTGTATTTCTTGAAAGTCTATGTAACTGTGAGACGATTCAGACCAGGAGAAAATAATAACATTTTGGTAAAGAGCAGTCTGATATCTAAATCTGGACTTCAAGTGTGGGGGTGGGAGTGTCAAAAACAAAACAACACAAATTTATTTCTGGTCCCAGGATTTATCCTTATCTATTATTAAAGTGGTAGGATAAAAAAAAAAATAAAAAATTCTTCTGAAATTACATAAGAGAAGCATGCCCTGTGTTTTACCACACTCAAAGTGAACGCAGTGTTGGTGTAGGGGAATGTTTGCATGGGTGACGACAAGGTCTGCTTCTGCTAATCTTGAAATGATAGATCAAAACATGTTTGAGGGGGAATGAAGGGTCTGAAAGTCCCAAACAAACCACTGCAATTGCAACCGACTCAAAATCCCAGCAGATTTCCCTTTGTGTGTGAGCATGTCTGTGTTTATAAATTGCATGGATGCCTTTTAGTGCTTATTCTTTTTCATGGCTGTGTCGGGTTTCTAACTGTGGTAACAATGTCGAGATCTTATCTGTAGAACATACTATTTTGAAAACTTTATGTTTTAGATTATTATATTGCTTCTCCCCCCCCTCCTCTTTTCACATCCCTTAATGGTGGCCTCTTTCTCTACTTTTCAAATCTCTCCTCTTCTCCTCCCTCTGAAGTCATAGCTGGCTGCATTTGGAGGTGGGCTGGAGTAGAGAGAGAAAGAGAGTCTGTTTTTCCCATCTGTTGCTCCCTCCATGTGTGTGGAGGGGCCTATCTGGTCTAGTAGCTTAGGAGACTTTGCAATTTCTGAAGCTTCTTACGGCATTGCAGGGATAAAACTGCCGCACGATGCAAACCCCAGAGCTTTCTTTGGTTTATTGCACACTGAAGTTCATCTAGTAGACAATGCAATAACACAGCCGTGTCAGATAGGTTTGTAGCAATGGGGCGGCCACAGGGTACAACCATGAAAACAGCATGTATTTGAATCTGATGGACATGAAATTTCATAAAATTTCAAATGTTTGAGTTAAACCACTAAAAGACAACAAAATGTATTGGTGCAGACAACAAGCATACTAATCTATCAATACTGATACCATACATATTGATCCAGCAGCTACGTCATGTCTCCAGAAGCTAACCAAAAGAGTAGAAATTAAACTATGAAAAGTTTTCTATGAAAAGTGGGTCATACAGTCATCGACTGTATCCTAATGTAAATATAAATGATGTCATGTAAAAATAGTTATTAAATGTAAAACAAAGTTTAGCATATTTCTTTCCATTGTCTTCTGCTCACAAGCTTACCGAGTTGTGAAGGTAAATGTCATGTTTATTTTTTTATTTTTTATGTTGTGTGTAGGTAGCTAGAGACTTAAGACGAACATGGTAGAGATTTAATAATTTAATCAGAAAACGTACAGAACTTACTCAACAATACCAGGACCTGGTATATGACCTAGATGTAGATATTTTACATTATTCACATTTAACATAATAACTGACAATTTTAGGCATTGAAAACAATTTAATCATTTGTTAAAACACTAAAATGATTCAACTGTTGCCCTTCGAAGCTTACAGTGCAAAGATTTTTGCATTTTCAAAATCCGGATGGTAGGACAAAGTGTGCCCACCCCCTCATTTTGTTGTCAGCTGCATGCCTGTGCCCTGTGGGTGGAGATTTAACTCATGGAGTTGGACTCAGAGGGACAGTGACCTTTAGGAACACTGGAGAACCAAGGATCCATAAATTTAGGTCAGTCCCTCAGTTTTGAATGAATGAAGCAATTGTACAGTTTTAAAATAAATGTTTTTTCTAATGGGCATATTTAATTTTTATTCGATCATTTGCTTTTCCTTCAGCTTTCTACTTTTGCCCACCGGCATATTGTAGAGTAAATTTGCTCTTATGTAAGTTATCATATACAGCTCTGGAAAAATTGAGACGACTTTAAATTATCCGTTTCTCTGATTTTACACTTTATAGGTACATTTTTGAGTAAAATGAACATTTATTCTATGAACTATTGATAGCATGTTTATGAAATATTATTTATTTGCAGAAAATGAGAAATGGTCAAAATGACAAAAAGGTTCTATTTTATAGATAACAAGTTTATATTCATTTAGAAACAACAATACTGATGTTTTAACTCAGGAAAAATTCAGAAGTCAATATTTGGTGGAATAACCATGACATTTTCAATGGTGTTCAGTGTGATGGTCTCTTAATATAGAGTTAGGCTAACCCTAACCCTAATATACTTTTCCTGAGTTGCACTGCCACTTTAAACGAATCCCAAAGGAAATAAAGAGTTCATCAGTCTCATGAGAGAGAGCATGTGCTTCTTTGGGGACAAATATGTAAAGTTTTTACTGAATAAACTTCAGAGAAGGTTTGCGCTTCACCTTTACTTGGTGACGTGATAGAAACCTTGTAAACATTTCCATTACAAGGACAATAAATAATAAATGAACACTTGTTATCCTGCCCACTCATGCAGTTGCCCAGAATGCAACATGGTGAATAGGGTGCACAATATGGTTAGTGCGTCCTCAGTGCCTCACCTCACTAACCTGTTGTGTGCTTTGTTCAATGGAAAGAGAGAACAAAGGCAGGTTTGTTGTGTCAGAAAAAAACAACAAAAAAACATGCAAACAACTTGTACGCTAAACTTCTTCTGTTTCGTCCAGTTTTGCAGTAGCCGACCAACACATTTTTAAATGTTACCTCTTTCCGCTGCATACACACAACCATATATTCGCACAAGCATCTTTCACCTCTGACCTGCTGTAATGGCTGCTTGTGGCCCCTGTCTACCCTGCTTCAGATGTTATTGACACGGCGGAAGATTTACACCTACACACATTCGACCATGGACACGTTCAAATTCTTGTCTTCTCTTGCAATATGAGTCACTTTTTCTCTCTTTAGACCATCCGGTCAAAGTTTTACTTTTCGTCTTCAAGGGATTCGTGTGAATGAAGTTGATGTTCAAAGCAAAGCTACCAATGAATAGATAATTGATTTAAATGCTGAACTTGGAATTTCTTTCCAAGCAGGGCTGCTGTTAGTTTTTCACTTTGCTTCTTTTTCACTCTGTCTTCTTTATCACTCAAATCTGCCTTGGAGCTTCAACTACAAAAAAAAAAAAATTAATTATAGTGCTCTTAACTAAGCAATAGCATTGTGCCTCAATGGTCTCATGAAAACACATCTTAAGTTGAGTTGCCACAGTGACAGTAGACTGACTGAAGGGTGTGGTAGGACAGGTTTTCACCTGCAAAATGCCTAAAACCTCGGAGCGCTAAGCAGCGCTGGTTGTGTTTGTTTCACACTCAGAAGCCATCCAAGTTTGAAGAAAGCATTGTGAATGTTGGTTATTGAGTTTCAGTGTCTTTGATATTTACTAAAATAACACAGAAATGTCTACACCATGTTCCAAATTATTATGCAAGTGATATTTTCTCAGATTTTCCTAAATGGTCAATGCAAATGATGGTCAGTATAATTTTCAAGTCATGAACTATCATAGTGTAAATCATATTTTACTGAACAAAGCTCCCAATAAGAACAGCATGTTTTTTCAAAAAAAAATTATAATACATAATGCAAGTTATAATGCATTATGGATTATAAAGAACTGCAAATGGTCATTCTTTGAATGTGCAGCATTAAGTGGTCACATGTTGTAAAATCAAAAGCTATTTCAATCAAAAACATCTTAACAGACCGAGTTACATGTTAGCATACGACCCCTTCTTTGATATCACCTGCACAATTCTTGCATCCATTGAACTTGTGAGTTTGTGGAGAGTTTCTGCTTGAATTTCTTTGCAGGATGTCAGAAAACCTTCCCAGAGCTGCTGTTTTGATATGAACTCCATCCCGAACTCACATATTCTGCTTGAGAATAAGCTTTGTCAAATTACAACTGTACACATTTTTTTGTGTTTTAATGGGACTTTTTTGTTATAGACCAATATAATTTGAATTATGAATTGAAACAAAAAATATAACAATACAAATATAGCATAAATATAAAATAAACATATTTTTATGCATGCAAACTTGCAAGTTATTTAATGTGTTCATTTTATAGTATTTATTAGCATTGTATGTTAAATAATTAGAAAAGTTAACATAGTTGGCGTTAGTGTGAGATTAAACTCTGTGTGTTTGCCCTGGATAATATAGAAGTTTACTTGACTCCAGTATTTTAAATGATAGAGATGGAAATTTCAAAAGAATAAAATACAGAAATTTTGCAAATGATACATTATTTATTTATTTATTTATTCATTTATTTATTACAAATAATAATCTCTCAAGTATGGCATGCATTTATATCCAGCTACTCTGAGTCAAAGCTTTGTAGAACCTCCTTTTAATGCAATTACATCTAAGAATTATACTTCTACCAGTTTTGAACATCCAGAGGCTAAAGTTGATGTCAATTCTCATTTGCATAATAGCTGCAGCTCTTTCATTCTTGAAGAGGATCCAACTGCAGTTTTTATATATTACCACAGATTTTTAATTGGCTAAAAGTCTAGACTTTGAGCCTTTCTTAGAGATAAATAGGTATTGATTTAAGTCCTTACATTGAAGCTTTGCTTGTTTATTAAGGGTCATTGTCCTGTATAAAGGTCAAGCCAGTCACAAGCAGCCAATACCACATTTTTTTTTTTCCAATTTTTCCAATCTCAAGCTGTCAAATCTTTCCATCAACTCTGATCAGCTTCCCTGTCTTTACCAAAGAAAAGCCTTGGCACAGCATGGTCCGACCATTGCCGTGGGGTTGGGGGTTTTCAGCCTGAACATAGGAGTTGAGTTGATGGAAAGACTGACGCCATGTGGGTCAAATGGTTCAATTAAAGTCTCAGGTGAACAAAGCACTATTGTCTACATATACATACATATTTTTTAAAGACTTTCCAAGTCTTTAAAAAAATTTTTCTTCTTGACAGTCTTCCACAAAAGCCAGATGTTGACAATGCACAACAGATATTTGACCCTTCAACAGATTCAGATTCAACAGACAACACATGAGTTGTGGACCTTCCTCCACAGTCATAATACGTCCCTAAGCTTGGGATTTTGTGTAGTGACCTAACCCTGCTGTAGACATTATCTATGATATCAATAATGCTGTTTCTTGTAAATCACATGTTTTCCCTCAAATTCACAACTATTTACAGCTTTTTGTTGCTTTATAGTTTGTGGATGTAATTTGACAATGTTGTATTTTCTTTTTGCAATTAACTTTTTGCTTGTGCGTACTGCAATGAACAATGTTAAGCTTTAAAGCTTTAAATCTCCTCGAGCAAAAAGAAAAAAGTTTTAGACTCTTGATAAATCTACTGACGTATCAGCTGTGGCTTTGTGTCATATTTCTTTGTAGCTAACCTACATTTGTTCTCCTTATGCTCACAGGGCATTATTTACATATGAAGGGATTACCAACAAGCTCAAACTGGCCGACTCAGGAGGTAGAGTGAACTGTTAATTTGTGAAGTGATAAAAAAATAATAATAATTTTTTGTTGTGAAAGAATAAAAATGTACCTTCTTTAAACCTGTCCCTTTCCAGCGGGGGGTGTGGCAGAACTGGCAGAAAAGTTTCACATCTCTAAACCTCAATATGGACTGTGCAAAGTGGGAGGAGTGGATGGAGGAGCTCTTCGGATTGCTTTGATAAGCTGGGTGAGTTGCATTGATTATCATAAGTCAAACACTAAGACAAGTGAAAGACTCACAAATGACTTGCCCAAGAATTAACTTAGACTAACTCCCTTTAGCTTGGACAGAGTCATTCCAAAGCTCCTACATAATGCATATGCTGCACTCACAAAAAGCATACCAGTAGCTATGCTGAGAAATTTACTTGCCACTCTTGTGTTCAAGCAAAATTACCCGTTAATATTAAAACTCTAAACTTGTCGATACCGATTTAAGCTGATTCCTCTTTCACAATTGTCAAAATATTCCTTTCTGGCCTTCTGGCTATGTGCTGTCATCAACGATTTATTTATTTAACAAGCAAAGGTGACATCACATCAAGTGTGTGACAGAGCATGTGGGGTTTTGCATATTACAACAAAGACAAAATGAATTCATTTTAAAGAACATTTAGCATTCTAGCGTACTTGAATTAGTCTGGTTCGTATTGCTTACATTGTCATTATTTGCTCTCTGGAAAATGTGGAGTGTAACAAAAATGTAATTTTATGTAAGTTTTTTTGGCGTTTTGGTAATTATTATCACACAAATTAATCAAAACACTTGACAGGAGAAAAAAACTCTGATATTCAACAGCTTAGTGGGTGAGTATGCAAAACCCCAGTGGGAAAACCAAAACTGTGAACAGATTGGTACAAAGTGGGTGGATGAGATGTGAAAAGGGGAAATTGACCTTTGGGCCAGATCTGATTATTTCCTCTTTCCGCAACACATTAGTCTTTGCCCTTAATACTTATTTATAAACCATTTCTTATTTTAACTTCTAGTGTTTTCTTTTATATAGTCGATTTGTTTTCCTGGTACCTCTCATTATTTGAATGCCCACATTAATGGTGCAAGACCAACCTTTCAAACACCAAATGAATAAAGCATAATGGACGCTAATGTGCCATATAGCTAAACATAAAAAGTCTTTTGACATTATTACGAACCCTCCTGTTCCCCAGCTTGTTTCCCTCGTCTTTTTTGTCTCCTAAGAGGCTTATGACATGAATGCAATTTTGCGTATACATCCTGTGTTTGTTTCCAGGTCGGCCAAAATGTGGATGACTACAGGAAAAATGAGTGTGCCAGCCACATTACAGCCATCAAACACTTCTTCAAGGTATTCAGTCTTAAGTTATAATTAAAATTCACCACTGACATTATCAACTTGTTTTTGCCATGATTTCACTTTGCAAATACTTCCTACAGCACAGAAAATATTCAAATTCTGCTTTCCCCTTGGGCTCCACATTTCACGCTCAAAACACTATATTTATACTCAGTAGTTTACTTAGCATTGTTTTGAGAGCTTCCTGTTCTCAGTCCACTTCCTGCTCTGTTGGTGTCCTGGTGTTGTCTGTGTTCCTCCACCACCGGAAGAAGTCTTTTAAGTCTGGAGCAAAAAGCTTGTTTTTTTTGTGATGGAGCCTTAGCAAATGTACGATCTGACCGGACTCTAAAGGGATGAACTCTGCTCTTTGTTGTCTTGTGGCTTCAGTGTAAGAGATTTTTAACTGTTGCCTGGATATTTCTGGTTTCCATATTAAGGCATCTCCCCGTCAACAGCAAAGGCATCTGTGGAATGTTTGTTGTTTTTTAGAAGAACAAGGAAAATGCCTGGGATTTTGTGATCCACAAAAACGCTCCAACCCCATAGTGAAACAGTGCATGTGTGCAATTTTGAGCTTTCCTTTTTGATTTGAGATTTTTTTAAAATTATTATTACTGCAAGAAAATTACCGCATAGTTAACATGGAAAAGACTGAACAAGGTCAACCCTGCTTTTGGGAGCTGTGAGAAAAATTTGACCTCTGACCTCAGCAAATACTCACACTTGTAACAGCTGGACCAAACCCTGTGCTCACAGCTTCAAGTGCTTTAGCTGTTGTTCTTATTGAACTCCATCTGGAGAGATTTTGAATTTAAAATCAAAGAAAAATAAATCTTCACTCTTCAATGTTGGCGGTAGTTTTCAATCTAATAGAAACTGAGAGAATTACTAAATTATAAATATTTATGCAGAAACGTATATGTTCCTAACCTTTACCTGCTTTTCACTTGACTTAAAAGCTGATTTACATGAAATGCAATTTTTCAGTTTTGATACATTTTATGAACAATAAAAAGCAATGTCTTTAATCGTTTCACCTATCCATCAATGCTCAGAGCCTATCAGTGAAAATGTAATTAGCATTTAACCCTAAATAAAGTTGCTATCAACTAAACTGGTGTGACATTATGCCCACTGACACAACTTCTAAAAAATTAAGTTATTAAGAGATTTATAATTTGACCTTTGACCTAGTGGGCAGAATTTATTAAATAACAAGACTACAGTTTTTTCCTCAAAGTGTTAGAACCATAAAAACCCATCAAGAATAGTGACTTTAGAGAGTTCAAAAAGAGTACAACTGTATCGCCAGGTTTCTGGTCTGCAGTGGCCAGCGTCCATCCAATGGGGTACGAGGAGAAAATGGGGCTAAACCTGAAGCACCCAATGCACTTGCGCATAAGGAAAACAAAAGCTGCACCGTGTGGTGCGATGTAAAAGTCAAGTTGCTGTGGCTCTTACCTGCAGACCAGTCAGGGTGCCCATGCTGATTTATTGTTGCTGATTAAAGTTCACAATGTACACCGTTTTACATGAAGCATATTTCCTGATGCCTGTGGCTTCTTCCAGCAGAATAATACCACAGTACGATAAAGCAAAAATGTTTTAGGAATGCTCAAACCTATTGGTATATCTGGAATATACTGTGCAAACAATACCCCACCTCGTAACTTACACATGCCAACACTTTGGTGCCTGATACCACAGTATCCCTTCATGGGTCTAATGGAGTCCATGTTTTAATCGGCCAACACAGTATTCAGTATTCAGTGAAATGTAACAAAGTGAAAGAAGAGGAGGCTAGAGTCAGTGAGTGGTTTGAAATATTTAAAGAGCAGCTGCATGGAAGAATGACTCTTTAGTTTGGATTTCAGACTCTTTACATTTGCAGACATTTGACACAAATATAACACACTTTAAAAGAGCCATGCTGCCTCTTTAATGGATCAGCACCACTGATCGTGAGCATGGAAAATGCTACATACATGACCACGCATATACTTTTATGGCGTACACATATGTCTAGGCAATTTTCACAGGTCTAACATGAAAGAGATTATCTGAATGCTGCGAACAGCTTCTACAAAATCATAAACAGATATTGTCTCTTTCAACAGATCTGCTGCAAGGCTAAATTCTCTTCTGGCCTTGCAGTGACATGCAAACTAGACCTGGCACAAAAGTTTCATAACACACACTGATTAACGGTATAATTGAAAGCTCAGCTAATATTTCTTAGAATCTCGTCCGTCACTGTGGGAGACTTTCTTATATTTTCTTTGCGATTACTTTAATACTTCCCTCCATTTTCATTCCTCTTTTTCTCTTTACTTAGGTTTTTTGGCTATCTGTGCTGCATGTCTCGGCTGGCAGTGAATAGGTTTTGTCGAGGCGAGTCTGCAGCTGCTGATATGGTTCTGTTACAGATTGAAGTCTACAGTTGCAATGGCTTATGAAAGCTAAGACTGAATAGCGGGCAAGGATTCACATTGTCATGGATATTAGCTAAGAAAACTTGGATGAGTAAGGTTTTTGTTTGAGTCTGTGTGAAATCTATGAAGATTAGTATGTAAGAAAACAGGGATGAAAAGTTGGATTAAAAAAAACACATCTCAATGCTGTAAACAAAATATGAAGAAAGATGTTCAAGTCAAATCAATGAACCCTGAAACACTACAGCTTAAATAATCTCTTATATAATGCAGGGTTCAAACCACGTTGGTTTCAACTCTTTTTAGTTTTGATTGTAGTTCATCTAAAGATTTGTTGTAAAGCTGTTCTGTACAGTTTTGTCTTTGATAAAAGTGAATTCATATGCTTATGACACTCTTCTGATTCCAGTAAAATATACTGAAGTGTGTGGCTGTAACATCACAATATCTGGAGTAAAAAGGAAAAAAAAAAGTCTATGGGTGTGAACACTTTCACAAGACACTGTAGCTAATGCTGTGGATGTGCAATAAAATCAACTTTTGGAAGTCTATCAGTGACATTTTATAAGTCATCCATCTGCCATCTGAGACAAACTTCTACTGGGAAAAAAAAATTCATTTTTGCACGTCTACTTATGCTGCTTCTTCCACTGAGCTGAGTCGGGGAAATGCTGTGGAACAGAGTCCAAAAACCTTGTCATGTCACCTTGGACTCATTTTTTCCCCCCTCCAGACAGGTTCCAGTCACAGACCGTCATCAGTGCCACAGACCCTAAAAGATTATTTCACATCCATCATACGGTGTCACCCCATTTCAGAATTATGCAACGCACTCCTTTCTGCGTCACTACTGAAACATTTACTTTATAGTGATATCAAGATCTGTGCTTAGATCTTAAAAAAATAATGCAAAAAATGCTAAGGATTCCTCATTTCCATAGGAAAGACACTTCACCTTCTTAATTTTGTTTGTAGTTCATCTAGAGATGAACTACATCTAGTACCTTACCTTCTGCTTGAGGTCAAAGGCGTTTTACGATGTAAATGTTTGTGTGTGTGTGTTGGTGGGGGGTAGGGGGAGGGGGGGGTTTGTGGGTACGTGTGTGTGTCTCACCCTGAGCTCTCCGATGGATGACAGAAATCCCGCACCATGAGCTCTGTGCTGACCGTTCTGTCACCGAAACAGAAACTGTAGCAGTCAATGTTTTGGAGAGCAGCGCCACCCTCAGGTCACTCAATGTAACTGCAGTTCGTCAGTGGTGACCTATGCTGAACCACTGAGTCACATGACAACACACAGCCAATCAGAACAAAGTATACAGGAGTTGAGATGTGAAGGTGTTTTTGACCAAATGTTTTTGACTGGATTTAAATGAAGTCAGAACTAAAGAAATAAACTGAAACTGAACCATCGTCATCATCAAACGATTAATCAGAAGTTAACTGTGTGAATAAATACACCAAGAAGATTGATAGAAATGTTCACCTCAGGTAGGTCGCCCAAATGTCCATAAGACATTACCTAAAGTAATCCTGAGGTTCTCTTTAGTTTACATTAAATAGTCTTCATGGGATGGGTGGGACTACCAGCCCACCAGTCCCCACTCACTGTGGCCAGTTTCTGGACATCCTCATCCTCATCTGGACACACACACACCCTGGCAAGCAGTCAGGCTTATAATACAGACCGCTGGCTCATTGTTGCTAGTGGTCTGATTTTTCCGTGCTCCCTGTTCAGTGCATCAACTATAAAAACTACAAACACGTCTTTCTTTCAGAAATAATTTTGTCCTGCCAGTGCTCACCACAGAAGAAATCCTTGCAGTCCTGCTTATTAAAGAAAAAAAAAGTATAAAAAAACCCGCCAACTACATACAACTTTGGAAATCCATTTCAGTCGCTCAGTTCAATACTCCCATTCCTCACTTTCAACGTCCGTCGTGTCGCCTCAAATGATTAAGTGACTCCGTTGCAAAGGGTTAATAGTTTGAGTCAAGCAGAACTGATCTGATCGTTTCCATAGTAGCGACCAGAATCAAGACATTCCTATGGAATTACAGTGAGCTCATTGTAGTTATGACCTCATCTATGACACGTGGTTCTTGATCAAAGAACGACTGAGGTTATGAATGCTTGAGTTTCAAAACACCAGTTCATATCCAACCAGCACCTCAAAGCTCCACAAAATTTTCTCGTAAGGATTTTCAAGATGTCGGAAAAGGTTGTGTTTTGTTTTTCACTTGGTTTTGGAGTTGGATACCTCGTGACAACCGGAATGAAAAAACTGTTTGATAATGTATTTCCTGGAGAAGAAGAGGAAAGCGATAATGCTAAGGACAAGAGCACGTCATCTGGTTATGATGACTTCGACTCGTTTCTTTTTGAGCCAACCCCGATCGAGAAGCAAACTTCCCCGGCTGGGGAGGTTTGCTTTTCAGCTTATGACGAGTTCGACTCTTATCTTTTTGAGCCGACCAAGAAGCAAACCTCCCCGGCTGGGGAGGTTTGCTTCTCAGCTTATGATGAGTTCGACTCTTATCTTTTTGAGCCGACCCCGACCACGGCTTGTGATGACTTCGACTTGTTTCTGTTTGACCTGACTCCGACCGAGAAGCAAACCTCCCCGGCTGGGGGGGTTTGCTTCTTGGGAAACGACGTGTTCGTCTCTAAACTCTTTGACGTGTCCCCGACCGAAAAGCAAACCTCCCTGGCTGGGGAGGTTTGCTCCCCGGCTGGTTTGCAAACCTCCCCAGCTGGGGAGGTTTGCTTCTCGGGAAACGAGTTCGACTTTTCTCTCTTCGACGTGTCCCTGACCGAGAAGGAAACCTCCCCGGCTGGGGGGGTTTGCTTCTCGGGAAACGAGTTCGACTCTTCTCTTTGACGTGTCCCTGACCGAGAAGGAAACCTCCCCGGCTGGGGGGGTTTGCTTCTCGGGAAACGAGTTCGACTCTTCTCTCTTCGACGTGTCCCTGACCGAGAAGGAAACCTCCCCGGCTGGGGGGGTTTGCTTCTCGGGAAACAAGTTCGACTCTTCTCTCTTCGACTTGTCCCCGACCGAGAAGCAAACCTCCCCGGCTGGGGGGGTTTGCTTTTCGGGAAACGAGTTCCACTCTTCTCTCTTCGAAGTGTCCCCGACCGAGAAGCAAACCTCCCCGGCTGGGGGGGTTTGCTTCTCGGGAAACGAGTTCGACTCTTCTCTCTTCGAAGTGTCCCTGACCGAGAACGAGTTTGACCCTTCTCTGTTTCACCTGTCCCAAACAATTTTTGAGGCCGAAGACATTATCAACCAGGATGAAGAAGATGTGTTTCCTCAACAAAAAACAAAGATTTTAGAATCATTGTTGTTAATATTTTTTGGTTTGTTGTTATTTTTCACTCCAACCCTTATTATTTGTTATGGTGGGTTTTTAATGTATTTATTTGTTATATATTGTGTTTGTGGACTTGCTTATTTATGGGACCACAGACCTGTGAGACCTCAAGTTTAAATTTAGTTTCATCTGTTGCCATGTAATTCATACCGGATGTAATTCAACCTCCTGCAGGTTAAATTCAAACTTACTTGAAACCCAAAGACAACTCAATGTTGAAGCTCATCAAGACTTTCAAAGAGCCATTAACGATTCCAACGGGTGTCAACAGGAAAGATCTCCTGAAGCAGTCTGTACCACACTGAACATTTTAGAAGACATGCAAATGTCTTCAGACAGCTTATGTCAGAAGCTGTCAGAAGTTTCTGACAGTTTCAGAAGCTTTAATTATAAAGCTATAATTAATTATAAATATATAACTAATTCATATATTTAGTTATATATGAATAACATTCATATATAGTTATTTACTGAGCATCGTGAAGAAGATGGTCAGGATTGTCCATAATTTTCTTGATTCTATGATGAATCCTTGTCTGCATTACCATCTCCAGAGGTTCCACAGACATCCCCAGAACAGAACCAGAACAGAACCAGCCTTCTATACCAGCCATTTTCGGTCCCTGGGACTGTTGCTGCCCCAACAGATGACGCTCTCAACATTGGACTTCCTCCAGAAGTCCAGTCTCCTGTTGCTTGTTATAGACGCATCTCTGTTGCGACTCCAGTCCAGATGAACAATGAGGTCTTTATATTCCTCAACTTTTTCTCCCATGAAGGAAACAACCTTTGATTTAATCTTTTTCCTCATGAAATTAACAATTATCTCCTTTGGTTGTTTGGTTGTTCTGTGGTGCTCCACCTTCTTTTCTCTCTCTCTCGCTTTCTCTCTCTCAATAAATAACTATATATGGATATTTCCATATATATAATTTATCTCTGTCTCTCTCTCTCTCTTTCAATAAATAACTATATATGGATATTTCCATATATATAATCATATATACAATGAATAACTATATGTGGATATTTCCATATATATAATCATATATACAATTAATCTCATTCTCTCTCTCTCTCTTTCTCTCTCTCTCTCTCTCTCTCTCTCTCTCTCTCTCTCTCTCTCTCTCTCTCTCTCTCTATATATATATATATATATATATATATATATATATATATATATATATGTGTGTGTGTGTGTGTGTGTGTGTGTGTGTGTGTGTGTCTGAAAGTTGTAGAAAGTGCTTTGGGGTCCTCTGAATTTGATTAAGTGTTAAACAATTAGAACATAATCCAAACACACACATCATCTGTTCACAATGGATGGATGGATGGATGGATGGATGGATGGATGGATGGATGGATGGATGGATGGGTAGTTGGATGGATGGATGGATGGATGGTAGTTGGGATGATGGATGGATGGATGGATGGAGGGATGGATGGATGGATGGATGGATGGATGGATGGATGGATGGATGGATGGATGGATGGGCATCCTCATTCCATCTTGAAAATGGAACAAGTTAAATCCACCAGTACGAGACCCTTGTTCATGATTATAAGGTCATCATCTCATTATCTTCTCTTGTCAAAGATTATATCCATGTAGTGAAGTGACAAATATGAAAATATCTTTCTTTTGTCCAAGTAATATGATAACCTTTAACAGTCCCATTACTGCAAAAGAACTGTCCTCCTCTTACTGAATTACTGTAAATGAAATGTATAGCTTTGTACTCTGAGAAAATTATTATTTTTTTCTTCCCTGGCTCATATTAAAATTGATCCCTGCACAACTGCTTCACTACATCCATTTTTTTGACCATCCTTTTTCTGACTGTCAGCTCTGTGGACTCCTTGTCTGGTTCATGAGCCAAGTATGTGCAGTTGGCTTTGACAGCAAGATTGATATGGATTGCACACTATAGTGATGCTTATTATAAGGCACAATGAAAGCTCTGTTCAGTGTCAGTGTTGTCACTCAGATAAAGCTGTGCTTTCCAGTAGGAGGTTGACAGACACGGCCTTTAGGAACAAGCCTGGAATTATTCTCTGGGAAATTATTCTAAGGTCTTGGGTGCGCTCAGATGCCTGCATCCAAACAAAGGCGTGGTGATAAAACATCTAAAGGCTCTCAGTTTCAGAATGTCGAGAGATTTCTTTTCTTTTTTTTTATTCATAGTTTTTCTTTAAATATCCTGAGACTGTAGCCTTTGGGAGACAATATTAGGCACGTTACCTAATAATGATGAGTGTTTCCTCAGTGTTTCAGGGTGGGAAAAAAACAACTTTAGGGAGATTTTTTTTTTTTTTAAGGTGACAAGTTCTGAAAAAAATAAGCCAAATTAAATTTCAAAAAGCTAAAACTGGCAGAAAAAAATTGTGTCAATCCTGTCTGTTCTTAGAAAATACTACCCTCACAATTTTCTGGATATCTTCTGGCCTCGACACTTCTCATTTCCCTTCTCCCTCTTTTGGCAATCCATAAACCAAGCATCAAATTCTTGTTCTCATGCTTAGGCGATTGCTGTTTTTTCTCCCTCTCTCTCGCTGTCTGTACAGCTGAAGGAGTTGCACAACTGTTTGGCTTCAGATTTTCATAACTCAAAGTTATAACTAATATGAGACCGAGAGAAAACCACAAGAAGTACTGTGTTTGTTAACAGCATTGTGTCTATGGGTGTGTGAACACAGGCACTGCATAGCAGTATGTGAGAATGGAGTGTATTCGTATCTGTCTTACGCCTATCGTTTTTTTTCTTTTCTTTTTTCATTCCTTGTCCTCTGTGTTTCAGGAAGCACATGCTTTCATTAGTGCAGAAAAGCCAGAGGATGTGACAGAGGACAGGATAAGAGCTGAGCTGAGCAAGACTCAAACTCAGGCTCCCACACAGTGGGTGAGAAGGAGCTCCAGGTCTGCGGACAAGGAGGAACTTGTTGTGAGTCTCTTGCACTGCCTTGTTTGTCCATCAGATGGTGACAGAGTATTTCATTTATCCATGAAACGACTTTTAAGACAGAAAGTCCATTTCTACAAAAAAAAAAAAAACTTTTTACTTCCAGCTTGCTTGTCAAATTAAACCAAATCTTTTTGGTGTCACTCTCATTAATACTGTTTCATTTGTATTTCTCATTAGGGTACAAACTACAGAAAAACCAATGCTGCAATGGAGATGAGACTAATTAACAGAGACTCCTTCTGGGCACGTGCAGAAGTATGTCAAATACATGCAAAGATGGACTTTTGCTTAACATAATTTCAACAAATGCAAGATAATGAAAGAAAAACAACAAAATGTTATTTTGGTGCCATTCGTGCGTTTCAGCGTGAAGAGGAAGCGCGCAAAGATGAGGAAAAGAGAAGGGCAACAGAGGAGAGACGGCGCCTTGAAAGAGAGAGAGTTCTGAAGGAGCGAAGGGATGCAGAGGAGAGAGACAGAAAAATGAATGAAAAACTTCAGATGATTGAGGAGCAAAGGTTTGAACACTGCATGGAACGCTATACCAACACACCTTTGACAAATTTTTAATTCACTTCATCACTTCAGATTAAAACTAAAATATAATATATTGTAATATATTTTCGTATAAACATGTTTTCAATCGTTCAGTTTCTTTAGGCAATGAAGTTTTTTTTAAAGATAAGTTTGTTTACGTCTGTTCAGATGTAAATCTGACTCTTCTAAAATACTTACAAATCCACACCATTATTGTTTAATGACAGCAGGGAGAGCTGCTCTCAGTTCAAATTCTCCGTGTAAAAAACAAAAACACTAATGCCAAGTTCAAATTTCTTTAAAGATGTTACTCCGTTCATTGACATCCTCATTTAAACATAATTTATTCTTATCAAAATAAACAAAGGGCATTATAATCTGTTTAATTGCTAATAGACTTTTAACTTTCACCTGTTTCATTGACATTGTTTTTACAGACAAAAACAACGAGCAGAAGAAGAAGAGCTACGCAAGAAGGAGAAGTTACAATGGGTGAGGATAAAAAAAAAAACAAAAAAAACTTTTGCTGAGCTTTTTCTCACTTCACACACAATATACCAGTGTTATGATTTTATGCTATGATCGCAGAGGAATCACATGAAAGTTGAAAAGGGCCATAAAATGTTGATAGAGGATCTACTAAATCAAAAAGAAACAAAAATATTAATTGAAACATGCTTTCTGTAAATGTTTGCAGATAAAACAGCCAGATACATGTGTTGTTTTTCTACCAGGAGCTGCAGCAAAGAGAGCACGAAGAGGACATGAGGGCTCGTCTTAGACGCAGTGAATCCATAGAGAAAGCAGCTGTAAGTTGTTCCTACCAAATGACTGTTAAAATGACCCCTTTGTAACTGACTTTGACGGGGAATCATGTTTATTCTTAGAAGATTTGGACATCTTGCAGAACTGAAACGAGTCAGTTACGACTATAAATAGTTGAAACCAGAGGTTTACATACATTAATTAAAAAAAAAAGCACCTTTTTTTCTCACTGTCTGAAGTTAAATCAGACCAAACTTCTCATGTTTTGGTTAAGTTAGAATTACAAAATTATCTCTATTTTCTAAATCCGAGAACATATCAAGAACAATATTTTGAAATATTTTCATAACGTTGCTTGAATTCAGAAATTTATATCCACTTGCTTAAGAATCAAAGAAAATTGTTTCTATGCTATATGTAAACTTGTGATTTTGAAGACACACAAATAAATCACATACATATTTTTCTCTAAATATTGATACATTTTTGAAAGAAAACACAATTTGGTAGTAAGTCTGCCCTAAAACAAGAGAGGTTTGAGTTAATGTCAGACAGTGAGAAAAAAAATCAGTTTGTATATGTCTTGAGTTTGCGAACTTCTGGTTGGAGCTGTCCTTATTTCTGCACATTCTGGTATTTTTACTGCTGTACATTTGATGACCTGTAGGAGGCAGCAGCGTTAGTGTCGCAGCGCTCCATGAACCCCAGGGAGTTCTTCAGACAACTGTCATCATCATCATCACAGAGCCCCACCAGTCCTGGATCTTCCCGCAGTGGTAGGATTTGTTTTTTCTCTTCAAAATGAAGAATTGCTTTCTGAAACAAATCAATCTGTTTTGCACAGGATATATATATATATATATATATATATATATATATATAATATATATATATATATATATATATATAATATATATATATATATATATATATATATAAAATTTATTTATTTTATTTTATTTTTGCATGTCCAACCTGTGTTATTTTTAGAGCTGATAACTGCTTTGCTCCTCTGCAGGAAAACCATTTAGGCGATACCAGCGCAGTCTGACAGATACAGCTTTCATCTTCTCAAAAGCAGAAGAAAGCGCAGCATCTTCTCCATACACTTCTCCGTTGGTCTCCCCCTTTTCGAGAGCTCCTCACTCTCCAGTTTTCCGGGCTGTGTCACCCCCAAGAAGCCCAGATTTTTATCCGGTCACCTCCCCGCAAAAGCCCAGAGCTCCCCTGTCTCCACCCACCTCACCCATTCGGCCTGCCCCCCCAGCTTCAGCTCTGCCCAGTATTCCACGGAGTACCAACCAGTTTCAGGCCACAGCTGAGCCCGAGGCTTCAGAACCGACAGAACCGTCTGCTCCTCCTGCTTCCCCAAGTCTCTTAGATTCTTTGCCTCCAACTGTAATAGATGAAAACATCTCTCAGCTGCTTTCAGAGGCAGAGCAGCAACCTTTGAACTTTGAGCTGTCACAGTTTTTAACAAACCGTCCTGATCTGAACCCAGGTAAGGCTGAACGGCAAGCCAGGAATATATTGAACAAATTTATTGAAAGATTATATATTTATCAACCTTAAGATGCTTCTGAGCATTTACGTTTTTTAGACATGAGTGTAAGTAAAAACTCTTCTCATCCCATGCACTTGTCCCCATATTACCACATTAAAAGCGCCAATTTTGACCAGCTTCTCCATCCATGCCCAAAGAAAGCCTTCCCACGGCATTATTTTGTTACAGCCATGATTCACTGTGGGAATTGTGTTTTCAGGACAAATGTGTTTCTGGCAAACTTTATTTGGGGTAATTGTGACTTTCTTTCAACATTTCCTTTCTTCTTCTCCTTCTGCCTTCTAATTACAATTGTCCTTGCTCAGTCTGTCTGGCGTTTTGGTAGGTTTGCAGTTGTACCACACTCTTTCAATTTTTTCTCGCTCTGCTTTAAATGTCTTCACTTCATTCAGATCCTGTCTGGTATTTTTCTGGTGATTGTTTACCAATGCTTCTCAAACAAACATCCAAGGCCTTTCACAGTTCATCTGGATTTATGCTGAAATTAAAGTGCACACAGATGGACTCTGTTTTAAAATAGGTGACTTTTAAAGGCAATTGGTTGGAGTGGATGGGGTGGACATCAGATTTACAGGGTCTGAATACAAATGTGAGAGACAAGTTTTCAGCCATGTATTAATTTCCTTCTATATAAATTATTCATAGCTTAGTGTTACTCTCTTACATAAAACAAAATACGTTGAGCTTTGTGGTTGCAATGTAATGTGTAAAATATATTTCTGGAAGGCACTGCAATGCCATCAACGAGTACTTGTGATTTTTGTATTTCAATTTTAATTGTATAATTGTTCCAACTAGCAGAATTCAACACACCAAGTCTCGGAAACACCAAGCTGGTCTCAGACGCTGGCTTCAAAGTACAAGCTGTGCTGGTGGAAGCAGATGAGGAAGAGGAACTACAGGAAGGAGATGAAGCTGAAACACAACCAGAGGTGGACTCTGTCACTGCTGAACCAGAAGTGATTGAGACAAAGGAGGTAGATAAAGACGAGATGCAAGAGGTGAAGGAAGATGAGGAGGAGGAGCAAAACGAGTTGGTCAAGGAGGAAGAGCACGAAGAAGAGGGTAAGGGCAGAGAACCCGAGGAAGAGAAGGAAGAGAAGTACGAGGAGGAGGATAACAAGGAACTGGAGGAGGACGAAGAGGAGGTGCCGGTGGGATCATCACTGCCAGAACCGGCAGCGATGCCACAAGTTGAAGAGGAGGCAGAGGAAGCTGAAGAAGAGAACAATTATTCAGGGTACAGCCAGACTCTTGCTGAGCCTGCTGAGTTTTCTGAGGAAGAGGAGGAGTCAGTACGCACAGGTAGTTCTTGTCACTATCACTGACTTGTATCGTCACAGTATCCCAGATCATAAATCTGTTGAAACGTTCAAAAGCAATTGAAATGTACTCCATTTCTATTCAGATTGTTCCTATGTTGTCATCAAAGATCCTGAACCAGCTTGTCAAGACATCAAGCATGAGACCCTACTTCCATCAACCAATGGGATGACAAACGGTGATGCCACAGAGGAACAAAATGGAACAGGTTTTTTCCACGACCATATTTTTTGCAGTTTCAGCTCGGATTGAATTGTTCTAAATTAGTTTCCTCTGTATTTTCAGTGAGGTCCTTGAGTCCAACAGACACAGACGGCAGCACCTCTGAGTCTCCTGTCTGCTACAGAGTTAACACAACCATAGAAGACGGAGACATCATTGAGGATAAAGAGCATCAGATCTCTGAAAATGGACAAGAGGTGTTTATTCCCCTGACCTATATAGAATGTTATAATGCATGCAGCAACATTTACGTGTTTTCTTCAGCGATTTATTCGTCCTTACCAACTGAGAATAAAATAAAGATGGATTTCCACAATGTGTTTCTTAATGGTAGCACAACAATGTGACATAAAATCACTAAGATCAGTAGATCTTAGTAGCTTGACATGCAGCGAGGGAAATGGTTATTTTCCTAAGTCTACTGAATTTAGACTTTCAGCTATACATTAATGTAATCTGTCCATAATAATTGTTGTAAGCCTAGTTTAACAGAGAGAGATGTGACACATCTGAAAAACGGCTGAAAAACCTTTAAATAAATGTGTCAAATTCATGAGGATTTTGTAGTATTCATATACAAATAAGTACAAGACTTGATCTGCAAGCAGGAAAATAACTTGGTACTGAAATCCTTGCGAGGAGGCACTGATCAACTACATTTTTTGTGGTTGATCAGATGCTTAACAGACATCTTCAGAGAAAATTTGGTTTCAACCTCTTGATAAATATCCTCAACTGTTGTTCGACAACTCAAAGTTTGTTACCTCCACAGATTTTAAGTAATGTTAAAGGAGTTTGCACTGGGCATTCTAGGACCTTAATGTTTTTCTTGTTAAGCCACTCTTTTGTTGCTTTGGCCGTATGTATCACTGTTATGTTTGAAGACCCATCCAGGATCTGTCTTTGGAGTTCATAATGTTTCTTTCCGCCTCCATGTTTGGCAGCAGGGGAGGTAATCATGTTATAATGAACATGTGTTTACCTCCAAATGCACAAGTCAAGTTCATGTCAGGGATCTCGTTGTTGGTGTCATCTGACCACATCATACGTTCCCAAACCGTCAATGAATCATCAGGTTGCTCACTGACAAGTGCTGTTATCTTATATTTCCTTTTTCGAAATATCCCAAAAGTAATTTCCTCTTGTCCATGATGGTCAAGAGGTATGAAAGGATGACAACGATTTTAAGTCATTTATCTTTTAGAAAAAGCAGTTGAGTACTTTCTTTGTTTGCCTGATGGGCAAACACAGATGCCGGTCTGTACACGTCAGAATTCCTGTTGGTTGGTAGACACCCAATTATTCATTTCACTCCAGCAAAGGTAAATCAATTTATACCGCTTACAGAAATATTTGCACAAATTCAGCTTGGTATCATTTATTTATTTTCCTCACCAATGCTCAGGTCTGTACTTTTCAATAGCTAATGATGAATGCTGTATATCATGATTTGACCTCAGAAGTTTTAACATACCATGTCAGAAAAAAGATTCTTGAACATTTTACTGGAACATCTGTCAGTGTTCCTTGGAAGTGATGCAATTTCTCTCAAACTTATTATGCTAGTTGAACAAGAAATTCAGCATTTCATGATTACAGCCTGTACTTTTTTTTTTCCCCCATTGAATTTTCCTATCCACTGCAGGATTTAGCCGACCGACATATGTGCGTCCGAGCTCTGTATGACTACCAGGCAGGTAAGCTGCCATTTGGAGGATAATTACCGCACATGTTCGCATAAAGTGCCTCCGTTTTGCAGTAATTACACTGTGATTATCTGGTCTTCACCATGTTATCTTGTGTTTCCCACAGAGGACGAATCCGAGATCTCCTTTGAACCCGGTGACATCATCAGGGACGTGGAGACAGTGGACAAAGCCTGGTGGAGGGGGTGGAGCAAAGACGGCCGTCAGGGTTTATTCCCCGCTAATTACGTGGAAACCATATAGGCAGACAGGCACACTATACACCTATATACACACTTTCACACACACGCACACATACACTCAGGGACACCTTCTCTTCTCTTGTTTCTGCATGTTTTTCACCTTAATCCTCCCACTAAAACTTTATGCTCTCTTTTCTGTAGGAAGAATAAAGAAACATGAGACTCCTTGTTCTGAAGAAAGCATAAAGAAAAGTGTAACTCTTTATTTTGATGTTTTTTTTGGGGGGAGCACAACATAGTATGCAGAAATTACCTACCCTTATTTTGTATGGATGAAACGGTAAAGACCTTTCCCTGGACCAAAATAACTTATTTTCTTTTGAGGAGCAGTGGAAATGTAAGTCAGGGAGAGAAATAAGGGGGCGCAGATGATGGGAAACTTGGTTTGCTTCTTAGTAACACAAACATGTTTTAACTGCAGTGCTTCTTTTTGATCCCCACATATAACAAGCATACCTATGCTCACCATTCGTATCCATACACCAGGTATCATCTTTGTAATCATCATCCTGTGTCTCTTCCATTATTTTGGAGCTCTGCATTTGCTACTGATGTTCTCACATGATCACAGGTTAATTTACCATCAGCAGAAAATGATGTTGAACATCATCAATGATTCTCTCCTTTTCAGTTCTTAGGTCATATGTTTCTAAGTCCTTTGCTTATTTTAATGATATCTCTTTTTGTATGTACTCCTAACTTTCAAATATACAGACTTTATGCACTTAAACTACTTCAAAAATGTTTGTTTGTTTTTATTATTATATGTAATGCTTTCTTAAAAAAAAAACAACAACAACAAATTCCATCTGCCCTTGATCTCATCCTTTTGCATAAATTCATAAAATTTGTTATATTTTATATTCTATTATGGTCATTTTAAGCATCAACACAGTCTGTACTTCTTTACATGAATAAGAAAAAGAACATATTTTTTCTAGTGTTACAACAAATGCCATGTCTGGTATTTGGTATTTAGCATTAAGTTTCATAAAATCAACTGCAACATAAATACTTGGATAAATAATTTACTTTGGAATTTAATATGAGCTGAATTACAAACTTCACCAAACCAAAGAAGCATCAAAACAAACTCTTTTGCTAGAAACAGGATAAATAAGAATGCCTTAATAACATTGTATAATTAATACATGTCTAATTTACTGCAGACATTTGATATTTTTCTTCAAGTGTTATATTGCAGAAATACTGTATGTAATGTTTATCAATAAATATGAACACATCAATTAAACTTCTGTCACACTTTTCTATTTTGTATGGATATCTTTTAAAAATGTCTCATTCTGATCACAAAGTGAGAAAATTAAGTGTATTTTGTGAATATGAACTCTCAGTAAATGCACATTGGGATCAAAGATATGGGATTCAGTATTAAACTATGAAGCTATGATGCACTGATTTAGCCAGGACACCATCTTGTTTAGGTATTTTTACTATTTAAGGATCAATAAATTAAAATGATGTTTACATGTTATACAATTGTCTCCAAGTATTTCAGGAAGTAGCTTATGCTATCAACTTCACTTTTAGTTTTAAGCATCTGCCACCCTGATCTTCAACGGCACAAACAAAGTTTTGACTATTGTTCCTTGAGAATGTATGTTATTATTAGGCCATTGCTGCAAAGTTGTGTAAATATCATAGTAGTAGTGGGCATGTGCCGCACACGTGATGTATAACAGGTGCGCTTATACTAAGGATTTTTTTCAACATGTCCAGAAAAAGAAAAAAAAAAAAAAAAAATCTTGACAGCATGTTTTAGCTGTTTGTCTAATTATGTAGTTTACTGTGTTTAATGCATGAGCGTGAGATGCTAGAGCATCACACAGCACGTCTTCCTACACATTTAAATTCATTGCATTGTCAAAATTAAATCATTCTGCTAAAGAATAGAACATGTTTTCAATTGAAAATGTACATACAGTCAATCAACGTGTAATAACTGTCAAAGTTCTAGCAACTGCTAGAGATTGTTAGACACATTTTGTATTGATATATGATTTTTCAACATTTATTGTTTGAGATTTGAATGTCGGCACCCATTGTTTAGATTCTAAGCTGCTGAAAAACAAATGTTGTATTATATAATTATATATTATAAGAGAGGTACAGTAAAAAAAAGAAAAAAAAAAAAAAGAAAAAAGGAAATAACAAAACTTCTGACAATTAACAAATTCACAAAAAGTGACAACTCCATACAGTCAGATATAAAAACTGCAACAAAATGGCCTGGAATAAATATAGTTTTCTAATCTTGTTGATCTTTAAAGTTGAAACGTATGCTATGATGTCTAAAGAAACTGAAATAATAATAATAATAACAATCATAAAAAAACACTTGTAGTGTCAGATCCACCTGCAGCTGCCATTAGCTGTGATGTCAATGCATTGAGCTCCCACATCATTAAATAGGGACATCCAGTCTTGCTGCTGATGATCATAGACTCTCCACTACCTCTGAGAAGTCCCACTTTCTTATTTGTCACTGTAAATGAATAATAATTTTAAAAAAACTTCTTTATTAGCCTTTGTGTTGGATTCAGACCAGAACCAGCTGAGGTTTAATCAGCTGCATACCAGTTATTAACTAATTATTTTTTTTATTTTACCTTACTGCTTTTCTGTTGTTTAAAGCTGATATAATTGCAGAAGTTTTTATTGTATATAGTACTTCAGGCATAGAGTCTTGATTTTTATATTTTGGGATTTAATGTACTCTTAGACAACATATTTTATTTTAAAATAACATGAAATATGTTAACAATATGGCCAAAACAGACCAATGTGTTAATACAATGTATTTAAAGTGTTTCACTGATGAGACAAACACATGTTGGCGATAGAACAAAACTAAGTCTCACTGTGCTGAGCTTGATCTAATTCTCAGTGATAGCACACACATGTAATACTCTTCTTCTACCTGTAGGTGGAGACGTTGTCTTTTTCAATTTGCAGCTGACTTTATAGAGAGGAAGCTGCCTGATTTGAGCAGATTCCTCAGGACAAAAGGGAAAATATTTTGACAGGCAGAGAGGAGGCTCATTGTTAGACACATTTCAGGAGCAGGATATCCTGACATTCCCAAAGCTAAAAATTGCTAATGCTTCTACACCTTAAACAGGATTTTCCCCCGAGGTAATGATGATTGATTGGATATGACATTAATATTTCTTAACCGCGCACCTTTAATGCTGCCAGGGCGGCTAGGTTACGCTCCTGTAGTGCCAGTCCAATAATAGTGTTTGGCAGACGCGACTCTGTTCAGGAATAGAGAGGTAATGTTTGACATGGGTCTCATCCTGCTTGAACTGATGCCTGTTGACAGATTGACTAAATCTATCCAGGAGACTATTCTGTCAAAGTTATCCCAGAAGGTTAATCATCAGTGATATGTGTGAAAAAGTGATGGGCCTCTTATGAAATTTTAATTGGTTAGTGTGGAGAAGGCTGGCAAAACCACAAATGAGCAAGATTGATAGATTAAGAAAAAACTTGATTGAAGTTTAAAAGTAGCAGTGTAAAGAGAAAGTTCATAAATGTTAAGACAACAGAGATGATAATTGTTTATTTGCATTTGAAACTGAAAAAAAAGAGAGAGGCAAACAGTCATAACAGTATTTTCCTCCTTTCTCGTACTTTGTTGGGTATTTGTTCCCATGGTCATCCTCATAACTCAAGAGAGCCCTTGTCTCCTCTAATTAAGCAGACTGACAGAGAGGCACAAGCTAATGTGCCAGTCAACTTTCCCTTGCTTGTTCCTTTTGTCTTAAGGCTGTGTTTTCCTTCGATGACCCTCATCAGTAACAAAAACTCCTCAACTGAAGCATTGAGCCAACAGAGGAGACCACCCCCACTTTACTTTCCCCTTTATCTATTCTTTAACTGACAGACACTATCTGACCGGCGGATGGCTGACAAGTGTGGGCCGGCCGAGGTGACATGGCGGTAGGGAAGTGCCACTCATTGTGGTGTTATCAGCACAATGCCAATGACAGAAAGCTAATCTGACCTGGCTGCTGATGGCTTGTGGCTTATTGGCTGCGTTTCTGGCTCTAAAACAGATTCTGGCATTCTGCCGAGACACTTACAGGTAGGGATAAGCTGAACACACGTGCATGCACGTGGGACACACACATACATGTGCACCAAACTGCTGATGCCAACCATTCTGAGACCTTTGTTTTAGGAAACTCCTTCCTGTCATAGTCAAGCTTATCTTGCAATATTTGTGATTAAGTATCTGTTTAGTGAAGGTGTTACTTTACAAGGGACAAAAATGCTTTGGCAAGCTTATGGTTACTTTCAGCATCTGTGAGAGCTTCTGTGTTAGAGTTTTATTGAAAGTCATATAATTTAGAGACTTTAATGATGGTTTTGAAACACCTTTTGTTTGTTGATGTCAAGATGGTATGACATCAACTTACATATATATATATATTGTCAAAATTACATGAACAGACTCAAATATGTGTACAATTACACTGGTTGTTCAAATTTCCCTTGTCAACTTTTTGCAGTTGTAACAAAGGTTTTGGCATAATTCTGACTCTATCAATGAATCTTATTTATTTAAATAAACTGTAGTATAACTAACTTAAATTGGTTGGTATCCTAATGCTGCAGGACCCAGTTTTTCTGCAAAATCATCAAACCTTTAAGGTAAGGGGTATTCAAGAGTTTCAATGCTACTCTGTTTCATTATTTCCAAAACTAATTTGAATGTTTATTTGGGATCATTATCATGTTGGAACACCACATTATGTCCAGGTTTTAACCACCTGGTACCTGGAGCAGTTGCACTGTGTTCTTATGTTTGGAAGCCTTACCTTAATTCCTCAAAACATATTTCTTTTCATTGTGGCCCACCAGCTCAATTTTTGTCGAATCTTACTATCACACTTTTCTTAGGAAGGCTGGAGATGTGACCATGTGGGAAGGTGCAAATTCCTTTAAATTTGTTCTTTGGTAAGCATTTTACCCCCTTTATATTGATGAAATACTCACTTCATTGTTGATGGTGAGATTAGTGTTCCAGAATATTCCAATGTATGATGAGTTTAAGCGTTTGCGGTTCCTTGGTTTTTAATAAACATCCTGACCAATTTCCTGTCAACTGAGGTTACACTTTCGGTGAAAAATGGAAGTTTGGACACAAATGGGTGTTTCACAATCCTAAACGCACAGCAAAACTGGTTTTGGAAGGAACAAAGTGGCCTAATATTAAGCTTCTGGAATGGCCTTAACCTCAGCGTTGTTGAAAATTAATGGACTATGCTTAAATGCCGGGCCAGGAAAACAACCAATTTAAATGAGCTTTACCACTTCTGCCAAGAAGAGTGGTCAAATATCCAGTTAGGACTGATGGTAAGGGATTGATAACTACAAAAAATGTGCAGTTCCTCTGGAAGTAAGTATGTGTACCTCCGCAACTTGCTTTGTGGTGTTGCACGCAAACACACACATACATGTCTGTCTTTCTATCTTCACGCAGACTTTGCGTTGACTCCCAATCATTTTTCATTCATCTCTAATGCCTAACCCTAACCCCTAGCCAAGAACAGCACTCCTTCCTTTGGGGCCTGGGCTTTGTGCCCCATAAGAGCAGCGGGTCCTACAATGCTGGATTTGTTGGAAAAATGGCCCATGCAACGCCAAAACACATACACTTATATATATGTAACTCTCTCTCTCTCTCTTTATAGATAGATAGATAGATAGATAGATAGATAGATAGATAGATAGATAGATAGATAGATAGATAGATAGATAGATAGATAGATAGATAGATAGATAGATAGATAGATAGATAGATAGATAGATAGATAGATAGATAGATAGATAGATAGATAGATAGATAGATAGATAGATAGATAGATAGATAGATAGATAGATAGATAGATAGATAGATAGATAGATAGATAGATAGACAGACAGACTTGATTTCTGGAAAAATGATTTCGAATGATACGAAAAGCTCCGAATGAACATCGCTTGACTTGAAGTAAGCTTTTGACTGCACTGCTGCCACCAGATTTCTTTTGCTGTGCTACCTTCTCTGTTTTAGGACTGCTGTTTAGAAAGTAAAAAATCCTGCACTGAAATAAATGTATTTTTATTTTTATTTTTTTTCTGGCTCCTGCCCTCATAAGCCAACAGTTTAATGGTAGACAACACATTGTTCAGTAGACACGACTGCAGCCTATCAAAACTAAACCCAGTTCTGATGCTTGTGAGACTATTTCAAAGCAACAGTATTCGTCTAGGAAGAATTTATTTTAAAATGTTATCCAGCATAAATCAGCCTAAGCTCAGAGATAATTCCATCTGGTTTTAAGTGTTGATAAAAACCTTTGCATTTAAGCATCTCTTTTGTTCTTGACATTGTCATTTTCCTCTTAAAGATAATCTTCAAAACTGCAGAAGCAGATAACGCTTCGGAAGCTACGGATGGCTCTCGGCTAGATTTTACTGTCAGCATAGAAACTGGTCCATTAACTTCTGAAGCCCTCTTTGGCAAAGCTCCATATCCTTTTCCATTGCCATCAAAGGGCTATTTTTCCTCGGCCAGTCCCACACAACCCTAACAATGAATGGAGGATTAGAACATCTTACTGTCTTGAAGCAAAATAATGCAAAAAGGGATTTTAAAAAGTCTCTCTCTCTCTCTCTCTTTTTGCACCAGTTTCAAGTGAGGGGTAGCTGGCAGCATATTTTTTTTCTGGATTTTTCTTGACACCATTCCCAAGAGGTAGTTTCTGCATCTACAATACCAGTTCAACACTTGCAATCAGCCAACATGTGGCATTGTGATCCAATCACAGAAACCTTCTTTTCTCCTTCAGTTTGTAAATGGTAAAGTCTGCCAGTCTATTGTGAAGGAATCTTCAAAGTGCTTGGAAACCACTTGGGAACATGGGTAGCTGTTAATTAATACAATAGAATCTGCGAATGCTTTATTTTTCTGTTTCTAAAGATGAAAAAAGGGGGATGGGGGGGCGCATGTCTAAATCCCTTACTTAATGTTCAAGATGTTATCCTAGACAAAGGAAAGCTGTTGGTGCACTGGAAATTATATATTTTTTTTATTAGGTCTCATGAGAGAGGAAAAGAATTTCCTCTTTCTCTTGGTTCACATTTATTGTACGTTAGCTCATAAAGATCATTCATGTGTTCATTCCGGAGAAGTATATTAAAAAAGTTTAAAAAATTATTAATCAACAAAAATGATCAAAAAATATCTATAAAATATCTAAAAAAAATTTATATTTGAAAAGCCAAAAAGCATACGGTAATCAGTTTATGGATGTTTGATATGCCTCACTAGGTTCTACTGAAAGATTATAAGCAGCTAATGTTTCATTTTATTTCATGAACATATTTAATGCAGGGTTGCCATGGGGAGTTATGTACACATAAGTCACAGACTACTTACATAGTATATGAAAGGTGACATTTAGTCCTTACTGAGAGGACTTAGCTACCATGAGACACAGCTACCACAGATAAGAAATTTAACACTAATAATCATTAAATAGAGCTCCAATTAAAAAGTCCAGAACTATTCCTTTCTTAAAAACTGTTGCTATTCAGTTGGGTAAGTATTTTTATTTAGATTTTGATTACACATATTTTAATAAATATGGATGAAAATAATTTTCAGCCTTTTAATATTCCTCATAGGTTTATAACTTCTGAATAAGTCACCACCCAACGTCAAGTAAATATGATAACAATCCTGGAGCTCAGTAATGGGCTAAGCTGTCTTATACCATAAAGCCTAACATGGCTGAAATCCCTTATCCCCTTGGTGACAAACACACACTCATACAAACACAAGCTCTGTGCTTGCAGAAACTTTGCCTAGGGCACCGCAATCACTGCCAGATGCCGCGACTTTCTGTCAGACAATACATTTAGAAAGTATCTTTGAAGGAGTGATGCCGACAGTAGTATTTGAGGGAGACAAATGTCCATGAGCGAAAGTGTGCACGTATCTGAGGAGGGAGAGATATGTCAGCGGCAGTGTGAGAAAAGGACACATATGAGATCAGATAGAGTTGAGACTAATTCACAGCCTGGCTAGAGGGCACTAAGCAGAATAATGTGAGACTTCTTTTCTCATGTCATCTAGGCTAAGCCCGTGGGGACAGAGTGCTTATTTTTTTTGGCCGGACAATGTAATTCACGCTCACAGAATGCAGTTGTGAGAAAAAAAAGATTACTTTCGCTATTGTTTCAAAGACTGGGATGCTAATCATGCAGATTTATAGAGGGAGAGACATGCAGTGCCAGCCCTTGACAGCCCAGCCACCTTGCCTGCCCCAGGGGATGCAGATGATGGCGAGCAAACAGCTAATAATTAATGCCATGATTACACAGGCTGGAACAACAGTGGCAGATAAGAGCACCCAGCCACCATCAGAGCATCAAAGTACATGTTACAGCAGCGGAAATAAGCATTGAAAGTGTTCTATGTTCTTGAACAAATATATTTTGAATGCGCCTATTGACATAAAATTCACGTCAAATATACAAAACAATCAAAGTAATCCACACATACAATGAAAAGACAATTGGTGTATAAATCAAGATGAATGACAGAGAGAGAAAGTATTTGGTACGTTTAGTGGAATTTTCCCAAAACTTAAGATCTCTTCTTGGTAATGGTAACTTTACGAGACATCAAGTTTGGAGCAATTGGCCCCAATGATACAAATAAACTGTCTCAAAATATGTACACTTCTGGGGCACTTTGGTGCATTCTGATCCTATGTGATTATTTTCATATTTTTAAATGGATTCCACTTCAATGATTGACTCGATCAATCTAGCAGCCTTATTTTCCTTTTCTGAAAGCAGTTTAGAGGTCACCTGGTTGTGTGCTTGGCACATTTTTCTTGCTAAAACCCTAATTTTATCTTAGGGTTTTAATCAAAAATGTCCCATTGCATTGCTCCACATCTATCTTTCAAAAAAGCAAGGTCTACCAGTATCATGTGCTATGCTATATATACACTGGGAAACAGCCTACAGACTCCAATGCTCCCAAACTGCAGTGTTTTTCTGATGTGCAGTGCAATTGCTTTTTCAAACATGATGTGCTCAATGACATCCTAAAAGTTCAATTTTCTGACTGGAGTATTCATTAATTTGCCAGAGTGATTTGCATTAAAATGTAATTGAACTTGTTTTTCCTTCAACGGTGGAGTCTTCTGCCTTGAGGTATCTTGATGGAAAAACTGTAAATGCTAATTACAGCTCTTTTTGAAGTGATACTCAGACAACATCTGGTAGTCAGATTGTGGTGAAACAATGTTCTTTTCACTTCTAGATAAAGGCCATGATGTTATTTAGGACACTTTTCAACAATAGGGTTTTGAATGTCAAAAGATAATTTCCTGCTTTTAAAGTCCAGCATTCAGGACTTATTGTGTCATGGCTTCTTATAAACCATCAATTAAGACTAAAACTAATGTGAGAATTGCCCAGGTTGTTACTGATATCATTTGTGAATTCTAAATCAACAGGTCAATTGGAAATATGTAACACTTACTGTTCAATACTTTGCTCAAACTTTCAAAAATGAGCATGGAAACTGAGAAGCACCCCTACGATATATTTTAATTTTTTAATATCTTACAAATGTAGTCAAATAAAGATCAGGTGCAAATCATACATTGTAGCAATAGAGCAAATAAAAAGTAATTTATAATAGTCTATTCACTATGTGGTAAAAGGAACACCAGCTCCCATAGATCAGCTTGGCCCCTATGAAATATTTAAAGTAAATAAATCCAGCTTGCTAACCAGCTACTGAATCTTGCATCTGCCATGTGTACAACTGATACTATAATTCTAAGGCTGAAATGACCAGGAAATGTGTTTAGGGTGTAACAATACTGCCTGGAAGTACTCTTGAGAGTGTGGATGAAACCTAGCATCTCTTAGCCATTAGCTAAGCCACACAGTAGGATAAGACTATAAAAACGTCACGGTCACCCTCATTAGCAGGTGGAATGGAGTTCTTCTGATTTGTGTGGGTGTGCGATTGCTTCCATATGGGGACTCCGTCATTTTTTAATATACCAGGCTTTGTGTTACTCCAAGATGAAGTGATTGCATTTTCTCTAAAAACCACAATTTTATTTTTTTTGTAAATGTACTCAACATGACCAGGATTTTATACCCTTTGGAAGGATCATGTGTGGGTTCACTGCAGTGTTTGTCTATGTGTCTCACGTATGTGTATGATAAATCCTACAGTGGAAGAGAAATGTGGTGTGAATGAAGTGTGCATGTTTAAACAACTGTTCATGTCTGGGTATAAAGAGAGACAAGCATAGAAGGGGCCACTGAGGCCTTGAGGCCTGCAGATATTGGCTACCACTTCCTAACCACCCATGCCACACCGACTCTTGTTTCCATTTCCATAGTGGAAGGAACAATAAAGGCCTGATGTGGTGGATGTATGGTGTGCTAACAAAGCAGACAGTAAGACAATCCAAGGCAGACGGGATTCAGACAGGAAAAACTGTGTGGACTCATGCATTCAGGTTAGGTTCCTCTTTTGGATATTTTTCTGGCATAAACAAGCAAATCTCACAAAAATCCATAAATTCAGCACAAACGTCCCATTAGCACCTCATTATGTGATGTAACTGAGTGTGGTGTGAAACTTGTACCGTATTTTCCGGACTATAAGTCGCTCCGGAGTACAAGTCGCACCAGCCATAAATGCATAATGAAGCATGAAAAGACATATATAAGTCGCACCGGAGTATAAGTTGCATTTTTGGGGGAAATTTATTTGATAAAATCCAACATCAAGAACAGACATGTCATCTTGAAAGACAATTAAAAATAAAAATAGAATGGGGGCAACAACAGGCTGAATAATTGTATGGTATGCTAACGTTACATGACACATAACGAACTGAGAACGTGCTTGGTATGTTAGCTATAGTTATCTGATAATAATTAATGCATAACTATAGCATAAATGACATGCTAACAAGTTTACCAAAAAAATCCGTGTGACTCCAAATCACTAAATCTTCATCTTTGGTGTCGCTTGTAAACAACTCTGCTAACTCCGGAGGTAGCTTCTACCACACGCATTATCAACACAGGCCTAGAGCGCCCTCTGGCGGTTTTGTGTGAAAATAACATGTGATATGATATAATAATAATTTCACACATAAGCCGCTCCGCAGTACAAGTCGCACCGACGGCCAAACTATGAAAATAAACTGCGACTTATAGTCCGGAAAATACGGTACTACTGTCATGGAAGTCAACAAGCTTCTTCCCCATTATTCACTATTTGTGTTTTTCTATTCCAGGGTGCAGAATACACAGAATGCTTTGGTGGTGAAATTACAAAATAGTAAAGACGTTCTGAATACTTTCACAAGGGGTTAATGTAGCAGCTGATTAAGTATTTTTTTTATTATTATTATTATTATAATAATGCCTTTGAGAAGACTCCATATTTATCACATTTTTGAAGAGAACCTGTCAAAATGCAATCAAGAGTTCGCTAGAGCTGTTGTGTTTACTTTCACATGTTTACAAATGTAATGTGAGATCTTAGGCAAATTAAATGGATATGCTTTGAGCAAATGCATGAATGCAACAGAATTATTTGGAAAACATGATTTTTTTTTTTTTTTTTAACAAAAGACATGGCTGTTGGAACATATTTCCAACTTCCAACACCAGCGCAGTGTGTCTTAACAACAGATGGTGGAATCCTGAGGATGTTAGTGTGAAGGAGCGCCTATGCAACCAGGGCACTGAACTGTTAGCTGTGAGTTTCTGTGCATGTTGTCTTAAGAGACAATTCACCAGTATTAGTTGCCAACGCTTCACGTGACACCATCAGCTCAGTTGTTGCCAGGCTACAAACACAACACCCTGATGCATTTATGGTCTCTAGAGATTTCAGCCTCACCTCTCTCAGTGCTGCACTTCCGACTTTACATTTTTTGTGTGCATTTTAATAAGAGAATCTGCTCTTCAGAATATCGCAGCTAAATGGCTGAAACCATAGTGTTGTTTCACTTTATTTCACTTCAATTGCAGGTTTGACATCAGCAACAAAAATGAGCTTATACTGCAAAAGAAGAAGAGTTTTTCAGCCTTTTGTTTCTTTGTTTGAGGAGATGACGACACATTTGATCCTGTCTCCCAACGTCACATGTCAACCTCCTCATGCCCTGTCACACTGACAGCTCACAGCCTGCGAGGCAAAGGATCATGGGCGCAGTGTCAGACGCAGTGGGGAGGTCGGGGGAAGGCAAAGCTTAATGCATGATGTGTGTCTCCGTGCGCCGAGTCGTGCATGTGTGTGATATGTGTCTGTGTGACGAAAGTTGTATTTGAACGTGTGTCACGCTGAAGGGATGGATGCATGCCAAAGGCGAGAGTAACACCATGTCAGAGTGCTAGCAGACGATGCCTATTTCAGATACACTAATACAAACAGTCAGCTCAGCCATGAAACCATTTCTTCCACTTTCTTCCCCCCTGTTCCTACGAGCATCAGCAAGGTAGCGAGTCGCTGCAAATTTAAACAATGTTTCCAGCTCAAATTCAAATACAGAGGATTTTAGTGAAAAATATAAAATTTCAGAATGAAGCGTCTTAAACAAATCTTTCACATTTCTAAATAAAACTAATAATGTGGTAAGTTTATCCCACAAGAATCTCATTTAATGTATACATCGAGTCAAACAATTATTAAACAACTTCCTACCATGAACTCAGTGGGGCTAAATTCAGTGAATTGAATGATTTCTTTGTAGAACCAGGGTTTTTGGGCACGTCTCTGCCAGCTTTACACACTGAGCATTTTGCCTGTTTTCATTTGCAAAATAACTAAAGCCCAGAGAGAATGAACTGGAATCTGTTAATATTCATTTTAATTTTAATTTTAATTTTTTTGTCTGGACCATTTTACCAGCTAACAATGCTTTCTAGCTATGGTGTTTGGAACATAAATCTGTATCCCGTGTCATATTCTCTTGCAGGGACGCCCTGGATTTAGACCCATAGATCTTCTAACCAACTATGTCCTTCTTTGCTGTTCCTGAGGTGAAGTGCCCCCACAGCATGATGCTGTCAACATCATTTTTCACTACGAAAATGGTGGGATCAGGTTGATATACGGTGTCATTTTTCTGCAACAAATACCATTGTGCATGTAGGTCTAAAGGTTTAACTTTGGCATCATCTGGCCAAAGTGAGTTTCAAAACATCTTTCATCTTGCCACTATTCCATAAAGCCCACAGTCAAACCTTGGGAAATTGTTTTCACCACCGAATTCTGCTTTAAACTTCTCCATAAATGTATCTTTACTGTATTCATTGAACTTTATGATGCCATTTGTTGTCTTTTGTTCTCTTTCAAATCTCTGTGGCTCACAGAGCAGCTGTATTTATACTGAGATGAAGAAACACTCTATTTACAATTTAGGAGACTTCTGAAGTTTTGCTGGATTTCATATAGGATTATGGAAGGAAAGGGGACTAAATAAATATACAGGCATCAGTTTTCAGACTTTAGTTTGTGAAAAAAAAAACTTCACAGTTGCCTTTTTGTGTTTTAATCACATAAAATTCAACAAAATACATTGAAATATGACTGCAATGAGACAGTGTGAAAACATAAGGTCCAGTCATAGAAAAAACTCTTCCTAAATACATAACTTCACCCGTGACATGACTTGAAAGTAAGGCACAGAGCTCAATTTCTTAATGTTTGGTCTCACTTAAAATAATTTTTAGACATGCCAACATAATTGCAAGATAAATGTAACAATGTGACAGCGGCGTTAGCCTTTTCATCGAATCATTTCCAAAGGATTTTCACATAATAAACCTGTAAGTTTTTAGGAAGACGTGTTAAATTAAGATGTTCAAACCTGGGGACAAATTCTTCTGTGTGATTTTGCAGTTTCTGTGAATAAACAGAAATGCTAAGTGCTAGTATGAATCAGACATCATTGCCATGGATGCAATAGAATATAATAAAAAAAAAAAAAAAAAAAAATGACGAGGCCTTGCATGTAATTGCCCATTAGAAGCTGGAACACTGCACACTTATGAGCTCGCTCCAACAAAGACCATTCTGTAGTTAAAACCAGAGGGCAATCACACTACATACAAAGCAAGTATGGAAATTGTGATGACCTCATGCAAAGATAGGAATAGTACACCCATAATAGTTGTGGCTCTGCCTAAATTATCCGTTTTGACTGAACGGTTAGTTATAGCATTGCTTTGAAATCGTTTTAGCTGTCCACAACTGTCAGACAAAAAGAGTACCATTTACATTCAGTATTTTGGTTATTGTATAATGTATTTTACAGGTTCAGGAGTCTCAGAGTAATTGGTTTTGGGCAATGGCAACAGGGGCCCCTATATGTGCCACCTGGAGAATCCAAATAACCCTGCCAAACCACCTCCCATTTACACCCAACTTCACACACACATACACACATGCAGTATTCACATAAGGATGTTCCTTGGAGGGAGAAGGAGAGAAAACTGGCTCTTAATGTAGATGTATAAATAGACCTCACAGTGCACAACTCGCTGATGTAATTATAGTTCAGGAAAAGCCTAGTTTATTGAGGAGCACTTTTGGGGTCTTAACAAGGGATTTGGTGAGGAAAACGGTTGCACCTGTCTGAGCCTGGTGCGTTTTGGACTGAAGGGAAGGGAAAAAGATTCAGAAGATGTGGAGACTGAAACACTATAACTGCAGGGAGGGCTGAGAGGTAAAGAACACTAAATTACATTTACTCTGACCTGGGCTCAACTGGACTTGATGCACACACATTATAGCCAGGAAAGCTCTTTGTGAAGTTTCATTTAGTCTAGAACATGTCCTTTTATTTTTTTATACATAAAGTAAAATAAGTTCATTCTGTCTCAATAAAGGAAAGGGTAGCTTATTCAGGCCTAATACAAGTATTAATATTTTTCATATTAAAAGCATATCTATGGAGCACATGATGATATAATTCATTCCCTATAAGCCACTGCCACACTGTCCCGTAAAATGAATAAGGATTTGAGGCATACTGAACACAAGGGGGAGCAATTATGCTTTCCCTGTGTTTCCTAGAAACTTCAGTGTGGGGCAATATTTTCCAGTCCATTGTTCCCCACTATAAATCAGGAGGTACAGGAGTGCTTGTTTGTCCCTCACTGTGAGAAAATACACCAAACAAGACTAGCCATTCTAATCACCCTAATCACACCAACCCACACAGGCTGCATGAACATAGGACTATTACAAATATATAAACTTAGAAATTTCCACCAATACACGCACCCCCCACACACACACATATATATATATATATATATATATATATATATATATATATATATATATATATATATATATATATATATATATATGTGATTATTTCAAAGCACAATTGAGTTCAACAAGCTTCTTCTTAGCACTTGTACAGGCCTGTGGCATTGAATGATTTAAATTCCTACTCTGGTGAGTTTCCCTCTTCCGTGAATTAATTAGTCTATGCCAAAGCGGGCCACATTTGTCATTTGAATTTATGCTAATGAGTGCCGAGGTCTCGTGAAAGAACTGATAGGCCGGAGCAGCTGCTCTGTCCTTGCGGGGCCTTACTGTCTCTCCCTCTTTAACTGCTTCATCTCTCTGTCTATTCTTCTGTCTGGCTTCTCTTTCCATTTCTCTCTTTCAAGTTTTTTTTCACATCTAAAACACCAACACTGCTCCCTCATTTGCAACATACATTCATACACACACACACACACACATATATACACAAGTGTCTTTTCCTTTAGCTTCCTAAAGGAAAAGATACTTTCTCCCTTCATACTCCTTGTATCTTCTCCTGTGGCTTTTCTCCAGCCTCCTGCTGGTCTTGGGCTCCATGACCTGTCAGTGTAGAGGAGATAGCCCATGTCCCAGGCTGATAACCCGGCTAATTATCCAACACTTCACACAGAGAGGCAGAACGGCAAAAAGACAGCCACACACGCAGAACTATATTGGCAGACATGGTAACAAAAACAGACAGAAAGACAGACAAAGTCTGTCTTGCAAAGGTACGGACACAAAGGTGTGTGTTGGACTGGCTGTCAGTGCTCACTTCCATTAGCATTTCAAAAGCTCCACACCATTTTGAGGGCCTTATTAAAAAAAAAAAACAGCAGCAGATGACATATTTGACAGTAACATACAAGTACAGCTTAATGAGTTTGAATATCAAGAAAAAAAATCAATATTTTTTATCACGCGTCTCTCATCTTGTGGACAACAGCCCGTAGATTCTCAGCGGGGTTCAGATCCGGGAACATTTTCTGACCAATCTAGAACAGGAATGTCATGGTCCTTTAAATCAGCTTTTAATAACTTTGGCAGGGTGGTCAGAGGCCAAGTCCTGCTGGAAAAGGAGACTTTCATTGAGCAGAAGGATGGATGTAGTGCTCCAATATTTTGTGGTAGATGACTGCTTTACTCTGGATTTCAGAAAGTCAGTGGATGACATAGCACCCAAATCACCTGTGGCTGTGGACTTCAAACAACATAAATGTTGTGCCTCTATACTCTTCCTGGACTGGAAATGGACTGGAAGAGTATAGAGGAACTTGATGAAATGCGAACTATATTTTAATTGAAATGAAGTCTTTGGACTATTGAGCATCTTCTTAGCCCAAGTGACACTTGTGGTGTGGTCTCTGGTTAAGGGGTGCCTTAAGATGGAGAATAAATGTGTAGACTCTTGATGCACAGACTACAGCCTCAGACCACTGTTTGTAATGTGGTCCTAAATTTATAAATGGATTTAGCTTGATAATCTTCAACACAACCTTTTAAAATTAGGCCTGAAAAAGACAACAGTTAAAGAACTTCAAATATATACATATAATTAGCTATCCTAAACAAACGACAAATTATTTACATTTTGTAACCAGTGTCACTTGTTCTCCCATGACAAAAAAAAATATTGGGTTTATCATTTTTCTAAAAAATATAATGTGAAAATCTTTTTGAGCCGAATGTATTGTCACACCTCTAAAAGACACACAGATAGATATACGCAATTTTTACCATCCTCCCATATTCACAAAAAAGGATGAACACAGAAACCCCTCTCCTCCGCTCCTGTATTATGCTGTTACAACTGAAAGCTGGTTGAAAAGTCAGTGGCATATCTTGGCGGCAATTTTTGGAGCCGAGCACTCCAATCCTCCCTCCCAGGCTCCCAATTTGCTGGAGCAGAAATAAGCACTTTGGTGCTCTTTCTGCAAAGCTCGAAATGCAGCATCGGTGTGGAGTGAGAGGTCCACATTCTGTAATGCTCCATTTTGAAGTTTGCCTTCAAGTAGTGGCCAAGTGGTTAAGACAGTGGGTAAGGACAATCCAACCAGGCAACACAATGCACTTCCCTTTTATTTCAAACCATCTACCGAGCACACAGCTTTTATTTTATTTTATTTTTTTACTCCAGGTTTTGTTGAGTTGATGGAGTGCACTTTGCAGATCTGAAGATTGTCTTAATCAGTTCTGGTCAGATTTATAATGGTCAAGAAACAAAGATTTTTAACAAAACATAACTGAATTGACCATATTGGGTAAACGTAGAATGTGGGAAATCTACTTAGCAACATGTTTATGTAAAAGAACCACCAAAAATAAATGATCAGTGCCATGACTTGTGGCGGTGTTAGTTTGAATTTTCAATTACAGTGTTTTGTTTCATGTTTACTTTTTATGGAAAGCTGAAAAGTCATGTTTGTCTTTGTTTAGACAAAGGTTTCCGTTGCATTTTGAAATGTGAGTCATTATAGTATTTATACTCTTACTGTCGTCAGAAAACATAGGCCTCATAAATTAGCATATTGAAAATGATATGTTTGAAACTCACACGAATACATTCATTAACCCTTTAAAACACAATAGAAGATAAAGTCACAAAATGATGCTATTTAAAGACCGAACTCTAAAAATTGACCAGGGGACAGATTTAGAGCTTGACATGGTTGTCTTTTGAAGACAACGCCTACTTTGCTAAACTTATAAAGTTCAAAGACATTTGACATCGAGTCAATTGTAGTGGCCATAGTATTTTTTGGAATAGCAAGATGCAGATGTCTGAACATTTGCTTCTTGAGAAAACAGTCACTCGCAGAGAACGACAAAGTTTTGGAAATACTTACTGTTTTAAGAGCCACATTTTTTTACTGCCTCAGAAGTCAAGTCAAACTATCGTATGGAGCAAAATTCATTTACTGTAGAGCTCCTAATAGGCTTACCATGGAACGTTGAGAAGATACCATATTTATACTTTTTAGACTTAATCAAATTACATTGGGAACTTTATATGTTTATCACATCGTTCCCAACACCCTAGAGTGTCATCAGTAATTTGGCTCACATGCATCCCACCTACTCAAAGAGGAGAGTGAGGACTAATGTCATTTCGAGGGGATTACTGTGATCTTTCAACACATCTTTGGGGAGTTAAGCATGTTGTTAAAGAGAGGAATGGGAAGAGCAAGAAAAAGTGATAAAACCCCACCACAGAGCTTCTGTTTTAACTTTTACATTTCTTCATTCTCACTCTTGCTCTCTCTCTCTATCTCTCTCCCTCTCTATCTGTCTCTGTCGCTCTCTCTCTCTCTCTCTCTCTCTCTCCAATCCGATCGCATCCATTTTCTCCCTCAGATCACCAAAAGCCATATTATGTGCTTGTCAAGATGGATAAACCCCTCAGCCAAATGTTCAAATGAAAACAAATAAGTAGGAGACGTTCATGTAATCGCTTCTGCCAGAGAAAGGCTTTAAGAAGAACATAAACACTTTCTGGAAATGTGCCTCGCAAATTCTAATTCCCTCACGCTTTTGTTTGAGTCTCATTCAACTTCAGGAGCATTTCATACTGCACCGTGATGAGGTGTCACCACTGGAGACACGCTTAAAACTACTTTGCAACACCGTTAGCAGCACTAAATAAAAATATGAGATCATATTACCTTTGCTGCTTGTAAAACTGCCATGATTCTATTCTGGGGAATTAAGAGAGGAATTCTTTAATTAACCTGGCAACAATTATAAATATGGCAGAAGGGGTGAAATAGCGAAGGTTGTGACACTTAATAATAATAATAATAATAATAATAATAATAATAATAATAATAATAAAAAGAGTTACAATTCAAGATTATCTTATTATCAGGTCATGGCTGGTCTGTGTTTGTAGTGGTGTGTTTTTCTCTAGAATGGTTGGGCTTTTTCACATGAGAAAAGTCCCCCAACTGTCACTAGCCTCCCACAATCTTTCCAGCCATCCCCTCTAGTAAAGTTCCCATGGTGGTCCTTGGACAGCTCACAGGCTTCTCGTGCCAAATGCCTCTGATAGATAAGCAGTTTTCTTAGGTTGTAACACCACAGCACACTGCAGATTTTTAGAAGAGCATCCTGGAGTGTAGAAGTTTGAGCACACATAAGAGAGAAAAGTCTGAGGTATGACATGTAATAATGTCATTCTTAACTATATGTAGTTTGGATTTGATTTTGCATGTCGTTTGTATTGAAGATTCAGACAGAAAAAAAGTCACGAGTTTGCATCTTTTTTTTTTTACCCAGCATTTGAGACGTCATACAAAAATAGCAAAGTGAAGAGAGGTTGGTGAGATGACAAACACACCGGCGGCCAGAAGAGTAGCTGAAAAGTTACAGAGAAAAAGCTCTCCTCTTGTTAAATATTAAAGTGAGAGGACATGCAATATTTCTGACAACTTTTTTGAGCTTTTCATATTCCCTGAGTGTATGTGCAGAACATAGAACCCATTTCTCCTCTTGATTCTCTAAAACTAAAAGCTTTGTATGTCTAGCTCAGTCCATTGCTCTCAATCAAAGCAAAGAAACGTTCACTGTCACTAGTTAAATGTCTATATATGAACAATTCTGACACCTTACACACTATTTTAAATGCATGCAATGTTCATGCAAATGTATTCCTACCCTTTGACCTTTTTCATATTTTGCTTTACAAAAGGTCCTGTAAATAATAATCTGAAATGTCAATATCTTTTGCAGCGATTAAAACAATAAGACCTTTGGAACATTTTCACTATTAAATGTTCCACACTGAAAAACTGAAATATTTAATAATTAATCCTTGCAAAACAGCTTAGTATCAAGACTCTGACTAGATCGCTCTAACACATGAATGTACTTTGATATAAAGCACTAAATTCCTTCCAGCCATGCATGTTGCTGGTGGATTGTGAAGTCTCAAGTCATATGTTTTTCTTGTATGAAGAAAATGTTTTCTAAAGTATGAGCAATAGCAGAGCTCCAGACATCCCATAAAATTAAGAAGGTGTGTGCTGTACATGAAATATATTTATTTTATGTGAAAGGAATTGGACTGACATGAACCAATAGCCCCTTTAATGTTCTTTGGATATTTTTTTCTTCTGTCTATATTTTATATGTCACCAGTAAATATATTGTGTGTGTTCTATGAGCAACAAGTAAGAAATATAGAGCATTTGATACAGTGGCTCGTTGTGAGTTCTATGAACTCACAACTAATTTATGGCGTTTATCTTTGGGTATTAAATTGAAAATATGACAGGCTAAATGTAACAAAACTGCATTTATTTTTTTTTTCCAATAAATTAAACACTTATAACCCGAATGCCTGTTACAATTCAAGCACTTATATTGGGACGCATGAAAGCACTCTGCTTTGGACGGCCATGTAAACCTTGTTTTAGGCATGCAGTGTGTTAACAGATAAGCAAGCGAAGCATGTCAGGTCTGTTGGCCAGCTGGCAGGATTCGAGTGTTTGTGTTGGGCTAGTTGAGATGTCAGGGCTATGGTGAGATGAAGAGGGCTGAAGGGGGTACATTAGCACCAGACCTCCTCCAGACTTGGCTGCTCTAACTAAATGGACCAGATCAATCACATTGGACGGCACTGTGACAGTGAGTTAAGGTTCTGCAGCACGGCACAGTGTTTTTGGACACAACGGCCCTCGGCAAGGCTAGCTGGTTGGCTGGCAGTCACTTGCAAAGCATTCCTCTCACATACCACAGGCCCACTAAGCAGATGGCAATGGCAAGGACAGAGGCGACTGTCCTGCCGTCAATCCCAAGCTTGCATCCATCAGGAGACAAGTGATGAGATTAGAGCGTGCGAGATGTGGAAAAAGGATGAAGTGCCTGGTGTGGAAAGAAGATGGATCTGTGACAGGTCAGGTCTGGGCTGGTTCACACACAAAAACGCAGGTCAGGCCTGACCTGAGCCTGGATCTGTGAAGGATGCAGCTGGATAGAGCTTTGGGAATCCAGTAGCTGTGGGAATCCCGAAGAGTGGTGCAGTATGGTGACATGTCTCAGGCCAGGCTGGCAGGGCATGTGTCAGAATGAGCTTGCATGTGTCTACGTGTAAGCGTGTGTGTATGTGTATGTGGCCCATAAAGCTCTACGTATGATAGTATCCAGAGACATGTGAGTAATGGTCTCAAGCTGCAACACTCAAGAGTTGGTGCAAAGTATGCCCTACATTGCTCCTATCAAAAATATGACTTTATTAACAAGTGTGTGAAGAAAAAAATATCCTCTCAGCTTCAGGGTTAACACACTTCTGAGGGCAAATAGCATCATTACAATTGTTCTGCTTCAATTGTGTGCCAGTGTGTAAGTCATGAGTTATTTTTATGTCATAAATTAATACATATTTAAAGGATAAACAGTTAGTTAATGTTGTAACTGTAACTGTAGCATTTACTGTAGCATTTATAGTAGCGCTGCTTCTTTTAGGCATGGCTCAACAGGTTTATTCATATAAAAATATCTTTTAAAAGTCATCATATGCTTTCAAAAACAGTAAAAGGTTTTCATTTTTTTTAATCATTTCTATCTTTTAAGATTTCTAACTCCAAAATCCGATGTTTTCTTTTTAAATATATTAATTTGAGGAGGAAAAGCAATCCAATTTGATGTCTTCTGGCAAGCATTGTGGAAGATAAGTAGTCAGTTTAAGATGTATGCAGTTCTATGGTGAGAGTATTTAACTAGACTTAACTTGATTCTGTATTGTGTTGTGGGGAGGAAATCTTCTCTCATATCTCCTGTCATATGGCTTTGTTTGCTTCTCAACAAAGAATCGTCCCACTTTCATTTACATATTTTCCTCTAAGAAACCAAACTTCAAAGCTCAAACACTGAAGATGGCTCCACAAGGGCTTGCCAATATATTAGATTATTTATAATAACTCAGGTAGACGGGATTCATACTCAATCAGTCCATTTATCAATAAACATCTTAAGTTCATTTCACTGTGCATTTAATGGAGGCAATGAAACAAATTAAATAATTGCTTTTGGTGTTTGAAAAGTAAACAAGGTGACATTAAAGTGCCCCTTTTCGTGTCTGTTTATGAGAGGAGGAAATGTGTGCTTGTGTGTGTGTTGGGGGGAGGAGGGGGAGATCATGAGTGGCCACTCTGGCACTCACACAGCATACACTGTAAATAAGTAATGGTATTAGACGTGTAGTGGTTAGTCATAGAGGAGGAAGGTCTGCGCATCAACCCCACCTCTGTTTGGCTTGTACATATTTCATAGGATGCTGGGCAGGAGAGAAGCTGGAGGTTGTGGGTTAGATGGGAGGGTGGCTGGAATAAAAGGCAGCACACACAAAATCCTTTCTGTTCACTGTCATGGGTCTGTTACTATTAATATTGCCAAGTGTCCTGTCTTTTTTTTTTTCTCTCTCTCTGCTGATATAGGTTTATGGTGTTTTTTCTCATCTCTACCTTCCTGTATTTGACAACGAAATAGAGCTGGCTGCTGCTGCAAGGACTTAAATGCAGGAAGAACATAGTACAGGTGACACAGTGTTAGTTTTAACAATTAAGACAAAGTTTCCTTTACATAGTCCAGATGTCCATTTTCTTTGGGGTTCACATCAGAGACAGAGTGGAAAGAAAAATAAAAAATACACAGAAGCTTTCAGACCTCTGAGAAAATTAAACAGTGAAAATCACCAAGCTGCTCTTTACTGTTGGTAAAGTGTCATTTTGTTTGTTGAGCAGTTTTTGTTTTTTCATTTGTGAAACTGATTATTCCATTAGTGAGTAAGCTTTGGTTAAAGTGGTGGATTTTGATCAAAAACGCTAAGGAAGTTGTTGATCTTTTCCTCTAACAAATCTTTGCCACAGAAATGATTTAGATGGAGACCAGCTATTTGTTCTAAGCAGATCAAATGTAAAATTCTGTCATGATAATGTAATTGTAAGTTATTTCTAACAATCAGTTACACAAAATCATAAAAAAGACAGATATATCTAAACATAAGTCTAGATTGAAAAACTTTATATATATATATATATATATATATATATATATATATATATATATATATATATATTACAATGTTTTACATGAAAAGAATTTACCAGATATTTTCTTTAAAATAGTATGGAGATAACTGAAGATCAGAGTACCTTCAAAAGCATCCCAGTACAACTTCAGGAAGTGAAAACTTTTCTGTGGAGAAACAGGCCAAAATCTCACTTGATCCATGCACCGACTCAAAGAGACAGAAATGATGTCCTTTACCTTTACCAAAAAGGACTACTGTGTACACGAGTGTAAACGCATTTAAAATGTAAAGAAAAACTTTTGAAGATATTACTCCACAAAAGCTATTGAACAAGACCACTTTGAATGTTTGGCACCTCCGAAGCAGAATAGAAAGAAGTTACGAGTGGTCAAAAACGCTTGCTCTGTACTGTACATATCTATAAAAGCCCACAAAAATAAGAAATATCTGTTGCCAGGTAACTGGTAGCCTGCAAGCACTATCTCTCAAGGAAGAACAAAGACAGATGAGCAGAGAATCAGGAGCACACCTCTAAATATAAAGACTTGAGGTCTTATATGTGTGCAGTTTTCTTCCAGCTCTGTGGAAAAGGTTAATGGGAAGTGATGGTCATGCAGCTTGATGCCACTAGCTAATAGTCTCATCACAAAGCTCACAACCCTATATGTGTCGTTGGTAATCGCTAATTGAGCAGCATCTGAATTAGATGTATTCTAAGTTTGAAAAGAGAACAAAGGAAAAGACTGACACGTTACATTTTTGTTACTAAATGGGAAGTTGTACAAACAAATGGACAGTTGAAGCTTTTTCAAGTTCTCTAAGGCTAATGATTCATGCATGATTCATTCTGTTTCTATCATAGGAAAGATTATTAAAGCTTGTACACGAAGGCATGATGTCACCAGAAGTGTAAACTAAACTCAAAGTAAAGTTCTGGGAAACTTAATTTATGCTGTTACTCCACGGTACCTAGGTATATGGGTCAGACACTGTGCTCCTGGGGGCCAATTGCAGCCTGCAGCTGAGGGCTTTGGCTGAGTCAGCACATCCACGGCACTCTCTGGGACCAGGATGCGGCGGAGTGTTCCGCTGTGACTAGGCAACCTGCCTCAGTGTTATGTGCACACATCCCACTCTTGCGCCTCTCTTTAATTTGAGTCTTGCTGTGCTCCATTTTTGCCTCACAGAGTCTACACAACACATCTACTGAAAAAAAAATGTATTCATTGGTATAAGGTGTGCCATTTTGGAAAAACAATGTCTGGCTTCATTCCACCTGCTGGGGTAAATATCCTCGCCTTTTCTCTATTACATTGAGAAAACATGCTGAACTGTTTTTTTCCACTATGTTTCTGCTGTTTGGACAGACATTGGGTAATTTTAACAAAGCATATAGTCAACACTTGTGACCTACTTCTGTAAACTTTGTTGGTTTACAGAGGAGGCTATAAGGATCCCATAACTCTTCACAGACCACCATATTGAATTACACAAGCTGATCAGACTTTATTGAACCCAGAGGATCAAATAAAAAACGGTTCCATAGTAAAATTATGACACATAGAAATAATAGTTAGTAGGTCATGTAATGACTTTAAAATTAGTTTGTTAACTTAAAACATTAACCTTTCATCGGCTAAATAGTGGAAGCTTGTAGTAGCTATGTTCACACTTTACACCTTGACAAAACAATTTATCACAATCATGAAGACGCAATATTATATACATTTCTAAAGGTGTAATTTATCTTTTCTAAATTAAAGAGTTTTAAATCGGTCTTACTAAATATTAGCTGCTTGCACCTTTACTATCAGCATGTGCTCTGTTTGCTCTTCTTGCGCTCCTGAATGATGCATTTCACTCAGATATGGAAGTTTTCCCATCAACCTAGTAAAGGACAATAATGCAGAGGTGTACACATTGTCTCCTGAAAAGAATAGTAAAACAAGAAAATGGTGGATTTATAATGAGAATAGCATTACAATTTTGAATCACTGTTTTCATTGAGCAATGTCTCAATGAAAACAGTAATTGCTGTGTTTTTATTAGCTGGAAAACAGATCCTCTCTCTCATCACTTTTTTTCATCAAAATACATGTTTTTCTTCCTCTGATCAAACTCTGATCTTGTTGTTTTCCTCATCTCCTGACTGTGTGGCGCCACCCTCTGTCTGTAACTAATATTGTTCCTGTTGCTACACGCATATTTAACACTGCCAGAAAAATCTGGGGTGAATGCAGATATTTATTATCACACAGGGTTTGGAAAAGGAGATATGTTTTAGGCCCCAGAGCAATAAGTCCTTTTGTATCAGACATATACTATCTTGCAAATGAAAAAAAGCAGTTTACAAATAATTATTTTATTTATTAAAGGCTATGCAGTTATCACTACAAAGCAAACCCGGTTATTAAGATGAGGGCAACAAGGTTTTGACATAAGGCCAGGAGGGTACTTGTTTTACCTTGAAGAATAACATATAATCCAAAAAAAGCATTTTGCTTGGACTAGAGTTACCTTTATGATGTGCCCATTTGCTTGATGATCTGAAACATTTAGTAGTGACAAAACCATAAAGAAATCTGCAAGAAGGTAGAAACTTTTTCACAGAACTGTACAGTATAATTTAATTATTGTTGATTATATTACAACAAATAAAACAGCAGCTGGAAAAAAAAAGATCCAGTGAAATGGATTGTCCTGTGGATGCACAGATTCCTAATGTGACCAGGGCTGATTCAGAGCTCAATACTTAATGATAGAGATGACAGAGAACTAACTTGTCAGGCTGATGCAAATGGATATATTGTGTTCACCAGTTTGCCCTGCCAACCATGTGATGAATAATAAAGCTTTATTCTTTTTCTCCATCTCTGGCCTCCACTTTAGAGCGAGTTTCCTTCATTTCTTCTTTATAATGGTACACTTGCAGGCGTCAAAGAAGGTCATGAATAGCAAAGCGGTGATCGTCACTACTCCCAGGCTGACTTTAAACGTGATTAGATGGTAAGCTTCCAATATACTATGATACTTATGTGAATAACTAGCCTTAAGGGGGATGACAAGTTCTCTTAATTTATTAGGCAAAGTAATTAAAATAATAATAATATTTTCTATTGCATCTCTTTTTGATCACATTGGTACATATTACATGAATATTACTTTGCTTTGGGAGGGTTACTATGGATACGAGACCTTTACTTAATATCTTGGCTTGTGTCATTTGGTCCCGGCATTAGCTACCCCAGTAATTACTTAATTTCAGCATTTCCAACTATTGCTTTTGTTCAACAGTAATTTAAATAATTGCACAGTGAATCGTTTTTGAGCCAAGTGAAGTGCAGTGGATGCTGTTATAGGTCACTCTGATTAAGAGGTATTAAGTAGTTGTGGGAGCTTTTGAGTAAATTGATGCTTATTGCATTTGCTTTTGGCGGCCATCTTTCTATTGTGCTGAATCAATGCACATAATATGACAGACATGAAAGTATTAAGGGTTGTACTAGTCTGCCGCATTTGTGCAAACTGAAGAAATTGCTCTGAAACAAGACTGGCTCTCATTATATCTTACACTCCTACTCTATTCAAACACGTCTAGAACTTTACTTCTAAACCCTAAACTTAAAAAGGATTGTCATTGTCAGGTACCTCTTTAGTTTACTCCGTGGGAATGTGAACAATTGTCTGTAAAAATCTTTAACTTGAAGACTATATTTCACATCACAACGAGACAACAGCCACCAGCCACATTTAATTAAATTTTATATGCAGCTACTGTTCCATCTGTGCTCCTTTATTGGCTCTGGAATTCCCTCTATAGTGGCTTCACGATGACAGGCTTTGTGCTTGCATCAACAGCTGGAATTTTGGAGGCTCTGCGCTTCCTTAGAGACTCTCGATGACAAGGCCTTTGTGTGCAAAGTGAAAGTGTGTGTTTTCAGCTCTAAATGTAGGAGTAACATTTACCTCTTCCAAAAAAGATTTAATAAGACCCCTAATATCATAATAAGAGCTTATTACTTAAAGTGAATGAATAAATGTTGTTTGGGAAAGCAGATGTCCCAGTGTCTAACATGACAAGTTCTGTTTTATGTGAGTTTGTGAACCTTGGTGTTTTATAAAGAAATAAGTAATTAGTTTTCATAGAGAAAATGTTCTTCCTACTGTATCTATGGATCAATTTTGACAGTCCAGCCAGACCATATATGGTAAAACATTTTTTTTTTCCAACACACCTCACTCAGTGCAAATCAAAGTAACAAATGTCTGATGTACAAAGTTGAAGGGAAAAGAGAAAAGGTTTTCAAAACTTTTTAAACTTCAAGAAACAGAGGCCAAATTTCAAGCCGTTAAATTACAAAGTCAAATTTGTTCTAAGTCATTTTTAATATATTAAGCATTTTTATAACATTTTTATGACTCCTTTCTGTTCCTCTTCAGAATCGGACACTACTTTCTATAGTTACTAGATTGGGCTATAAAGTGACACTATCTGGCTGGAAAACACATAATATTGCATTTTGAACAGCTGAATGATTGCCATGGGAGATTTTTAAACTTTTTCGAACATCCATGAAAGAATCTAAGTAAAACTCCAGGCACATTTTTGGTGAGGGAAAGTTATTATTACAGGATGGGGAGATACAAAAAATAGCTTTTACAAAATACTGCCCCTGTAATCATGGAGGTGGCCAAGCGACTCATAGTCACTCTGGAGGAGCTGCAGAGGTCCATTCATCAGGTGGGATAATCTGTTTATGGACAACAATTACTTGGACATTTCACAAACGTTTTGTAATGTAAGAGTGGAGAGAAGAAACCCGTTGTTGAATGCTAATATTTAAAGTATGCGTCAAATTTTGTTGGGAACACAACAAATATGTAGAAGAAGGTTCTCAGATTAGATGAGACCAAAATTTACTTTGTGGTTGTAAATACTATGTATGGAGGAGAACACCCACCCACTTCACTGAACACTGTTTTCGTGAGGAAACATCCTGCTCTTGGGTACCTTTTATTCATAGTTAATGGGAAGATGAATAGAGCCAAATATAGAGCAATCCTGCAAGAAAACCTGTTACAGGTCACAAAAGAATTCAGATCAAGCTGGTAGGTCATCTTCCAGGACGACAACAGCATCCTGTCAGAGTGCAGATGAAGTGGTTCAAGGCATATCCATGTAATAGAAGGGTGCAGGTAGACACCAGAAAAGAATATTTGCCAAATTTGAAAACCGATGTTTACAGATGCTCCCAATCCAGTTACTGTGAGTTTAAGCATTTTTAAAAGAAGAATGAGGAAAAATACGTCTGGCTGTACAAAGTAAATAATTGTCCAAAAATACTTAAAAACCATGACTTATTTTTATTTGTCTTCAGAATTAGGCACTACTTTCTGTTAAGTCTATCACATACTAACCCAATGAAACCGCATTCTGTGGACGTTTGCTTGTACTTGTGTGCGATGCTTTTATATAACGTCTGTTCAGCCCTTTAATCTGTCTTGTTGTTTTAAAGTGCTTATAAATGAAATTGGCTTGGCTTGTAACATGACAGAATGATAAAAAGTTCTAGATACATGGATATCTAACAAGTCACTGTGGCCCCTACAAAGAGAAGTGCATAGAGCTACCTACTGGTACTGCTCTTTAATAAAGACGTTACTCTAGCTGGACTGCAGTGCAGCGTCCTGGAAGGAAGCTATCCTGACCCACAGTCCTCTTAAAGCTCCAACCAAGGGCACAATGAGTTACAACTCTCCCCAGTATGGTGTCACAGAGAAAAGTACGGGGAAACAGAGGTCAGGGGAACAACAAGGCGCGTGGTAATCGATTACTCCTTGGGGGAATCCAACACAGACACTGTCATCACCTTACTGATTTCTCTCTTCCTCTTCCCTATGCCCTCTATCTTTCTCTCCTCCTTCTTGCTCTCAATCTAGATTAAGTATCTACCTTTCCCTTTCTTTTCCTCATTCTTTCTTACCTGTCTAGAACCCTGCCAGCCACATATCTGGAGGGTTTCTCTCTTCTCTGTCGCGTTTCTTGAAGTCTAACAGCCTACGGCTTTTGACTCTGGCCTGACCCAGCCCTAATTAAACACAATTAGGCAAATCCCATGGACTGCGGCCTAATCCTCTGGACTGCAGCAGGAGCAAGAGAGAGCACAAGCAAAAGAGACAGTAAAGGAAAAGGAGAGAACTTGGCAGAAGAAGGGACAACACATCCCTGCAGAATAAATCCAGGCAGAGCGTCTAATATATCAAACACATGGATTAGTGGTTAGCTGGGAGAGCTGGGGGCTCAGCAAGAGCCTGCGGTTTCCAGCTTTCTTGGAGGGTTGAATTGGCCTAGTGACAAACGGGGGGTGGGCGGGGAGTGATGGTTTGTCTTGTGGGAGGCTGAACTCCATTTTTAATGTGTAAATTAACAGCTAAGTGAAAAAAGTATATCCTCATTTTTTCTGAAAGTTGTTTTTTTCTCTTCATGTTGAAGAGGTGACATGATGATTTCAAAGTACATGTTGAATTAACCAATTCTCAATGTGGAACACAGAAAAACACAAAAACAACAACAATCAAAACATTTATATTTCAAGAAAAGCCATTAAAAAATGTATTATGTAAAGTTTTCCACAGGCCATGTAGGTGACAGAACATAAGTGCTTCTCTTCAGGAGGGATCAAAGTTGAACAAGAAGACTTAAATATGCTATATGTGGCCAAACACTAACAAAACATATTCTTGAAAACACCATTGTCACAGTGAAACATGGAGGTGATTGCACCATGCTATGATTTTCTTCAGCAGGGACAAGGAACCAATTCAGAGTTGTTGTGATGTTTGACTAAGCTCATCAAAAGGGGATAAGAACTATAAGACATTGCAAATGGTTTACAGGTTCACCTTCCAGGTCCCTAAATTCATTGCTTCCAAATTCAGGCAAAGAAACCAGATTCACAAGATGGACCACTGAAAAAAAGATAGGAAATTTACTGTATCACATTGATAAAAAAAAAGGCATCTCTAAAGTCTACTTTCAGCAGGAAAAAATCTTTTAAACACAGATGTACATTAGCCCTTGGTTTGAAGCTCAATGGATTGCAACTTTATCTGTCCATCCCTCTGCAGACAGGCGTTTTAGTAGATAACATAATGAGCCATATTGTGTAGTAAATTTGATAACATTTTCACATATCACAGTAACTATGAGCCTATGACATGCAATCATCTTCTCGCCTCTCCTATTGTTTTACAAAGGCGGCAATATTTTCATAACTGCGGAAAAATAATCTCTTACTTGACTCCTGGTATTGAGTCATTTCAGTAGACCCACTTTTGGCCATGTATTATTCACGGGTATTCAAGCCCCACTCTGGCCCAGAGAGGAAGTGCTCTCTCCCAGTCTCCGTCACAGGATATCAGCCTCTAATTCATTATTTAACAAGCTGGAGCAGGGCCACTCAGTCTAACTGAGATGCTGCCTGGACAGGAGAGGGCTGGGTGGGACTACACAGGCTGGTCTGAGGCCTCCAGTGATTTATGCCTCTGCTTTCGAAGCTCATCTTTGCTTTTCTCCCTTTCCAGATGGAGGAATGCATGGACGGACAGATGGATAGAGTTGCGTTCTATCTTTGTTTCTGAACTGGTCACAAGAACCATCCCATGCGCTGCAGAGCAATCAGAGTTGCTTGCTCACCTGATGATGGCAACAATGATCCCATTAGTGACTCTGATGATAATGACGACGCAGCTGCGGCTGCCGCTTCTTAAAATGAGAAACTTTGATGATGTTAAATAGTGAATAACTTTCAAATTAGCACCACACAATAGTGTTATTAATTTCCCTCTATGTGTTTTTTTTTTTTTTCGATTTTTATCTGCAAACATTTTGAAACACCAACAGATTCAAGACAAGAGCAACAAAATATACTTGATTTACTTTAGGTTACACTGATAAGAAAATGTATGGGTTTCAAAGGTTAGACTGTTTGGCGTACAACATGACAAGAGTAAGAACAAAAATATTATAGTAAACCCTCCTTAAAACGTGATTATTTTAACCGCAGATTCAAGCAATAACATCTTGTCAGGAGAATAAGAGGCTCTTTTCAAAAATGCTTAACCATATTTAATCCAGACACTGGCTAATCATGCAAATCTTTTTCTAAATGTAGCATATCATTTTCCACCAAACACAAACGACATGTAAAGTAATTAGCTCAATGCAGCAAAATAAGCTTGTTTTTAAAAGGATGAATGCGAATCACTTATTTGTACATCTAACAGTGACTATACGGTTAAAAAAAATGTATCATAGATCAGTTAAAACATCAACACAGCAAGGCACCTTTCAAGTCCTGCCATGCAGTTATGTCGTAGAGGAAAGTGGCTGAGAGGTCACATTTGATGGCTTGGAAATAGATCAATGGGTGTAAATTAGGTCAGCCCAAAGCAGGTCTCGGGAGGTAGACGACAGGGACAAACTCTGGTTTTGGGTCATCTGCACCCCTCACAGAGCTAACTGTACACAAGAGGGGATATAACTAACCATTCTATATTTCCATAATTCCTTTATGAGATTTTCTCACACTGCTTTTTCATTAGGCTTTTCTTTTGCTGTACATGTCATGGCAATATCACTAATGCTAATGCTTCTCGAAAGATTCAAATCAGCGGTGTCCAAAGTTTTTCTCATGTGTCAAGTGATGTTTACATTTAGCTTGATGTTATTTCTGATGAATAATTCAGTTAAGTGAGTTATATGTCTTGCTGCTGTTAAATGGTGTTACTGACACAGTTCTGGTACTTCCAACTATTTTTTCTATCAGTCATTATAGCGAGCTGTGGTTGTGAAGGACACAAACACAGCAAAAGGACAGCGGTATCTTTATACAGTGAGTAACTAAAATCAGCAGAAATGCCATTTCACTTAAATACATAAAGTTAACATAGTACATTAGACCAAAGATCATGACACCTATGACAAAAAATTAGCAAACACATAAAACACCTTAAAAGTTTAAATGGGAACAGATTGCAACAGTGCAAAATTACCACGACACTTTAGTTCAAAATCATTGAGTCAAGAAAATAATAATAGTGATAAAATCTAAAATCAAGCAGCTAAACTAGACTAATTTATTCTTTGTAAGGGAAATATTCCATTGTGTATCCAAAATTTTTAAATGATTTTGCTTTTTGTTGTATTAAAAAAAAGGCATCTACTTTTCAAATTGTTTTGGGATCGCTTGACCAAATTTATTCACAGAATAAGAGCATAATTTTGGTCACTTTCTTTCAAAATGATTTCCATAATATTTCTATAACTCGCCAAGTTTAATAAATTTGGGGGAAAAAAAACTGATCTGGGTGCAGAAAAGTTAAATTTTGAGTAAAATTCTCTGGATGTATGTGGTTTACTTGTAATAAATGCTTGATTATAGAAAGACAAATAATTTCTGTTGTACTTAACATTTTTCATCTCCCACCTGTGCTGAACGGGTCAAATTTGTATTAATATTGTATTGCAGAAACTCAATCCAAAGGCTGAGTTTCTGCAGCCCTTAGACTGAGACTGCACTTTGGACACACTTGGCTCAGTTCAAAAACAAAAGAACTCTCTTATGCAGAAGGTGAGAAGGTTGTTAAATTAAAAAAAGAACTATTTACTAAGAAAATTAAATACGACAATTAGACACAGAATTAAACAAGAAATTTATATTAAAATAGTTAATTTATTTCCTGTTTGTTCTGTATTCTATGTCATAACTTTTAAAAATGCTGATTAAAAAAAACAAAAAAGAAAAATCATATCCAACTGTGCTCTTCACTTATGTAACATTTTGAACTTTTGGATCTTTATGCTTTCAGCATGCCAAATTTACCTCTCTTTAACTACATGCGGCTGTAAAATGATTGCAAAAGGATTTTCAAAGAGGTATGTAAATGCTAAAAGTTCAGACTTATTCAAATTACCCTTGCTCCTTTTTATAGAGTAGCACTGGGGAGCTCATCAGAACATGAACCCATACATGCTGTTTAGATTTAAAGAAAGAACCTTTAAAGGGACAAACAAAATCTTCAATACGCTACATTTCAGGTCCTGGAATGATGCAGGTTTCTTTTCCTTTACAATGCTGTATTGAGTCGCTATCTAATTTTGTTTAGCACAAACATGTTGCTGTTTCTTTTCTTCTAGCTTTTACTTTCATTAGCTCATTGAATCAAAAAAAGAAACTCTATGATGATGTCAGTACATGCGAGTTAGATGTAAACTTTAACATGCTGTATACTCATTAACTTATCAGTGCTGTGCTTTTCTCATAAGCAACATGTTCGATTAAGTGCAAATAGACTGTGAAATTTTAAATATTTGGTCTTTTTCAAACACACAATAATTAGATACATCAGACATACATTAATAAATTGTTTACTTGCCTTAGCAGGTTCCTTATTGCGCTAATAGGGCATGACAGATTTTGCTTGTTAATAATTCTGCCTGTTGCCTGCTCGAGATGATGGATGGGGTGCAAACAGCTGTGGTATCAACATGCATTTCATGTAAAACAGGGACATGAAGGCGTGTGCGTGTGTGTGTATGTGTTTGCACTATGCGTTGTTTGGCACATTTTCACAGAGGGGTGTGTGTTATCCTTGTCTTTTGGAGTCAGACCCGAGGCTATGTCTAATTGGAGTCTTCACACTTTCAGGCTTGACTCACACTGACATGCTCGACCTTGGCTCTGCTCCCTTTGCCATGAAAAGGGGAAACAGTGACACAGAAACATGCCTTCTTCTTTGCTCAGAGAAACTTTGCTGCTACTTATTTCTTTTTGTGTTTCCCCTCTCTTTGCTTTTCTTTTGTTCCTGTCAGCTTTAAGAGGCTGTGGTGTTTTCTGCATTTAAGACAATGAACTTTTCAACTGCTGAAACAGCATCTAAAAGACATAAAGGCACAACTGTCTCTCATCATGCATATTAATGCAGCAAGCAAATTTGCTCTTAACAGTTTTAACAAACACAATCACGGGCGTAACAAAAATGTAGTACCATTCGCATTAAAGAAGGACGATGTAGAATTAGCATTTAAGACACCCTGTAAACTTCTAGTATATTTTAAAATACCGTATTTAGACATTTTAATCTGACTTCAAAGGTAAATAATGACATCAACACTAAAGTAAATAAGGATATAAGAATGTAAAAAGTGTGTTCGGTGATTATTGGGTGCAAATTCATTAAGGTTGTGAGTTTGAACATAGCACAAAGTTTTGAGAATTTTTGATGTGTCAGCAGCAGTAACATTATTTCTTCAGTATTTCACTCAGACACATCTTGATTCTTGTACAAATAAACACAATTTATTTATTTATGTCATGTTATGCCAGTGACAAATTTCAGTCTGTAGCCCAGTAACACCAACAACCAGCAAAAAGACTGTGGTGTTTTTATAAGCAGAAAGCTGCTTCCATTGGCTGTGAAATACAGTTGAAGTCAGATCGGACATACATTACATACACAGAAAAAAAATCTGGTCTCCTGAAGGTTATGTCTAACTTAATGTTTCCTCCTTTAAGTGTTAGGACTGTCAGATTTTTGTTTTTAATGTTTGCTAAATGCCAGAAAAATAAGAGAATCATTTGAAGAATTATTTTTGAAACATTTGCCAATTTCAGAAAATTAGATAGATAATATTACTATATAGTAGTACTGCCTTTTAAACTGTATGACATGAAGTGTTTCAGATGGTGCTCTTGATAGAAAGTCCAAAAAAACCCTTTTAAGACAGTAACCACAGTGTGTTTCTTATAATTTCATTTAAAACTGATTATGCAAACTAAATGTCAATATTAAGCTTTACCATTTTGTTACATCTACAAAATGGTAATATTTGAAAGTCAGGAAAACAATGAGCAGCAGTATAGACAAAGAGGACACAGAACAGACTTTTTAGATTATCCAATTTTTGTAAAATTATCAACTTGCTCTTTCCTTCACAATAATATTGTCATATTGCCCGTCCCCGTATACAAATACTTCAACAGATTTCAGGAGGTGTGAGTTGTTTATTTTTCCATCGAGTTGTTAATAAGTAGACAAAACCAATGATCACATACATTAGACGTGTAAAGCTTAGCACTTCTTTCCCAAGTTTTTGCCAGTCCAACCTTACAGCACATCTATTTGCAATAGCGGAAAGTGTTATAAGGTCAAACACCTCTGGTTCCCGGAATTCAGCCATCAATATACCTCTCACCATACGTTTCAAGGCTCAGTCCCACAGGTCTCACTCCTCTTTTAGCATCCGAAGGCCCATTTATGGGCTTGATTTTCCCCTTCCCATCAGGCAGCATTGATCAAACAGCACACTTAGGGTTTTTCAAGGTGGACATTACTACTGATGGCAACCAGTACTTGCAGCTATGGTGTAAAAACTATGGCCATTATTCAGCTGATTGGCCTCTCCTTCATCTCTCAGTGGTAAGTATCTCATGATTCGGCAGGTATTTATATCTCCACAGGACCAAATCCCCCTTACAGTGTCAGCGGTAAAATGCATGCTTTTCCGGTGGTGTCACTTCAGTTATTTACTTAAGAGAAAGGACAGGGGTGTGTGTAGATGATTGTAATGATGTGTTAAAGCTCAGCTTGGAAACTTTATTTCCAAGGCAACATTTATTTTGCATGTTGGTAGTTACTTTCCAAATTCACATGTAAACTTGATTAAAGTTTGCATGAAAACATTTTTAAGAGTCCCAGCCTCTTCACAGTCACTAGTAGTAATGGTTCGAAGCTTTAAAATGAATTATTCTTTTACTGTAGTAAAAGTACATAGAATGAAAGTGGCAGCTTCTGGCAGCTGCCACCGGAAGTGTGGCAGCTGCCTTTTAAACTGTATGACATGAAGTGTTTCAGATGGTGCTCTTGATAGAAAGTCCAAAAAACCCTTTTACCACAGTAACCACAGTTACTGGCCTCATGTGCCTCATTGCTATCTGCTGTCTCTCCCTGGCCAGTCTAAAACTATAAAGTCCACTGCATGTGAATACTTCAGCTGCCATGAGAAGAGAGACGGCAACTGTAAGCAAAACTTGCCTAAAGCAGTGGAAACACATCCATCCTATTACAAACTATCAGTGTTGCTTAATTGCATGTGCTAAAATTGCAAAAATTGTGCAGGAGAGAATTAAATTTCAGCATAACCTGTATTCTAAAAACAGTTTCAACAGATAATTATAGTTTACTATGACTAAAGAGACTATGGTGATAGTTTGATTTGAAATTCCAATTAAATTCACTTTTATCGTAATTGTTCTTTTGAGCGATGGCAGCAGTCGGTCAGGCACAGGGTGAAGATCAGCTCACACTTCAGCAAACATCTCGGGAGCAAATCGTCTCTGCATTCTCATCGAAGCATGCTAAAGAAAAATTATAACAACACATTGTAGAGCTCTAATCAAAATACTATAACGTGAAACTGTGATTTTTTTAATGTAATAATTTCAAAGAGTGCGAATAAATGTGGAGACTGCTGTGCAAATCTCAAAATCAGTAGCTTTTGCCGAAATTTTATATTAATTTAGGTTAATAAAAGAATTGGGTTTTCAAAATGACAATTGGCTTAATTTTAAGGCCTTAGACCCTTGTTACCTAATATACCCCAACACTTACATAAACATAAATTTCTCCTTACCAATTACTGTTTTGTGTTGTTCATCAATGACAACTTTGAACTAGTACACAATCAGCTAAGATCAAATGCGCAATTGCTTATTCATGTGTTTATGTTGATGTAATTAGACTGCTAATTTCTTTGATTGAGGTGAAAGAAAAAAAAAATGTTACCAAGGAGACTGTGAAGACTTTTCTAATCATAACCACATAACTTGAAGCAGGAAAATATTTCATACACAAGCAGATCTTTAGTATTTCTTCCAAGTCCAAGTCAGGCCTCACATCTAATGATTAAAACAAATATTCTCATCTTGTTCGTCTATAATTGCATTGCTGGTTCTGAAATTAAATAATTAATTTTTGTTCTTCAGCAGAACAAATTACCATGTGGCAGCTATCTGTTAAACTTTTAACATTCATTTCAATTTGCAAAGTTGCAATTCAAAATGTTGAATTTTGACCTAAAAGCAACAGAAAACACTTTTATATCACACTGAAAAAGTCGTGATTCATGCTTAACCGCAAAACAACATATCAGAGAGAAGTTAATTTGCTCTGAAAGGTCCAAGATTCATTTGCAACCACATCAAGCTCACACTTTCAAAGGAGTTTATGCACACACAATCACAGTTATGAAGCTTACTATTTGTCTTTAACTTCTGATTATGTAACAAAGTCTGAGTCTTACAGCACGACTCTAAGTTAGAGTTATACTAAGTCTGAAGTTCTTGTTATTCTATCATAGATGCAACTTGACTACAAGTCTAAAAATCAAGTCACAATCTGCCTCACAATGGTCTCATTCAGCAATATTAATAATGGACCTGCATTGACTGGTGCATGCTCTAATTTCGAAATGCATAAGGAAATGAGAAAAGTACACCAAATAAACAGCATGGTACTTGTTTGGCATGTTTAATAAAATAAGTGCATGCATTTCAATCTTTGGACCTCTCCAACACAATATTTATAAATTATTACATTTTATGTTGGTTATGTTAGTGAAAATGTAGGTTTTATATTTGGTAACAATTGTTGGTATTAGATGGGTTCACAGTCCTGACCTCATGTGAGAAAGTCATGATGATATGGTTGACCTACAAGCAGCAGCCTCAAATCAGCAGCTGCCTCCTCCATGCTATTTCCATCAACATGGACCCTGTGGTGTGCTCATCTTAAACCCCTGAAACATGATAAAAATGAAATAATTTGAATAAAGTTGACCTTTCTAATAGGAAAATGTGTAGACCTGCATGGAAAAGTGTTACCACTTTTCCATGCAGGAAAGACCAAATATGACTATCAGTGTTTGTCAACCAAAGGGTCATTCATGCCCTTTGTGCAAACATGTGAATGAGACATTCATTAGTAATACATGTATATGTTGTGGCAGTTGATAGACGAATGCTCAAAAGCATGATGGAAGGAGGATGAAGGGATACAACTACAGCTTTTTCTGCCTCTCTTTCTCTGCAGGTGAGTGCAAGGGCTACTGATTCAGTGGAAGCAGACAGCCACTATGTTCATGTACTGTAACCAGAATTTGGCATAATAGACCCACCTCATCCGTTTTCCTGGCTCACAGTGACACAGTTCACCATGACCTCAACCTAGACAACATGTGCTTTTGCCACAAACTGTCCTTTGTGGCAGAAGTATTTTTTTTTTTCTTTGAAAGGTGCCCTATCCTTTCAGAGGGCATTGTGACACAGATTAACACTGTGATCTAGTGTAGCATTTGAGTGGAAAGTGTGTGAGTTAAAGTGCATTCATAGAAAGCTGTGTAAATGTCAGGGCATGCAAAAGAACCCCTCCAAGACCTAAAAGGCAGAGATAATGGAGAGGAACGGCTACGGTGTGTGTGCGTTCAAAGAGACATTAGTGTATTTCGATAGAAATTTGACATTTTTAAGTATCAAAGCCACATTTTATCAACCCATATCGGGGCTCAACAAGCAAAAATTAAATGGTAGTGGCGTTCTCTAATCCCACAGAAAGGCCTTTTTCATTTTCTCGTAAATTTCTGAAAATTGAGTTAACATTGTCTCATTACATTTTCGATGAAAGCAAGGGACCTCAGGGGCTGGATTCACAGATGAGGATAAGTACTCTTGTTCTGTCGCTTCTTACGGAGATGCATAGAGAAAAGGTCCTTAAGAAGATGTCTTCCTGCACTTGGACAGGGGGCGCAATTATGATTTCAGTTGAAATGCACAGACACCCATCATGTTGAGTGGGTTTGGAGGCTGTAGGCGGCATGCCGGGGGAAGGTCAAAGTGCCTATGTTGTCTCCAGATTTGTCAGCTCTGCTCCCACGTGTTTTGTCAGGACTGTGCAGCCCAAAGAAGTCTTGAAATAGGAGTGCTGATTGCTGTTATTGCTAATAGGAAATAAAGATACATCTCAGTGAATAAGAATAATATTGAACAGTCAATTTATTTCACTGATTTAATAAAAATGTGAAACTTGTATACCAATGGATTCATTATACAGTCATATAAATTTTTCTTATAATTATTTTTCTGGTAGTGATGACTTGCAGCTAATCCTGCCATAAATTTAAGTTTCACAGAAAATAAGTAAAAACAAAATGAATTAAATAGATTTTTCTAACACAGAAATGTGACCTTATTAAAAGTATTTTCATCATCTTAATCACAGTTATCGATGACTGTGATCCATACTTGGTTAAGTCCCTTTTTGAATTAGTCAAAAAGGTATATGAAGGTCATCAACCTGTGGTACGGCTGTTAAGAAAGGCCAGGTTGTTTTGGTAGAAGCCTGTGTTGAGATTCAGCTCATCTGCATTGCTGGGTCACTTGTGTATTGAGAACTGCATAGGTTCTCAGCTACAAAAGGTCTTTGTAGCAGAGAACCTGCAAAAGTAGGTCCTTTGTAGCTTTACTGATGAATAAACTTAGTTATCTCCCTCTCTGCTTTTCCTTCACACTCTGGGACCTTGAGTTCAAAAACTGACGCAAAATGTATGTTTATTGAAAATACAAATTTAGACTTTTTCCTCGTACTTAACTTTTCCATACTGTGCAGGGATTCAAGCATTCGGTTAACAACAAGATTCTTCATTAATGATCTTTTGTCTCTTGCCCTCGTCAAGAATGTCAAGTCAGCAGTCCTTGATGACCATGGAGGTCACAACATTCCTTTAGCAAAAATCCTATTTCACTAGTCTTATAGACACTGAACTGTAGGTTTGTTAGATGTCATCAAAATTAACTGAACTAATAGCAGTGTGTCATAAATTAGTGTGTATTATTATTACTATATTATTAGATATTGAGATGCACCTGCACATATTTCTTTGAAGGTCAAAGTCTTTTATTCATTTCCTTTGAGCTGAGTCTTATTTTTTAAAATAGTTATCTGAGAGCGAAGGAATAGCATCCGTCAATTGCAGTGTAGAAAGCATGTTGTAGAGCAACTGTATGTTTTAAACACTAAAATATTCTGATCCCCCCCCAAAAAAAACGCTCTACCTAAGTATTAGCACGTAGAACATAGCACACTTCGAGCTTCATACAATCAGTCTCTGGATCTATTCATAAATTATATACTAGGCCGCTAAACACACCATGAAAGTGGGTGCCAGAATGAGGAGAACGCTCTCAGGGGATTCCCATTCCTGCATTTGTACCTTATCCATACCTTTTCACAGGTCCCATCTGTTTGCCTGCTCAAATCCCTCTGGCCTGTGCTAAACACAGTGCTGTGCTTTCCTCCATGACTAGTGAGGGGAAAATGAATGGGCAATATTTGGTATTTAAATGTGGTCTCTGTGATGCATGGTATTGCTCTTTTGAAGCTATTTCCCCAGAGTAACATTTAGCTACTGCTGAGCAGGTTACACATACAGCCTGGGTGAGTTAGCAGCACCCACACACTTTAAGTTGAATAGACTGGGAAATGAATAGCAGAGGGAAGTTGAGAGGGAATAAGTAATGCTTCAGCAGCAGAATCTGGTTGTTGTGTATGACTTACTTTGTAAGACAGATTTTTCTCTGAGGATGCTCATTTCCTCATGACTCAGTTCACTTTGTGAGGCAATTACACTTCCAAACCCCAAGCACATAGCCTCTTCAGCTCCAACACAATGCAACATACAGGCATAAACACAGTGCTCCTGCCAGATTGAATGGCTGATTATACATCTGAAATGGAAGCCGTGACGATTACTATACGTGTGCACTTCAGGAGAGAGGCGTTCTCTTGTGCTACGAGTGTGACACCGTCAAGCCACCACCCCGCAGCGCCTGACAGGTGCAGAGAGTTGATGTTTTCTGGAATCTCAGCAGGGGCATCGGACAGGATATCACGCCCTCTGATCCCAGACACCAGCCCCTGCCGACTAAGAAGACGCCTGCCTTTTGTCTCTAGCCTGCTGTTGACAAGTACCTCTTACGTTCCCTGTGGTCTCCTGGGGCAGCTGTCATGCCGAACACAGGCCCCTCCACACACTAAGCCGTATTAGTACCTACAAATCATTTTACACCCATTAATAACACATGGAACTCGTCCCCTGAGGATGTGTTCATTGTCATGGCAGCTAAGATTCATTTGATCATTACAAATAAATTGAAAAGCAAGTTTATTACATGACCAATTAGAAAAGTAGGGCAAGTCTCATGTACTGCAAGGCTGCTGCATTTGGCCGGTCTTCATATATATATATATATATATATATATATATATATATATATATATATATATATATATACAATAAAATCTGTATAAGGAGCCCATTTGTTTTAGGCCTCTTATTTTATGAGCTATTGTAAACTGAGAAGAATAGTGGCTTGTATTTGTATTTGCTTGCACATATATGTAATTGGTAATGAGCAGGAGAAAAATGTTGTTTCGGTTCATCTGTTCTGTGTGCTTCAATGTCTTGGCTGCTTGGGGTTGTCACGGTGCTCTAGCTCCTGATGTGGAATATTAGGCCCGGACAATTGTTATTAAGAGCATTTCAAGCTCAATTACCATCCAAATGGAGAGCCATCATGGCTCCTCCATGAGCTCCCAACAGATGGAAACGGGTGTTAGACAGTAGTAGCAGTGATGCCTTTCTCAAACAATGTTTTTTTAAGGTAAAATAAAATAAAATATATGTGAACCAAGATTATATTAAGATCTTTGAAAAAAGCTTAGAGAAGCAGAACTGTACATGTTGTTAGGTTAATGTTAATTTAACAAATTAGTCAACAACCAACTCTAAATTTTTTATATTTTGAGTTTCCAAAACACAATTTCTGTTTATTTTTGTTATATTTCATCTATACTCACTAAAGACTCTCTGTTTTTTTTTTTTTTACCATTTAAGAAATATTTTTTACAGAGTGATGTTTATTTGATGCAGGCACATTAAATCTACTCAACTTTTTGAAGTTACTTCATTGTACAAGCATTCTCTGTTACCTGTCGCCTAGAAATCATTAGTGCCTGTTCCAGGATCAGTCAGGGGACTCACTGATGGATATGAGAGATGGTACACAAGCTAAAGAACCGGACAGTAGTCCTGTGAACCCACTTTGGTGATTCCTTCCATCCATCCGTTGTCTTTCTCTCATCCAAAATCAGTTTTCAGTGGTAACGGTTTCAAGAACAGAAACTGGGACAACTTGCTCCTAGGTGACACTTTTACAGTTCATTCCGGGGGATCCCAGGATGCTCCCACACCAAAAAGGACTATACAATAAAGTCCATCTTCCAAGTGGGATGCCCACTTGGAAGATGGGGATGTCCATCTTCCAAGTGGGGTTGTCCAGGAATCACCTCAATCAAATGCCCAAGTCACTTAGGAGCAGCAGCCTATGCCTGGGGATCAAGTTCCTCAGCTTATTTCTATCGCAAAGAAGACCAGCGTTCATAAGAAGCTCATTTCAGTTTTGAAAGCAGGCAGCTCGTGCGATTCAGGCATTTAATAAAGATGCTCTCTGGATACTTTTATGAATATAATCAGTTTTACTGATTACTTGTTTTTAATTTGATTTTAAAAATGTATTTGCAGTAAAGGGGATTCATTGTTATTTGCATATGATAATGAAATTTTAACTTTACAATTATTAAGGTTTAGCAAAAGAGTTTGAAATAAAACTGTTCCCATCAATGTTATGCCTTGCTCTTTGCTTTGTTCATTTGTTAGCTAGCCTATAGCATTTGTCATGAATAAACTGTTTTCCCCTTCAAATAGCAAAGCCTGCATTTAGGTTTTTGATTGAAAAGCTCTTAATCCTCTGGAAACAAGCCGTTTCTTCTTGATTGTAAGTGAGAATGAAGGAGTGGGCGGCAAACTATGTCTTTATATGTAAAATGTACTTCTTTTCAGATTCAACGATGAACGATTGTAAATAAAATGCATATTCTTGGCCATGTTGCTCACAGCTTATGCATGTAAACATTCACTTTGCAAGACTCATCCCAAGCTGTATGACTTGAGTAATAGAATGAAGCCCAGTATTTAGCTATATAATTTTTGTTTTTGCCACTGATAGAATAAAAACAAAAACATTATTTAAATTATTGTCAATCTTTTCTTATGCTCCCCTTTTTTGCTGTTATATGTGAAATTTGCAATGAAATGAAGCAAAAACATGCACCAAAATGCATCACAGACATGAGTCATTGCCAATCTTCTGCATTATCAATACCTTCCAAAAGGACTGTGTTGAAAATTGATCTATAATTTATATGCTCAGTATTTTCTCCTCGTTAGTTATTTCATCTGGCACCTTTTCACTTATTTTCTTCAGCATTGAATTGGAAATTCAGATTTCGAATCCTGTTTATGTGTTTAAAAAGTATTTGAATGATCACCCGTAGGTAGTGCCTCCCAGTATTACATAAAGTTAAGCACCTTCATAGATAAGCTGCAGATTTTCCATGCCCACATAATGAGACTTATTCCCTTTAGCCTGAATGGGAGAATTACCACAGCTAAGAGTGAAAACCTAAATCTGTTACTTTAGGGGGTATTTAAAACCTTAGAAGTAAAAGGGAGCGGTATCATTGTTTAGCAGCATTGTGGTTTACAAAAACGTCATTTTACCTGTATTATCATTCTGTTATATATTAAGAATGTGTAAAACACTTTCAAAAAAGAAAAATTACTTAAAAATTAAAATTATATCAAAAAAATATAACTCATAAGAACTCTGTGTTTAATACAACTTGGATGGAAATTTTGTAAAACAGGTTTAGCGCCTCAACAGTAATTTAAAACATTTAATAAAATCCCATTTTTAGTTTGTAAATATCCATTCAGCGCGATGCAGAAAAGATGAAAATAACTCAGAAGGCTGCATGGCTTTGGATGATTATGATAATGCTGATCTGCTAATGTTGTTTTGACTCTGAGGCTAAAGGAGCTATCTCAGTACGTAGCAGTCGTCCCAGTAAATCAAATCAAAAGCTTTGGTTTGTCTCCAAAACAACCCAGAGATATAGCGGCAACAATCTTTGAACTGTAAATCACATTTGAAAGCTGTTCACATCTCCAATTTGCCTTGTTTTAGCGACTTATCAGAGCATCTCCTGTGTAAAAGCGAGTGCGCTGGAGAAGCTTCAGTTAGCCTATTTAACCACCCACCTGGGCCAATACCACCCACCTTAGCATCTGAGTCACACTGCTTTCTCTTTTCATGCAGACTGGGCAGGAAAATCAGCAACACAGCACAGGACAGCTCTGCATAGTATGCGAGTGTGGGTGGAACAGCCTTATGGCTTCAGTCATTCAACCAACCATAAGGGCATCAAAGAGACACAAGAAGAAGCGGAGAAAGTGCAAAAGAAAGGGGGAGAAAAAGAGAGAAAAACAACAACTCAAAGCAAGATGTCAAACAAAGAATATGAGAATATGAGGGGGAGGAGGGATGCATTGACAGAAAGTTAAAAAAAAAAGCCAAAGAAGGAGCAGGACAGGCATGGGCAGAGACAGGAGGAGTGAGTATATGGAGAGCAGTATGCACAGCAAACAAAGGAATCATCCTCATCTCCACATACACACCACCTGACATAAGAACCAACTGATGAGAACAGTGATATTACCTCCAGCACAGCTCAACTCACATACCCCAGAACTTCCTGGAGCAGGGTTGTTAGCAGAAGCCCTGAAGCTTTTGTTTTGCCAAACAACATTAGGAGCTAGAAGTGGCATCTCTTGCTTCATAGATATGGCAAAGAAGGACCAAGTAAACAGAAGGAGGAGGAACATAATAGGAATGATGTAAGTCACGCTTAAATCTCCCATAAAAGTCGGATGACGACTAAAACTATGTGATTGATCTAGGCAGCAAACAAAGTCCCCAAGAAAATTTCTTAGTAGTCGTAGGATTTCTAATGAGCTTATAAATTCACACCAGATGTCTTTGTCTATTTAAGTAAGATTTAAAGAAATCAATATTAATAAATACAACAATGTGCTTCCTAAAAGCTAATGGACTGTAGCTGAATTGCATGTTTTTTGTTTGTTTTTTTGCATCTTCTTTTCTTCAAATGCATCATACATATTTATATTGCAATTCTAGTTTATTACGCCTACCAATTATTTATATGTGTGGGTCAGTTTGGTTGTTAATGACAACTGACATGGATTTCTTGTCAACAGAAATATTTTCCTTTACGCATTTTGAAAGTAGTATATTTGTAATATTTTAAGTTAAATTGATCTATTTAAAATGCCAAAAACTGGTTTATGTGGTTTATGTAATCAAAACTTGTCTGATTTCTCAAATTAACATCTTTTAACATCTTAAGGCATTCCGTTGAATATGGGTGATACATTGTTCCCCCCTCAGCACATAAGCTCCTCAATACTGTCAGCTTCCCAGTTCTCAGATTGTATCCTCTCTTACTTTGACTCAGATCTTCCCTGTCAGCAACAACAGGCTTTTACTCTTTTCATTTTCAGTCTCTCTGTATTGTCTATTCATTTACAATTTCTTACAGCTCTCAAAAGACGAGAAATCTTTTAAGTAAACTGCAAAACCAGTACTTCTCAATAGCTCCTCCTGATCCCATCAGGGAATCTTTGTTTTTAACAGCTATAGTGACAAAATACTTCTGTATAAGAATGTTTGGATTCTAAGCCACAGAAACAATGGCAGTTGTTTCATCCCCAGTACTGGCTGAGTGTGGTGCGTTAATGTGATTAGTGATTAGATTAGATTGCCTCAACAAGGCAGAATCTCTCACATTCTGTGTCTTTCCTCTTCTCCGTGTTTTCTACCAGTTGTGTGAATGTAAGATTCCTAGCTTGAATAATTTATTCACTTTCATATTTATAAAACTCTGAATGTCAACTTAAACATAAACTCAGAAGATGCGTTTAAGTTCATTTGGAATTTTAACGACAGAAAACATAAATAGGAGACACACATTTATTCATAATTAAGATGTTCAATTTTTAAATATTCACCTTTTTTGAAGCTACGCCTGACCCTTTCTGTGTTTAGCCTTGCCTTCATGTTCTCTCCATACATGGGAACATGTTCAATCTTTCTCTTTCTGTGCTTGTCCTCGTCTCATTCCTAATTAGACGTTGGATGTGCTACTGCTGTAAACGCTTTTGTATATTTTCTTTTTCAATTACTTGAAAGCCCTCAAGAACCGGTTCTTCTGACTTTTTTTTTTGTAAATGTAGGTATGCCACAAAGTTTTTCAGATCTAACAAGTAGCAAGTGATTTATTCAGAATTTTATATATATTAAACTATACTGAAACAAAATTATGTGCAAAAGATATCTGAGATAGTATTTTCCTGGTACATGTAAAATACAATTGCCTTTTAAGATTTTAGTTAAGATTAATTCCTTGTAGCCCCACCCTGTCAGCCTGATTAGTTTGCTACCTTGTTGCTGATTAGTAGCAAACTAATCAGCCTGATTAGTTTGCTACCTTGACAACTTTTGACCATGAAGCTCTTAAAAACACATCTATAATATTTTCCATGTATTGTCAAATACAATCATAATTTTCATAAGAAGATAAAAATCTCCAGCGTTGTGGCAAAAATAAACATTTGAATTATATCCTGTATTTGCCTTATGTAACAAAGATAAATAATGCTCCAGCATGGTGTTCCTACACATTTAACACTGTAGCATACATAATTTGATAACCAGCTTATCCAGGCTGCCACACATATTTTTAGGAGTGTGAACTCAACATAGGCTCCACAGCTACAGCAACAATATAATTCCCACATAAAAGTTGCAGCAATGACCCAATAACAATAACGTTATTCATTATCATGCACCACTAGGAAGATATCTGCCCTGATCAAAATTTTCTCACCTTCAGGCATCTAATGCTCCAAGTTGAAAATGTAACTCAAGACATGACCTGCTTCCTTAGTATTATGGGTAATAATTATCTCAGTACCTGGTGAAAGTCTGATCAGATAATCCTTAAAATAAGTAAAGAAAAAATCTAAAAAAGTAAAAAAACAAAAATGGTTTGACATCCACTATTTGAGCTGGTGGTGAACCAAAACTGACATATATACTGATTGAGAAATAAAAGGGCTGTGGTTGCTACAGCCATCATCTGCCGAGGATTTATCCTATTGTGACTTCACCGGTTCATGTAAGCTTCCCAAATAAATATCGTAATTTAAACATGATTTTCATCAGATTCTACTTTTCACATCATACAAAGACTAGATGATTATACAGAATATTGCTGCTCTATACATGGCCTTAAACTATTTCACTGACTTTGCTTTCAACTGTGTCCCCAGGTTTCACAATTCTCTGAACTTTTACAGTTTATCATGTTTTATAGCCTTACAACCACCTCCTGAGGTCTACCAGTGGCATAAAACTATGATTTCACTTCAATCCCCGGTTTGTGGTCGGCCAGGACTTTCAGTTAATTGTTAACACATGTTGATCTCAGATATAAAAGATGATCTAATGTGGGCTGGAGTGTCAGCAGCTATATAAACAATATACTTAATGATTCAAGCCAACTTTTGATTTGACATTGGCACATTGCCTTTGAAAGGTCTACCAACTATTCACCAGGAATCACCAGCATAACATAATAAATGTTTATATGACATACATAAACATACTGGGATCAGTCTAAGGATTACCACTGATCACAGAACAAGGAGCTGCATCTTTACCCTTCTTTCCCCAAAGATTATTTTGGGCTTTTACATTGCTAGTTCTGAGCTCTTACAGTTCTCTTTTTGTCTGCCCTTTCATATCCACCTTCACTTACTCCAGCTCAATCAACCCACTCAGTAACTGCACCTATTCAAATCCTTTTTATCTAATAGCATCATGAAACTGATGAAGAAAAGTGGAAAATGGAAGATTCTTCTTCCATTTTCACTTTGAATGAGGTGAAAGTACTTAGAGTTAGTCATTACGTAGAATACTGAGGCACAAAAAGGGGTGACTGGGTTAGAGCAAAAGCAAATAAAAAGAGATTGTTTAAGTGAGGGGGTGCAGAGATGGCAGAGAGTAATATGCAGACTCGGAGGGTCAATGTGATTCAGCAGGGTGTTGTTTGTTTTATCAGTACCTCTCCAGTGTTATGGGATGGGGTTTGAGTGACGGCCAGTGGCCCCAGCTTGCCATGGAGGGTCTAGTGATGAATGTTCATGGGCAATCTAGGACACTGCAGCAGTAACACCATCAATTCAAAAGCCGCATCACAGCACGACTGGGAGGAGCTGTACTACTGCAGAATCTGTCTGCTCATATCTGCACAAATGTTAGTACCTACAAATTCCATTGTGTTTTAGAAAGTTTGTGAGCTCATATGGGGAAGGGGGTTAAAGCATTACAGCTGCCTCTGGGCTGTGGGAAGTAGCTGAGCAATGATTCCCATTGGTCATTCCCATGAACTCTTGCTCTTTAAGGGGCATGGTGGGAGGCAACAGTGAGGACACGGGAGTGGATCACAACTTTCTGGGCTGCAAACTGTCAGAGCACCAGCCAAACTCAAGATGTTTGTCTTTTACATATATGTTACCAGTGGCATTTATGTATTTTTAAACAAACAGTGATTACAAAAACAAAAAAGAAGACAAACATTCAACTATAACCTTTTTTTTTTTTATTAACTTTCTTTGCTGCTCCTTGCACATTATGCAGGGGTAGCTCTAGAGCTACCCCTGCATAAACATGGCATCAACAGGTTTTGATATTAATTCTGCCAAGCTGAGTCTTATGCAAAAGGAATGATTAGGATGAGAGGAATGGGCATTGTACTGAAAAAACTCATAAAAGAGACCAGTGTGGTGATCAAGGCCAAGGGCATAGGAGCAAGTTTATCATTGGCGAAGACATATCGAAAACCTGACAGATCCACAAATAGATTGAGAAATGTCAAACAATGTTGTTATCAACGCATTACTCTAGTCTGACCCTTTGTAATGCGTAATCTAATGTGCTACTACTTACAATCCAATAATCAGATTAAAGCTACGTATCCAAGTTACTGTGTCACTATATTTATACTTTAGTAAACATGTATTGTTGCTTTCTTTTTTTTTCCTTGGGGAGTTACATTTCATGTGCAACACCAGCGACACAAATCTACACAACGGAGGAAAAAAAAGATGCACATTTTCTAGCTGATGCATGAATTTTTCATTGAGTAATCAAGTTACTTTTTGAAAGTAACTATGCCATCCCTGGTAATAAATTAACTTTGATGGTCGATAAATTGCTCATAAACATGAGCCATGGCTCTCAAAAGGTTGAAAAAAACAAACTGTTGCAATAAAAGCCTAAATGTTTATTTTCTCCTGTCATTTCAGCCACAAATGTAAATATCTAATGTTATGTGTTTCTGTCTCTCCCTCACTCTGACGCTGTGCTGAAGGCGCCATGGTGGGCCTTAAAAATAAAAGCACGTGAGCAGAAGATTTCAAAATCAAATATTTTTTGCAACTGCGGTGAAATTATTAGGGGGAACAAATGCGCCTGCCTCCAATATTGGGGGGAACACGTCCCCATGTTCCCCCCCGGTTCCTACGCCTATGATAAAGGCAGAGAATTCTAAGCACATCATGGATTTCTAAAGCATGTTATGGTTTCACTCGCCTCCCCTGTGGCACAGTACATTTGAATGTGGAGGATAAAAGCACAAGTAATCATATTTCCTTTGCCCTAACTAGCAAAACGTTCTCCAGGGAGCTTTGAGAGACAGCTAAACCTCCCAGCCCCATGCTGACTGAGAGATAGACAGGACTTTGCACAGCTTTTTCCTAAAGGAGACATATTTTGGCATATATTTTTCTTTCTGGCTTCAGCTTGCATGATGTCTCTGTTATGGGATGGAGCCCGTGAAAAATGTGTTCTGTAATTTGTTTGATCACATTTAAATTGGGGGAGTGAATCAGTGTTTGTTGGCCTGTCGGGTGTGTAAAAGATTGCTGAAAAACTGTCTGAAGTCCTACATAAACACTGTATTTTAACTTAATAAATCCTCTTTGAGTAAAGAAAACATTTGAGGATCAGTCCAATTATTTACCTAATTTCAATCATTGTTTTGATTATGATTATTTATTACCTTTTTTAAATTAATAAAACAAAGTATTACTTTTCATTTTAAAAAATGCTGATAAAGTATTGCTGCAGTTCTCAAAGACAGAACCCATGCCTTCAAGTCCAATTTAGTCCAAAGCCTGGCTTGTGTAAAATGTACCATTAGTGCTTTTCTGCAAACTTCTGGAAATACAATTTTTTTGATTGTAATGTGAACCCTGACGGTGATGGTCAGGGTTCACCGTCAAGTGAAAAAGTATCTTTTAGTTTGGAACAGTTGTCTTTCTTTTCTTATGTCTGCTTCAGTTTGTTTGGGATCATCATTTGATTTTGAAGTTATATTTCTAGTACCCCAGTGGAGTAAAACTCATGTCTTTATGATGACTACTTCTCCCACTAATTAAGTTCATAATAATAATAATTGACAATGATTTCTTTTGTTTGTTTGTTTTTTTTCTGGCACAGGTATGTGGATTTATTTTGTACCATTTGTTTTTAATCATTTAGGGCAAAACACTTTCAAAAAGTGAGTCATTTTTTTAAAGTGCGACTCAAAGAATGCAACTTGTGTCTTGTATTTAAGAATTTAAAGAGGCGTAACTGATGTTTTGTATTTGTGACAGACTGAAAAAAAAATCAACATTTTTCTCCATAACTTCAACTTCTTAGTTACAAGCCACTACTACGTTTGCACCAAAAACATTTTTTATGAAAACAGTCGTGCTACTTAAGTTACTTCACAGAACAAATTTCTGAGCAACCTGATATGGGACTTTGCACCAGAACAATTTGGGTTGTTGAATTCACAAAGCCCTGTTACATTGCATCAAAAAAGCAGTTTTGTGACTTTTACAAGTCAAAAAATGTTTTGTTAAACTTAACTTTGAAAACAGAGATACAGTTCTTTGGTTATAGCACCATGTATTCACTTCAACTGAGTTCATTTTTTGAGTCTGGTTAGGGACCTTGAATGTAGCTCTGGTGATTATTTTAAAGGTTTTCTCAAAAAGAATTCAAACAAATTTATTTAATTTATTACATGTCGATGAAGGGTGATGATGGCACCATAAGGTGACCCAAATAATCTATGCACTTTTGGCTTTTAAACAAACGTCTTTTTCTATTATACACAAGTAATAAAATGCCTTCTTGATAACTAACTAAAAAAAAAAAAAAACCCTGCAGTACAAATTATTATTTCATTAACACAACCCATTTGGTAGCCTCTTATTTGGTGTGTTATTTCTTGGTATTTCTGAAATCACACCTAAGTTTCCACTTTAGTCTGAATTTGAAATCTTTGACACTGTGTCTACTGTTCAAAGCACAAAGGAGACTCAAATGAGCAACTGTTAACATTCTCATATTCCATTCATAGCTTCACATAAAGGTCATTACCTAATCAGAGTTAATACATTTCGACAATGTGATACACAGGACCACATGGTCATTACTAAAGAGCAGGAAGAGTAGACAGAGACCTGACACCATTTTAAGTGACAAACAATTGTATATGTGGGCAACACTCACCTAGAATTTGTAGTTATGTGAAAAGCACAAGATTAATTTGCTATTGGTAGCGTCTGATTACAAATGGATCTATTTGTTTTGATCATTTTAAAATAATCAGTATTTGGAGTGCTTAAGAAAACTCCACTTGTGATATTTGTTGTTGCTCCACAATTTGTGACTATGTTCGTTGCTGTTTTGCAGCAGTTGCAAACTACAACTTGCAAAATATTTTGTACCTTATTTTGTAAATTGAGAGTGAGTTTTCTCTGTGAAGTCCAAACCTTTCTCAAGATGTACATTCAAAAGCTTTATTTTATATGACGTGACCAATCCTTCCTTTGTATCCATCCATCCATCCATCCATCCATCCATCCATCCATCCATCCATCCATCCATCCATCCATCCATCCATCCATCCATCCATCCATCCATCCATCCATCCATCCATCCATCCATCCATCCATCCATCCATCCATCCATCCATCCATCCATCCATTTTCTAACACCCTTGTCCCTGGAGGGGTCAAGATGGGTGCTGGTGCCTATCTGCAGCAAACGCTTCGGAGGACAGGCGGGGTCACCGTGGACAGGTCGCCAGTCTGTCGCAGACTGCGCTTTTCCATCACATCAAATATTGTGTATCTAGTAAGCGAGTATTCAGGTCCCTCTAGCTTGTCTGGTTAAAAAAGGACACTGGTGTTAAATCAAAATGAACTTTCCAGTATTACTGAAGAAAAAAACTAAATGATAGCTAAGTAAAATTTGAGAACTACTAGGACTGTAAAATAGTTATACTATAGCTGTGTAACACGTGACTATGTGATATAGTCACATTTCTATGACTATGTCTCATAGTCGCAATTTATAATTTTGGGAGAAATCTTAAACATAGCCAATGAGATGTCATCTAAATCAAAAAAGCAAACCTGCCTTTTTGTGTTGCAGCAGCAAAATGACAGACAGGAAAAGGAAAAACTGTGCATTAAAAATTACTTTGAAGATAACTGCTGAGGATTGTTTCTATCAAAAACAAAATCCAATGAATGGCTACTTGATTCTTGTCCTTTCCTTTTCATAGATTTTAACAATTAGGGTCCTGTTAGTGAGTAATTACTCATATTAACATACCATTACCACTCTTGAACAAAAAGCCTAGACTTCATTTTCCATACGTGTGTTATGCTGTTCAGGGTTATGAAGAGCTGAGACCAATTTCTGCTGGCATAAATGTCCATTAAGGACTGAGCCCAGAGCCTACAGATCCTTTGGTTGCTGCCAGTCTCACGCAGATGCCAGGGGAATATTACAGCTCTGGCGGAAATTAATTGTGGGCATAGAGGGTTTCTTCTTGCAGCTCAAGACAGCACTGATGTCAGAGAAGGAATAAAAGCAGCTGCCTCTAGGCACTGGTACATGCCAAGTAAACATTAGGCACAACCCACTAAAGGAATATTTTGTAAGGTGTCTTTGAGGCCTCACCTGGAGAGTCTTGGGGTTTTTTTATATTTGAAAAAGAAAATAAAGACTTTTTGATAGTTTTAGGGGAGCTGGAGAGACAAGAATTAGAGCTGACAAGAAAAACACTCATAAAAATGAATGAGGCCCAAAAAGGCTTTAAAATGAGGCCTCTTTACATTGAACTGTGGATTATGGAATGGAAAAACCCTAAAACAAATTCTTCTCTATTTTACTCAATGTTAAATAGAAAAACCAAGGAACCACTGAGCTGCATTACAGTTTCAGTGAAATGTTAAACCATGTGTCCAGTAATAAATATCTACAGTTAAGACAGCAGAACAACCAAAATGATCAACCTTTTATCATCATCATACTGTTGAAAGTGGGTCTAGGTTCCTAGTTGCTGATAAGGGGATAACAGGGGCTCTCTAAGTGAATAAAGCAAGGTCTCTGGTCGCTCAAGTGGCTTAAAGGCATGAACAAAAAGGCTGTTCCACTTTGACCACCACTTTAGTGGTTCAGCAGACCAGAAATAATTATCTTTATCATTAGGCGTCATCAATATTACAAGGGCCTTTCATGACACATACTATTTTTGATCACAGGCATTGACCTGTGTGTAAAATGTAGATATATCAATTTTGTATTAGTTATTGAAAACTAATATACAATGTACATATTCACAATTTGTTTCTTTGAGTGGCACTCTTAAGAAAGATACAGAATAATATTAAAGAATAAAAGTTGTTATAATCTGATGTTACAATTTTAATCTCTTTCATTGGTTTCAGCTCAGTTTATTCACAATTTCATCTGAACAAATAGTAATCATTTATTTGTGATTGTTTGAAGCTTTCTTATAGATTCAAAATGTGTATTTAAAAGCTGCTAGTGATGTTAAGGCCCCTTTACGCAGAAAGAAGGGGCCTTAAGAGAATCCAATTTGCTTAAGGTCCCATGCATTCTTTGGCCAGTCCGAAATGAAGTTCAAAGTAGTCTATGTTTGTCAAAGAGCTCAGTAATCATTACTTTAATGTACGTGCACATCTGACTACACGGATAGCTGCCAATTAGAAAGCCTCATGCAGACTTGCAGGTTAAATGTGAAAACTTTGTCAGTCATAATTTTTAATTATCAAGAACAACACTATTCAGAGTGCCATATGTGTATGTGATTGTTCTTGACATATGATATCTCCATTGTTTCTCACCTCAAGTCAGACCACTGGAGAGAACACAAAGACACCAAAGTGCCACCTTTTTTCTCAAGTTGCCTTCGCTGTCAATGGCAATTCCACTGAATTTTAATTGTTAAATCTGAGAGCTATGGATGTTGTGAAATGTTCTTAGAAGAAATAAAACGTAAGCACAAAAGTGCTTTTTGTTTTTCTATTAAAACTACATTATTTAACAATAAACCTTTAGACAGATTATTCCAATGGCGTTTTACTGAGACAGGACAGGACATTACATTTGAGTTACTTGGGTACATAACTCTTTCTTGTAACTAACACTGAAAATATCGTACTCAAGTTTGCTTTTCAGATTTGTGAGTTACAAAAAAAAATTCAACAAAGTTTGTAAAACAAATAAAATTTGCTACACATAAAAAAAATAAGTACACTGTCAAATGAAGCATAGTACTGATTTTACTTTTATATTAATGTTTTGTTGAGCCATTTTCAAAGGCTAATCTGCAGCCTCTTACTGAATAAAACATATCTTATAAAAAACACGATCAAAATGTGACATATTGATGCAGTGAAATATTTATCTTTTTATGATAAAATGTAATATTTTGAACCATTGAGGTCAGTTTTCTGTAAACTGAAGCAGTCTTTTTTCTCAGTATTAACTGGCATATAAGGAAACCATTCATGTTAGAGAAAACACATTCATAACATAATTAAAAAAGTCAAAAAAGTGTATAAAAAAAATAAAAATAAAAAAAGCCCAAAATTTTTTGCTGCATCTGCTTTGTAAAGAAGAAACTCAAATCTTAAAAAGTCCTTACAACTAACAATCTGTTGCTAACCTCAACTTTCACAATTCCTCTCTGGTGTTTCTCATCTTAACCCCAGAACAAGAGTAATTTCACAGATCCTCAGCATTACAGCTCCTCTGGGCCACACCTTCACTACTTACACACCGGCAGTGCTGATTAGAAAAAAAACAACTGACATAAGCAGTGGTAAAATGAACAAACGCCTTGTGTCACACTTCCGACCTCAGGGTGAAAGAGTGCAAATGAAGGAGTGATCAATCCAATCATCTGTGCAATGGAACTTGGCGGCACTCACCTGTGTCAGCTGCAAAAGTTTTTTTTTTTTTAATCAACGTCAGGCTGCCACTGCTCTGTTCCACCATTATCCCTTTTATGCCAACAAGTGCACTTTTGTCAGGTTTTTCAAGGTAAGCCCTGCAGGTGCTTTTGACACTTAATAAAACATTTAATCAAGCTAGTTAAGACTCACAAAGTAAATGCGAACTAGAGTGTTTTACTTATTACTTGAATGTTTTATGACATTTTTTTTAATCAAAAGAATTTCTTCTGAAGTATTCTGCTCATGTAATAATAGGGATTGTGATAACAAGTGATGGTTTTAAATGAGTGACGAGTTCATGGTACAGTTACTGTAGCACAAGCTGTCAAATCAGTGTCATAGGTTAGTGCAGTTTTGTTGTAGTTAAAATAAGATTAAATTATCCTAATCATCCACCACTACAGCCTAACTTAATGACCATTTGCCTCGTGTCTTGGTTCCCATCTTTGGCTTTCAAACAGCCTTGAAGCATGCTGTAGGTGTGCTATGGTATCTGGCATCAAAATGTTTGTCAGATTCTTTTGATTGGACCAGATATGAGGTGGGCTCTCCAACGATTAAACTTGTTTGTCCAACACATTTCACTGATGATCAGTTAGATTAAGAACATTTAGCGGTCCAGCCAATACTTAAAACCCATTGTTGTAATCAAAACGTCCATCAGCAAGATTTTTGCTGAAAAAGTTCATGTCTGTTAAGGAATACTGTCAGGAAATGCTCTCCATCCTGATTGATTAGTGGCTAAAGAGCACTGCCAGGCACAATGCACTGTGTATCCTGATACCTAAAAACTGAATTGACTTGAACCAGACCCAGTATTAACTTCTTCAGCAATCTGAGCTGCATCAGATCCTCTGTTGGATCAGACCAAATGGCAATTGTTATTTGCAAAAGAGCTTCCAAGGTTGTAGAGAGAAAAACAGTTAATTTAACTTTCTTAAAAGATCTGGACCCTTATAATGTAAAACGCAATGGGAGACCCTAATTAAGACATTCAACCATCCACTGTCTGTCTTTATCTTAGCACAGGTCACAGGTGGGCTGGTGACCAGCAGTCATTAGCCAAAGGTAGCTAAATCATGGACAGTCTGCCAGTGTACCCTATATAACTTTATCTGCAATGAGCTAAAAGATTAAATTATCTTTCTACATCAACATAGGCAGATGCATGATCCAAAGTGAAGAATCTAATTGATGGTTACTGGAAAAATCTAACCACAGGACAGGGAAGAGCTGATGGAGCAAAAAATGCCATCAAAAGCCACAACTTTTGCCTTGCCTAAATATGTCCATTTGCAAGGAGGTATCAAATATGGAACATGAAACAGTGTGGGAAATTTGATCAATAAGAAAACCCAAATGAGATGTGGACGGGGCTCAGTTGTGACGTGTGGACTTTTTTCCTCAAATAAGCTTCAGGTTGTGCGGGTGCATCAAACCACAGCTGGCTTTGTGGCGATGTTGTAGTTGGCATCCCTCTTCACTGAGGGTCTTGTGCAATGATCACTGGATTATCAAACGAATAACATCTGTGCTCTGGACCATGCTGAACGATCTAAAAATGTTATTGTATTTAAAACATTTAAAAATAAAAATTTGGACTGATATTAATATCCGATAATGACCTATAGCCGATAATTAAAGATGTTACAAATATTATCTACATTTCCATACTATTAAAAACAAGTAACCAAACAACTGACATTGCTTCTATGGTTCTGCTAACAACCCTTCAATTCTGCACAGCATCACTGTCACATTACCAAATAAGAACCACAACCACTTCTCTACATTCCTCTGAAAAACAAATGGCAACAAGACAAAAAAAAATATTGGTTGATATTATCAGCTGAGATTTAGATATTGGACTGATACCATATAACTTCATCATTCAGATGCATGGAACATTTTCCTATAAAAAAAAAATAAGTTTTATAAATATACGTATAGTTCTCAGCATTCTGCTCAACTGAGCAGCCACCTAAGTGATTGTGACTTGTCTTGACCTAAGACAGTATCTTTCACCAGTTTAACCTCACTTGTATCGGCGAAGTCAGGTGGAACTTATGCACTTAGCAGTAGCAAGCTCTCCTTTTACCTCCTAACACTTTCTGTTTTACTTCAAGTCATCTCTACATCTCCTTTTACATTACACTCTACCCATCACTTGCCATTCCAGCTTTCCTTTTTTGCTGTCTTTTACTTTATGTCCTTGTCAATTTGTGTTCATGAATTCTTTACATGACACCCAAGTCGACTTAATCATTCAAAGAGAGAAGCCAAAGAAAATTCTTCTGCTTTGTCTTTTCATCAAGGTTCTAAAAGTCATCTGCATATAAATTTATAAACATTTGAACACGACCTACCTATAGACAGCAGCATACACACGCATGCACGCACACAAACACGCCTACACACCAGTAAGCCACCTTGACCTGATAAAGACACATCAATGATTCCAGTCCTGGTGGATGAGAAAAAAGACCACAGTGGCAAAGTCATTGTTTTGTCTCCAGCTAATGGTTTGGAATATTTGTGTGGCCCATAAATAATGCTAACAAACAACCACATAAAACGAATTAATGAAAAGCAAAAAGAAGTGGAGCACAGAGATGCATGGTTATACAGAGCAATAACAAATTATCTTGGGGGAGGGCGGTGGGATGGAGGGGCTTCTGTGCAGTCATTACTCTGTACAGCAAGCATGGTCTGGCTAACACCTGTGTTTCCCTCCGATCTGCCTCACCCTAATTAGCCCACACACACCCTGGGGACCCTCTGACACATCAGACCTGGACTGGGGGTGGTGTTGGGAGGGAAACCAAGAGGGCATGTAAAAGATGAAGAGAGAGAGAGAGAAAACAAAGTGTAGGTCAAAGTAGAAGGGATAGATCCAGGTTGTTATTCACACCCCTCTTCTGCTTATACCTGATGAAATTGTCATGAGGGATAAGTGCTGGGCAGAAAGAGTTGGAGAGAGAAAAACAGCAGCGACGTTAACTGACATCTGCTGACAGTGGTGAGAACTGGAGGTTGAGAGGTGAAGGATTCAGATTCCCCTCTCAGTTTCATTCGCGCGCCATGGTTAAGAAGTGTGGAATGAAAGGTTAGTTAATTTCAGATGTCATTTTTATTTCTGTCATAAACACCTGGAACCCCCTGCTCACTTATTACACCCTCCTCACCCTCCAAGCGATAACACAGTGTCGTCCTTCACAACCACTGCCTGACGGTCCATCTTTTTTTTTTTTCTAGTGTTGTTCACTCTAACACATCTAATAACATTTGAAGTTGTTTTTTTTTCAGTCAGAAAGGGTTTTCTGTATAATATAAATATTCAATAATTCAAAATTAATTATTTCCATTATTTTATCTATTTATCTGGACAATACATATTCATATTTTTTTGCATAAACTATTTTTATGGGGGGGAAACTAATGATTTTCCCCATGTATATATTTAATAATCAAGATATGACAATTAGTCTGATCAAGTTAAAGAAATACAATGATCCAGCTATAGCTCTTATGGATAGTTTTAAAACAAACACTTGCAGTGACAGTCATACATATTGTGCATATTTGCAACACATGCAAGATATGTATTGGTTCCTACTATGCTCTGTGAACATAGAACCTGCAAACTTTACCTATTTTTATTTTAAGATAAACATCAACTATTTAAAAGCTCATGTTCCGCATTATTAAGAAGAAGCAGCATGCAGTTTATATGCTTATGATCATCACAATTCCTCTATCCAATGAGATTTTATTTTTAATTGTATTTTTCCTTCTCTTTCACATATCTGTCTGTATTTTTGCATTCTGAGTTTGATTTGCTTGTCTCTCTGGATTCACTCCTGACCGGTCCACTGGTGCATGAACCAGCTAGAAGTAATGATGAGCAGTGAGGAAGCAGCATGACTTAAATGGAGTGAAGAACCTTTCCCAGTGGATAGAAGAGTCACGTTAAATTATGAACAACCTGTCAAAGTGATCTGCGTTTAAATGTTGTTAATAATTACCATTAGTATCCATCCATTTGCCCTCTGTAATTGCCTAATCATGTTTGAGGTTGCTCCCAGAAAGGAAGGAAGGTTGCTCCCAGGAAGGAAGAAGGAAGGTTGTTCCCAGGAAGGAAGGAAGGTTGTTCCCAGGAGGGAAGGAAGGAAGAATGGAAGGAAGAAAGGAGGGTCGCTCCCAGGAAGGAAGGTTGCTCCCAGGAAGGAAGGTTGAGGAAGGAAGAAAGGTTGCTCCCAGGAAGGAAGGAAAGATGGAAGGAAGGAAGGTCGCTCTCAGGAATGAAGGAAGGTTCCTCCAAGGACTCTAGCTTGGCCATGCTCATTTCTAAGATTAACTCGTCACAAAAAACATATTAGTAAAATTAAAGGAGAGGTTAAACCTAAATCTACCAGATGTATGCATAATTGTGGGCTTAACTGTACCTTATGCCTACAATATAAACTCAAGATGTTGTCCGCAAAGTGGTATGAGCTAAATGTGACAGAGCTACATTAGAACTTGGCCCAAACAGCGAAATTTTAAATAACCTGATTGTAGCAGCTTACATGGATACCTGTCACTGTGTCCCATTAGAAAGGTGGAGAACTATTTAGAGAATGAGTTCCCCAGTAAGTTTAAAAGCATTGTCCTGTTGAATACACCAAGGGAAGCTCCCTTCTCGGTGGTGGCTATAAACATGATTGGTTATCTGTAGGTTAAATTGTACTTCAACACAAATTACCAGAAAATATGAGCTATGTTGACAGTGTGGAACCTTCCGCAATGATTTGGAGCACATTCGATCATCCAAGAAAATTAAATCTTCTCTCCACTGTCTGGCTGCACTTGCCCTATGCTTAGAAATCTGTTCCCCCTCCAGCTTAAGGTTTTGTTCTTGAATTCCTTCTCATCCACCTTGTTCTCCTAGGCTAAAGTAAAGCTCAAACAAGTCAATTCCCACAGCTTTTCTGTCAAGAAGACTGTGAGGAAAGAAAGGATTACCTTTGTGGTTGCTGACAAAAAAAAAAATCTCACTTCTTTCGGCGTACACAACCCGTATTCTTGACACACTCTATATTATACAAATATATATATCTGGTGATCTTTAAGGGAGTAACAACCCATAGCTGAGGGGTATGACGGGGGACGTTTTAGCTCTGGCTGCATGAGAAGATTGAGTTGTAAAAGGAACAATAATCCTTGAAAAATGTGCAGGGATCTGGCAGGAGACATCCCCATAGCTGCTCCATCACCCTGAGATGTTCCAGGATTAAAGAAGAGAAAGATCAATTAACAGCAGCTCATGGCTGATGACCCTGCAGCTGGCAGAGTTGCTTCTGACTGGGCTGACACCTTTGTGAGAGAGACAAATTATGGCTTAATAACCACTATATTTTACAACAAGAATGCTACAGTGATTACTGAGTAATATATTACCATATAAATGCTTACATATGAAATTTGGTCTTAAAGTGAAACTTTTCATCTCCTTTTAGCATTGAAAACATTTACTTAATCTTCCAGGTGTTTGTGCTCATCTGCATAAAAGCATGAGTGTGTGTATCTGAGTTCTTTCAGGCCACACACACAAAAACTGGAAGAAAATTATTCTGTTTCCCAACACGGAGGGTGTTAACATAAAAAAATATTGTTGCCGTAAAATAACGCAAGTAGAAATTGTGGTTTTCTTGGGCCTGTCTGCTAGGGGAAACTACATCACAGCGGAATTTACACAGAAGTATGCTTGCCTCACTTAACAGAGCCTTGCAGTGTCAGCAGAAACTATTTTGTACTAAAGCTGTTTATGCTAAATATGCCTGAACTTGGATGAAATTAGTACAAATTCCCCACTTCCTCTAAAAGTCTCCCAATTTTAGCAGTATGTCTCACTTCCACCTTTCCATATTTTTTAATCACTCCATTTACTAATATTTTTTTCTTGCTCTTCCCCTCTCAAAACTGAGACACATCTGAGGCTCCTCTGGCGGTGACAGAAGTAGGCTGCACACGCCACGGAGCCAGCCCAATCAGTGACAATCTGCATGGTAATGTGTGGCAGGGGCGGGATAATGAAGTTCCCAGCTTGCCGACTGGAAGGCTATCCTCCGGTGTGCTACGTGATTTATCTCCTCTGTCAAGAGCCAGGACAGCCAGGACTTGTCCTTCCCAATGGTACGCGAGAACAGGAGTTGAGCAAAGCCACGTAAGAGATGGGAAAAGCAGGCCCAAGTTGCTTGCAAAGAAGAAAACACACATATATACAATATTCCACAAAACAATAGTAGGTAAATACTTTTTTTTTTTAATATCAATGCATTACTGATTTCTGCAAATAGTTGTTTGATGGTGGAAGAAATTTAATACCCCTTGATTCACCTGCATATTCTCTAAAGTATAGGCTTATCCACCAACATCAACCTGTTCAAAGCTACTGTTACGCAACATAACTATGATATACTGTTTAATTTAAAACACATTGTGAATGGATGTCTTTACAGTCTTTCATAAAAAGAAAACTGCTGGATGACTTCTGATGCAAACAAAAACAAGCAAAAACATTTGGTAGAATTTAAGTCAAATGTTTTAATATTTGCTTCAGTTCTGATGAGCATTATAACTCAGGCGCTCATGAGCAACAGCCCTCCATTTTTTCTGAATTACTATCCGACTACGCCATTTTATTGGATGTGTAAATCATTTCAACAGTGAAAAGAGGCAGCTTAAAATCTTACTTTTCAGTCTGACTTTCACTTTCATTGCACTGAAGAAGCCGTAAAGCCATTATTCCAATGACACACGCCGTCACACAACTCTTTCAAAACTCAGCCCAGTACTACTGTACTCCGGCCCTGGTTGTTTTGCACTGAGCATCGAATATGTCAATCAAACTTCTGCTAAAGCTGCCAAGGCGATCTCCCTGAAGATAGTGAAAAGGTTTCATTCTTCGTTGTCCCATCCTGTTCCGTCTTTCTGCGTGCCAGCAAGGAAGCGGAGAAAAGAAACATTTCAGCTTTACCTTCAATTAAAAAAAAAACTTGTCATCTGAGTATCCTCTCTGAGCTGGACTATCGTTTGGAACTACCGCAGTGGTTTGCGGGATTTCCCCCGCTGGAGCAAAGCGAAATGTGGAAATACTCTTATTCAGAGTCTTGCCAACTTCTGATCGGTTCAATTGGAGAAACGTTATTTAAACAAACACTCTCTCCTTCATTTGGCTCAGACACTGAAAAAAATACAAGTCCCAGTTGTGGCTAAATATCATGGACAAAACATAAGTGGAATGGGTGTTTTGATAAGTCAATTCACTGATCTTGACAATTTTTCTCAGTCTTTGAGGAACATGAGAGTTCACACATCATGATATATGTTGCTAATAAATAGCCTCAAATCAATTTAAAGTATTCCAAGATTAAAGGTGTATTTTGTCAACACAGTAGTAAGTTAAAAAAATATGTCTCATTATGTGTACTAGAAATTTCACAGTGTTGCAATTTTAATTACATTGTAGATAGAATTATACAATCAGATCTTTTTTTAACAATTTTGTTTTGTCTTTTCTTGTCTCCCATCTGCACACTGTGGTCACTGTAAATCTTTGTCAGACTTGACCTTGGCAAAAGATTTTAATTAGCTCGGGAAATACGTAATGAGTTCATTTAGGTAATTAAGCACTGAGGTGGAATGACAAAAAGCTCTCTGAATTTGCCTCAGGAGTGTTTTTGAAAATGGTCAAGATAAATCATACACTTAAATTTGTTTTGTGGGTTTTTTTTGAATTACATAATTTAATTATTTAAACATTTGTATTTTTTTCAAATCAAAATGAAAATGTGAGCTTCTAAAAAGAATATTTTAGACTTATTACTGTGGAATATACCACCCTGCAGCAAAGTTTTGTAAATTACTTTAAATGATCATTTCTATGAACCATATAAATAAACAAAATAGGACATTTTGCTTTTTATTTTATTTTTTATTTTTTTTTACAAGGATTCTGTTTGAGTGCAGTTAGATTGTGACACATAGCCAGTAATTAACAAGAGCAAAAGAGAAGAGAGGAGTATTAAAGACGCACTATTACGGTATGTAAAATCTTCTTTTCTCAGCTTTCCATTGCCTGGGCGTAAATTCTAACAGGAAGACTCTTCATCTCACCTGCCCAGCCAAACATCTCATCATGCTCCTCCTTCCTGGTGCTGGTCTTCTCCTCATGGTAATGTGGAGAAGGTGATCATCAGGCTTTTCTTTCTTCATAAAGTCCAACGTCAGCTCTACACTTGCTCCTTGGTTGAGCTTCAACCCACCTCCACCCCTTCTCCACCTCCAAATTAGTTTCAGTCCTTCACATCCTCTCTGCCAGCCCGGGGGGAAGACGTCTGTAATTCTTATCCACAGCGGCTCATCCTCCGATGGCGGTTACCAGCTCCATGCCTTCTGCCGAGGTCGAAGCGCCACAGATTATTTGTCAGATAGCTTATTATTTCTAATAGCTACTTTCTCTCTGTGTTAGTCTTGAAATAATGTTATTCCCTCGTAAAAAACATATCTGGCGTGTTTTTTTTTTTTTTCATGCATGTTTGATATATCCTTTAAAGGAGAGATCAAACCCTTAAATAAGTTTTTTGTGTATTTTGAGTCTCGGAGTGCAACAAATAAAAATGTATTCTCTCCTGGGGTTCCTTGGGTATCTTTATACACTTTTGGGGAGACTTGACAGGTATGCAGTCATACTTTCAAAATGGAAACTTTTTTTCGCTATTATGATGGAGATTGTGATTAGCCGTAAAGCTAAACTGATCATCAACTTCTTATGTTACCAACAAGGCCCAGCCATGGATGGAGAACAACGACTGAACTACACACAGAGAACAACAGAAACTGGTATAAACTCTGAATCCCAGAATGCATAGTATTAACCCATTTTTATGACAGTTCCCTGGAAAGTGGGGTTTTAAAGCTGAAATCCCCACAACATAAAAGGGGTACAAAACTCCATGTACACCAGCATAATTTGCTTGACCTCTTCTTTGGCTCCAGAGGACTTGGGCATTAACCTCTTGATGTTGTTAAAGACTATATCTTCAAAAAAAAAAAAAAAAAAAAAAAAAAAAACCTTGAATGGAAAGGTTCAGTAAGGTCTCCTGTCTGTGTAATAAGTGACTGTATCCCAGAGAGGGGAAAAACTGCCTGAACTTCCTCACCCGAACGAATTAAATGCCCTAATGCTTTGTTTGTAGTGCTAACAGGCCCGATGCTACACGTTTCCTTTGTATTGTTGATAACTGAAAAAGAGTAATTTCACTCTAGCAGTGCAAGCTCATTCTGTTTTATTAGCTTTCCCCTTACATCACCTCTCACTCACTCGCATGAAACATGTCTAGATATATTTCTTATAAACAGGCTAAATGTGTTACATGCTAATGCTATAGCTTTGCTGCTGCTAACAGTACTATCAGTGGGAATTCAGAGAGGGCCCCCGTAAATGAAATTGGTTACTTTTATTAATTTTCCGGCCTGTGCTTTTTCTTGTACAGTGAAGTCAACTAAAAGTAACTGAGTGGATTTTTAAATTGTTAAATCTTGTCGAAACGTTTGCCAGAAAGAATATAAAGGAAATGTTGTAACTTACTCTGTGTATGGATGTCACAGAGCAACAGGACCTGGATCTGGGAACCGTCTCGGTAGGCTTTGTTTTCCTTTCTTCTTCTTATTTATTTAATGTAAAGTGTAACAAATATGCAGTGTGTTTTACTGCGTGTGTTGCAGGTCCGGCAGCATGGCACAGAGTCAGCCGTGACCCCTTGGACTAAAAGCTGCTTGCTGATTTTACTTTAAAGTGTCCAACTCTGTTATTCCTATATCGATTTGATACAGTAGGGGCTTCCGCACTTTCGATATTTGTGCCTTCTGTCCCTTTTTTTAGCAGTTAAAACTTTTTAATCCGTTGATAACGCGACTTAACCTGTTTTTTCCGAGCTGCCTTTAAATGCAACATGAGCGAGCTGGGTTTACGCAGGTGCGGCGACGCAGCCGAGGAGACCTGCTGCTGCTGCTGCGCAGAGCGATTCGGGTATGTGTCAGAATCATGGCAGCAAATCGCAAAGAACTTTTCACAGTTTTTCCCCGGATCTAACAGACTGAGTTGAGTAATATGCTGTTGGATACAGCAGGTAATGTTAGCTAAAAGATGACTAGCTAAAACCAACACAGCACTTTAAGCTTGACAACAAGTAGCATGTAGGCTACCGATGTGTGTTGTCCTTGTTACATTCGCTTAAGTAAGTGTTTTCTGTTTTTTTTTTTTTTTTTTTGAGAAAAAATTACTTATAAAAGTAGTTTTGCTTCAGTGTACCTTCTCTTTTATTTGGGTAATATTATTATTGCTACATAAATTGCAAATTTAGGGAGAGTTAGGGACGATCCAAAGTCAGGCTCTGATTGTTATCCTGTCCACTAGTTATCTCTGGTTTAGATCTGAATAAACTGGAGATATTAACAATGTCAAAGAATACAAGAGTTAGTTTTGGAAGACTCTTGAGCTTAGTGCTACTTCTGCAGTGCTTAGTATCTCATTCTTTTGGACATCAAAATAGCTGTCGTTGACATTATTGCCACCAACTGGCACAGCAGGTGTATTACAGGAATGTCAATCCAACTGACTGAGGGAACAAGAGGATATTAAAAATATACCTGAAATATGATCGGCAGGGCCAAAAGGTAGTTTGAAAAGGGGATACAAATTTGTATTCCTTCAGATTTAAAATGCATTTGAGAAAATTTAAATTTGACAGACATGTCTTCTATCTGCTTCATGAAATATCTAAAACAAACTGTAAGAGTGTGTGTTTTGGTTATCTTGTTTGTGATGTGTTTATTTCCATACTGATATGTGTTTCTGAGGTTGTATTTGTATATTTGTTTTTCCTGATTAAATGCATAATTTTATTTGAGCAATAACTTTAAAGTTTCTGAATAACTGGGGAAATGCATGTTGCGCAGGCCACAAATATAGAAAAGGTTTTCCAATTTGTGTATTTTGCATAAGGAAAACACCTCACTCTCTTTTTCTGTTGCAGATATTCAGTGCATTGCTAACTAGCCGACACAAACAGAAAACACACCTGCAAATTAGCTGCAAAGGCATGTGCAAAAATAAGATAAACTAGATTTATATTTTTAGCCCAGGAATTGTAAGCTACTTCACACAGGTAGTATATAATGATGTAAATACAATTGGGAGAGCATGAGAGCTTCTTCTGGCAATAGCGAGTTGTTGTTAGAGCTCTGGATGTTAAAGGCTGTTTTTTTACAGTTACAATCTTTATTTCGCGTCAATTCTTATTGGACAAGTGAAGGCATGTTTTGTTTATTTCATGCCTCACATAAGTAACCATGAAATGTATCTAACCTTTAATCTGGCTTGTATTAATATACTGGTTTAGTAAACAGTATTAATGAATTTTAATTATAATACAGTACCTAGTAATTTGTTAGAGGATGCCACTTTTGTTATTATATTAACAGCAAAAGGTTGGGACACCATTAAAGCTGTAAGTTACACATTCCCAATGTCCTTCACCTCTGTATTCAATTTTAATCAAATATAAGTGACAGTGTTTTGCAGAAATGATTAAAGAGAATAGAACGTGTTTTCCCTTTTGTGAGACGAAAGGATCTAGTGCTGAACTGCTGTTAGCTGCAGCTCATTATTTGAACGCGTTAACAAGTCTTTTCAGGCAGAGAGGTAGAATGAGTACACAGCAATTGACTTCTGGCCCCACTCATCGCATTAGAGACCCAATAAAATAGGGTTCTGTTGTCACCAGCATGCAAGATAACTGAGGGAAAATTGTTGCCTCGTTTGTTATAAAGGTGGTTGGAAAAGCACAAGGCCTCAGCTATTGATTCAACTGAGGCCTTAATTGAGCAACAAACTTTAACTTGACCATTTTATAATGAAATCATCCTTTGTTTCCCTGCCTATCGCTGCGGTTTTGGTTGCAATATCTTAAGCTTCCATGACTAAAATAGAAAAAAAAACCCACATTTTTGTCACTGCATTCCTTAGCATAAAACACCAGCCTCCCTTTCAACTACTTTCATACACTTATGCACACCGAAACCTGGATGTCAAAGGCATGTCGTTTAGAGCCCAGTCTGGTTGCAGCAGAGGATGGTGTGTTCCTGAGCAAGCTCCTCAGAAGCAAGCAATGGCGGGGCTGACAGCGTCAGCTTGGCTCTCCTAATGAATGTCTCACTTCCCCCGGCACACTCCCTTTACTTACCACTTACAGGCACCTAGCACCCACCGCCTACGGGCTCCACATTTCACCGGTCGACAGCTAGTGCCATCATTGCTGTGACCTCACGGCCTCCTAACCTTGCCAGCGGAGCCAGTGTCACTTTAGTTTTCTGCAAAAGCCGGGTGGTGTCAGGCCAGTGTGGAGGGCATATAGATTAATGGAACTTAATGAGAAACAGTGCAGCATTACAGTTAAAAACAAATATCTGAATTTTGTCTCAGTTTACCAAAGTAGGACAACACAAGAACCACAATAATATTTCTTCAGAATTCAAATGAGGTAAAATAAAGTCAAACTGAACCACAATTAATATAAACTCATGAGGTACACAATGAAGATGTTTGTGAGTAATTTTGAAAAAAAAAAAAAAAGTTTAGTGTTTATTGTTTGAGAATAAATAATTTGGAAGGAAATTATGAGCTAAAGTGTAGACCTTAAAATGTATTAAAATGCCTTTAAAAGGATTTAAAGGTATTAAAATGCCTTTTTTTATTGCAAATGTGGATCGTTTTCACATTTTGTCACATGCCAGACAGATGTCATTTAAAGCACTCAAATGTGACAGAGTAACAGTGCTGGATAATTATATGATAGATGCAAAAAATACATGTTTTTCAATCTTTTCTACAGATAGGAATCTAAAAAGTGTGTTTTGCATCAGTAAATCTCCCCTTGCAATCTATACTTTACAGAATCAACTTTTGCTGAAATTACAGTTGCAAGTCTTTTTGTCTCTACCAGCTTTGTGTAACTTGAGACTGACATTTTGTTTAGACTTTCTTGCAAAACAACTGAAGCTCAGTCAGATAAAGTTGGAATATGAAATGTGATGGATTATTATTTTTCAATTGAATCAGGGATTTTGCTTAAACTATGTTACACATATAAGCTTTAATCTCAACCATTCCATTAGAGTTGTGTATGAAGGTGACCCTCCACCCCAGTCTCTAGTTTTCAGCGGTTTTCGGTAGGTTTCCTTCTAGATAGTCTTCTATCTCCATCCATATTCCCATAATATCGTTCTGTCGGAATTTTAATCTCTGCAGCTCCTTAAAAGTTACCATTGGCTTCTTTACTCATTTCAATTTCAATCTAGATGACAGATTGAACAGTCTGTTGTTCAAAACGCGAGACATTGTTTAACGAACCTAACCTTGCTTTAAACTTCTGTTTCTTGATTGACGTGATGGTGTTTGTTCATTCGTTTTCTCTTAGGAAACTCTGAGGCCTTTGATTTAACTTTTTTCTTTTTTTCAAAATATGATCTCTACACCACAACTGTCAGATTTGCATTTGTGCTTTGCAATTATGTGTGACTTTCTTAGTGTAACACGTACAATTCTAATAAATGCATGGGAAATGTTTCCAAGGCTGTGAATATTCTGAATAGATCTCAGGTACAGCATTCAGCTCAACTCAGTAATGATATGAAAACAATCTGTGTGTTATTGGTCAGTCAGGCACTAACAATGTAATGACTATCATCACTGAACTCAACTCCCGCATCAGACAAACTGCTTTTTCTTTTATTCAGAGATGTATTACGTACACACACTTGCTTGAATACACACTGCAGGTATCGCAGTTGCCCAAATCAAAGAAGACACATTTTTGTTTCAGTTTGCAGATTGTAATATTTGATGCATATTTTCATTAACTTCTATTTCTTTTTCTTTGGCAGATTTTTTTTTCATCTTGTTGCACATCTTTCTACTTCTCCCCTCTTTTTGCAGGTTGGCTGGACTGCTGGTTATAAGTGTGATGTGTTTTTGCTCCCACCTCCCCTACTTGAGCAGGGTGACAATTACAGGTTTTCCAAGCTGAGAGGAGACGCTCATCATCAGCTATAATCTGCGGGGACCCCTGTCACACACACACACACACACACACACACACACACACGCCACCGCGCGCACACACACGCACACGACTCGACACAGACACACACACACATATGCATGACCATCCCGCTTGTATGCCATTCACATACAAAGCCAGATACAGGGTTCACATCACATACACACATTTTACCACCCACACACATATCCTATGCTGTAACTCACTCACAAGAATGGGAGAGCAAAATCTGGAGGCATGGCAGACAGACATGTCATTATCCAAGCCTCTCCATCAGCGTTGAATGTCTGATGCAGGGAGGAGGACCCCGGTCCCATCTTACAAACAACTAGACACCCATAAGTTCTGTAAAGCCTATTTTATCCGCTTTTGCTTAGTTTTTCTTGCACTTACTTTATCATCGAGTTAGTTGAAACCAGAAGCAATAAGTTAATTTTCAGCAAAATCAGCACAAAGTCATTATTGTTATGATAGGTTGTGCAGCACTGCCACTAATGCAAAATCAGCCTCTTTTGGGGTAGCAGCCGTTATGGCAGCGTGTCTCTATCATTCCCTGCAAGATTTCCAGATGTTCTAAAAGTCAAAACACTTTCTTTATTCTCTGTACCCTTTCCCTCCCTCTTTTTTTTTCCTGGCACGAAACTCGTCTGGACCTAAACAGGAAGGGTGTGACGCTGAGGTGGCACACCAGGGTCGCGACCTGGTCTCTCTCCCATCATTAGAGCCTCCAGCTAGGCCAGAACTTCCGTTGATGTGGTCCGCTAAGGAGGGGAGGCAGGGAAGGGACATCCCTTTTAATTGTACCCTAGGCCATAGCGAAAGGAATGTCTGAGGTCTGAGGCCTTGTTACATATACACAGTTGCATCCAGAGACGCTCAAACGTTCTCTCTCTCCCCCGGCCTCTCTCCGCCGTTTCTCGTTCCTCTGTGTTCTGCACCTCCCATACACCCCTGCGGAGAAGGCCACTAATTGGCACATTGGCTGCCCGTGTGGGTGTGGAGGGAATGTCAGCGTGCCACGCCAAAGCAAAGGAACCCACAGACATCTCAGAAGCAATATGGGAACCCTGGGGAGAAAGAGAGGAGATAAAGAACACCTTACAGCACAGTTTTCTCATAGACTCCTGTGTCATATGAAGCAGAAAAAAAACCCAGATTCAGTTCAACTTGTTTTGGTAATACTTGATTGTTGAAATTGTTGTGGGTTTTTTTGTTTGTTTTGTTTTTCTTATCAATATGATTTGGAATACGGAGAGATGTTCTTGTTAGATGGTAGGTAGATGGCTAAGAATTAATGACAACAATTTTATAACAAGAATGCCACAGCCATATAAAATGTTTTTACAGTGAGTGCGCTTGTAATTTTTTTAAATGTTCTAATGTATTTAGTTGACTGTTTCACGTAATTATGTAATGCTATTTTTGATGCAGGTATTTCTAAGACATCAATATTTTAAAAAATTATTTATTTTCCATTCACTGTTTTCACAGTATTGTGTGATTGTTTCAGTTGTTTGCTGAAAGGAAATTTTCCCAAAGGGGGCAATAATACAGTGAAATATATATATATATATATATATATATATATATATATATATATATATATATATATATATATATATATATATATTCCATCTACTCTCTTTCTCCCCATAAATCACACAAAATGTACATTTTAATTCACAACAACCGCCATCAATGATGGCTATTATTCTATTATTCATTATTCCTCCTTTGGACATCGAAAGCATACAAAACAGTTTAGATTTGAAAAAAATAACAATAAAGAAATCTGAATCTTTTCACAGTTCTTTTAATATCAAGTTTTAAATATTGAAATTAGTCTGTTTGCTTAACAGTTAACATGAAAAACATAAATGTTGATAAACGTTTAGAAATTACTCAGATTTTTAAAATATATTTTCAGAGAATTTTAGGTATTTTGATGAATTCAGAGGCCAAACAAAATGGAATTTAGAAATAAAGTATCTTAGGGAATGAAGAAAGATATGACAAAAAAAATCTTACATTTTGATATAGGAGTTGTGAAGAATGGAATTTTTTTTATTGAAAAAGCAATTTTCTTTACATTAAAAATGTTTTAAATATATTTTAAGCCAAAACTGGTGCACTTTTGTTTAACCGGCTTACACTGAAATGTTTTATAGATTTATAAAAGCAGGACCAAAAATAATCATTTAAAAAATTTAATTTTTTGCTTTTTCAGATTTTTTGGATAATTCTTTTCAGGACAATTTGCATTTATCCAATATAATTTAGATCACATTAGGCATACATAATAACACATAAAATCTAAAAACATCACAATTGTCAAAGTTTGACAATTTTTAAGTTTGGTTCTGGTTTTGTTTGTCCAAATAATTTAACAATATTTGACAATTTGCACGTTGCAGCTGCGTGCAATTTGTCTTGTTTCCACATGCACAAACACAGAGCAGAGAAGTGACTTTCTCTTGACTGGATCTGTATAGTTTAAAGTGAATTTTCAATTGCAGAACTTCAATGCACATTTTTTATCCACTACTTATTGTTCCTCTGAGAAGAATAGCTAGTATATATAATTAATTGATGACTTGCAACCAAAATTGCAGCAGAGCATGGATGTACTTTGTTCCTGACCTTTAATGGGTGCTTTATTGGATTAAAATTCCCCTTTTCATTATACATTTAAAAGAAGTTTAATTTCAATTTAAAACAATTCCATGCCACACAAAAATACATCTGATATACTTTGAGTGAGCATATGTGCAGCTAAAGAGCTTTTTTAAAATTAAACCATAAATCCAAATAAGTTTGGGAATATCAATATACTGTTCAATAGAATTTCTTTATTTTCTGTAATATCTCTCTCTCTCTGTATATATATATATCGTTTTGATGTTATCATCCTATGCTTACACTACTGTCTTTTTGGAACACCTTGGTGTATATGGTTCTCTAAGGAGGACTGAGGTGCGTGGGTGTGTGTGCAGGGAGTAGAGTGGGTCAAATGGGGGGAGAGCAGGTCAGGCACTGATAGCCCATAGGGCTGGCGGAGCCTCGGCCTGTGGAGCGTGCAGCCAACTTTCCAGTCAGTCAGCAGAGATGCGCCCAAAATAAATGGCTTCCCTGTTGCAAGCGGAACCACACCCATCTCGTGGTTTCTTGGAGGGCAGCGTGGGCAGACCGCCCTTTGGGGTTTCTGGGGCCTGTGGATGAATTTGAACAAGGGAGGTAGCAAAATAGGGGGAGTGAGGGACAGAGGGAGTAGGCGGTGCAAGAAGGGTGGAGAGGCGTTTTGGGCTGGAGGGGGAGGGGTGTGTGTTTGAGTTCCCAAATTGGCAACATGAGGGTGAGGAGCTGGCAACCCCTCAATCTTCTCATTGTTTATTGTTTACCCGCATGGTGGACGGTAAACAATGGCACACCCACTCTTCAGGCACTCTGTGGCGGAGGCCGGAGGTGAACTCAATCTGCTCAAACACACGATTCGGCCCTCGCCGACCTACTTGAAATTTGTTGATAACTTCTTCCCCTTGCCGTTAAATCTCTGCAAACTTTCTGTTTGCTTTCTGTCTTTCCAAATGTACCATTGAAATCTCTGAGCGATGAGTTGATGATGACTGTCTAAACTAGATTTAAAAACCGTACAAAGTTTGCGTTTGTGCTTCGAGGTTAGATGTGCTTCTTTTTCTGTATGTCCTGTATATATATTCCACCGCACGCCTTCCCTTGGTCTCTTTCCAGTGTGTATGAGTGCACGTCCGCCACTGTGATGGGTCTCGTTAGCTGTCAAGTGTCATCTTTATTAGCGCTCTCGGTGAGTCAGAGAAATGACAAGACAGAGCTGAGAGTCAGTCTTTCATTACCCCTGGCGACGGAAGTGTCATTCCCTCCATCTATTATTCATATTCTCTTTAATTTAACCAGGTGGAAGTAGCCTCGCAGCCTCGGCATTCAGATATACTGAGTCAACGAAGCAAGACAAACAGGGCAGAGGAGTTTTCTTTTTACATTAGAAGACACTCAACCTCTCCGCTTGTTGACTTACGGCACAAAGGTGCATCTCATTGAATAACAAAGTCACAGAAAAGTCCATTCATTAAGCTTTGAGTTAAAAAAGTGAAACTGACACAGATTCATGATACACAGTGTACATACATTTTGAGTGTTTATTTCTTTTTAGATTTTTGCCTCAGAGCAAATGAAAACTCAAACTTCAGGGTTTTTTTCAAAGCATTTTAGAGGATGAAATAAGACCAATAAAATGAAGGATTTTGAATTTAAAAATGTTTTGTTATTGTCTATGTGCAACAGTAACAGGCTTGACATTTGACCAGATAATACTGTAATTTTGGGACTAGATGCCACTACTTTTTTCACACACTTAGAGCATCGCCATGCGGTTAATTATTCAACTGTTTACCAACAGGTTTCAAAAGACTGGACTTTTGTGTGATGAACAGGACAGCCCAACTCAAGAGAAAATTTAACTCAAGACGAAAGAGACATTGCGAGCGACAAAGAAAGACTGAGTAAGTGTATGAGGCTGTTCAATTCTGATGTTGAAGAAGACGACTTTACTGGTCTTTCTGTCTTCATCTTCCTCCTGCGCATTATGATTTTTCCTGGCTGCTCTTTTTTTTTTTTTTAAGTAGCCATGTTACAGGAACTGTTTGGAAAACACATGTTTGTAATACATATTTAAGCTTTGCGGCTTTTAGACAAGTGGGGCCTTTACTCATATCCTTTTTTTCCCCCCAAAGTTAGTTCATGTGGCTCATGTGAACTCAATCGACCAGAAATCACAGTAATACCTTCCACATAAAAAACGTAAAACACAAGATGCCCTTGCTAAAAAGCAGACTTTTCATAAAGTGCCCAATTGAAACACATTAATGGTAATTCAGTGGAAAGAAAACGTGTGGAAGGACCTGGGGTTGAAAACAACAAAGCTGTACCATTGTAAGGATTTTGAAGGAAAGCCCATTCAAATGTTGTGGCGAAAATTCTCAAGTTGTGGTCTATAGATGGATTTGAAGAGGTATCAAACACAGATTTATCCAGAACTCGACCAACAAATGAAACTTTTGAACCAAGTATAATGTCACAAGAATTTTATGTGGGCTATGGAGTAAAATACGTAGTATTCTAAAGTCCTCTTTTTAGATGAAAGTAAATTTTTCCCTTCACTGGAAATCAAAGTTTCAAAGACTGGAGGAAGAATGGAGTAGAATACAATAAAAGCTGCATTAGGTCCAATGTGAAGTTTCCAGGAGTTCTGCTGCTGTTGGCCCACTGGATCTTATCAAGTCAACGCAGCCATCTTTCAGGAAACAGGCGTTTCTGACTTCACTTCTCAGCAGAACTCGTCACCTGACCACACTGCCAATAGTACCAGTATCTGACTTAATATCTCTCTATTTGTCTGGCAACTCACTTGTCATAAACCATATTATGAAACTATGCTGTGTTGTCAAAAGGAAGATGAGAAACACCACACCGAGCAAAGCAGATGAAGGTGGCTTCTTTTACACTTCAGCAGTCACAGGTAGATCCCGTCCAAGCCATACCTTATTGATATAATAGAATAATTTCTATTATATCAATTTTGTGCATCTACTCTACAGAACATGAAGATACTATTCAGTAGGTTGTCATTTATTTGTAATTTGTCTAGAGTAATATTAAAATTTTCTGATATTGTGAAGCAATATTACTCACACCAAAACAAATACTAGTCACAAAAAATATTTCTCTGCATGCAAATAATTTATATAATATAATTATATAACTTTTTGAATCACATTACTGACTTATAAGATGAGATTCAAATATATGTATAGGTTATAAATTATTGTTTTAGAAAATAGAGTACAATTTGTTAAAAATGTCAACCAGTCATTGGAGTGCTCCCTGGATATTCCTGTCATATTATTTTAATTCTTTGAATTTATGAAAGGATTGATGTGATTTTATTTTATTTAAATAAGGGATCCCTGTCTGTGTTTCATGCTTGAAAAGAGAAAATGCTAATCTTTGCACAGTTAATTACATGAATATGATAACATTGTTATATTTCTTTTGTTTTTTTTTCCAAACAGAGACTTTCTTAAGAAAAAAAACTAACCCTTAGGGGAGTACCACCTTGCCTGCATTAGATGAAAAAGATCAAACTAAAAGCATACACCAGTTAATGTGGAGCATGCATGCATACACACATGCACACACACGCAGTACGTATTTCTATCTTCACAGGGACTTTTCTTTAATTTCTGTTCATTTTTCATTTGTTTCTTTAGCCTAACATGATTCTATGCATAACTATTCCCAGAACATGCTTAAACCTAAACATACTAAAAACTGAATTCACACCTTAGTCCTAAACCTTATCCTAAAACCCCAAAACAGCACCTCTTCTTACGGGACCAAAGGAGCAGTCGGTCCCCACAGTGTAGTATTTGTTGTATCAAATGCAAGGCCACACATACACACACACACACCCACACCCACACACACGCATGCAGTCAGAATTCACTTGTGACTACCAAAAACACACACACACATATGCACTGACTAAAGCTTTTAGGAGCTCCAACTTCTCGTAGTTGAAATGATGAGAAGTACAAGGAGATCCTGAATGATTGAGACAAAGAGAAGGAAAAAAGAAAGAGGGAAGAAAAGAAAAAAAAACATTACATCTGCTAGCCTAGAATTAGAGCGTGAATGTATTGTCACTCAAGTGAATGTTGCAAACTCCAGGTTCCCTCAAAAACAGGGACGTCTCCCTCACCGCCTTTTTCCCCCCGAGGACTAGGTGCGTTTGGGGAGATAATTGACGAGTCCCTTGGCATGCAGGGAGGGAACGAGTGCCACACTCAGCAGCTCACAGTCACACAAAGCTCATGCTCGCTCACAGTGCATGTATGCCAGCGTCTCAGCAAAAACAACAGACTGGGAGAGGGCGTGCGTATGTTTGTGCATGCAAATGTGTCTGTTGTGTGTCTTCGCTCGCACACGCCTGTGTTGGGTGTGTTTACCAGGGGAAGGAAGAGGAGGAGAAAAGGGTGATTATTCCTTTCTTTGTGTAGAAAAATCCATCTCTGCTTGGCTTGAGAGAGCACCCAGGAGTAATGAGAGATGAACCTGAAACGACGGTACTCAATACATAATGTTCTGAAGAAGGCCTTGTGTGCTCAGTTTTTCTTTCCTTTTCATCCATGTTCTTCTCACCTCTTTCTCTTCCTCTGCTCCTCCATCCATGTGCCTTCCTGAACACTTCAGTGTTTCCGTATCAACTGTTGTGTCTGAGCGACAGGGCTTTTTCTGACGTTTTCAAACTACAAGACGTCAATGTCAGATGCACCGTTCTGGCTTGAACGTCATGTTTTATGTTCTTCCTTTCCTTTTGATCTTTTTGCAAAAGAGCTAACCAGCAAGACTAAAAAGAACTAAATGTATCACAGCAGGGGGAAAGTTTTAATTGTTTACAGAAAAAAAGTTCCTCTGAGTCGAAGAAGCACAAAATTTGTACAAAAACTTGCCAACATTGATTTTTAGATCTGCCACAGGGATTATTTAAAGGTGATTTAATCAATAATGAAATTGAAAAAGGGAAAATCCAGTGTTATGCAGATTCATAGCCCAGACAGATTCACAACATACAGAGCCTTCTGCGAGTCTGCACTGTTGGCTCTTCTGTCTCTCATCTTCCTCTCCTACGGGATTTAGGTCAGACCAGGTTGAGATCAAATCCAGCACGGTGATTCCATGGTTGTTAAGACAGGTCTTTGTATTCTTGGGAGTGCGGGAAGGTGGCAAGTCCTGTTGAAAAATAAAAACATCAGCTCTATGAAGCTAATCAGCAAAGAGGTTTATGAAATGGTCTAAAATATGTATATACTAGAGGCCTGTGCTGCCTTTCGAGTTTGATAAAAGCCAGAGGACCAACAACAGCAGACATGGTTCCCCATATCATTACTGCCTGTGGGGACGTCTCTACCTCAAGCAAATTGACTTGTGTACTACACTGTGAGTTCTTGATTTCTTAAAGAAATTGGACTGCATTGTTGCTCAGCATCCAAATTCCCCTTTTCAAATAACTTTGGATTAAGGACAGATCAGCTGATTTTTTTTCCAAGCTCAGGCAAGTTGTTTCTGATATCTCTGGTTGTGGACTGGCGTAACAACATTGAGGTTTCCCTTCATCTTGTGGTCCATCTTAAACTGGATTTTTTTTTTCAACTTAACTGTCTATTATTATGATTGAACATGTCACTGGGTAAACAGCCGGCATCTTAAGAATTAAGCGTTTGTGGCTTTCCTACAGACGGTTAAAGTTGTGCAGAGTTGGTCGGAGAACTGTGAAGTCTACAGTCTTCCCCATGATTGTGTAAGCCAACGTTTATGTATTAAAATATTTTGTTGTTGTTGTTGTTCTTATGCAATGCAATTTCCTGTTGAACATAAAAATAACCAAGATGAGTTCTTGTGAATAATAATTATGTGTGCAATGACTGTGTACAGCACTTATGTTTAACTGTTGGAATTACATTTAAAAAAATTCTATTTCAACGAGATTGTATTTTGCTACAGTGCACCTATGGTGCATATTTGTGCATATTGGAATATTTTTAAACAGATCAATACATATTTTGATTTAACTGTTGCACCAGTATCAAAGTTGCACCGGATATATGAACTTCCCTTCAGTTCTCCTTAACAGAAAAATATTTCATAAGTCAGGACTCTTCCCTTTTTTAACAATTTCACATGCTTTAAAAATCAGTGCTGATAAACTAATTTAGCTGCTAATCAAATTTCTCTGTATTTTAAATTTCCGGTATTGTTTGGAGAGTCTTTTATAAATAGAACTGCGGTGAAAATGATTTAAGAATCTAAGTAAGAAAAGATGCATTTTAATACCTAATATTTAAATAGAATACAATGTTTTCTTTGCATTGTAAATCATGTCAGAAACAAAAGAGAAATATAAATTTAAAAACAATTTCAAGAGAAAAGAAAATACAGTCCAAAGAAAAATACATAACTACGTTTTACATTTACAAAACATTGGTTTTATTATTTTAAGTGAGAGACATTTTAAATCAAATAGTTTTGATACACATCATACTGTAAACATAACCATGACTGAAATAAGACATAAATTCAGTGGAGTGTGTCATTAACTGAAAAGCTGTAAAATATCCATTTACTGTAAGTGAATGTGGTATTTTTAACACCTTCTAGATTTATTTATTTATTTTTTAGTTGCTAATACTCCGATGCAAAGTTAACAATGAGGAAAACACAACATAAGCAGTCAAAGGACTCTTCAAAGGCAGAAATTATGAGTTAAAATGCAGGAAAAGAATCTCCTAACTGCCACAATAGTTTTAATGAATATCTGTAGTTGCTGTGCAATAGATAAAAGTTTTTTTCTTAAAGTCTCAGGATTCCAAACTAAAGATATTGTAATGAGACGTTATGAGTAAATAAATACAATTTTTGCATGTTTTTTTTTCCCTGTCGGAATTTTATAACATTGTATGTAAACTGCTTAAATTTGGTAATTTTGCTGGTGTCTTGAAAAATACATAAAAAATCGTAGATGAAATGGAATTTCTTTAGTGAATCGACTGTCTTGAAATTGAAGGCGTTGTGCAGGGGTATTTGTACATTCTATTGCGCAGCTGCATACAATTTGTCCGTTTAAAATAACATGCCATTATAATCAGACAAAAAAAAAAAAAGGGAGAATCCAACCAGACTTGACAAGAAATTATGACATACAGCCAAGTTCCCTAATATTCTGACTGGAACCATAAATACTTCCCCCTGTTAACAGTTTGAGGAAGCTGTCATAGTCACATTTGCCTGGGGACAAATTCATTCACAGGAAAATAATAAGAAACCTACACGAATTAGGCGACATCTCTGAGTGTCACACAGACAGTATGACACGTTATAGGCTTTGAGATTCATTGTGTGAATCACTAAACAATCCTTTAGTTCATCAAACTGACAACAATGAGATTAACGTTAACATAGATGCTTTCATGAGCTGCACAATAAAAATAAAGATTGGGCTGGAAAATGAATGCCTCAGAGTGCTTGTGTGGTATTTTCTTTTTCTGAATAGAGTCGTATGCGAACACACACTCCTCCATTTTTAAGTTGGGCAGCGTGTTCAAATCAATCCTTCAGTACATAGTTTCACGTCTGAGAGAGTCAGGGAGGAAGAAATAAGTGCATGCTTGCAAAGTCTTACCCGTGAGTGCAGGAGGCTCTTGCACTCGGTTTGTCCCTGCAGCGCGTGTTCCCACCCAACGCCTCCATTCTCTACCCCCTGCAGAGGCCTCTGATTGCCCTGGAAACCGCACTTAAGGAGAAAATTAGGGTTGCCTCCTCCCTAATTTAGAAGTATGTCTTAATTGGTTTCATTTATTAAAGATGCAAATGCAAAGTAAATACGAAATTATATATATATTTTTTGTTTATGCGTAGATGAGATGATGGGATGAAACACCAAGCGAATATTCCAGGAGGAAACCAAAGGAAGGAAAGAAAGGAAGAAAACTTTTGTGGTTTCAAAGTTACTGCACAATGGAGGAGATGGAAAAGAATCACAAAAATAGTTGCAAACAAGTGAAGTGTGAGCAAGCATATAAAATACACATGTACAAGGGCTCAGGAGCATGCAACACTTAGGTTCATAGAAACACCCTGCAAGGTGGACTCAAGAGGGCTGAATGTAGATGTGGAAAATTACTGCTCTGATCTGACCACCCATTGCACAATCAAGACTCAAGCTTGTGGATTCCGTGCAGGTATATTTATCTCCTGTGGGCAACAAACTGTAAATTCATACAGACACCCAGACAGAATTGAAAACCTCAAAAGACATTTACTCAGTACACAGAAAAATACTCAGCTCGGGCCCATATGTATGCATCTCTGGCACATGCCAAGAGCTTATACATGTCTCTTAAACAAGACGAGTAAACACGAAGTAAAATACAATTTTGAAGTACAGACAAACAACACTTGCAGCAAACCCACCAGACGTTCCTTGACCAAGTGGTCCCGCCAATAGGTGACAGCGGTCAGTGGTCACCTTTCCTCTCACTGACTGGTTCTGTGTTGAACCAGAACCACATGGCTACCACACGACATCCTGGGCCAGGTGAATGTGCCGTGATGCTGAGCAACAAACACAAACACCATTCCGGTCTTGCTTCTGTACATATACGCACAGGGGGCAAGCAGTGGGGCATGAGCGGTTAAAGTTTATTTCTGGATGTATTCATTACACAGTGAAAGGCTTGCAGTTGGGGCTTAGCAATTGTGGCGCCAGCATGTGATTGTGGCAAGACGGCCTGACCGCCCAAAAATGGCTGAGCTAACAGGGACAAGGAGAGCAGGCAAGGTTTACACTTTTCAGTCAAGTTTAGTCTTCTCATCATCCACTCAGGAACATTCTGTGATTATTATGTACACTGCTAATACCACTATTTAGTGCTTTGCTAAATTATTCAAACCTGTTGAGCTTTCATACATTTTGTGGTGCGACAACCTCAATCTCCATGGGATTCGAAACTTTTGATTGTTTTGTCAAGAAAACATGCTCCCCAGACTAAAATGTTTTGCAGCTTCTAATACATTTTCTACCAGGATTTCGGTTTGTTATTCTCCATCCAAGAAAGGGAGAAAAGAAGCCAGATTTGTGTATTAAATTATTAATAGGTGTCCTTTCAAAGGAGTCTTCCATCTTAGCTTTGGATCTCTACAACCCCAAAGGGGACAAAACTCAATATCTGTTTGAATATTGTCCCCCATTTTGGGCCTGTGACTTTAGTTGTGTTTTTGCCAATCAATGATGGTGCCATATTCTTTCAGACAAAATGACATGAATATTCATAGCGGCTGTAATCATCTCCACAATGTTGTTGAACTTTCTGTTTTGTTTCTTGATCTTCATGATTCCATTTTCTGAATGTCTTTAACAAACCTCTGTGGCCTGTATTTATAGTAAAAGTTATTGCGTAAGTTGAACTATATTTTACTTAGGGTGTCAAAGTAAAAAGAGGGTTTACATTTACATCAGATGAGATTGCAATTTGGTGTTCCTTGTGGTTTGCAGTTCATAAAAAAATCCCAATAAATACATTATACATTGCTGTAACTGTAATGAACTATTTGCAACTAACTACACACTGCACCCATTAACAAAAACACAAAAAAGGAAAAAGAGAATGCAAGCATAAAACAACAAGGAGAGAAAAAAAAGGGATCACGATAGAAAAAGTCACCAAGCAAACTTGAGGAAGATAATATACACAAAGAAGTAAAAGAAATGATGGAATAAAAAGTGAGAAAAGGGATTGAGAAACATGACTTGTTTGGAGAGGTAGCATCGCTCTAACCTTCAACTGTAGAAACACATTTTGAAAGTGCGAAGAAAAAGAAGAAGCTTGATTCTGCCACCTTTAGCTTTCAGTGGCCTACACAGCTGAGGGTGTTCTACTCTGAGAAGCTCTGGAGCTGTTTTGTGATGAGAGCACCCTGAGGGAGACACAGTGGGACACCGGGTGTTAGAGTTCAGCTGTGTTTGCCTGTGCACAACCTGAGGAGGGAGGGAAAAAAAAAAAACAACACAAAATCAATGATGAAACTGTTAGTGGAGGGTTTAAAAGAGAACGTTTAGAGAGGATCCTGGGGTGGAAGGTGATGTAGCTGCAGTCTGTAAAAAGCATGTGGTCGGACTTTGCACCGTAAGAGAACTGGGGTCATGATGCGCTCTGTTTGTGTAAAAGCAAAGCACTGATCGAACGACAGGCACATAAGTGAGGTTTTTGAACACGTGTTTTTAGGGTATTTATGTGAAAAAGGGTGACCAGTTGGTACATGTGTGCATCTTCACTTTCATATATGCCAACAAAGGCTCTCTCTCTCTGGTTATCAGGCCTGCGTGCGTGCGTGTACGCGCGTGCTCTCGTGTGTGTGTGGTTGAGGATGATAAATCACGTCCCATTCTTTAACAGTGACAGCTCTTCGTGGCAGCAAATCTGATTCTGGCCTCTTAAATCAAGACATGTGGTTGAACGGAGGCTGCAAGATCTGAGGTTTGCAATGCCTCTCAAAGAGAATGTTTGAATGGGCCTTTTGATAAGAAAACAGCTTGAAGCCATCCCACACAGGCATGAAAACAGCATGCACCTCCCATACGAGAGCCAAACAGATTGGAGGGGATGTGATGTTGGATCTGTTCCTATTACCCAACGAGCCAAGCCAGCAGAGTGATTGACAATGATTAAGTGTAAGAGGGTATGCAAGTGTCATTCCCTGAAACATATTTCCTACGTGTCGCTGTGTGGGAGGGTTGGGCAGAGCCTGTCGATCAAAAGAGACAGGATGAGTACATGGATGCCGTCTTTAGAGCTCTGGATCAAATTGTGTCTCGTTACACCTGAAGTATCACGTGATTCTCTCCCCTGTGGGTTTGTGATGTGTACTTTTTTAAAAGTGCAGGTCAGCACAACAATGAAGGGGTGATGTTTCGGAAAAAAATAATTTAAAAAAAGAGAGCGAAGAACTCCAGCTTTGGAATCCAATCATCTGAATTTTCAACTTGGAATGCGTCGAGGTGTCTCTGCCAAGTTTCAGGAAAACAGCACATGTTGACAAATTGGTTGAATCGTGATCAAGGCACCTGCCACATTGAAAACCTGAAACAGGCACCAGTTGGTGGTTCATGAGGTCGGCCGTTCGGTATTGAGAAGAGGAAACGCATGCCAAACCTCCCTTTCAATCACATGGCACATGCAGAGATTACCACCTACTTACACAGGATCGGTTTTGGATCAGACTTAGCAAAAGAAAAAAAAAAAAAAGCATACATTTATTTGTTGCACTCTTCCAGGTCCATTCAGGTGGATTCTTTAGTTTGCTTTCTTCTTACACCAAACAGCATTCATTATGATCAACGCCCTGCACACAGAGTTGTGTTTCATTAAGTACCTGCTCTCTGTTACCTACTTTTCAGGATTAGTGCCCCGCTGAGTTCAGTGGATATTATATGTTTCCCCTAATTGCAACTGCATGGCAAAATATAAACATAAAATGAAAGCGGTTATGGCAATTTCACACGAGTACAACAGCGAACTTTCAACAAGTCAATTATTCTAATGTTATGTCTTTATTTACTCTTAACCACCTTCTATGTGATTTATGAGAAATCATACACTCCAGGGAAATTATAGTGCTTCTTGTTATGCCAATCATTTCTCTGCTTCTCCAGGCCATTGTCTGAATTATATCTTCTCCCACATATTAAATCTTTTCTGATTAAACCTGTCTCTTAGACTTAGTAAATACTGAAAAATATCAGATAAAATTGCTATGAAAAATACAACAAAATTTGTGTTTGCTTGGCATCATATTGCAACATGACTAACAATTCAGTCAGCAGCTGTGAGTGCTTTAAAGATGTAAAAAAAAAAAGAAATGTGAGAAAATAATTCTAATTGGAAGAAGATGATGCACATTATTAAGTGCATCATCACAAAATGATACACTAATCATTTGGGCAATGAAATGTTGCCCAATTCAGTAGACATTAAGGAGAAAGTGAGATTTGGTCATTTCATCAGTGAGGCAAAGTCAGGTAAAAATGTTAGTATGAACAAATCTGTGAGGTAAAGATTGGCCTTTTGGGGGGGTTAAAGAAGGGAGGTGGGAATGACGGTGATGTAGAAGACATAATTTTGAGGTTCCTTCAGGCCTAGAAGATCTCAAACATCGTACAGTTTAAGCTGTGTGGGAATAGCAAGGCATATAGCATAAACAGCAAAGCTATGGACTCATAGGATAGTGATGTTTATGTATTATGCTAGCGGCAACAATTGTTGCCATGCTTACATTCATTGTATAAAATTTAGAATTTCATCAAAAGTTGTAGACGGACATAAAAACTTGTTGAGAATTGACAAAATTTGTGTTATGCAAAAAAAAAAAAAAACTGTGTAAACAAAAGTTTGACTTTCAAAAAGCTGAGGAATTTAACCCCACACATTTTAGTTGTGGTTATAAGGAAAAAAATATATATATATCTGACCACGTTAGAAGAGATTAGCAAAGATATTTTTATCTCTCAACTAAATTAACATTGATGCTAAAGTTAAAGCCTAAGTTAGCTGATCTCTATAACCCAGAGGCAATTAATTCAAATAAACAGAATGGTTTATCTGTGGTAATCAGGTGAAATAAATGGATGTGTCATCTCCTAACAATAGATTTTAAAACATTTTCAGAAATACTTTATACGTGAACTTGTTTGACAAGTTGGTAGGCAGTGCAACTTGGTTTCATTACTTACTTCATAAACCAGTTTTTACTTATTTTTGAACTAAATAAGACAAACTAGATGATCAATATAATTAGTCAGAATGAAACTCCTTTCAGATATAGAAATTTTTTAATTCATTACAATTGAACTGCCGTATTTAGCTTTAGCTTTTACGCTACAATATAAAAAAACAAAACAAAAAAAAAAACAGGCATACTCAAAGCTATTGATTAGACATTAACCAAACAAAATATTTGCACATATATCACAGCATTTTTATTGATTTGAGAATAATAGTTTGTTTTCGTAGCGTGTGAGCATTTAGATAATAAGCAGATGAGTTACGAAAACATCAAAAAAGCAAAATTTGAAATCCACAGAGGATCAGTCGGAGAGGGGAGTGAAGAATAAAAAGAAAAAAGGGAGGAAATAAAAGGAGGAGGTCGCAACAGTTGCAGAAAGTGTTTTCTCTTGTTTTTTTTTATTTTTTTAGAGCTATCAGGAGCTTTCTCTCAGGTACCCTGAGAAGCTGCATGCAGCAGCAACAGTAACAGCAGCAGTGTGTCTTTGGCTGACCTATTTAGGTAATTGCACTCTTCATTAAAAAAAAAAAAAACTTCATCTGCAAGAGAAATTACACTTCCCCAATGGTATCTAGGTAACATAATCTCCCTCCGGCGGACTAATTGCATGGCATGATAACCTCATAGGCTCAGCCTGTTTAATTTTTCATCTCTTTTCAAATAATTATGGATCAGTAGAGAGAGGTATTGATTTGATTCATTAACTTCATACACTGAGCCAAGGTTAACGATAACACACATCCCAAATCACTCAGTTAAAATCCGGTCTGTTTGATTTGATTGGCTTCCACTTTATTATTGGCAAAGGTTGTGTTGAAACATCGAACACACTTTGGTGGAAGGGGACTTAAAAAACACAGATGTAGCGTAAATGTGCAACGCTGCATAATTCTTTGCCCATTGTTGCTGCGTGAAATTAAGCTCTCTTGTTAGATATTCCGCTATCTATTTTTCTGATGGTGTTTCACCGCTAGCATTTTTCACTAGCGCTTGATAAGAAGCTGCGTCTTGAAAGCGTAGCATGGAAACTGAAAGCCTTTCAATAAATGAGTCTCACAGCGGCAATGGCAGCTTCAGTTCCACCTTACACTTTGCTCAGACACCTGCTGTGCTCTGCTTGTGAACAAACAGGTCTTTAGAAGACACAGGGCCTCGGGCTGGGTGAACAGGCAGAGGCAGCAGTTCAGGTTTTGACTTCAGGCTGTCGTGCTTAATGTGCAAAAGGAAGGTTTCAGGGTATCTGTGAAAGAAGCTGTAATAAAATTGTTCCAGATTGTCTTATTTTCTTCAACTTTTTTTTGTGTGTGAAATAATACGCTGATGCAATCTATTTGTGGAAGGGAGTATCCCCCACATCTCTTTTTCTAGTCACTTCAAATTTTACGTCACCATGATCTGTTCTTTTTCCAAATCAGAAATGTTTGGTTTGAAATAAAGGACTGATGAAACAAACCTGTTAGACTTTAACAAATAAAAGTGCTTTAATAATTTCCACGCATTTTATTCAGGTATGTTTTTATATTTCTATGTAAAACAAATTAAAGTTTGACAGAATTTTTTTTTATTATTATTTAGAATGAAAATATGGTCATTCAAAATTAAAATTTTGAAGATGTACTTCTTTATAAAAAAAAATATTTACTCTACAAATTTTTAGATTGATATCACTCAAGTGAAAAATATTTCATGAGACTAATTTTGCCAAATATATCCTCAAAAAATACATTTATGAAAATTTATAAATACATTTATGAGAATACATTTCATGGGAATAAATTTATGAAAATGAATTTGTGGAAATAGGTGGAGCTTCATATGAGCAAGTCATCAGGCGTCCCTGAATGGTTGCTGATGTAGATCCAAGGATTCTTCACACAATCATGAAAGAATCAAAGCAACATGCCGCATGTATTATTGATGGGTCTAACATTACGTCATGAACTAGCCAAAGGTCGGCACACAATTATTCTCGCACCAGAACAGAAACGTTTTCAACCAAAAGCCTTCTGACAATTTTTAACTTTTAGTTAGTTGATATCCTGTGTTCATTCATAATGGATGGATGTGCCATCTGCCATTACAGATGTGTCTGCTGGACACATTACACTACAAAAAAAAAAAAAAAATGTTACTGAATCAACATCTTGTTAAATTATAATCGCAATATTTCGGTTGAATTGGTTGGTCAAAAAAAAGGATTTTTAGAATTAACCATTGTGAAAAAATATATTTCCAAACTAATGTGCTCGTTTAAAATGTTCCGAAATGCATTTTTCCTACTTCAGCAAGCAATAAAATAAACCCACTTCTTGTGACAGGAATCATAGGTTGAATCCCTCCCGGATGATTTCAAACAGACACATGGACATTAAAATGACTGAAAAGTCTAAACGATTTCCTCCCATTAAGTTTCTCCTCCGCTCTTCTTTCTTTCATAATCATTTCTCTTATTTCCGTCACCTTATGCTGGAAAAGGGGAGGAAGCTGGTCTTCACATAGCCCCAGATGAATTACATTTCCCTTTAATCATTTCCAGAAAAAGGGAGGAAAAAAATATATTAACAAGAAAGAGTTGCTGAAAGTACTAGATTTCAAACATTTAAGTGGTGGCCATTTCTAGGTGCCCAGTGGGAGCAATTTCGAGTCTGCTCCATTATGTACACAGTAAATGTTTTATATATTTATTTTTGTCTTGTTGATCACGCTGTGGGGTATGCACTAATCTACCCCCTGCCTTTGCGCTTCGTCGCAGTTTTCCATATATGTGACCGATGGCTAAAAGCGTGCCCAGGCACACACCCCGTCTAGTGATCTCACCTGCTCTGTGTCTGGTTGACTACGAGGTCTTTCAACTGTGTTATTCATGAAATAACAAAATGAGTGTGTGCGTGTGCGCTTGTAAAGCTAAGCATGCCTATGTTTGATGTCGCACTAGTTGCTAGGGTGAATTCAAGTAGTTTCACATGGCTGGCAAGTGAAAGATAATTTTGCTGGATGTTTTAGGACATGTTGCTCCCACAAAAAAAAAAAAAAAAAAAGGGGGAAATTATGCAAACTGTCCCACACCTCTAGATGGCATCTGGATAATGTCTGAGCGGTTTCTCACCGAAAGACTAAAAAGAGGCCTTGGGACTAATCCCTTGTTTCCTAATCAAAACAAAGCCCCCAGTTTGGTGGCCTCTCTCTTTCGTTATTTTGATTTTTCTCACATCCTCATTCTCACTCTTCTCTTATGCTTCTTCCTCTCTTGCTTTCTTTGTTCTTTTGAAATCAGGCAAACAATGAAAACTCATCAGGCAGCCCAGACTTTCCATGGGGTGTACAAAAAAAAAATTTCCCCAAAAAACATTTACAATAAAAATAAAAAAAAAAGATCCTCGGACCTCTAGGGTCCAGAGGGGAAATCCGCAAACTACTCCTCCATTCACTGTGCTGCCGTAGAGGTTCATGTTACCTTTCACCATCCATCTGTGGGCAGAGAGAGAGTGCAGACAGACCAGTCTGCTTTTATTTGTGCAGCATTTCCATTCAGGGTGATGAGGCCTGCCAAGGTTTCACAGGTACTGGTAATCTAAACCTTGCTTCTGGGATGTTGGTTGTCTAATTTATGGGGTTTAGACAGCAGGTCAGGGGTGTATGAGCGGTTGGGTTGAATGGCTCTGTTGGATCAGTCTGTCTCTCAATCAGACCCTTCATGAACCAGACTGTTAGAGAACAGTCTGGTTCTCTAACAGAAAGGAGGAGGAATTGGAGGAGAGCTTGTGGCTGAAGGCTCTGGATGAAGTTATTCTTCTCTCATTGCTTTCTTTTCAAACACCTAGTTTTTTCTCGCTCCCTGTGAGATTCCCTCCTTCCCCCATTTGTCCCCTGCATTGAGGTTCTACTAAACATACAGTGCAGAGGCAGTCCCTGAAGGGTTGTTCTCAGGCTGTTGACATTGCAAAAACGTACGTTTTAACAACTGTTTAAGGAGCAAGCTCGGTACACGGGACCGACTGAATGCTTGGAGTGTTAACAGGGCCCTGAGTGAGGCTGTGCACTTCTCATGAAGGAGATTCAGACAGATTCGGAGAACCTGTGGCTTACTGTTTTTTTCTCAGTCCTGTGTTGTCTTATGCTTTGATAAATAATTTAACTGAACAACATAAAAACAGGGAAAAAATAGCAGTCCACCAACATAGATTTGATTGAAGAGATTAAGAAATACTGAAAATCTTAAGTACAGACTCTTCCGCTGATTTCTGTAGCTCAGGGGACAATTAAGGCAACAAAGAAAGCCAGCAGAAATATATATTTTTTTAAGTAACCACCAAACTGCACATCAGGTATTCAGAAGTCTCTAACAGATATTTGAATGAGGCCAATAATGACTGCAAGCACTCTCCAGCCCCAGCCTGAAAGCAAAGATCTTTGTTGCTTTCGGCACAAATTTATTTAAAGGGATTTTTCTGAATATTTAAAGTTCTACAAGGCATTGCATAACCAGCGATCTTCCTGTATGAAACACATACTTTAGCTGTATATAAAAAGAGTAAAAACAGTGAAGTTCTCTATTCAGTTTTTGTAGATTCACTTATTCACAGATCTGTCTGTGAAATGGAGCTCCGAATTATTTGTGTAAAAAACACCTTTTTGTGGATTTTTTCCTCAGAGCATAGCTTAAACTATTTTTTAAACTCAGCTTATAAAGCTGAAATACTTAGATGCAATACTTAACACTATTGGCTAGCTTTTACGATGCAGATAATCCAGAGAAGCCAACTGGTGCGGACTGGGTAAGCCAAGATATATTAGTTGTGTCAAGATGATTCCTGGATATTTGGGGACAATAGAGCACAGTTGTGGTGATTTTCTGGGATCCATTGTACCTGATAACATAATGAGAGAGTGTACAACTCTTCAAAATTAGCATTCACCATGAGCCACTTTAATACTTTTGCTTTTTACACAAAAGTACTCTTCCATCATGCAGTTACTCTAGAAAAAATTGGTCTTCAGACTGAAAAACTGGAAGGTGAGTCGCCTTCGGCGTCCATTTAAATTCACTTCCTGTGGAAATAACCACAGAAAACTTGACAATAATTTAAACGAGATGCAAATGTGTGAAAACAAATCAAATTCACATGGGTCTTAGTGTCTATAAGAGTTTAAACATTCAACTAATTACTTTTAAGTAATAATTTAAGTGTCATAGTTTTATACTTTTTCTTAGCAGACACCACAACAATGCTTGTCCTCAAGCATTGTTCTGCCTTTTTCAGAGTAAAAGACAGAAATCTGTTGTGAAAAATATACAACACATCCACTATGGAAGAAGGGGCACATTTCACAACAGATGATACCAGCAGTCTATTTTTATTTCCATTGTAGGCCTCAAGTTACTCATTGATCTGATTTCTGGTTCTCTTGGTTCAAAACCACGGCAGTTATGTCCCTCTCAAGATCCACATGAATTTGTCTAGGTTTCTCACTGCACCTCTAAAACCAACCTCTAAATCATATCTATGACATCTCTCCATCATTGGTTTGCTGCCAGTTTACCTCACGGCAATATCCCACCTGGGTTATAGCCCAGTCTATCCCTTCACATAGTTCCCAATTGAAACATTGACAGCCTCTGGATAGGTGCAGTTCGAAATATATGTTTTTTTTTTCTTTCACATCGTTCTCAAATGAAATGTTAACAGTCTGTCTACAAAATACCCTGAAGACACATATCAGTTTTGTCTAAAAACAAGGTGTTGAGTGTAAATCATTGAGAAGCCCTTGTGAACCACTGTGTTTAAAACTCTCCAGAGATCTTCTGAAACTACTTTTTGTTTGCCAGTTTTTCTTTCAAAATTAATTAAAATTACTTAAAAATTCACAGCAGAGTAAGAGTAAAGTTAGTATATTGCTTAACTTTTCTTTATAAACAACTAAACAAGGTAAGACCACTTTTTAAATATATATTTTAGCGTTTCCATTTCTGCTCACCCATTTCCTAGTAGATCAGTGCAAATTAAACGTCCCATGCAAATTTTAAAATTGTGAATCCTTTTTGAATTCTGAAATTGTGTTTTCTCCAAAAACACCATAGCACATACCTATCTCTCCTCAGAACTTTCACTCCAAACCCATGCACTAGTGAGCCACTGTATGTGGTGAACATTTATCAAGTTTCTTTTTACTCTGCACAAAGGATTGACTGTTCTGGGTTTACTGCAGGGGACAGGCCTCACAGGCCAGTGATCTGAATATTTATGCATTAGACCTCACCATCTTTCTGTGGGGATATTTCTCCTTTAGATTTGTGAAACATTTCTGTGGTCAAGTTCATGTATTTTGCATTGGGTTAAGCTGAGGTAGCGTTTATGAAAACAGACAAAAAGAGGAACCCAGTTATTCAATTCTTACTGTCAATGTAAAAATACTTCAGTGGCTTTTTTAATAAGTTGACAAAACTAGATCGGATATCCTCAAAATGTAGTGATTATTAAACTTTTTACTACATCAATAAAAATGTGTGCTTTTCAACACACACAGGCAAGTTTAGAGTTGCACACACACCCACGCACACAAAATTTCAATACAGTAAGTGGGAGACCCTTTTTTTTCCTCCAATGGGACACAACAATCCAATCAGGCATGCAATCATGCTAAAACAGAGTAAACATGGCCAATTACAGAGCATTTTGCTGGATGCTGATTAGTGCGTGTTAGCCCCAGGGCTACAGCGAGGTAAACAGAAACAGTGACCGCCGGCATGTTGACGTTCTTCCTTCACTTCACTTGGCCAACCGGATGAGGGATGACAAGTCAGCGTGCGTAATCTGTTAAAGGTAGAATAACAAATACCAAAGTGCCACTTTGGTTCCTCTGTCCCCCAGCAGCCGTTTCCACCCCTGGAGGGCAATTTGGACCAAGATTTATTAGACATAATTAACTGACTGTGCTGCTCCTGTCTTGGCCCTGATATTTAATTTGCTCACTTAAACAAAAGACAGTCAAATAGAATGCATGAGTTCTCTCTGTGTCTTTAGGTCCAGCGCCCTGCTATGCTCTTTACAGTCTTTTTAAGAACTCATCAAGTTTACACATAGTGGCTGAACTAGAATAATATGTGTACCTGGTTGCTGGATGCATCTCTTTGAACAATGGCTTTCTTTTTGCCACTTATCCAGGAAGGCCATATTTGGAGGCTGAACAATTCATAGATGACTTGTCAATACATCTCCCCTATGAGCTGTGGCACTTATCTCCATAGGTTGTTACTAAAAAAAGTTATTTCAACATGTTAAGCTCTCCTTTAAAAAATTATGTTTTGTGTGATGCATTAGACTCATATCAATATTGCATGCCAAGTGTCAAACCACAAATTTTAGTTCTAAAAAGCTCACCATAAGGTGCAAAATAAACAGGTCTACATTCTTGAAGACAACATTATGTAACTGGCACTTAGCAAGCCTTTATTCTGTTCTTGTCCTCATTCTGTCATCATGCACAGTTCTGGAAGCAGCTTGTTCTCCGTAACCAGTGAGGACAAAAGAGCCTTAAGCTGTACTTTAACAATTAGTTTACATCAGACTCGTGTGTAGCTCACCAAAACTCAAGAAGAATTAAAAAGAAAGGCACTAGTCTTTAAAAGCTGTCTAACTAAAACCTGACTGCAGCAAAGAGCATTAATTTCATTCAGGGCGTGGTATCAGTGGCTTAGCAGTGAGGGACAGTGTGGTGTGTTGTGGTTCTGAAGCCAGCGCACTATGAGGAAGTGTGTTCTCTGTAATACTGGATGTTGTGGTGGTGTGAGTGGAAAGAGTGTGAACGTCTGTTTGTTTGTCTGGCTGTCTGTCTGGTTTTCAATCTGAACTGATGAGTGTGTAAAGGCTCTGACTGGAATCCCCCTTCCCTCTCTCAGCCCTGGCTGTCTGTCCAGCAGTTCTGCAAAGAGACAGGAGTGTTGAAACACTTCCGGAGAGAGAACACATAAGAGACTCATCTTGAGTCTCATCTTGAGTCTCTTATGTGTTCATTGACTTTGTTATTTGAATGACGTCCAAAAAAGGACGTCATTCAAATAACGACGTCTGTGAATTTGTGCTGACAGGACAACACAAATACAAAATCCTAAAATTTTTGTCAGCTTTTTCTTAACAGATTTTTAACATGACAAATTACAACAAGGGAAACAAGTCATTTGCAGTTGTGAGGATTAATTCTCTTCCTCTATTGTTCTACAGAAATGTGTCTTTTTCACATCTTCTATTGTTACGTCTCCATTTTATTTTTGCAACTGAAGTTCATACTGTGTGAGAAAATTGAACGTACATTGATAAATAATTATAATTGTTTTAATACCATAAATTTTTCTGCAATTAAATGCTGCAAAAACATTTCGTTTTTTTATTTTGTCTTATTCTGCACAGACTTCCTTAAAATAATATAGCTGAATTTGCTCCACTGAAATTTGTTACCGATGTAAGTGTGCACAAAGTGAAGGCACATTGGGCTTTATTTACAAGTGGGCTTGTGTGCATGTGCATGTCCGTGTGCGTGTGCGCACGTGTATGTGTGTGTGTATGTAGATTACAGCACGGCTGCTCTCAGACATGCCATGCCCGTGTGTAATGACGAGACTGAAACAAGCGATGCCCTGAAGCTACTCGTTCCATCTGATGAGCCGGAGTCAAGCTCTGATAGATTTCATCTACCTTGCCTTAACCTTAATTTGCCAAGATGCGGCACATCAAACAGCCTCAGGACCAATGGAATCTGTCAGCCAACTTCAAAATGTTTTTTTCCCCCCCCTCTTCCTTCACTGCTGTAACAAAGGGGTTCAAATGTGCATCCACTCAAGCAGCAAAATATCCTTCTATCACCTCTCGTTTGTGTGTCTGCTTCGTGAAGCTTTCCATGGAGAGTCAATATTAATCATTGAATATAAGAAGAATCATGGCATTTTTCTGTGGTCACTGACCTGTTGATAAGTAGAAACATTTAAACAGCGTAATCATATGAAGGGTCTCTGAAAATGTTTTTTGTCACTCATTTCATAAAGTGAAACTCATAGTGTTTCAGAACATGCAGAGTGAAATATTTCAAGCTTTTATTTTTTGCAATTTTGATAATGATTGCTCAGAGATAATGAAATCCTAAAGTTCAGTGTCTGTAGAACAATGTGAAAACATTTAATATTGGAAACTCATGGTGTCACACTCCAACCTACTAATTTACTAAAAACACCTCCATTGGTTTTCTGTGCTCCATGGACCAAAGTCCTCTTCTCAGGTGAAAGTAGAGTTAGCATTTTATTTTAATATCAAGGTCCCAGAGTGGAGAGGTACTGCTTGTGTTGTGTTGGTCCATTTTGTTCTCTGAAATTCACAGTCAAAGAAGTTATCTACCAGTAAATGTTAGAGGTTTTCATGCATCCTTCTGTTGACAAACCTTATTGAGATAATTACTTCTGATGTAGTTTTACATTAGATGTAGTTTTATTGTGTGTGTGTTTTGTCCTCCAAAAACACGTACACACACGTGTAATTTACATTTACTGGCAGCGCTTTTTGCCTCTTACTGATAATTCATCCTTGTCTCAAAGTCTAACTTAAAATCCACACAAAACGACAGTTTTATATGTCTTAAGATGAATTATGGCTACCGTTATTTGACTTGAAGCAGTTTACATGTGTGTCTTTGACCTTGTGTGCTAGCATGAGCATATAGCCATGTGCGGCATGTGCGAGCATGCATGTTTGTGCGTCTTGCATACAGCTGCTTGCTTCTTCCCACAGACTGCCTCTGTGGTTACCTTCTTGGCCCTCCGTGCCGGAAGTCCCACACCAGTCACATGTGACATTGGTGCCTGACACTCGTGTTTACAGCGAGCACAGATGAGCACAGCCCCCTCCAGAAATGTTTGTCCTTAGTAAAAAAAAATAAAAAAATGGGAGGAAGATTGTGGGGGGGTTTGAGGTGCTTGTCCTTCTGAGTCTGTTGGGAAATTGTCTGCGACTCTGAGTGAATCCATTCCTCCCCGCAAACGCAAGCCTCTCCACAACAGATGCTTGCGCCGCGTTGACTGTGGTCTGTTGCGTCTTGAGTATAAGAATAGTTTTCTTGTTGGGGTTTTTATGTCCACATGTTCTACTTTGCTGTGGAGTTTAGGGCCGGTTGCTTTTACAGGCAGCAAGAAAATACCCTTAATCCTTTTAGTTAAAAAAATGGCAAAAATTCAAAAACATGAAATGAAAGTTCATATTCACCTATATTTATTTACGTAAAAAAAAAAAGATTAAAAACTTTGAACAAAAAAGAAATGTCTCTTAATAAAAATATATTATTGTATATATGAGTCACTTCCATTAATATTGTCTTCTAGATGTTTGGATAAGTAGTGACAAAAAAAAAAAAAAACACAAAAGAAGACCAAGGAAAGAGAAATATTGCCCAGAACATTACCACCAGCCGGGTCATTAATGAGCATTGCTCATGCTGTCATGGCAACTATTATCACAGCGATGTCGCTAATGGCATCTGAGACAGGGCAAGAGAAATATGTGAAAATTATTGTCAGATTCAATTAGAATCCTTTCGTCTGAACTCAGCTGGTCCCCCTTCAGGCTCCTCATTGATTAGCTATCAAACTGGAAGAAGAATGGGAATAGTGGACCTGAGACGCCCTGATGTGAGACTCATCACAGGATCCTGACGCTCACTGATAGGAGAAGGCTGACCCTACCCAGCAACCTTAATCAGCATCATTGCAGACATATTAGTATTATTACTGTAGAGCAAACTATCATCTGCACTCAGAGAATGATTGTTGTGACAGTGTCTGAGGTGGCTGGTGTTGCAGTGGAGATTGTTTCAGGGCCACAAAAAAAACCCTTAAACCTGTCGATTAAATTGTCAAAAAAATTCAACCTGATTTTATTCTTAATTTCATCAAATCTTTAATAAAATTTAAAATTGTGAGGTAAAAAGTAAATGCAGTTTTGCGTGGCATCCATTTAGTGCAAGTAAATGTCTTCACAGGCCATCCATTAAGGGTCAGAGGCAACCCGTGTCCCTGAGATATTTGTTAGCAAACAGAAGTTAACTAGAAGACAAAGGAACATTTGAGGCAGGATAGCAATAAAGCTGTGGAGAGGCTGGAAGCAGTTTATAGTCGTTATAAAACAGCAGCTATAAAACAATATCCCAAGCTTTGATTGAAAGTCCTCTGTCAATAAATGGCATAAACTTTTGCAAGTCCAGGAAAGCAAGTCTGAGTTGAAAAAATGTGGATCCAGCTAAATGTAGCATAAAGCTGGAAGAAAACCTGAAGACTGCAAAATACTTGAAATGGGGAGATGGTTTATGGTCCAGCAGGCCAACAGCCCTAATCATAAATTCACTTAACAGAATGTTAGATCAAAGAATATTTATGGCTAGAATGGTCTAGTCAAAGTTTCTGTTCGCAGGCACAACCCAAATCTCATTTGTCTGAACTGTCAAAGCAAAATGATCAGGACCAACAGCAAAGTACAGCGACATATTTTAAGCACAAGTCGGCATGTATAAAAATGTACTTTGCGTCAAAGTTTACGTAAATATACGCACACTTTTTCGCTGCCGTGAAAATGTACGGCAAACTGCAAAGCGTCAAAACTCACCTAAATACTCTGAAAACTGACTACATCCGGTGTTATTTAGACCAAGAAACATCAAACCCGATGTTTTTCATAATTTTAAGATTTTATTGTTTAAACGATGAAACTGAGCCGCATTTTTCCTCAGACAATAAGTGACACACACACAAAATAAAGAAAACAAAAAAGAAAAGAATGTGAAAACCTCTCTCGAATGTTAATAGTACTTTTTCTCAGTTTTTGTCTCATAAAGATGTAAGGCATTGGTCCGAGCACCAAAGCGCATAAAATGCATCTATGGGATCATTTCATTCTCACTAAAAGAAGCAAACAGGACTGGATCAGCAACTGAAACCTTCTGATTAAAAATAATCAACAGGTTTGTTTATTTTTAAGGTGATCAAGGTGTGTATGCGATCACACATATATAAGTAGCTGCGTAAAGGTAATTTTGGCTCTGATGGAGAACATCGCCAATGGATGGATTCAGAGAGAGCGATTGTTCAGAGACCATATTGATCAGCTGGGAAATGTTGATGATAATTTATGAGCGTTTAAATTGCTCATCCTGGAGCACTGAACAAAGGAGCCGTGCGGTACCGGTCCAGCTGCAGTCATCCTTCAGTCGAGTCGCCCGCTTTGTGAAGGCGTCTTATGGACATAAAGTATTCTACTATTAACAATAAACGTCCACATTCCCACTCAAAGGATTCTCTGACTTTAAATCCCGGCTGAACGCTACAGTTCAAACAGACATTTGCAGGATATCTTTTTTTTAAGTTGGATTTTTTTTTTTCTTTGAAATGTATTTTTATTTTTGTGAGGTGACATTGAATGTCCTCAACGTACCTTTTAAATAAAATATATAAGTATTATTATTATTATAAATACTTATACTGGTTCGAACAATGACATTGCCATGATTATTGCTTCAGGTGGTGACAGACTTCCGGGTATTTATACTAATTTACATATGTATTTATGCAAGGCGACCTGCAGCTGCGCTGTATTTCCTGCAAATTAGGATTTATATTTATGTGTGCGCACGGGTTTATGCATCCAATTTGTTTATACATTTTTCGGTACTACAAGTTTTAGTTTGAAAACTGCGCACTCTTTTATCCGTGATCTGAAATATCCCAAAGGACTTGCAGTGAAAGGTTGTGAGTATTGACATTGGTAGAGGTAAATAAAATTTCTGCCACATTTTAAAACATCTTCTGTGTAAAACAAATTATGAATACAATGTAAAATGTTTGTTTCACTTCGCTGCTTTTTGCGCAGCGTATATCTTTTCAAAGGTTTAACGTGTGTGACGCGTGGAGTGAATACTTTTGCGAAGCACCCAGTGAAACATGGAAACTAGAATATTGAGTAATACACCAGCTTAATGAGAACCATCTTGTCCCGCTGGGCAGGTGCTTTGCTAAAACAAGTGAAAAACAGTATGGATATTTAAAAGTGGGTTGCTGGAAAGGGCCGATTTGATGACTCCCATTTGGTCAACATGTTTGTGTGCTTTGGAATGCATGAGGTTGTTGTGGATGGCCACATAAGAGAGGCCGGCACTGCATGGTCAAATTCCTGTGGTCGGACAACAGCAGAGCTACAAGACCCTCTTTCTGGAAAATAATGTATTAGTTGAATAGAAAAAAAAACAACATTTATGTTTGCTGACATGCTGTTGACAAAAAGCTCAATGCGATATATTTTGTTGTATTCCAAATTTAACCCCAATGCCATAAAACGTGTTTGTCTCTCTCCACATTGCTTCTGCTTTTGTTACTCTTTACTGTTTCAGATAATCAAAAAAAGTTAATTGTGTTTTATTTTGTTTTGGGTTTTTTTTGTCAGGACCGGGTTGTTGTGGATCTATGTTTTTGCTCAAATAGTAAAATCAGTCAGAGTCTGAGAGACTTTAATTTATTGAGGTTATCTTTGTCTGATATTATAATTTGATTGATAATTTGACACAGGTGTTACAAAAATAAACAAAATCTGTAATGGATCATCTACTTTTTTCTGTAACTATATATATGTGTGTTTCACATGAGGTCAATTTTTTAAATGGACATATTAATATAACAGAAGAATGTCATTTTTTTCCTCCTGGATAAACAATATGGTTTGGATCGTGTGTATATTTTTATTAATAATGCACTACGTCTGCAACCTGACATTAAACCACAAGACATGACAACCAGGCCAAAACTAACTTCTAAGGCATTTTGGAATCGTATCATTGCCCTAATACCTCTGAAGATCAAGTGACCGCAATAATTAAAGGTTGACATATATACGTCTTCAGGAAATAGAAAGTCTGGTGGACAATGTGGGCTGTGTTCCTACTTTTGGAAGTTGTTTAACCTTTTTATTAAAGACTTCAACTTTATGAAATGAAAAGGTTATTAAAGAAACATTGCACGGTGGAGAAATGCATTCCAGTCAAACGCTAACCCTTCAAACCAACAAGTCATCCCTTTCCATGTGATCACAATGGAAACATCATATCTGTTTTTACTACAGTACATTTCTGATAGTGTATTTTTTATATAGAGGATTAAGCCCGAGGGCAACAATCTGCAATGTTCCCTTAGGGAAGTTTGAATTCCTCTGGGACTTATGTTCCTCTTTATTCACTCAGCCATCCTAACAGCCTCTGTGGGATTTTCCAGCTTGTCTAAAATAGTGGACAATAGTCTACTTTCTGTAGCACACAAACATACTGTTACATATATATATTGTCTGTCAATAGAAACAGCAACCTTATCTATCCTCTCCTGCCATCTTCTCAAACGTCACTCAGTATATCTTTAGTTAATTTGACCGTGAGGCAGCCCTGAACAATGCTTTTTCTGTGATCATTTTAAATCTCTCACAGGTGCTACAGACATTTAAGTAGCAGACGTTTGGATTTGGGTTGTGTTTGTTCATACCTTAAAGTGATGCATTGCTTATAATAGCTTAACTTTTAAGTTATGCATGGGAAATAACAGTTATTAGTTCATAGTTCTGAGCGCACGGCAAAATAACTAGCCCACGGATAGATTTTCACTAGATACTGGAACTTAAAAATGATGTTTTAGGCCAACTCCCAAAACTACATGAGGTGAAACAAACCTGCGTGCTTTCAGACAAATGGGAAATTCTCTTGATTTTTGTGGGAACTTCTAAAGGTTTCCACCTTCCTCTTTAAAATCCTATCCACTGAGTTCACGTGGTGATTTCAGAGCAGATGGATAAGGTGGCTGCAATGTAATAACTGCAATAAAATACCTCAGCGTCATTAGAGTCATTACTAAATACCTCCATTCTTCCCATTTTGCTTGGGCAACAAAACTGAATCAGCCCAGTATCATAGTTGAAAATTGTCTGTTTTACATTTAGGCAAAGCAAAGAATTTCAAATGGAGAAATTAAAAAATATTAGCAGCTGTCATTCATGATGAGTGACATCTTTTCACTAAGGCTAATATGCCGACAAATAAGGCAAATGTATCCAAATCCATGCAAGCATTTATCCAAATGTGAAATTGAAGCCCATGACACAGCCTTTGGAAACTTATATACATACAAGTATTTTCTCACAACCTATTAATAAACACTCTTTGAGTGACAGAGTGTGTCTCCAAAAGACAACACGGGTCAGCAATGTGAGAAAGAGACCCTCCCTGAGGGTAAAGCTGACAGGACCAGCTCTGAGCCTTTTGCAGAGCCCACTTTGCTTCTTCACAGAAAAGCTTGCCGCTTCTTTGGTTTGAATTGTTCCAACAGGCTCAACCTGCTCAGAACCGTACTAACTACCTCTGGTATTGCTCAAACATCATTCTCCAGCCCTCTGGTACCTCATTTACTCCAGCAATATCTGCTTCCTCATCAGTAACACAGTCCGCTTGTCTGCATTGCTTCACATGCTGTAACAACAGCACACCAACTGTGGGTCACATGGGTTAAAACAAGGATTCTTTTCAGACGAGTGTAAGTACTAGAGTTCTACCTTGAGCAGGTACTCCATGAAGTGAATTGGCATGTAAGTGTAAATGTGCTTATTGTGCATGGTAGAACTTTTCCGTAATGTTCCAGAACAGTATTATCATGATGGGTCGCTCTCCCTTAGAGTAATGCCTCAACATCCAGCAGCAATCAAAGCAATCAAACGCAGCTCTGCAATGTAGAACGCAGAGCTGCGTTCTACAGAGCTGGGGAATTTATTTTGTGCACAACTTCCAGGTATGTAGCAAAAGTTGCAGTAAACCCAGTGTTCCCATTCCTTATCATGTGTAGCAAACTGCATTTTTGTGTGTGTTTTGATAACTATACAATTATGAACATCTTTCAGTGAAACTCAAACATGAGAAGTTGCTCTGCCCATTGCTTTACCTTTGAGTTAAATTGGGTGTGTACTGAAAAAAAGGACCAACAACTGAACCTGGACTTTTCCTGTGATTAGCGGATTTTTATAGGAAATCTCAAAACAGTCAAAAGAGAAAAATCTGTAACCTCCGTAGAAACATCTGCTTCTGAAAAGGATTAACACTTGAATGAGGAGATTCTAACCCAATATTTTTACACAAATTGACTGACAAAGAATTTTTTTGTGCATTAGATCACAGTTGCTGTCATCACAAGTTTTACATTCCAACAGCTTGACAAACGGTTTGACCACGAGGACAGATGCAACAATCAACCAGTCTGGCTATAGGCTGAACTGGATGCTGGAATTTAAAGCTTGCCACTAGGAATTCTTTTGGCTGCATCTCCACATATCTGAGCACATGTTTTCAAACTCTGTGTGGCTTCTTTGAAGTTTTCTGTCTGACTGTTTGCTAGATATTTAGAGCTGGGCAAATAGCTGCACTTTTAGTAGACAAGAGCCTGTTCCTCTGGTTAATTATCTTTCTACCCAACACCAACCATGAGGTCAAAAGATCCTTTTTCGATCTCATAGAGTTAATGACAGAAGGTGAGAAAAGTGATGGGAAGTGTGTCGCTGGATAATGGGGCCATGTGACTGTTTGCACAAATACCCTTTGCCGTGTATGGTTATGAACCCTTCTTCCATCAGCATGAAACTAACAATAGATCACACCTGTTGGTCCTTACTGCAGAGACACTAGACACCACGTAGACTCTCATAATCTTTGGGTGCTGGCTGATGTCATTTAATATTTTGCAGAGTGACACATGCAGACACATCGACAAGCACACGCTTACAGACACACCCCACATTACACCATAGAGCACAAAAGTATGCAAACACTTTTGTTTTGTCTACAGACTATTTTCCATTCCCCTAAAAGGCATCATAGGATGATGTCCCCTGCCTCTGTCTCTAGAAGTAGTGTTAGGTTTTTGACAAGCAGTTTTGGAAACATTTCTACAAATAATTTTCACACAGTTTTTAACTGGAGTACTAATTTTAAGTTTTTGCAGATCAAATGTGATAATGATTAACTTGGTGACGTACATTTCAGTCGAGGATTCTTTTTGGACTGCACATCGACAAACCACCTTGGTAGACCCACATCTTGGTGGTTATTCAGCACCAGATCCCTCCGTCACCAGCCATGGTCGGGTTCCAAATTGTTGGAAGGACAGGGAAAGCCCGCTGCTGGATCAGATTAGCTTCAAACTGCTCTCTGAGGGATATCCTTTTTAAACATGGGAAAACAAAGCAGGAGTTTGTAGTAATACTCATTGAAACCAAATTTACAAATGGAAATCTTTGGAAATTGAATGATTAACTAGTTTTGTGATAAACTTCAAATGATGGAGGCTTTTTTGGGGGGTAAATCTGTTGTATGCTCACTCTTAAGTATAAATTAACTCTGTAGACAGTAATTCTCAGGACTTGCAACAGAATCCTTATGGGATTTAGATCATGAGTCTAACCAGTCTTCTATTATTGCTGCAAAAGTATATTTTGGTTTAATTTGAAGTATTTTTACTTTATATTTTTTACTAGTCTTGACGATTAATTTACTTTGTATATCTTGCCATCAACTCTCACCAATTTTCCTGTTCCTTCTGAAGAAAGGCATCCACACAGCATGGTGCTGCCATCACCAAGTTTCTCTTTATTATTTAATGTTTTTTTTTTTTACTATATCTCACAGTTCAGAGTTGTGGTATGCAGGACAAATAGTTAATCAATTCAAATATTCCTCCACCAAGAATATTTGTGGTTCTTGGCTACTAATCTCATTCATGTTATATTTAGTTGAGGTGTGTTGGGCTAACATATAAAATCCAAACAAAATATACATAATTTAATGTTTGGAACATAACAGGACATGAATAAGTTCAAGTAGTATGAATTACTTTTGCGAACTACTCTACATATGTAAGCTTAATCATAATCTTTTTAATGTTGAAAATAGTAAGATGGCAGATGTGTGGCTCTGTAAAATAAACTGAAGCTTTCAACTTTCCTTAGAGAATTTTGGATAACATTCTTCAAAACATTTTGTATCTCAGATTTTGGCAACAACAAAAGCGTCACACATTCCCAGTCTGTTTACGACGTGTGCAAAAATCAGAGAAATGTGAACATGCTGCTTAATGAACATTTGTCAGCTTAGTGCTCACAATTAATTTACAGTCCATCCACTTAGAAAAACCCAAACCCCGTCTTCTTTTGTCCTCCACAGAAATCAATTTAGGAACCAGAGAATGGCCTCTCTGGCCCACTCATTATCCCAGCATACGTTGTTGCATTTGTAATTCTCATGTAATCAAAATTGTCATTGATGTGTGCTCTCGTCCCTCTGGCGAGGCAATTCATGTAACATAGAGGTAATCACAATAACTGTGTAGTGACAGAATATGTTGATTATGTGATTAAGTGTGCATGTAATTGGCATTATTGTTATTTTTAGCTAGAAGTTAATTGCTAATGGAGATCCTAGTAATTGGATCACCGAATGGCAACACTGCAAATCTATTAGCTCCTAATAATTGCTGCAAAGTGAGAACAGAAAGAGTGGGTGGAAGGTGTTTATAGGGGGATAAGTGGCTGTCTGTGCACTGTAGCAGGGATACAGATAGCATATTTAAAATCCGCGACATTCAAAAGCTAAAATGTTAAATTTGTTGGGTGAATTTAATGATTGGGATGAAGCCTCTGTTTATTTTGCATTGGTGGTAGTCTGTGTTTTTAGTCCTCATGAATGTTGACTCAGACCTAATTAAAAAGTCTTGTTGAGAAGGTGGCGTTTGATCAAATGATCATAATAACTGAAAAAGTACAAGCACATTTAAATAATGTTGAATTTGATTAAAAAACGTTTTTCTTTTTAAAATTGAAGTTTACCTTAAAACTATATTGCAGTAATATAAATGTTTATTTGCTAATTTTTATGATTATGGCTTTCAGCTAATGAAGACCAAATTTGACATTAGACAAATAAAAAAGAAATGTACAAATGACAATTATCTGCAACCTGGAATAAGCGGAACAAGAACTGGGCTGTTGTTCAGCTATCCAACAGCTTTCCTCTATGTAAAACTAAATGTTGCACTTTGTGTCAGCTGCTGGTGAAGGTCCACAGTGTTTTGTCAAGCCCAAAGCTAGCATAATAATATACCAAGAACTTTCAGAGCATTTTGTGTTTTTATCTGCTAACAAGATGTTGTTTTCTGTCCATATTGCCAAAAGTGCAAAAAAAACCCCAAAATGTTTTAGACCATGGTAACACTGTGCCGGATTGTCAGACAAACTCACCTGACCTATTATTGAAAGACAACAGCCCCAACAGCACAGTACAGCACCAACCACTACAATTAAATTAACCTTTACAGACATTAGAAAAAAAGACATGATTATTTTTTATTTTATAAGAACAATTAATTCAGTAAGAATTAAGTTATTCATACTTTTTAAAGTTTGAATGACAGACGTTTGTTTGGTATTTTAATTTACTGAGAAAGTGATATATAAAGACAAACAAGGGAAATTAACTTAAGCTAGAAAGTTGTGAACTTTAAAGATAGGAAAGTAAAAAAAAAAGAAGCAGGAAGGATGAGTTTGAAAAAAGAAATGTACACAAAAGGAAAAAAAGAGAGGCCTACAAATGAAGAAAAAATAAAAATGACTAAGACAAGCAGAGAAAGAAAAACAGCGAGGAAGAACGACAGGAGCCTGTGCTGTATCATTTGACAACGGGCCTCTCCAGCGCTATCAGATGGAGGCGTCAGAACGATCAGTCTCACACACACATATACACACAAAATCACTCTCTTTCTCAGGCTCTTTCCCCTTGTCTCTCTCCGCACTAGAGCAGGCACCAGCCGCTTGCTGATAGAACAGGCCCATTAGGATCCTGCTATCGCCCTCAGCAGCAGAGAGATTGAAAGGCCCAGATAGTTACTCTGCAATCCGCACGGTCCCAGGAAAATCTCTCCATATCAGTCACTGGATCCCTGACTTGAAACAGAGGGGAAGAAAGTAAAGGAGGTGACAGAAAGGGAGGGGAGAGTAAAAGGCAGATTACACACCTAGTCAGATGTAAAGAGGGATAATTCAGAGAGGAGAGAAGGGTAGAGTTGGCAGGGAGTGGCAGAAATTGTTAAAAAGAAGAAAATAAATTCCCACAGAAGAGACAGTGCAAAAATGTCTTTGTGTCAACACTTTGTTTACTGGAAGAAGATCTCCAGAGCAGCACACAAGGTGTTTTAAAGTGAAAGCTTTTATTGTCTGACAGAGGTGAATCCTATCTTACAACATAAAGTTTTAGGATGTCATGCATCTCCACATGGCACATAACAATTCAATAGCAGATAATAGTGTGCTTTCCTGTACAGGGCTCTGTTGCTCAGGTCATTATCTCCTTCTCCGAGCCAGTGGGGGTTAGCACAGTCACTTGGGCAGCGGGTCAGAGGTTCTGAAAGCAGCGTTAGGTCAGGGTGGTGAACAGAAAAAGGTAACAGGATTAAAGGTATGTCCTTTAATGGTCAGATGCTTAACTGGGACAACAAAGGTCAACTCAGTGGTGCTAGGCTTGCATGCAACCTCCTATCAGTGGGGACCCAAGAGCAGTCAGATTTCTGGCCCTCTGTTGGATGACTTCCAGTGAGCAAACTAGGAAGCATTTTGTCTGCAGCGCAGACATTTCCACTCACTTTCCAATGTTTTAAATGATGTCATAAGTAAATACAGACTTCAATATATTTTATAAGAAATTTATTTGACAAGTCAACATAAACTGGCACATAGATGTGAGCTGAGAAAAGTATGCAGTTTTTAAATCTTATCCAAAATGAAACATAAATGTTTTATAGAAAGACAAATAATCATGAAAAGTGGACAATGAACGTAGAAAATAATAATTGTCCATCCATCCATCCATCCATCCATCCATCCATCCATCCATCCATCCATCCATCCATCCATCCATCCATCCATCCATCCATCCATCCATCCATCCATCCATCCATCCATCCATCCATCCATCCATCCATCCACTGTCTTTACACCTTTATGCCATTGGGGTGGGAAGGGGTGATGGTGTCTATCTCTAGCTGTCAATAGGCAAGAGGTGGGGTTCACCCTGGACAGGTTGCCAGTCCATCGCAGGATAACTGGATGTAAGTAATTGATTAGAACTACATTTTATGTAGTTCTAAGTACATAAAATGTTTTAATCAAAACTTAAAAGAAGGGAATCTTGTCTTTGATTCCATTCAAGCTGTCTTCTCTGCTCTGACTCTGTGTCTCTGTTTGCAGCCCACCAGTCTCTGATTCTCTTCTTTGTAATTCAGTGTTGAGAGCTCAGCTGAAAGAAGCTGCCACAGTTTACCAGATCTAATAAAAAGAGGTTCTTCTATTTGTCAAACCCTGTCATGCTGCTAGTTGACACAGGTTACTCAAGGTCTGCTGGGTACTTCTTCAAAAACAGGCAATAATTTATTAATTTCAAAAGAAGTTAAAATGTAACAAAAAAGATAATCACATTAAGGAATAGTTTGACATGTATCCTTTTACTTTTTATTAAAACGTTCTTTGTCTAAAACAACTTTTTGGTCAAAAATGTTTTAAATGTTCATGTAAGATATTTATATTAGCTAAATCTGATGTAATGGGGAAGACCTTTTGCATAGGAAACTAACTAAATGTGAAAAAAAGACAGATTTCTGGGGGCTACAGCTACAATTTGTACCCAACCCTATTTATCTATTTACCCCTAAAATCTAGCGCACAACCTTCGGAGGCCAGTAGTGCATCTGTGTGTAACTGATAAAACAGCTGTTCTGTTAACGGTGGAGAAGATCAGAAAATCATAGTCATGCACTACATTGGGGTTTTTCTGTCACAAAAATATTGTAACAAACTACACTGAAGTTTGTGTATTTCTACATGGCAAAATTGTCAAAAGCTCTCGAGGTGCGAATGCTTTTGCAAGGGACTGTAGATTCATTCACAGGGGCTGTTGTGCTTGCTGGATCTGTTTGTCATTTTCAGGTCTAAATGCAGTTTTTAACAGAGCAGGACCATGGCTAATCCGAGGGACGTTTGTGTTGTTAAAAAACTGGACCTGGAACAAATGGCTGATTGACTCATATGAGCTGGAAACCAACAAGCTCTGTGGGAGCTCCCTAGCTGGCATCTGAATTGGCGAGTGAGTCACATAGATTGAAATAGGCAGTCAGACTTTTCTTGCACTGAGTGACTCAGGACATAAAAACAAAGTTTTAAATTGCCGAGTGCATATAGGTTCTTGTGAAGCTGCCGTCTGTGTGATAGTATAGGAGGCAATGGCTGTGTCTAGGACTTTGGCTGCTCTAATAACACCTTGCCATTGGGAGACTAATGAAGCATGTCTGCTTTCTTCATCTTGACAGAGAATGAGAGGGCGGACACATTCTCGCACAAACACACACAGAGTGATGCAGATTAAGAGCGGTCTGGATGTCACTACAGTAATTGTAACTTAAAGCGTCTTTTCACATTGACAATAAAAAGCAAGATCGAGGGGGAGGGAAGGGAGAAAGAGAGCGCAAATGACAGCGGCATCTCTGTGGTTTTTCCTGCTCCGACTTTAAGGGTCGGTGAGTTTGTGGTGCTTATACCTCAGGATGCCTTTCCTCCTGCCCAGGGGGGCTGTTTGAAGAGCAAGAGCTGATGAGGCTTCACTGAGAAGCCACGCGGTGGTTTAACGGTGCAACTAATACGGCCATTTCCTGAAGTCGGCCGAGCCAAAGTAGCAATTCCATGGAACGGTAGATTTCTATTAATTAAATCATAATTGGGTTTTATATATTTATTTGCTGGAGACATTGGCAGGGAGAAGAGTAAGATTAGGCAGAGATTTGCATGTAAAATGTACGAGCTTCATTAGACTACCTTGGCAAAGACGGAATAATTTGCCTGCCTGCGGGGCACACAGATGGCTCTGTATGTTTGCTAATTTGCTCTCCTTTCAAGGTCATTAGTTCTGTTTGGAGAACTATCGAAAAGTTTATTTGAGGTGGGTAAGTTCTTAAAATGCTCATAATGTGACAGCTCCTTTTTTATGTCTGCCTGGAGTTAAGACTTCAGCATCATTAAAGGAACAGTTCAGGATGTTTGAAGTACCAATCCGTAAAAAAGTTTTAAGCTCTAAGAAAGCCCAAATTTCCCACTGCACTGCCACCCAAGCCCTCTTCCTCTATTTATCCCAAGGCCAAAGGTATCATTGTGATCATTGATTCAAGACAGACTCTTAGTTCTTCTAGTTCTTTTAGCAGCTTTAACTTAACAAAAGTAGTTTCTCCAGTTCAATGTAAATCAACTCTATCCAGAGATGTATTTCAGCTGCAGAACCTCTGATTCACGTTGAGAATGCTGTCCAAAAGTAAATACATGAAAAAAAGTGCAGCACATAAGATCTTCAAAGCATATCACAAAATATGATCAGAAATATTGTTGTATAGCATTTTTGCTTTCTCACATTATCTATTTACAGCAGCAGTTCAAATATCTTCCTATGAAAATCATCACTAGTCTAGTAAGAGCACCTTTTGACAAACGCAGAAAATGTCCAGCGACAGTATGGTCAAAATGACGACTGTAGTTTTATAGTTTAAGATCAAAGGTGTTAAGACACAATTAGTAATGCATATCTACCTGAACACCTTAAAGGCCCTTTTTGATATGAAACTATAGAGGTTTGCTCTAGAGACTGAAGTTAAAGGCTGATCAGACACCAAAGTTAACCTCTGTATTATAAGACAACTCCAAAGTCAAAAATTCCCTGGAGGTTTATGTAAACATTGTCGCATAAATTTTGAATGATCACGTCAGCATTATGTTGTTACTCACATTAATGCCGAGCCGTTTTTCATCTGAATTGTATGTACAAGCCAGCATGGCACCAATGGCCTGTGTGAAGTTTGCAAGGAAAACAGAAATGCCTTTCTGCCTAGAGCAACAGTTAGAAAATTTCAAGGGACTCCTTTAATTTTTTTGAAGAGAGGGTTTTTTGAAATCATTGAACAGAAATTTCTTATACTCTAACAATAAATCCTGGAGGTGGAAAGCTGACAGTTGGTCCGATATATCCCTTGTTTTAGCTGATACTAGCAATGTGAAACAAATAAACTGGAACTCAAACTCCACTCAGGCACAAGAAGTATTTTTCTCAGGTGGACCAAACTTTAACATTTTGCAACAGGCTTGCAATAGATTTATTGATGGGACGTTGTTGAGTTGTAAGACATAATGAACTTTCACAATCTCTGAAGATAATTACTTTTTATGTCAAAACAAAGCTGTTGTGTATATTAAAATGTAAACTAATAAATAGTATAAACTATTTTTGTCTTATATAATAAACATAGATGTAAGTTGTCCAGGTCTGAACCAGTATGCTATTCCATCTACATTTTGCTCCTACAGACACAAATGAGTATGAGTCAGACATCAGATACCTGGATGTTTATCTAAACAACCCCTTTTCATGTCTTAGACTTATTACTGCACAGTGACAGAAGCTGAACCAATTTTTTTTTTACCATGCTTTTCTTCCCTCTTTATACAGGTCCTGTTTAGTTTTCTCATGCAGGAAATGAGTTTTGACATAATGGATTTTTTTTTCTTTGCTTTGGCATTACAAAAACACCGACAGCACTGGCACAGTGCACAGCAGAGGTTGCTAAGGCTTTCCTGGTGTTGTTTATCCAGAGACAAAACAGCCTTACTTTAATTTACAAATGGTTGGAGGCAATTTACACACAGTATTCAATTTTTATGTTTAATTTATGACAAACTAAAATGTTGTCATTTTTAGAAATGATGCATTTTGACACAGTAATTTAGATTATCCATGTAAATTCTGCTAACTGTAAATCTAGAATCTAAATTCACACAAAGAGAAATTAAAGTATTACAATTAGATGAATTCATAATGAATACATGCAAAGTATATGAATACTCTTTGCAAGTGTTTTATGTGCATGACATTGAAGAAATTTTTGATAGTGGAAATTTATCAGTTAAAACAACTAAAAAAAAACCCAAAACATGGCAGTATTTATTAATCCTTCCTTTACAGGTCTGTCTCTTTTGAATTCAAGTCAATACTGTAAGTGTGATAATTCAGACTTAGCGTGTCAGATTCTCTGCCTTCTGAGATAGGCAACATCACTGGGAATTACTTGGCTATACTTTTTATTTAATAATGAAACAGACAAGAGAAAAGTTTAATCAGCCTAAGCATTACGGGGGATACAGTGCAGCCGTCTTTGCATAGTAGACAAAGAATAAAAAGAATCACTTTTTATTACTATCTAACTGCAATTAGTTTAACCCTTTTATCTCTCACCATTTGTAACGCTATTTGGGCCATTTCACAGAGCCTGGAAATTTGGGCAGTAACAGTGAAATTGATACAGTGCAGGAGATACCATCAGCCTAGAGGAATTGGGCAGTAACAGGAATGTGTTAGAGATACATCAGCCTAGGGGAAGGGTCGGGTGAAGGATTAGACGGGGGGGCCCTGCTTATTTCACAGTCTGTCCTTATGGCTTAAATCCAGCTAACAAGTAGCAATGAAGGACTTTCTGTTCACTAATCCTTTTACTTTTTGATTTTACATTTTACTCAATTAAAACACAATGTATGAAATTTCAATCATCCAAAAGATGATCAAAGTCAGGTGAAATTGAAAACATATTTTCTCACAATGAAAAATTGTCTTGGACATGTTTATGAGAAGGGGTCATTTGCCACTTGCGCTTCAGCCATACGTCTGTGCCTGTGCTGTAAAACACTCACCGCTCATGTTCAAGAGATTCCGAATCTGAAATATTCTCTCCCCAAATAATAATATGACTAAGACGTCTCATTAGCATGCAGTGCAGGGAAGAAGTCTTTAATGAAGGTATCAGAAGAATCTTATTGTCTGGGGATTAACACTTTCTTTTTCTTAAAAGCCATTATTCAACATTGACTAATGAACGTATTGTATTTATTTGTGTTATTTTTGGTATTCTCTTCATGTTAATTGGCTCTTCTCATATTTCTGCTTTTTATTTATTTATTTATTAATGTCTGTTTTCTTTCTCTTTTTTTTTTTTTTTCAAAATAGGGCGTTGCAATTACTTCAGCTTTTGCCGTGGAATTGGAGGTTACAAACATTTGTTTATTCCATCCCAACTTTAAACTTGAGACTGACAGAAGCAGAAGACAGATGCATAGCTAGTTTAGTTTTTACTTATTTTGCATTTTCATGCCCTTACAAAGCACTGTGTTAAACATATTTAGACGTATCAGAAAGTGTAAGGTATAGATGCACGTGAATAATGGTTTGCATGTGCGTATCACATGTAATATGTTTTGGGGGAACTCACATACATATGTAGCACTTTTACCCTGATTTACAGTAAATAATTAAAGGTAGAGACAGAATCAGGTTTCACTGAAATTAATTTAAAAAGATTACTACATACATACGTGGTGCACCAGCTACATGAAATTACTCACTTTCCTCTTGTTGATTAATGTCTCGTTGATCCATGGCCGCGTAAAATGCTGCTCTGTGATTGGTTGCGTTGGTCTTATAAAAATTGCAACTATCAGTTTAACAGCAAAACTATTACAAATGCGCTGGCCTGCAAAAAGGACAAAACAAGAGGAACAAAAGAAACAGCAAGACATTTTTAGCTCATCTTCCATGTTTCGATTTGTACATTAACCAAATTATGTGTTCAACTGGCTAAAAAGAAGCTCTCTGCAACAACGTAAAGTCTGATTATCTGTATTAATTAGGCCAAAAGTTTTGTGTAAGTTTTAGATATCACAGACTTACTTTGTCTTGTTGTTTTTAATTATTATTATTTTTTTAATCAATTTTAGAAACAGGAGGTTGAGGCAAGATGCTAACTCTGCCCTGGCAAAATATGTCCAGTTTAAATTTCCCTAACAGAGACCTCTGCTGTTCGAACTAAAGGTGTGAGATTGTATATTGGATAGTTTTACACGTATGACAAGATTTTCAGTCCTTTCACCGAGTGAAGAGAACGTGTCTAGAACACTGGCAGAGAAATCGGGAGAGGCACGCTGCCACATGGCCAAAGACTGTGAGACCACTGTTGGCAGCCTCAGTGGGGATGGCTGCCTTCCAATCTTCAACGAGCGCTGAGAGGATGAATAGATCTTAGAACAGTTTGAATTCGAAAATGTAAATTTTATAATGAAGAAATTGATATTTAATGCAGTCCTTCATTTGTAGACTTGGTGGTTTGATTTTATTTTGCGCAATATATAAATTCCAATATAAATCCAAATCGACAAACCGTATCACAGTTGTCCAAGGCTCAGTGGTCCACTGAATATTCAAATGAATGAAAATTTAATGCAGGTGTTTCCTGGCAACAATCACTTTTGCCATCACAAAGACAGAGATAAAAAAATATATATTTGCTGAAAGTTAAATAAAATATTATTTAATTTTGTTATTCGGCAAGATAAATGCTAAATAATTTGTTAATTACTTCACAAAATTATATAATTATTTAATTACTGAATACCTGGAACGCCACACAAGAGCTGCAGTTTTAGAAATGGCTGGAGGTTGTGTTTGGTTCATAAGCTATAAAAATAAATAAAAGAAAAGAAAACAAAAAGCTGGGGGTGGATGCATGTTTTAGATGGTCATTCTCTTTTCTTTCCTAAATATTAAGATTTTTTTTTTGGGAAAACCCCTGACTCTTTGTGACTAAGGAAGATAGCGTACACACTGATCTATTCTTGTCTGAGGTCAGACGTTAAAGACCTCAAGAACTTCCTGCTTTGTAAGAGAAGTGGGGGGGGAAAAAAAGTTGTTGCTTCAACAGACTCTGGTGTGAATATCGACAAAGGCCAAACTGCTAACAAAAAAGGCTAATATATGGGGATTAATATTGTTCTATTTGTGGGTAGCGTGTGTTGAATTGTGTACGCATGTATGCTTTTGTGTGAGCAGCCAACCAAGCTCTAATGGCTCTGTGTGTGAGATAGAATTGACTGCACGGCTCTGACAGTGAAAAGAGGATAACAGGGAGATGAGGAGCACAGAGGAAAAAGAAACAGAGAGAGAGGGAAAGAAGGAGAGGCACTCAGACACTCATTAGGCTCCAGACGCTATCTGGAGTGTGTCAATAGAGTCATGTTAGTGGGGTGTTAAAGCATTGACCAAGATACAGTGAGAGAGGAGGGGAAAGACGAAGAGAGAGAGAGAGAGAGGGGGAGAACGGGAAGGATAAAGCGAGCGCTCCCCCACCATCGCAGCACCTGTCACACCTTGAGATAATCATCCATCATGTCTTGCCAGTGACTGGAGAGTGTGTGGTCCTTTTTAATGGTTGCCATTGACACGATTCGTCTTCCCCGCCACCCACAGCCTGTCACCAAATTGCTACTGTTGCAGCGGGGATACATTTTATTGCACCTGTGCTAAGATGAGATGTGTGCATTTCTGGCTCTGAGAAAGGTTCGCCAAGGAAAGTGTGATTTCTGTGCGTTGATAGAAGGTAAGGAAAGTGGCAATTTCTATTGTCAAAACCTAGGAAACTTGGGCATTCCTCAACAGATCAACTCTGAGCATGACAGGAAAGAAGAAACTGAAGTTTTAGTGACGCTGCGGAATGAGGCTGAAACACATGCACTTGATTTGATAAGCGTATTCATTGGCCACTTTATTAGGGAAAGCTTTCTACTACCACATTGCCCCACACCCCAATGCCTTCAGAACTGCCTCAAGTCCTCATGGCATGGGTTCCACAAGATTTTAGTCCATATTGTGATGATTGCAACTCTTGCACATTTGTTGGCTAGCCATCCATGATGGAAATCTGCTGTTCCATCGCATCCAAAACCAGAGCTCTTGGATTGATATCCAAAAACGGTGGAGGCCACTGGAGTCCAGACAGTTCTTGTCATGTTCAAGGACTCAGTTTGAGATGATTTAAGTTATATGACATGGTGCATTACACTGCTGGACATTCCCAACAGGAGATGGTTACAATGTGATCAGAGAGTTGGGCATGGTTGGCAACAATAATAGTTTTTAGCTGTGGCACCTAAATGATGCTCACTTACTTAGTCATCCAAAGTGCTGTAATAACATATCCCCATTTTATTTCGTTACAGAGTTACCGTCTGATATTGTTGATGCCAATTTTTTTTGTCTGACCATCAAACTATTCCAGCTGAAGTGAAGAGTTGTCCTTCTATCATCTCAAACTAGGCTTCCCACTTTCCTCTTATTTCTGATATCAACAGAGTATTTGCATACACACAACCATTCAATTGATCTCTTTCAAACAATTATCCCTAAATCTGAAATCTGCATAACATTCAGATGAATTTCAGTAGATCATCAATTTTTACAATACTCAGATCAGCCCATCTGACACCAGCAGTTGTGTAATGTTCAAAGTTACTCAACTCCACTTTCTTCCCCTCTCTGCCTCATTTTAGACTTCAGCAAGTAATAAAAATGTCTTGACTTGATTCCATATCATTGACAGATTAGTTTTTTTTTTGTTTTAGCAACCATCTGTGCGGGTGGCTGTATTCAGCACTTTAATCAAGTTTCCATATGTTTTACAACAAAAGCGATCTTCTGAGTTGGAAGCTAGAAGTCTGAACAAAAGAAGTATGCTATACATAGAAGTTGTAAATGTGGTAATCTGTGGTATGAATGTGGAGATATGTGCCTCACCAGGATCTTGCCAGGTCTGGCCCCAAGGAAATTGCGGTGAGGTGAGCTCAGACACTGGAAAAGGCGTTAATAGTGGATCTAACATGACTAGATGTCCCGTGGTGCTGCTAGGCACGCGAACGGAAGAGGCCTAGCTAATAGGAGAACGTCGGTGGGAGGGTGGCACACACCCAGGGCCTCTGGCGGCCCTTCAATAGAGGACCGCAGAGATGCCTGCCTGCTGTGGTTTCTGGGTTTTAGATGATTCTAGTTTCAGGTGACATGCCTCATGCTCTATTAGCAGACTCTTCCGACCGCAGTTTTCTTTGGCAGCCGCACAGGTCGAGACTACAGCAGCTCTGAGCAGAACCAGTTTTCCACACGGCATCTTTCTGCTCTTCAATCATTTGCACACACACACACACACACACACACACACCCACACACACACACACATACACACACACACACACACACACACACACACACACACACACACACACACACACATGCACATAAATAAACATATGCAGACACACATTTGCATGACCAAATCTATATATTTTTTTATATATTTACACATTCAGACACAGAGTCAAACATGATCATGTACAGATACTGACAGACAAGCTCTGCCGTTGGGCTCACCAGTAAATAGAGTCTGTTGATGATGTACATACTAGGAGCCCAGTGCACATGCACACTCATACACATCCATATATTTTGTCTGAAGCAATAGTGTAGACATGGTAGCAGTGAAGGATTGAGGCTCCAGTGGTGTTTGTTAAGTACAGCGCTGTGTCCAAACATCCTGCTCATTCCTATGAAGTGGTCGCACACTGGTCCTCTCTCTCTGCCAGTTTTCTGCACGCTGGCACACAGTCTGGGTGGCATGAGGCCTCAAGTCTGAGTCAAAGGTCTGTCTCCATGGCTCATGCTAGTCTTCCTTTTTTCTCTGTTTACCTTCTGTGATCGTCTTGCTGTCAGTCCTGAACTGAGAGCAGACGGCAGAAATGTGTTCTCTTTCAGTGGATCCTGTGAGTTGATAACACAGCTATGTAACAAATGTGTCATCTTCCTCAATTTGAATGGAAATCTACTTCCCCTACTGTAAGAATGCTGACTTTTGTCTTTTGTCGATATGTCAAGTGTATTATAAGGCCGTGTTTTTTATGCACAAAAGCATGCTTTGTGCTGTTGAAATAATAATTCCCGTAGTTAGCGTTAAGCAATAATTCCAAGAGCTTTCCACTAGCGATATCTCAATCATCATCTCAGTTGGATATTGGCATGCTCTGAAAAACTGCATTGTCCTGCGTCATTTAAACTCTGCTCAATCCAAAATTCGGCAATACTTTCACAGGAATTTAGGTTTTAACAAAGGAAAATTATCAACTACTTAAATGATGAGGACTGAGATATGCGGAGCATATACTTCTTGCTGTATGAAGAATGTTTTAAGCTTCCACTGTTTGGTTTACACACAATATTAAAGCAGCCATGAAAATCTTGTTATTTTTAGTGATAGAAACAATAAAGAGAAAATATTTACTGACTTCACAAGTAAAATAAATTGAGAAGAGCCTAGCAAGCAAGATTAATGGGTAACAATATAGTTGGTTGAAAAGCTTTTGCTTTTACAAGATAAAAACACAATTTTAAAGCCACTGTACTCAATGTTATTAAGCCTCGTAAAAGTATTCACGCCTTAAAGTTTGACCAATTTTGACATTTTACAGACAGAAAGTTCAAGAATCAGGAATGTTTCATTTGGGATCTTATTTGAGAAACTAACACAAAACAGTGTCTAATTGAGAAAAAGGAAGCAACATGAAGGTTTTCAAAAACTTCTCCAAATCCAGTTATTGTATAATCACTTTGTACTGTAATTCCTCCAGCAAAAATTTTGGGTCAAGTCTCTACAAGCTTTGTACATCTAGAGACAGAAATTGTTGCCCATGTGAACAGCAGTTTCAGAATTTGCCACAGATTAGTTTCAGTCACATGATTCGTATGGCGTGTGGATGTGGCTTGATTTCTGATGGTGGACAGGAAGTAAAATGTCAATGAAGGCAACTGTTTCAAATTGCAGTGATTTAGATCCAGCTTCAAAACAAAAAGTGTTGGACATGGCTTGCATTTCGGAAAGAGTTTGAAAGAAGTGAAATATTTGGCAACAATCAAGGCTTTTGATATCAAAAACTCTCTGGTCCTCCAAACATCCTCTTGCACCTACCAGCAGACAAAAGTCCATCAAAAGGTCTGGAAGTCTTACCATAACCCATAACATTTTTGTCAGTGGGTGGGTCCAACACCTCGGTATGAAATGGCTCCACAATAAATGTTGTTTGGTTTTTGTTATGGTGGGTGTTTTTCACATACTGTTTTTTCAGTGAAGATGCATGCAGCGAGCAGTTGTGACAAAAGCGGAGCACTGGTTACACAAATGACCTTGATCTTTTATGATCTATTTCCACTGATCACCTCTGATTGTGCCACCAGTAAAAGCTCCTCCAGGGTCATGCATACAGCTGATAGGCCACCATGGGCCCAGCACATTTTGACCATCTTTGTTATTCTTCTTTTAGCTTCATCCTACGCTCTGATTTATGAGATGTCTCTAATTTGATCTTGGATTGTTGATGATTGGGCTGATTACCTTTGGAGCCTAGTCTATTGACTCAATATTACAGTAAGGGTCCTGAAAAGTCCAGATGAACTCCATGTTAGACTAACAGGTGCATAGATTTAAGATGACAAATATTTTAGATAAACATTTTACTGTCCTATGAGTTTTTTTTACATGTTTATGAGTGACAACCTCGTCACTCAGTCATGACCCCTTCCTTTGTCTTTATTACAATGATTGGAGCAGCTTTAAACTGCACAAAACTCAACACTGGCAGTCCACCATCTTTGAACCACTGTGTGTGACCTCACAATCCAGCTGTGTAAGGTCATGTGGAAGCATGCTATCGGATTTTCAGAGTTTCATGGCACATTTACCATTTTATTGCACAATAAAGTAATTCTGTTACATTCAGTTAAAAAAAAATTGCATATACATCAAACATGACTTAAAAGTTGACTTCATAATCTGAAATTGTCCTATGAATTTCCTACACTTCCCGACACTGTCTTTAGTGCGTCATCACAATGCTTCTCATTATGCTGTGAGCAATCGTTCTTTGAAGGGTTGGAGTAAGAGAGAGCTTCGTTTAAGAAGCTCAGCAGACGTGCAGTTCTACCAAGTGTTTGCTAAATTGCTGCTGCAGCTAGTCTGGTGGAGCTGAGAGGAGAATGTGCTGATCTAAGGAGGAGTTTTGTGGAAATAGGCGTCCCTTTGTGGGACTAAGCATTTTTGGCACCCCTGAAAGCCTCTCCTGGGAGATTGAAGGATTACTCAGACATGTATGAATTAATCAAAACAGCACTCCAGTTATGTTTTTGATGAGGGAATAACTTAACGTGATGTAAATATAGTAAGAATTGACTTAACCCCTTTAAGCTTGAACTTCTAAAGTGCCATTTCACCACATGCGTCAAAATAATTGTCAGCGTAGATCTGGGTGCATGTTTGGAGTCGTCCTTCTTAAAGATGAACTTCTTCCTGAGTCTTAATTCTTTTGTGGTTTCTAACAGGTTTCTTGGCAAGATTGCCCTGCATTTATCTCCATTAATCTTTCCATTAACTCGGATCAACTTTCATATCCCTACTAAAGAAAGGCATAACCACAGCAATGTACTTTTGGTTTTGCACTACAGATAGTATTTTGCATAAGAGAGAAAAGTTTCATTGAACTCTCATCAGACCAAAGAAATTTCTTTTACATTTATTGTGTCCATGATTTGGTTCATAGTGAACATTAAATGCAACCTTTTATTGCTTTCTGTTACATGGAGGCTAGGCTTCACAACTTAGCTGTTCTCTTGACAGATTATCCCACCTTTATTTTGGACCACTGCTAGTCCTCCAGAGTGACATGGCCGTGTTGACAGCTTCAATGATTAAATGTCTCCTTGCCGTCGGTATTGGTGGACGGAGCTGTGCTTTTTATGACATTCCAAATTTTGGAAATTGTTGTGTTTGTTTATAAAATGGGACTGTGATAAAACACACAAAAGTTTCTGATTATAATATGACAGAAGTGAAAAGATTTAAGGGGTATAAATATGTCTGCAAGACGCTTTGTTGGTGCACTGTCCTGATTTTTTAGGCACTAAAAATCTCGATCAACTACACATATGCTGCCAGATCCTTTAACATTCCTTGAACACACGTGTTAAATGCATGGCAGTCCCTTTTAAAGCCATTTAAAATGGATTGTGGCATGATGTAAATTAAAAAAGATTCATGTCGAAAGCTGAAAAGAGAGAGGCACCGGGGTAGGTTTCTTGACTTAAAGAGAGATCATTTTGACAACAATGTGGATGTTCCTTCGTCGGTGCTCTGATATGCTGCTGTTTATATTGAGCTGTATATTTGCTGTATAATCTGCATGGAATCAGATTTTCAACAGAGGATATTTTCATCGAGGATGATATGATTTTAAAGAAAGCTTCTGTCACTCTGAGGACAAACCTGTGTAATGTTTTGTATGTTATACACTGTGTCAAGAGGGGTAGATGGCAAACAAGCAATTTTCAGGCAAGACCAAGCACTAACTTGAAGCAAACACACATCTGCACACAAACACACATGTGAACCTGTGTTATCAAGGACTTTGGCTTAGTATTTCATTGACCCACTGTAGTATTGCAATTGTTTTAAGGTGGCACTATGCACAGCTCTGTGGTTTTACGACTTTGCTATAACTTTAGGTCATTGTTCAAACTATATAAAACAAAATCATAGACAACTATTTTTGTTTCTGGGTTTGTATCTATAAGTACATTGTATCCAATATCCTGAAAAAGACTTAGAATCACAAAATCCTCAATGAGATAAAATATCTTACACCCCTCTTTGTTTTACGTGTTACATGCATCTATTCTGTACATCAATTGCCAAGTAAAAAATTACATTTATTGATTGTGCGCCAAATAAATATTCTGTGATGCTTCAATCTTTTGCTGAGTGAAAACAACTTAAATTTATTTGATTAGTCAAGCAAAAACAGCTTAACACAAAGCCTAGACAATTGACAAAAATATAAGCTTACACGTCGAATTGTGTTAAAGTGGATATATTGTGCTTTTAAATCCTTCCTTTTCACATGTAAATCATTCACATCTGGTCAGTACAAAGTGGAACTGCAATGCTTTGGTCTGAATTTGTTATTACTGAAAGCTCTCCATACCCTAGTTTACTCCTATTCTGTGGTGTGTTTTAGAGCAACTATTCTTTTTTATTCTTTTTAACATGAATGAGATGTTTCACAACCTGACCCTATAGGTCACGCAGAGCTACTCTCCACCTCATTTGACCACTTTTGTAATTTAATAGGAAAAATAAAATTATCTACCGGCAGAAAAGCTTTTCATTCCAAAGTTCATCAAAGACGTCAACAACGGAAGACTTGTACATCCAAACAAGTCATCCAAACTGCACATTAGTCCAAAATATATAATTCACTCAACAAATTATTGACAAAGTGTCTTTATTTTTCTGACCCAGAGCAGGAAAATAAAGACAATCAACCTGCAGAACCACACCTTCAAACGAATGCATTGTAATGGTGTTATTATGGTACTACAATATCCATCCACACCAAGTACCTTCAATATGGAATGTAATACTGTGTGGATGCTCGTTAGATACCTTTTAAAAGGTCAATACTACCACAACAAGCAAACCCTTGACGTGATTAAGGAGTTAGCCAATGGGAGCATCAAGAACATCGCCAAAAGCATTTCGGTTATTTTTTCCCCATGACCAGTTTGATAAAGACATGAGCTTTTAGAAGACTGTAACTATAATGGGTCAAGTCAGAAAAACAAAATGTTGGGTCTGGGATTAGAGTCATAATTACAGTTTTGTTATATTTATGAAAACTGAAATCTTCAAACTTCACAAAAATACTTAACTACAATGGAAAGCTAACAGATGAGCTATGGCTTACGTTAGTACAAGTTTTCTTTTGCAGATATAAAAGGGAGGTTGGAACGGTCGAAACGGTGCTTGACCTTTTTGGAACCCAAAGTTTCTAAATAGTGTACCTGCACTGCACATTAGTCCAAAATATGTAATTCACTCAACAAATCATTGACAAAGTATCAAATTCTCCCAACACTTGCTCACAAAAGGACTGTTATAGCTACAACCACGCACGCTTCCTTTAAAAGTGGTTTGGCTCTGATATTCCGGGAGCAGCCCAACGAGCTGGCTCATGTGACCAACATTGACGATGGTATTTACATTTGGCTCATGGTGAGGTGTTTGCTGAGAGGGATAATTTGACAGTCAGATAAACAGACAGACAGACAGACAGACGGATAAACAGAGTATTGGCTCCGGACAGAGATCTCACTGTCAGTCTCACTGCCACACTGTTCCTCACTCATGCCCAACAGCCACGGGGCAATATTTGAGCAGACAGTCAGCAAGTCTTCCAAATATTGAACAACATGCTGTATCTGTTTTTTTTCCAAGCGGGGTTTGGACCAGCTCTCTCTGTTTGCTTCTTGATCGTCTTCTTGTGGCGTAATACTGCCTGTGGGTAGCTTGAACAAGTCTCTCCTCGTCCCTTCTTTCTCCTTGTCCTTTTTCTGTCCTGGTTTCTGCCTGTTAGATAACAAAGAATATCATTTTAACTGTATTTTACTATAAAGGATCTTCAAATTGTTTCCTTTTTGTTTTTATTTTTATTACGTCATTATAACATAGTTCTGAAATCTATCAGAGCCATATAGCTCTCACAATGTATAAATGTGATCTTTAAAATGCTCTTTTGTTGAAATATTTTTTAAGAAACTTTAATTAATGGCCATATGTAAAAGAGTTCACAGATATCTTTTTTTACAGTCTTTCAAGTATCTGTTTTGTGTGGGCGCATAGTTTAACAATATCAGATGGTGTCAGTATGTCGTCTTTGTGCCTTTGCAGCGTTTGTGGATGTGTGTATCCACTGTGTGTTTAAGTATTTGTGCAAGCCCATGCACATGTGTGTTTGGCGTTCCATGCCTGCTGCATCCAGTGACGCTGTCACACCTCTCCCGGTGTCCTGCTGAGTTTCCCGCGGCATCCTGAGGTCCTGGACGCTGTCTCAGTATCGCCGCTAAGGATGGTGGGCGTCTGGCACAGATAACACTCTGATAACTTACTGATGGACAGTCGGGAAACTTTTTTTCCTTTCTGCTCTTTTTTCTTACCATCCCCCTCTTAACACCACACAAAACATACATTTGCTTTATTTTTTTGGTTGTTTGTTTTAAATAAGCATTAGGTTTTTTCTAAGAGTACGCCAAAGGGAAAAATACTGAAATCAAACTGTATCTTCTTAATTTTTCTTGTTTTTCTTTCAATTATCCGGCTTTCCTTTTCTCAATTAAAACACAACTTCTAATGCGAGCGTATATCTTGAAACATAAGCTCCGAGTGGCTTTTTTTCTGCAAAAGTGTCATTGGCATTCTTTTATTCTCTCTTTGTGATGGCCTGTGGGGGAAAGGCTAATATGTTCTGTGTCAATTCACAGCATGAAACTTTTAGATCTATATAAGGTTACTCATTGCAGAACTTATTTTCTAAGAGAAAAGAGAAATACATTATTTATGAACTAATTCCCAGGCCATTGCTAATTGTTTATTTTCTTCACAATTGCTTTGATGTAACCAGCTAGATACTTATAGAAGTCTGTCGAAAGATGATTTTTTTCCATTAGACTCCCTTAATATATAATTATTGTGTGTCATTGCGCTAAAGTTTATTTTAGAGCAGTGAGTTTTAGTAAATAAACTATGAACCCAAGTCCTGCACTAAAACGTGCCATCATGCTTTCTTGTGTTTTTTTTTCTTCTTAAAGCAACACCATTTAAAATTATATTCACTGTATGGACATGTTCATGTTTTTTCCTTTTTTTAATCCAATAAAGAAAATGATCTGTTATTGAGCTGAGTAATAATTTTCTGAAGGGGTTCACTGGCTGAATGTTTGTTGTTCCCCACACTGTCACCAGTAAGCACAGGCTGGTTTCCAAAATGAATGTATTTCCAGGGTTTAAAACTTTACACAGCACCACCTATTACATCCTCCACATGATGCTGCACAGTACTAGTTAGCAAAAGAAACCCGTCAGTGTCTTCCATTGCTGTTTTAGCTGATAAGTTGTAATAGCATAGCTTGGAAATGGTTGCTTCTCTGTTTTGGATCGAGTTGTTAGATCAAGTTTCAGATTTTTAATGTCGTGTTTGTACAAATAGTTTGACACTAGAAAACTGTGATATTTTCCACAACGTTAATAAACTGAGAACCTTAATATCTGTGGAATCCCATTCCTTCCACTTGAAACGCAGTTTTTTTCTTAATCATTCAAAGCAAACATTTCTTTTCTTTTTTTTTTTTTACCATAATTTTATTCAGCAATAAATGTTATGAGAGGCAGAAAGTTGAAATCTCATCCACACTGAGTGAACATCCAATTCGATGCCAATAAACTGTGTGTTTGCCAGGTTGTGGTGTTTTCTACATATGGTCAGCCCCATCCCAGGCAGCTTCACCTGTCTAGACTTTGCGTTCCCAGCTGGCAGGCTGTAGGGAAACGGCCTCCTCACGGAGCCTTTTACACAGAGTCATGTCGTTCAAATACCAGGGTGCCCAGTGGCGGGATCTGTAGCTCTGTTCTGGATATCAGCTTTCATAGGATCAAAGCACTGGCAGCGATATCCTCCCCCTCATCAGCCAAACAGCCCCGCATGTACCCAAGGGATATGATCAGCGGATGGGAGTGAAAAGAGGGAGTGAACGAGAGAAAGCGAGGCAGATAGACATAGAATGGGGTTTGAGGGTGGTGAAGGAGGCTGGAGGAGAGGAGGGAGGGTGTAAGGAAAAAGGGAGATGTGAGCTAGGTTAGGGGCCTGCGGGGCTCAGGAAGATGGGAGTGGGTGAGCGAGGGTAGGAGGATGGAAAAGACGGTTGTTATGGATGTTTGAAGACAGCGGGGGGAAGTGCCGCTGATGGGAGAGTGAAGCAAGGATTGAAGGTGGGGGGCAGGGTACGAGATATCTGCGTGTAAACAAGACAGCTACATTCTCCTTATCATGTAGGGCCTGAGTTTCTAGATGGAACCCTCACAGCTGAGTTTCCCCCAGCTTTGCAGCATCTGGGTAACACTCCTTAGCCCCGCATAACTCCGCTACCTTCACCACTCTTTTTTTGCCCATGAGTCTATTTACTCACCTGTTTGTTTGCCAAGAGCGACAGTGAGCCACCCCTCCTCCACCAACAGTGCCAACCTAGACACCCTCTGCTCCAACTCCCCCAAATCCCCCCACCTTCTTTCTATCCTCTCTATCATCTTCCTTAGAGATATATGGAGCGAGGTGCAACACTTTCCTCTTCCTGCTCTCCTCCCTCTCTCCAGGCGTTTTTTGATTTCTCCTCTCACCTCCTCTTTCTCTCTCCCCCTTTCATATCCCAGAGTGCCTCTTTCTTCTGTTCGTCTCTTCCGATCGCAAGTTCTCCTCAAGGTATCAGTGTGTGGTACAGAGTTGTGGTGGAGTCTTTTCTTAAAAGTGCTAGCTCATTAAGGAGTGCGAGTGTTTGGATATGCGTAGTTTGTATTTTTAGTGTGTTTGTTTGTGACTCTGCGCCGCGGCTGTGTTCGTCGTGTGTGTGCCTGTGCATGTGTGTGGTATGTGTGCGCGGTGGGTGTAAAGCAGACGCAGGAACAGTGCTGAGTCTGATTCTTTCTGTTCCACCGTGGCGTTCGGGAAGCAGAAAACTTTATTCCTGTACAACAATAACATCTGTTTACAGTGTTGAACATGCTGAGCGGCTGGCGAGGTGAAACAACAAGATGTTTAAAAAGTCTTTCTGCATAATGTAAGCATGTGGCGGTACAGTCGATGGTGTTATTCAAACTTTGTTGCAAACCCACTTTCTTATTATAGGTGAAGGCATTAGTGGAAGTGCAGACTGACGTGCATATACGATGTGATGATCTTAGCAGCAAGCAAAATGAGATGGTCTAATTATGACTAAAAATAATAACCAAACCATATCATCAACACTCTAAAAAGTTTTATATGAAAAAGAATTAGATCAGGCCAAAAATCTGGTAAATTTTTATGATAAAACTATAAAAAACTATAAAAGCATAAGGATGTTCTTAAGCAGCTGTATTTATTGGATTTATTTACACATCTAACATATACATATATATACACATAACATATATATATATTTGTTAATTTTATGTCAAAGTAATGGTCTCTGCAAAATGACTGAGTTTTTGTCTCACTTTTAAGTAGACTATAAAATAAATAGAAGATTTTGAAAGGCCAAATTCTCGGGTTCCTCTTCCTCAATCAGAATCACAAGCAAACATTTGTTGGTCAACTCATAAAGTTATTTATTAGCACTTCAAGTATTGCTGGACTCTTCGCCTTAGAGTTTTGACCCTCTATGCTCCTGAGGCATCAGTGAAGTTGTTCCAAAAAACATTTCTGATTTCAACATTTTTTCCATTTACGTTAACTAAATTGAAAAGTGAGAAGAGAAAATGCAATTAATATTTTTAGCTATGCTTTTGTGTCTTTTGGGAAAAAAACAATAGGGAATGCAAAGTCACTAAAAATGTTACATGTGGTTGGAAAACATTAATTGCTCAGGGCAAATTTGGAAATTGTACGTTAAAACTATGCACCACACTTAAAATCCATATGTTTTTCAGCCCAGTTTGTTTTGCTACATCGACTCCTGAAAACAGATTGCAGCACATACACATGGACAAACCTATGCTCTCAAGTAAACAAGCGAGCTTACCTGGTCCAGCTGACTTCCAGTTCCCGGTTCTGTTCCAGTATGATCATGTGTAATTGTGATGGTGCGTGTGAGTCTATGTTTGTGTGATGCATAGTCTGGAGCATGAATATTTCAGCCTTAACCCAGTTCCCAGTGCTAGGGATGTCCTGTCTTTACCAACTGAGACATGGTGTCATCTATTTCAGGTGGTTCACTGAGTCACAATGTGCACTGTGACATTTCCAACCTCCTCCACTTAATTCATATGCAGTCAGGATTACACTGAGTGCAAACCAACACATGTGCATGCTTGCTTGCCCAATGATGGCTATTCAATGTATTAATTCAATGTAGTTAAACATAGCTCGTGAGTGTCTTCTTCATATAATAAATTGTGAAGATTGCTCATTTCAGTAATACAGCAGATTTCGGAAAACCGAGAGTCATTCTGACTTTTATCATATTTTGATGTAACATAGCAATTTAATGTAGAATGACTTATCCAGCATGATATATATGTGTTACATGACATGTATTAGTCTTTATGTACACATACAAACACACAAACTACACAAACAAAGTAGAGCAGGATGCCTTAAGGTCAATCCTGTATGCACCGAGTCTTCCTGGAAAGAGGAAGGTAGCGTAGCTGGCAGGCTTACTGCTTCAGATCGATAAAGGATTGCTTTTACTGCTGTTTGTGGACGCCTTCTCTCCACTGTGTTATTTTATCCTTCGCTGAGCTCTGTTCATTTGTTGTTCATTTGCTCTGCTCTGTTGGTTCAATAAATCTTATATCATCTCTGCTTTCCCCCCATTACAAACAGCCAGCTTTGCTTTGCCAGGACCTCCACAGCCTGTCTGGTCCTCCTGAGCAGCTACTGCCTTCCCAGCATTATCCAGCAGGCCCATCTGTGAGTTGGAGGACGAGATGTGATTGAAGCACGGGATCTACAGTGCTAATCTAATGTACATATGAGCAAATATGCAGCAATGCTCTGAATGAGCATTAAACCTCATCAAAATGTGTGAAGATAGATAATGAATACATCAGTTCTCCTCAAAGAACTTTGCCACGTGTTAGGTATGTTTCCTAGTACATTTTTGCTTTTTAAATCCATATAAATGTCTGCTGGAAAAAGTCATTTCTAATATTGTTTGCAGAGACAAATATTCACAATCTTTGACAGAAAGCATGCTATCTATTAATCTTTCGCTCTCACCATCCTTTCCACGATTGGAGTGTAAAATGGTGAAAAATATGTAAAATCTGAACTTTATTATTTAAAAAGAAGGTCTTGTTTTATTGTATCCCAGTTCTATAACCTCTCATAAGTGAGCATGTGGTGTCTTCAACCACCGCATAATTCAGACCTAAAACAGTCTCTATCCTCTAAAGTGTGAACACCAGTATCCCAAATATGAAACCAAGTCATGCTTGGTTTGCAAAGGACCCAGGCGCAGAGATCTTTGTTGAAGTGGATATTTATTAAAAGGAAAAAAAAGAACAGATCTACTTATAGAGAAGACATGTGGTGGCCAGAGCATGCTACAGGGAAAAAATCAAATACACAAAACTGAGGTGAGCATCAGAAGGATCCAACAAGGAATGACTGAAGGTAAGTAGCTTAAATACTGGGGAGCCTCATTACTGAACGGAAAACAGGTGGCTGATTGGAACAGGGAGCAGCTGTGAGGAGAGACAGATGGATTGAAAAGAGAGACAAAGAGAGAGAGAGAGAGAAATGGCAGGAGAGGAGCAAGAGAGTAAACAATCACAAATAAAAGCGAGAAATAACCAGAATTAATTGCACAATAAATAGAGGAGACAGATCTAGATAATTAGAAAACAACTTATAATTAAGACACGACACAAATAAAAAAAAAATCAAAATGCAAATAGCTGTTTTATAAGGAAACTTATCAGCTGGTTGCAGAATTAATGGTACCACATTAATACCCTATTAGCAAAGGTTTGAACAGTGGAATCTTAAAATATTTGAGAACCCCTATCACTGTTGGATCACTTACATTCATCACCTCTTTTGGAAATGTGATAATCAGTTTAATCACCTTTATTGCAGTAGGGCTACCATGTCCTACCTGCTCTGCAGTAGCTAGCAGTGATTGTGTGAGGAGATAGAGGAGCATTCAGGACTGATCATGCAAGGAGCCATTTTGTAAGTCACCATGCTTCTAATAATAAAATTTTTCCCAGAGTGAATTTCCAGTCTGAATCTTTTACTACCGGGGCCTTACAGAGGTTCCCTCCATGTGCCTATCTGCAGCGGTCAATGGTGAAGAGGCTGAGTATACCCTGGACAGTTCACTTATCCGTCATTGGACAACGCAGAGACACATGGGACAGGTAGTCAGTGAGTTTCCAAATGGATGTTGAGGTTTTCCTTTTGAGCTATAACTCATTCAAAGCTGGGTTCTAGACCTTTGCTGGTGCCACTAGTTTCATTATTACTGAGAAAAGTTGTGTTTGCTGAAAAAGCATTCAGTCATCTTCTGCCAGTGACAATAATTATGGACAATAAGCAGTGTATGCACAATAAGTAGAAGAAAACACAAATTTCAAACATTTTACATGTCATCTTTCCCTGCCACCGAAAGTCCAGTCACACTCATCCCACAAGAAAGTAAATGAGAAAAGCAGAGAAACTTTCTCTATTCAGAAGACCTGTTCAGCAAAGTGTGCCAGGTTTGCCAGGGAAGCTGTCACTGCTCTCCCAGATCACAGCCCTGGTGCCACCAGACTTTGTATTTTATTTCTGTGCTTTCCTTGTCATGGCAACCTGTTCTGTTTTCTCTGCTGCTCACCATTCTTTTTTTCATTACGGTCTCCCGTTTCTCCACCTCATCACCTCTTTTTCACTGTGTAAAGTGATTCTCCTGGTGGATGTTGGTCATTCAGAGATTTGTGGACTGGCAGATAGATCGTGTGCCTGGTTTCTCCCTGAACCCATGCTCACCCCCACAGACAGAAACCCAGCAGGCTGTCGCAGTTCAACATGGCAAAAGGCCAGGCTCTTGTTATTGCAAAGAACTTACGTCTGGGTTTGCTAAGCCTACTGAAGGAAAGCGCTTTTGTATTTCATCACAAGCAGTAACGAAGCGGTGGTTGCTGGTTAATTTGTGCAAGTCATTTCTTGCTAAATTTTGGTGATATACCAACGAAAAGAAAGGAAATGACATTTTTTGCCGCGTTCCACCACAATTGTGATGTTTCTGCAAGCTTGCGTAAAAGCATGGCAACTGTCTCCTTGACATCAATATATATAAAAAATGTAATCTTTTTTTACGATAGTTTAACATTCATGGACAACTAAGTTTTCTATGCATATGTGTGTACCTGTTTAGGTGTGTGTTACGGGACAGGAGATCACCTTGACAATGGGCAGTCAGAGAGAGCCCTGGGCACTGAAACTGAGAAGGCAGGTTCACCTGCTTCCCAGAGGGTCGTTCTGTTCGGCAGAGCCATCCTCTGAGTCCCTTTAGACTCCCTCTCCTTCTGTCTTGCTTCCGTTCCTTTTCTGTTCCTCTCTCTGATTCTATCTAACTCAAGCATCACACACACACACACACACACTTATGCGCGATCACAGCCCTCCAGCTGGGGGGTCCCAGGAGGTGGTGAAGCTCACTGACTGATTAGGTCCCAGGTAAAGCCTTGCCCGGAAGCTTGCTACAGAGCCAAAGTCAATGATGACGCTCACCAGAATACGTACGACCATTGTACACCTTTCTTATGCCTCTCCCCAACCTTTTTTTTTTTTTTTTTACAGAATCTTCACACACACACTTAGAGGCACATGCATATGTGTGCAGACATACCATCCTCCTCAGCCAGCTGCTCAGGCAGTCTGCTCACCTCTGGGATTTCATCATATTGCATATGATATAATGATATTATTCCTTCTATTTGCTGGCTAGTTAGTCACCTAGCCAAGTGGCTTACTTAGGAAATTAGGATACCATTATGGGTATATTTGTGGTTGTGAAATTGCTATACATTGGAACCGTAAATATGGAGTCTCACTTTGCTTTGGATATTTCTTTTTTGTTGTTGTTGTGTCACTTTTAGACTGCTTTTATCTTATTTTCTTTGTCTCTTTCTCTTCTCGCTTCTAATCATTCTTTACGACAGACATGCCTTGAACAATAGGCTTCTTAGCACAGCTTGCTGGATTCATAAACCATGCACCACAGTGCTAATCAGGAAGTTACCGGACAATGGCAGTGGCCCCCGCCAATCCACAAGCAGTAAAATGACAGCAGTCTCTCTGAATCTATTCTTTGCTTTTTGCCATTTTATAGTCTGCTTAGGCTGTTGGTAGTTTGAAAGCTCAGACCGGAACCCTCCAATGCTATTTCAAGCTCTTTACTGAAAACCCACTATTGTGGATGTATAATTACAGGCCCGTGAGCTGTGCTTAATTGTCAAACAATAGGGTATACACTTACACAAGGGTACACACATTACTTTCCATTGAGGCACAGTTCATAAGACAAACACGTCTCTTTGTGTTTAAAGTCTCTGTCTAGCTTCAAAATGCCTAATGCAGTCTTTAATGATTATTTCATATTAAAAGTTAATCCCCACTGATATATCAATATAATCCAAAATATAATTTTTTAAACAGTTGTGTCAAAATCAGTCCAAACTCATACATTTTCCTCTTCCAAACCTGGCAAACAATTTTAGTCGTTTCCCTCCCTTGCACTGCTTCACCTGAACAATCATGGCTGAGTATCAAAACTGGTGCTGAAAGTTTGAAACTGCAAGATGGCATGACCAGAGTAGAGCCAGTGTCACCCTCTTTGGCCGAGAAAGACAAAAGCATTTTTAGGATGTTGCTCCAACGGCACGCAGAAAGAGAGCAGGCCTTGCCTTGCTACAGAGTTTTGGCAAAAGAAACAAGTAACACTGCAGAGCAGACAAAGCATTTTCCATTAAGAGTATTTTTCAAACATTTACTTTGGCATAAAACCTACTAGCAACACACCAATTCATAAAATTGCAGACATCAGACTGTTTGGAGGTTTTATTGTCATAATTATGGAGTAATTTTTTTTGTTTTTTGTCAGTAATTATTACAATGATACAATAAGTGATGGGGTAATAGTATAGCCTATTTAAAATATAAAAGAGAAATCACACAGCTTTATGGTACAACTTAAAAATCTTCCCCCGTTAGATCTTAAGACAAGATAATAAAGTTTCCTTTTCAATGAGTTGTGGGATGTTAAAGCTTTTTTTTCATTTTCTCTTTTCCTGTTACTTCTCTCTCTACTCCACTTCTTTTTCACAAACTCTGTTGTTCCTCAGTGGTCATAGCCCCATGTCTGACACTGATGGGTTCTGTTGCTCCGTTCACTGCTGTCCTCCTACGACAGGCACCCAGCTCCCAACTCTTAATTGGTGGAAATGCTAGCAGCGTCTGGTTATGGTGAGCGTTTTTTTGTCCACAATGGTGGCTATCCAGTGGTCTGACAGCTGCTTACCCATAACGTCATCTCCTTGGTGACAGAGTGGGCTCTGGCGCTGTCCTGCAGGATCTGTCATTCAGCATTACTCGCCATCCTAACAGAGGAGACAGAAAATTGTATGCATCTGAGAAATGAGCCATCCACTTTCAAAGAAAAACAAAAAAATATATATATTTTATACTGTAAGCTTATTAGAACCACCAAGAAAAACACAACAAAATATTCTTTCCAGCTCAGACAAACTCTGGCATTTGGGAAAAGGAGTAACTGAGAATAAAATATTATTTCAACGGATCTGTGGTGTGAGTATGACGCTATGTAGCATGTATGTATGACTTTCTATTCTCTACCAAGTTTTTTATATTTGGATTTCTGCGCTATAGTGGTAAGACATGAGCAACTGGCAGACAATGTCTTTGTTTGTTTAGTTTGAAGTAATTTTCTTCAAACTGCTGATGGAAACTCTTACTGTAAGTATGTACCATCGTAAGAACGACTTGTTAGTGCCGGAGAATGTAATACTGGCTTAAAGGAGAAACATTCTTGTGATCACGGGCTGTAGGTAGAGTGTCAGAAAGGCCTAACTTCAAAATGTTAAATTGGAAAGTCAAACTTCTTTTCAGTCATGTTTGAGATACACATATTTCTCTGCCTCTAGAAACTAGCAGGAGTTTTAAGGAAATTACCTTTTTACATATGTATTGTGTTTAATTTATCTGTTTAATTTGTAATGTTAGCAGTGTAGTTGAAGATACATTTATATTCAACAGTGCAGCTAAAACAATGGGGCTTTTTACTTAAGGCCTTAAGTAATGCTTACTTCAGTTGTACTGAATTATTTCAACCCGTTTGAAGATGCTATTAGGCCTTTTTACTCAGCTGGTGAAATAGAGGAAACAACAATGAACCAGGTGGAAGAGGTTTTAAAAATAACAAGTGGTTTATTGTTAGCGGGGAAATGCTCTGTTATATCTGTATCATTCACAAGCTGTGGATTCATGTAAGGAAACTGTGACATTAAGAGTTGACTGTATAGAGAAAAAAGCTCACATCACAGAATTGCCATCCACATTTACAAAGAAATCAGTAATTAATTATAATAAAATGTCTTTCTAAAAATAAACATAGTCTTGCTTTTGAATAGTATACATTTCAGACAAATTAATTTGCTTTAAAAATTTATGAGAGGGACGATTAGCATTCAAACTGCTTGTTCTGATTGATCTTATTTTACCTATTTAATATTTTATTTGTTATTTATTATTAAACCAAATAAAATATATTATTTTAAATCTGAGGAGAAAAACAAACAATTCAAAATTTACTTAAGATGCCTTTAACTTCATACACATGGAGACAGTTTCTTTTACTGTATCAAAATATGCCTCATATATTAATAAAAAAATAGCAAAAGCAAAAATAAGAACATATCTTTTAAATTGAGTTTGTCAGAAGTTTGGCAAACATATACAAGCTGGAAAAACTTAATAAAATAAGATAAACATGCATCTTAGTTCCTGCAAGATGGCACACATCACTTCGTATTTGCTCCTGTTTCTGATCCACACATGAGAAAACACAGCGGTGGTCATACAGGAGAGGAGGCGGCCGAGGAGCAAACAGCGTGAGGCCACCATTTTCAATCTGTGGTGACCAGTGGCTCCTGCTTGTCCGTGGCCTCACAGCCTTGCCTTCCGCACCGGTGGTTGAATGCAGGTATTCACGAACTGGATTCCGGCGGCCACAGAACCATCTAACCCAAATGGACACGGCGACTCTTCTAGGTAAATAGCGACTTGTGCCAACAAACAAACAGGTCAGCTTCTTTCCATGAGTGTAGCTGTGTCTGTGAATGGTGCTCTTTGGCATTGTTTCCCCAAGCAGATTTTACCCATCTAAAAATAAGCACGGGTGTGCTGTTTTTAACAGGCTTAATAGCTTATGTTTTGGAACTAAATATTACCACTCTGTAAGAAATAGGGAGGCCAAGCAGTCAGTATTTTCTTTAGAAAAAAAAAAGTCATTAATGGTGATCTGGGGGGAGGTTTACAAATCATGCATTCAAAGACACATTATTCTGATTAGACAAAGAAGTAAAAGCAACAAACATTTTAAACAGTAGAGAGTAATTTCCTATCCTTCATGACTGAATTGTGTAATTGTTCAACATTAGGAGCCCCATTTCAGTAGTTGCTTTGCTATGGAGGAGACTTGGCATGAACACTTGGTCAAAACTGAGGCCAAACAATAGTCTATAAAACAGGCAAACAGCTCCTGAGAGAGCAAACCACATCATAGAAAGACTTTCTAAAGTCAGACAGCTCTATCTCCCTGAATGCCAAGGATTAATGTTAGTTCTGCAAGTGATGTTCTTTTTAAGTAGTTTTGTTCTATTGACTTGGCTGTATGCATCCTCTGACATGTAAATCCCTTAAAGTGCATTCATTTCCTCATTGACAGAGATGCTTTGGTAAATATGTGCAAGATATCTTCACACAAAGCATGAAAATCATATTTTTTTTAATTTGAAAAAAATCTTTGTGGGGGATATATTTCTTTTATTTTTAGAAAATCACAGGCATCAAAAGTATCTGTGCTCCTGACGTTTCCTTTTAAATAAATGTCAATATTTATTATGTACACTTAACTTTTTCGTCAAGTTGATCAAAATTCCAAGGGTTTTTTTAATGGGAAATATATGGATAAGCCTTGTCAGTGTGGGAAAGACAAGGCAGCATTCTTTAACTGGTTTGCAAGGGCCACTTAACCATCAAATCCAAATAGACCCTTATTGGTAAAACATTACCTATAATTTTTAAAGCGACTGAAGATTCTTGAGTTGGATTTATTGTTGACTCAGAAGTCAGCATTATGGATTACATTCTGGATTGTGGATTATACATTTCGGATTATACATTCTGGATTTTTAGATTGCAACTGATGTAAATTGATCCAGATAGCAAAGACAGTGTGAAATGGTTTTGCAGTCTCTTAATAATTCCAAAGTTAGCCTCATCAGTGTGTTGCATGATTTGTGGAACTAACAGAGAAAACCTGTCCAGGTGATACCGTCTTACTCAGATGTCCGTAGTGGCATTAAATAAAAACTGATGGATGGAAAAATCTAGAAAATGGTGTGTAGAAAAAAAATTGAAGATAAAGGCTATGTTTAATGTCTTTTTTCATATTATCATATTTCTAAAATAGTTGTTCTCTTTTGATAAAAATGATTTTTTTTTTTTTTCTGAAGCACAACTTAAAAAAAATTCCTACTCAAATATCATATTTCAATAAACAACATTAAGGAAATTGTGTGATTTTTAAATAATAATTGAAAGATCTTTCTAGAGTTGTAATCATTGTTGCAAATAATTTTTGCTTTGGATTTTCTTTGGCCAAACTGTGACACAGAAGAGCAAATAAATATAAACATCTTTAAACTGTACTTAATGTTAAGGACAACTGCGCTTGAAAAAGAGACAAAATCTGTTGATAAATTGAAATGTTTATGACTAACCTTTCCGCATGATGCATTGCTTATGACATTTGCAGTGACGAGTGTATTTCTGCAGGAACCTTAGCATTGTTTAGCTTTAGTGAGCAGTGGTCGACAGGCTTTCCACATTTATCAAGCATAATTGCTGCTTAAAGTCTTAAATTATTTATTATTGTGAGATCTGACAGTGCTGCTCAGAAGCAAATTGGGATCATCTTCCATGACCACCAAGGATTTGCAGATTGGAAGCAGAACTAAGTTTATTTCCTCAGCTCTGCTTTTATCCCTGCAAACGAAGCGTTTAAAAGGATCACCCGCGACAGATAACCACGTTACTGTACAGACGAATAACGCTGCTGCTCTTAAGATCCCGATTTTGTCTGTGACTTTTTTTTTTCTCTCCCTCTCTCTCTTGCCTTCACCCTAGAATAATTGTGCTGATGCTCTCCCTGTGGGTTTTAATGTTTGACACGGCAAAACACTCTTAAATCCTCCACACTTAGCTGCTCGCTCACTTATGAGGCCCCAGTATCTTAAAAGCAAAAAGGATGTATGTCTAATTCACAAATTTATCACTTTGCAAAATGATGCATTAAATGAGAGAGGACACGCTCTGATTTGAAATGCTGACTTAAGAAAAGAAGTTCAGATTTTCAAAATTAGTTTAGATGGGCTCCTTTTAACCCCTCACCCACCCGCTCGCCTCCCACATCCTCCTGCTTTCGCAGTTATTGCTCTCGCTCTCTTTTAGATGGGAGGCCATGTAGGTCTTGTTTTGTCTGACAATCTCTTGGTCTCACTTCCCAACCGATGAAAAACACAGATTTTTTTTGCGGCTCCGCTTAATGCGTTCGCACATTTATATATGAAGTGCTTAAGAGCACATTTAAGATTGCGGGTTACAACACGTACATCTGCTGTTTATAAATATATAATTATATTTTATAAGAAAAAATATACTCCTTTTAACACAATGATTAATTTAAACTTCAAAAAGATTGAAAAAGTCACTATGACTTTTTTTCACCTTTTCTCATGATGAGAGAGAATAAAATGCAGCTCTGCCTACCTCAACCTACCTTGTCAAATTACTAGCTCTATATATTCCTAAGGGTACACCAGCCTATGAAAACATGTTTTCATTGTATAGTCTGTTGTTGGACAGAGACACAAATACTCATCTATGGAGAATTATCAGATTTAGAGTTACTGATAATTATAAGACTGTAGATATGATTCTGAAAGCACAACATATTTCTGTGTTTTAAATGGTACAACAATTGCACAAACCTTTTACAATGTCATTGAACAGAACCCATCGTATTTATCTGATTATTTAATGTTGCATTGATGTCGTAGTTGACACGTGGCTCCATCAGACACTTTTCTTTCTCTTCAAAGGTCTTGCATTTAAAGGAGTACTGGTGAAAAAGGAGAATTTCTGAGCTTTTGCATGCCATCATTAGTTTTGACTGATTACTTTATTTACACATTTCCTTATTTCTGAATAAAACAGTTCATAACAGTCAGAACTTATAAGCCTTGATGGATAAAATAACCCACCTTTGTTTTTCTCTTTCACCGCCTGGTGTTGCAAACTTTCACAGCGCAATCTGTGATTATTAGACTGAAGTGTTTGTGTTACACACAAACATCTTATTTCACCCCAAAATTTATTCAAGTGTTTGTCATGCTCTGAGAATATGATGTAAAAGAGATTTCGACTAAATCAGTAAAATGTGAACACACAGAAGTAACACAGGATGGCTAATGTTACTTCGAACTGGCACTAAATGGAGGCGCATGATGAGGTGACAAAAAGGACTGGAAACCTAAAAGAAAATAAGGGAAATAAGGCCCCTATGTCAAGATAAGATTAGAAATTCTTTACTAGCCCCTCAACTGGAACATTTAAGTTGTGATGATGTTCATATCAATGCAAAATCCAAGCAACCCCATTGCTAACTGAAATAAAACTGGGGAATGTCATTGAAGATTTTCCAGCATTTTCAATGGCTCCCTAGAGTGATCTTAACCTCACTATTTGTGAAATGGAAATGGTTTAAGACCACAAGGATTTATTTATAGAACGCCTGTCTGGCTCTACGGGGTAACCGAGAAAGCAAAGCTTCGGGCAGGGATGTCACCGGTGTTTCAAGACTCAGTTTCTAAAAGAACTATCATAGATGCTTCATAAGGCTGGAGTAAAATCTATGTTCCCTCTTCTTATTGTATTATTCAGATAGAGTAATTTCTTCTTGACAGACAGTGTTCTTCTCAGATTTTTGTTTGTTAGTATCTTTCAAACATAATTATGAAAATTTAATTACAGTAGAGAGACAAATGTTTTGATTTGAAACATAACCCATATTGATGAAAATGTCCCTTAGATTTTATGTATCCAATTAATAATAATAATAATAATAATAATAATAATAATAATAATAATAATAATAATAAATATCATTTTTGATTGTTTGATTTACTATTTTTCTTTTTTTAAATTATTTGACAATGGGAAACTGTCCAATCTGGAATTCTTACCAAATGAGCTGTACATCACAGACAATCCTCATATTGCTCTATGACAGATCAGTGCTGACTGTAACCTGAACAGGATGAATTGGGTATGGAAAGTGAATTCAGGAAGACATGTAGAAATGTGTGTTTAAAGATATTCTATACCATATGTATTTAGGTGTGGTATTTTGCAGCATTCCTGTCCCTAATTCACACTTCACCAAAAAACAGCATTTCAGCTAGAAAACCAAGTCATAACACAAGCTGTTAGCCTCTCTCCATTTGGAACTGCTGCAAAGTGTAGGCGAGTAAGTTTAATAAATGGTGTTCAGTGTAAAGTTACTAGGCTGTCAAAGGTCTTTGGCTACTCACCAGACATATAGCTGTAAATCAGAGGGAGTCAGCAGATTACTGAAGCGTGGCATGTGGTTAGAGGCTGACTGCAGGTGTGTGTCCTCAACACGTGCAAAAGAGTGAGAGCGGAATGGAGGGAAAACCAGAGCAGAACTGAGAAAATACCGGGTAAATATGGTCACTTCCCTCAAATTTCCAGGTGCAAGATCATATGGAGAAACAACCAGGTTCCCCAGTCTGTCTATCTATCTATCTATCTATCTATCTATCTATCTATCTATCTATCTATCTATCTATCTATCTATCTATCTATCTATCTATCTATCTATCTATCTATCTATCTATCTATCTTTCTATCTATCTATCTATCTATCTATCTATCTATCTATCTATCTATCTATCTATCTATCTATCTATCTATCTATCTATCTATCTATCTATCTATCTATCTATATCTATCTATCTATCTATCTATCTATCTATCTACTACCTACCTACCTACCTACCTACCTACCTACCTACCTACCTACCTACCTTCCTACCTACCTACCTACCTACCTACCTACCTACCTACCTACCTACCTACCTACCTACCTACCTACCTACCTACCTACCTACCTACCTACCTACCTACCTACCTACCTACCTACCTACCTACCTACCTACCTACCTATCTATCTATCTATCTATCTATCTATCTATCTATCTATCTATCTACCTACCTACCTACCTACCTACCTACCTACCTACCTACCTACCTACCTACCTACCTTCCTACCTACCTACCTACCTACCTACCTACCTACCTACCTACCTACCTACCTACCTACCTACCTACCTACCTACCTACCTACCTACCTATCTATCTATCTATCTATCTATCTATCTATCTATCTATCTATCTATCTATCTATCTATCTATCTATCTATCTAGCAAATGTGAGATATTTTGAGACAGATGCCTAACATGTTATATTTGCAAGTATCTCAGAGAGTTGAAAAAACTGTTTTCGAAACTTTATCTGAGACGAGGATGTGCAGAAAAAAAGAAGAAAATAATAAAAAAAAAGAAAGAAAAAAAATCCTCTCCACCAGTCTTCGTGACCCCACTGGGTATAAAGAAATTGTTGGGGGAGAGTTTGAAGAGACTGTGAGGGTGAAACAGGTGAAACAGAAAAGAAAAGAAGTGCAGCTTTTCCTGCCACCTTCTCTGCCCTTTGTTGCTTCCCCCATTCCTGCATCACCTTGCCTCGGGGGTTTGAACAACTGCTCTTGATGGGGGGGCAAGTGTTCTCTCTGTTCTTTCCATGCGCCTCTGGGTGTACCACCGACTCTCACTACCCTGGCGATCTCCTGCCGCCTCACACTTTTCAGAGTTTCACAAACACGGAAACACAAGTGCACATGTGAACACACAAGCCCTGTGCAACATCTGAACCCTCTTCACTCCGCTCCCTCTCATCTTCCTATGTGGGGCTCTTTGTAGATGTTGTGCCTGAGCTTGGTGAGGAGAACAGGGAGAACAAAGCAGAGCATAGAAGACGGATGGCGAAGAGAGAACGGAGGTGGTGTTAAAGAACAGAAAGTGGTAGGGGATGGATAAGAAAGAGAGCGGAGGAGCTAATGTTCAGATTGTAGCGACAGCGCTTGCCTGTTGTTGCTCACAGAATATGGGTTGGTGAGTGTTTGTGCACCGCAGCTTGATTTGGGGGTTGTCCCCAGCTGTGCGTGGAAACAGCAGTGAGGAGATGTGGCAGAGACTCTAATTAGATGGGCCCAAGTGTGCTGAACTGGGGGAGAACCCTGGAGCGCAGGCAAACGCTGCTCAGCCCCCCTGCAAACAGAGCAGGAGGAGACCCCCAGCAGTAATTATAACGTTTCACAAGCCAAGCAAGACATCACCAGGAAGTTTTCAATCTGAAAAATGTTCTTTCACTCTCTAGGGAGCTGAAAAAAGTTGTCTTTCATTAGTCTTCCTTTTAAAAGGCAAAAAGGATAGAGAGGATAGTTGCTCTTTGAGTGGAGAGATGCTCTTGTTGCTTCTCCTGTGATGTCATCACTATCTTATGCTTTTTGCTAAAAAAACAAAAAACAAAGTATAAATAATGGAAAAGCGACACTGCTGAGAAAAAAAAATATTTCCCTTGTTAAACATTTTTTTGCCACAGTTCATTGCTCCAGATCAACATGCAAATTAACTAAAAATATAAAGAGTGAATGAAAATCAATGTTCTTCTCAAAGAAAAAAAACAAAACAAATCCAAAACAACTTTAACCTCCCCTGAATTAATTGTGTTCAGCTTGACATTTTGGTTCAATTTCATTAGCAGGCGTGAGAATTAAGAAACCACTTATACAGAACCTTTAAGACAGTATGAAGTAAGCTAAAAGATCTCAAAACACACAATGCATCTCAATATCAAAGGATATTTAAGAACAGGTGAGAAATCACGCCAGTGACATTGATCAATAGCATCATTATTTCAAGAATGTTTGATTTTAAACCTGGGACATTTGGAACGCATCATTAGAAAAATAGAAACAAGTCACCAAAGCAAAAACAGACACAAATTATTAGACTTCTAATTTCTGAGAAAGAAAGAAAGAAAGAAAGAAAGAAAGAAAGAAAGAAAGAAAGAAAGAAAGAAAGAGAGAAAGAAAGAAAGAAAGAAAGAAAGAAAGAAAGAAAGAAAGAAAGAAAGAAAAAGAAAGAAAAAAAGAAAGAAAGAAAGAAAGAAAAAAGAAAGAAAGAAAGAAAGAAAGAAAGAAAGAAAGAAAGAAAGAAAGAAAGAAAGAAAGAAGAAAAGAAAGAAGAAAGAAAGAAAGAAAAAAAGAAAGAAAGAAAGGAAGAAAGAAAGAAAGAAAGAAAGAAATGCTGAATATTCTAGTTGGACTTATAAAGAAAGCATCTATGCTTTAGATAGCATTTTGAAAGGTTTAAAAGATAAGCTTTGTATTTGAATCACTCTTGTGTACGGAGTAAGGCACACAGTGATGGGCTCGGTATATTTTTGTAAAATACTAAGAAAAAAAATGTTTGTGCTCACAGCATGATGCAGCACCTTAGAAAATTAAGTCGCAGGTATGCCAGGCCAATCGGTGGCTCTGTAACACTGACAATAACATTATTTGTCAGAGTGAAGCGTATTAGGACATAAAAAAAGAAATGGAGCTTCGACACCACTTTTAAAAAAAAAAAATCACCACATGGAAACATCAAACCAGCATTCTGAGATTTATCCACTCTAAAAGTTTGAAGTAAACACATGACTCACTGACATCACCAAAGCATAACAGCATTCACCATGAAGATACCACTGAAAAGAAGACTATGAATATGATCAGATGTGTCTGATCATATTTCAATTTTCTTGGGGTGAGTCTCAGAACTTGTTTTGTTTTTAGAACATTATTATGTTACATTTCATGCAACTGGCAGGCAGATCCAGGTCTCCCCGGCTTTAGGTTGCACTGCTGTGACTGTGCTGAGTGCAATATGACAGTAACGAGGCGGTAAGCAGGAGCACAAGCCACACCGGCCAACTGCATCTAGTAGCTGTTTCAGTAATCTGGTTTCCAGAGAGCCATCATTCAAATGGACATATCATTTTATTTTTGATTTCCATGTGGTTTGCCATCATTAGAAAGCTTAGAATCCAAACTTTTCATAATCTCTGAAGGTCCCCAGTGATTCTTCTTGTTCCTGTTTCACATTCAATTTGGGGCGCTACTTACTTTCTGTACATCATGGTAAGATCCAAAGAATATTCTCAAGTCTTCAGAAAAAAGATCGATGTAATACATGAGTCTGGTAATAAATTCAGAGGTCATAAATAAATTTAAAACCAGCCAATCAACTTTCTGGGAAATAGTCAACAAGTGGAGGGGCAACAACTGCCAATATACCCAAGTCTCGCCATGCAAGTAAGCTGATCTTGAGAGCCAACTGCAAGATGCCAAAAATAGTTTGAAAATGCTTAAAATGTCAACAAGGGACATATAGAAAAGTCTTGCTACTGTTGATGTGAAAGTACATGCTTGTAGATTTACAAAGACTCAGCTTTCATGGTAGGCATGGACAAAAGAAGCGCTTTTCAAATGCAGCATTTCAGGAAAAGAACAACTATGTCATATCGAGTTTAAAGTGTCGTAGTTTGGAGGCTCTTTGCTTTGACCTATAAACTCATCACCATAGAAATCAGCATGAATTCTACCATGTATGACAGGGTGCTTCTCGAAAACACTAGACCATCTGTAAAGCCAAAGGAAGCCAAAGCAGAACTCCATCCTGCAACATGACAGTGACCCAAAAGACACCAGTAATGCAACATGGGCCCAGCTGAGAGGAAACGGTGGAAGCCCTGGGCCGAGTCAAAGCCCTCATTCTGATCTCACTGACATTCTGCATGGTGACTTTGCAGGCTGTTTGTGATAGAAATTTTTCAAACATCTCACTGCTGAAAGTGAGGTGAGGAGTGGGATGAAATTTCCTCTGAACTATGGAATAGACTAGTTGATGGAAAGAAGAGATTCAACATCTAGAGGTAAAAGTTTCATAATACAACCTTTATGTTATTGATTATTTGTAGAAACGTGTTTCTGTGAGTGACAAAGCTGCTGCTGTAATATAAGAATGAGCACATTTCAAAAAGTTAGAGACTTGAAACGCATTTACACACATACACCAGCACTTACACTCAACTGCTCTCTTTAGCATGTGCAGCAAAAATTAAATTAATAATTTCCATTATGCATGCTTAATCAAATATACCTCCAACTTCACTTTGTAAACAAGAAATGAATCATTATGCCATACCAACTGTTCTAACATGTCTACCATTTTAACATATTTAGTTTTGACATGAGAAGTAGCATTCTTAATTGCGTGCATGTAAAAGCATCTGCCCAAGCACGGAATGTGTAATCTATGCTTTTCCTGCTAGGATTAGTGAGGGATGTTGTGGTATGCCTATCACAAAGTATTAGGAGAGGGGGAAAAAGGAAACAGGAGTAATATGGACCTTCTATATCATACAAATTTTCTGCCACTACAAAAAAACAAAGAAACAAAAAAAAACACAAAATGCATCTTGGAAGATTGTTTTAATGCTAACTATTGATCTATTGAAGAAAAGTGTGTGTATTTTAACTTTTTTTAAAATCTTTTATTTATTTCTCTGAGCAATGCTTGCTGAGTTCTCAAATATAAATATGTATTGGCTTTATCTTGTCTTCCCCCTTAATATCCAGTCAGTATTACTTCACCACAGAAATGGTAATTACAATCACACTAAACAGGCTTGTACCGTATCAAAAATTAATTAATATCAAATTCATTTGGGTTATCCACTACTAAAACACCAGGTTTTTGCATGCTAATGTAACATATTTTGAAAAAAAATTCCTGCGATTCAATTACTTGTGGAATATCATTAAAGGCAACAAATATGCAGTTTAATTTGTGTGGACTATTTAAGTCACGCCAGAGCTGCAGAATCCCCTTCCTCTGTAAGTGGATTAATTAATTTGAATCAATAAAGTCTCTTAGTTGGGTTGTACCAGTCCCCTAGAAAAATAATGCAACATGAAGCCTTATCAGCTGCAGTGACAATCCGAACCACCACTTTGCGCTCAAAAATGAAGTTTTACTGAAGTAATTAGAGGCAGATGAGTTTAACTGCGTCTTTTAGTTTTTCCGTATTGAAAGCTTGCTTTTGTGTTTACATGCAAAACTGAAGCCTAAAACTAAAACTCCACTGAAAGTTAAAATTCTGCAAATAAAATCCTTCAGATTTACAGCCTTTTATAAATGTGAACAGTTATTTTACAAATCATATTTTCTCTCAATGTAGACGAAAAATGTAAAACTCATTGTGATTACGGTTTCAACACTGCTAGTAGATCATTTGTCCAAATTCCATTTGGGCAACTTTTGGCAACCGTGATAAACACTGATTTTAACGTCGACCCTTACAGCACAACTGAAATGATTTCAGGTGTCAAACTTTCACAACACACATCATGTCTGTTCTTTCTTTTACATCAGTTTTGAAAATAACTCAACGATAGTGAAAGAAGGTTGGGTCGTTTTCATTTTGTAACAACTTCTACACTGAAGAGTGCTATTGGCAGTGTATCATTGTAGTTTCTATGTAGGGATTTTGTACAAAAATAACTGTTCATCATCCATCTTGTATGTAATTCCTATGTGTTTGTTGTGATAAATATACACACATAGCATGAAATCCTGAGCTGCATAATCTCTTTTTTTTTCTTTTTTTTCACTTTTTTTGTATTACTTTATAAAATAACAAAAAATAAAAAAAGTAGACCACCAAAAGATTAAACATGAAAACAACTGTTTTTTTCCTAGCCACCTTCTGCTTCAATACCAGCTTTGGAAAAACTTCCTCAGTCCACATGAGTTTGTTTGGTGTATATACAGTAGAGACTGCAATGGCATGGTTTATATATATATATATATATATATATATATATATATATATTATATATATATATATATATATATATATATATATATATATATATATATATATAAAGATACCAGAAACTGAAAATCCATAATTCAAACACATTAGAGGCTTTGCACATAAATTCATAATTTTTTCTTTGACTGAATGAAATACTAAACATTATATTGCCAATGAATAGAGATGCATGTAACCCATGAGAACATATGGATTTAAAAGAAAAACTCCCCATTTGACAGGTTTTGTGTGTACCAGCAGGAGACTGAGTTGCTTGATGAGTCACTATGACTACTCGGCAAAGGAAAATTTATGTAAGGAACAATATTCAGCCTCCACATGTCAGTGTTAAACATTAGTTTTGCTGTTTTAGTGTCATTTTAAATTACTGGAAAAGCATAAAAGTGTCCTGCTATGCTCGAGCACATAAAACAGCTCCAGTGGATTACTTCCCGTTTCTGTGTCCCTGTAAACTTGTAAAGCTGATCATTCATGGTACATCTGAATCCCACTTTCAATTAAGGATTTAGTACAGCTGTCTTCAGACATAAAGATTATATTGTGTGATTTGTAGCGGCTTCCTCTCCTGGTATTTCAGAGGGCTCAGTTTAGTTTTGATACTCAAAGAAAAGTCTCTCCAGAAATATTGCTTGTTATTTTGACAAACACAAACACGCACACAACCGTAGCCAGTGAGACTATGTGACAATTTGTCTTGATGCTTTGATTTTTGGCTGCAAAGTGACACAGTTGAATGAACTATTGCCTTGCTGAATAAAAGGTCTCGGGTTCAAAACCCAGCATGGGGTCTTTCTGCATGTACTTTCCATGTTCTCCCCTTTTGTGCATCGATTAACTTTGTTTTATGACGGTCCCATTCCCCCGGAAACCTGCAAGTATAACAGCAAGTGCAGAGGAGAAATGGATAACATATTTTATTTTAATGGACGTCTTTTCTTACTTGACTTCTTTCATGGAACCTGATATTCTAATGACCAAACATAGAGCGGTCTCAGAATATGTGTGCTGTGGGATCACAATCCTCCACAGTTTTATAAAATTTGCATGAGGCTGGTCATGTTTTATTTAGTCATGTGACTATGATATTATCAGTGAATATTAGTTATTGGCCAAAACAGCAATAATAATTTTGGATGTTGCTTGCACAGATCTTTAAATCTTTTTAACCCCAAAGTTTTATGTCCAAAAGTCTGATTGAAAATAAAGCAACTGACAAAACTGTATTGCAAAACCGACTCTGCTTTAACTGGAAGTGAGCATAGGTTAAAGTCAAGTGCTTTTCTTCTAATGCATTTGATTAGATAACCATCTGAAAGTGTGTCTGCCTTTATAAAATGTGAGCCTTAGCACAATGTGAATTTGAACAGAAAAGCAATCAACTTAGAGAACCGTTATTTCTGCCATGCCAGAAAAAATCTGTACTTATCTGTCGGTGGCTGTTCAGCAATTTTAAGCAATTTGAACAGAAACACAAAGATTTTTGCCAAGAGAAAGTCATTCATGACGTTCACTAATCATCTCAGGATTAGATATCACAGCAAGTTCGCTCACAGTTAAGAGCATGTAGCATTTAGAGAAATTGTGAAAATGTCAAAAGTGATAGTCAAACAATAAAAGTTATTACACAAGAAATTAAGCCTTCATCTAGAAATCAACCTGAAAGCATGGTCAGCATTTACGTAATTGCATTTGATTAAGTCACAGGACTTATGGAGCAATGTGTTTGGACAAATCTGACTGAAGTAAAAACATAATATTAGGCAGGGTGATGTTAAGGGAAAACCAGAAACACCATTTTAGCAAAACTAAACAAAGAAAGAAAGGAAAGAAGAAATAAAAAAATACCGGAGCAGGTAAAAAGTTATGTACTGCTCAGAAAGAAAGAGTGAGAGAAGAAAAAAAATTAAAATTGTTTGTTTTTATCCGTGTTTCAGTTCTGGAACAAAGAAAAGATTAGAACCCTGAAGCAGAATGTTGTTGCTTCAGGATTTTTCTAAAGGTGGAACCGTGTATTTAAAGAAAATCATGCAGGCCTCGTAATTTTTCATCAGCTCTAAACCCAGTGGCTATTCTCCTGATTAAAATAGGATAATTTTCATTACATTGTGATACAAAAGATCTTCACTATAGTGAATGTGCTTTCTTCTTACAGCCTCCATATACAGTGCACTTAGTAACTCTGTGTCCCTTACCATTTCCCTCTGCTGTGGTGAGGAATCTGATGCTGAGGTGTTGAATTTCTGTTTGTTTAAGAGAGTATTTGTGTCACAGGTCCAGTTGGAAAGCTATACTTGTCCTCAGTTAAAAAGTTGTTTTACACAGGGAAGGATTGTTCATCAAATAATCCTAGATTATTTGGGGCAAAGGAAGAAAAATGTTTTAGCCACAGCATACATAATCTTTGAGGTTTTTCAATTTGTAAATGAGACTGATGAAAAATGGCACTAAAAGAATATTTCTTTAATGATCAAATCCTTCTATCTAAAAAAAAATCACAATTCCAAGAGATAACAAAAACGTGAATGCATATTATACCGAGCAATTGTTTAAAAAACAAGCAGATGGCTACAAAACAACTGCTGCTTTCAGTATTTTGCCTTATTAAATTGTCACATCTGTGTTGTTGAGCTGAAGCCAACACTCTTTCTTGGAATTTAATCAAACACACGAGGAAATGGACTTCAGAGGACGGAAAAAGATGTAACCACTTTCAAAGGAATATACAGACACTGACTAAAGAAAGACATTCATTAAGTAGGTTTGTAACAGCTGATTTTGGTTTCAGGCTCAAGATACTTTAATGAGGAATGAAAGAAATGTCAAGTGTCCTCAAAAAGATCAAATCATTCTTAAAGAAATAAATTGTTGACATTTAATTATTTATTTTTATTTTTATTTTGACAAGACATGAGTACTCATGTCACAGCTGTAAAAGTTCAGATAGCAAGCATGTGCTCAGCTTTTAAGGCTTTGAGGCTTATAATCAATAAAGCGCAGCCATGAAGCTATCAATTTTACTTTGACACATCACTTTACCCAATCTGGACATAACACCATATATTTGCTTAAGTTCATTTTTCTCAGTTATTCCTGCTTGTGGTGTTAGAATGGTAGACTTATGCCATGTGTGGTTGTTGGTCCACAGTGTGTCATTTTTTATGGGCCTCGTTTGCCATGCATAACTTTTAGAGAAACTGAATATGGGCATTTTTCAACTGTAAACTATAATCATCAAAACGAGCAGAAAGACTTGAAGTACATCTCTGCGGAATGAAACATGACTGAGTGCGTAAATTAATTTTGCCTTTAATATTTTATTGAATTGGACTTGTATAGAATAAAACAAGACTAGTCATTTATATGAGTCAACACTGAATATTATGGAGGGATTTTAGTCATCAGTCAACTGTACAAATATGGGTAAGTTTTCCACAGGAAACATCTACTGACTCAGTCATGTTTACTTTAAAATGAAAAAAGAACAAGTTATTTGTCACTTTGAAGCTCTGATTCATGGTTAAGAGAACCACAAGAGTTTCTCAATGTCCCTGAGTTGTTTTGAGGGTTTATTATTATTATTAGTTATTATTAATAATAATAATAATTATTATTATTATTATTTTGTATTCCTTAGGCTCTTTCTTTGAGCAGTCTTGTTTCTGTTTTGTTCAGTTCAGTTCTCCTAGTTTATTTCTTGTCTCTAGCTACTGTTTGTTACTCTAGTGTAAGTTTCTTAGATCTAATTATTCTTCATTGTTAAATTTATTTCGTAGTCCCCTCTCTCTGTCTCCTGTTCTCCCCTCACACCTGCAACCCATTTCTAATCAATCATCTGATTATTGTTCAGATATTGACCTCCCCAGTTTATTTACAACTCATTCTCTGTTCCTCACTGCTGGGACCTTCTATTAATTCCTGTTCAACCGTGTTACTCCCCTGAATTTTCCTGGCAACTTTATATTCTAGATTTTTGCTTTTGCTTCTCTCTGGCTCCCTGTGCTCCCATGGTATATTGTGATTTTTTTTTATTTTTTTTTTTATTTGTTTATTAAAACTTTTAACATGACAACACACAAAGAGCTAGTTTGTTACTTTCCAACCAGTTTTAAAAATAAGAACAACATAAATACACAGTGTGTGATTAAAACTAAAATCTGCAAAGGGAGGAGGATCATGAAAATCATGTTCACATTTATAATAACATTTAGCTGCAACAAAATCCCTTGCAAATGAAATCAGGCAACAAAGTAAGGGAAAAGAAAACATGGACATAAAGTGTGAACACATGAAGCTCTTGAATTGCGGTGCCATAAATAAAATAAATAAACGAGTACAAAAAAGAGGAAAATGAAAAAAGTAGCAGGGGGTACCTTGCATCATTCACTGTCCTTTTAGATGCTTTTTTCAGTTAGGAGAGTGGTGGGCAGTTGGGCACTTTAACCTAAAACACTGTAATGGGTGACGACTCGGGTTATACTTGCACTCCACATCCATCTGCTCAGAGCAACACTACCAGAAACGTGGCTCAACCAAAAGCTGCCCTTTGAAAATGCTTTTACCCCCTTGGTGGCTCTACACAAAGGTAGAGAGTTCTGGACATGCGAAAATCAATACTGAAGTGAATTAGAACTGCTGCGGCACAAATAACCTGTAAGATTAGAACAGCAAGTCAGCTTGTCTCGACCAGAGCAGCGTTAAATCTCCTGGCAAATTATTAATGCATTCATATACAGTGGAAAATTTCAACTGCTCATACTTCAAAGTACCGGAAGCCACCATACTCTATCAGCTGCGGCATGCTATATGGAGCACACGTAGCCCTCTGTGTAGATTCATTTATCCGTCTTTGGTGGTACTTTGCTGCATTCTTCTGGCACATTTGACAGCCCCACGCCTCATCTAGATTAGAAAATTACACAAATGTAAGGTTAGAAAGGTGTAATTGAAAATGGCAAAGGGGCTGATTAGGAGACATTTAAATGATTATTCAACAGCGTTGAACACGGAGGGCGTGTGGAAGAGGCCACAGAGGGAACACTTTGAAATTATCACTGCCCCTGACAGGTGGATGACAAGTCTCGCTCGGACCGTTTCTTTCACTGAACTTGTACAAAGATTGTGCCTTGATGCTTAATTGTGCACACTGTGTGCAGTGCAATGTGGTTCACATGAATTTGTGCATAACTATCTATGTATATTGTTGGCTCTTCTGTAGTGGGTCTCTCATTATTGACATGGAAGGGTCTCAACTCTTCCTCAGTACCTGCAGTAAAAATACTTGCGAAGACATATTTACAGAAATACTAACTTAGTAATCAAGTACATACGAGAACGGAAACATTCTTCAATGTATTTCCATGGTAGCCACAATGCCCCGTATTGGTTGCAATACTTCATTCCTTTATAGCGGAGGGTTAAATGGTTTCGTCTAAAAAGAGAACTTGTAGCATTATCAGAGTAAAAGTAGACTGTAGGGGGAAGGTGGGAGTAAGCTTGAATTTATTCAGTAATTTAGGGATGTGCAAACATGTATTTTCTATGGTACAAACCCCCCCACCCCCCAAAAAAACACAATTAGGTTTGATAAAGTTTTCTTTTTAACTTCTTCTTAACTTCCTGAATAATCAGTACTGCTGCAAATTAACACAGGTTTAACTCATAAAAGTTAATTATTATGTCAATGTGGTCATGAGCTGTGCTGAAAATTTTATACCTAGACCCCAAGATATAGACAAGGAGAAATCCCCTCCTCTATCGTGAAAGGGACTGTTGTTATTTTGCAAGACTGGATATTCTTGCAAATGAGAAGGGTTCACAACTAGAGGAAACTAGAGGAACAGTCCACACGCATCAAAAAAAAGGTATAATACTTTTTGGAAGTCTGGATTTGATGTAAGTGAAGATGGGACCCTGGCAGTCTGCCACATACTGTAACTAACCTTATTATGTGTAATGAGGTTAGTCATAATAATTTATAGTGTATTGCTGTGTGTGGTCGGCTTTCTAACAATGAGTATGCCACAATAGACACAAAAAAGATAAAAAAATACAAAATAAGATAATGTTTAAAAAAAGTATAGAGCATCACATCAATTCGTAGACCAAATAGTATAGGAAGTAAAAAGTGATCCATCCATATTTGATCCTTCACAGCTGCATATTTTCACAGCTGCTCCAACACTTGCATTTTTCTTGTCTACATTCATGTGTTGATGTCAGTTAGTTGATCTTAACATCCTGTTAACAATATGTGGTCAGGCTCCATTTGCATTCGTTACTCAGTAAATTAGAATATTATCAAAATATTCATTTTTCTCAGTCACTCCATTTATTGACTAAAATCAGTTTTATGAATTAATTACAGACATACATATTTTCTATTAGTCTTCACTTCTTTTAATTTGTTGATTAGAGCTAATTAAAGCAACTCTTTATAATGTATGCGATAATTATTTTACTGAAATACACGCTGTTTCAAATTCAGGTTAGTTTCAATATTTTCATTCAGCAAAATAGTTAAATAAGGATGCTCTATGGTATACAGTGTGACTGTTATATATATATATATATATATATATATATATATATATATATATATATATATATATATATATATATAAACAACACAACATTTTTGAAGGATTTAACCTTTTTTTGTGATTCCTCATCAAATAATATTCTAAACCAGGTTTCTTGACATTTTGTTGTCTTTAGCAAAGTAATGACTTCAGCCGCGATGCTTGCGTGGCAAACCTAGAACACCATGGCCACAGTGAAACAACTGACATATCACTTTTTTTCCATTACACAGTGAGATGTTTTCTATCTCTGCGGTCTGAGTCTGAGTTGTGTTCTGTCAGAGTAAGTGCAGTTGACAGGGGAGCCTGGGCAACACCCTAAACCTCTGGCCTGAGACTTTGTTTTCCCTGGGCACCATAGCACTGTACTGCCCCAGGCATTGCTCTCTGAGCTGCTGCCTTTGGCTGTTTAACTCCACTCTCTCATGCCGTACATTCGACGTGAGCAGTGAAGGCTTTCATCTAGGACTGAACTATCTCAGTTAGATTAATCTGCCAAGTGCAAATACCAAATACTTCTTGAAATCTACATACATGTTCAAATTAATAAAACATATTTTGAAGAAAGTGTCTAAAAATTCAGACCAAATCTTGTTCTGCTTTGTTTGTAATTACATTTATGTGTCAGCTGCTAGAAATATCATATTAAAACTTTCAAATTATTACTTCTGTTTCCTAAACACTGAACTGAATAAGAAATAATAAGCTTTCGTATCCAGTGTAACTGACTTTGAAGATTGCTTTACAAACAAAAACTAATCTGCTTACATGACTTTTGGCTTGTGAGAACATAGCTGTTCAAATCAGTCAGGTTTGTTTTTAATTGCTTGAAATAAATATAATTTGAATGATTTTATCCCACATAACCATTCTTGAAATAATAAAAATGTTTTCATTCCTAAAGTTCCCTAAAAATAAAAAATAAAAAAGCTGCTCATAATTAGCTGTAGACCTGCAGACCAAAGACTAAAGATATAAGATTTTTTATTTCTCACTATGTTTCTAGAACATAACAAAATTGGAATAGACTCCTCGATGATAAAGAGATACGTAGATGAACAAGTCTCAGTCAGTCCTTATGGTGCAGCAAATGGGTGTGAGTGTGTCTGCTGAGGGGATGGAAGGAGGGCAGATGGATTTCACAGCTCCTGGGAAAAAGCTGTTCTTTAGCCATGTGGTTGTGCTGCCTATGTACCTGTACTGTTTCCCAGATGGCAGCAGTGCAAACAGTTTCTGTCCTGCATGAATGGGATCAGCAGCAACATGACTGACCTTCCTTTGCAATCTGCTTCAGGTTGGGTAACTGGCTCTCCACAATCTGCTGGGCAGTTTTCACCAAATCCTTTTTGGCCTGGACTGGGACCAAGTCATGGTTCCATGGAAGCTTTTGAGCAACTGTGAAGGAAGTGCAGCTCTTTTCAGTTTCTAGAGAAAGAAGAGTCTCGTTTGGGCCTTTCTCGTGAGAGGAGAAGTGTTCAGCAACCTCCTCTTACCAGGTTTGAGATGAGGTGGATGCTCAGGAATTTGACGTTGTCCATGCACTTCACCACTGCATTAGCTCCCCATGAGTTGTGATTGTTGGGAGCCTGGAGGTTCAGGGATGAGTGGATGACTGCACAGCTGAGGGTGAACAGAGTAATTGTTGACTCTGTGGTGTCTTCTGTGACTTTTTTTTTTTTTTTTTGTTTTTATGATATAAAGTTGAACTGCCTTATTGCTGAAACGTGCTATGCAAATAAACCTGATTGTTTGATTGGTTGGATTTTGGTTTTAAAGTTGAAACACCAGTCACATGGATTTATAGAGGAGCGAAAACACTCAAGGCACAGTAGGAGAAGGAAGATGACACTACTAAGATTTAACTGAATGATGTGATTGCAGTGTGTCAATGATTAATAGTACTTAAAGCGTGAATATTAATCAAGTGCTCATGTGTGATACTTTGAGTTTGGTCCAAAGTGCTAACTAAAACCTTTGAAATGTTGTTAATCAAGAAGTCGTTCTGTTCCCCACTTTTCTCTGCTTTCATGCTTTTGAATGGCTTTGACATTTCTTCTAATTTGCAGATATGGGCATAAAGGAAGAGATGTGAGGAAATCCTCTGTTGCCATCCATGATATAACACAAAGAAAGCACCAAAGGGTTTATTGCTTCAGTAACTTTCTTTACACCACATATCATATTTATTTACCACATCTAAAGGAGGAAAACATATTATGTATCCCAATTTGCACTCAGTCCACAGGAAACTAAGTGAAGAGAAGGTGAAGGAGATTTGTGTGGAAGTTAGGGCAAATACAGAGAAGAAAGAGAAAAGGAAATTGCTTCATTTTGTTGCCATGGCCACCTGAAAATGCTTTCTGTCTTTCTCCTGTTCCAGAGAGAATGACCATGCAGGGAATCTAAGCACAAAAGATGTGCTTTTTGTTGGAGTGGCAGCTAATTTTCTTCAAAAATGCAAAATTTGACAAAATGGAAAGGAAATATATTTCCTTTCCATTTGAACATATCTTTAATCTAGTTTTACTTTCGTATGGCTTGTATTATATAAATATTTTGAACTCTCAGCAGTAGTGACAGTTATCACAATTATGACCTTTACAATTATCCTTATGGAAAAATGTCATTCTGGTCTTACAGAAGGAACAGTGTAGGCTAAAAACCCAGCCATGCTACTAGTCATAATCCACCCTTCAAAAGAGCCAGATGGAAAGGGTAAGGTTTCACTTAAAATGTTGTTTTTGGATGGAGGTGTGCAGCTCGCTCTCCGAGTCTCGAGCTCTCTCATGCTCTCTGTTCTTGTTTCAGTGTCTTTCAAACCCTCCTTCTGCTCTGCTTCATCCATTCCTGTCACTGAAAACTGACCAAGCTCATCGAGATGAAGCACCCCAGGACCTTTCGCGTCACAAATTCTTAATTTTCTGAGGACATGATGATAGGACCAGAAACCCTAATTATCCATATGCATAAAATTCTCAGTTCTGTATTGAGGTTAGTATTTTTTCATCACTTGATGATGGACACTCAGTTTAGAGCCTTATAAGCAGGGATTATAAATCAGCTATTTCACCTCGAGATGTCTGATAAAGATATAGCCCTTAGATCTGTCTCTGGACTATGGGGTAGAAAGGTATGCGCTTGGTGGTGATTGTGTGCTGCAGCCTCTCATCATTCTCTGAAGCTGAACACACACAGAGCGACCTTGTATGGAGAAGAGAGGTGGGCAGACATACTGACGTCTGCAGCAGATGGACGACTGTACATGTTCATTATGACATTGTTCAATTCAGATTTTGGATTTAGACTTTTTGGAGTACTAAGAAGTTATGTTTATTGAATCTATTAACATGCTTTACATACTTTTATTTTGAATATGTTGTTTTTTAGGATTTTTATAATTATGAACATTTTTAACAAGCCAATTTTTTATTTTTATTTTTTTGTTTGGAAATTGCTGTTTGAAATGTTTGACTTTGTATTTCTGCGACAGACTGGTGACCTGTCCAGGGTGTACCTGCCCCTCGCCTGCAACATTAGCTGAAGATAGGCACCAGCACCTCCCCACCCCAATAGGGACAGGGGTGTACAAAAATGGATGGATGGATGGATGGATGGATGGATGGATGGATGGATGGATGGATGGATGGATGGATGGATGGATGGATGGATGGATGGATGGATGGATGGATGGATGGATGGATGGATGGTTTCAAACCTCTGATCAGGCTCTGCTTGTGGTTTGAGGTACCAGTGGTTGATCCTGACCTCCTATAAAACTCCACAACCACCCTTAGATCTCAGAAAATAGTAAGAATTTGAGGTTATTTAGAAGTTCTCCTTCAGTAGCAATGGACATGATGATGTTGCTAAAAATGCCAGTAAATGTCATTGGAAGTTGGATCTTTGAAAGACAAATGAACTGATAGTATTAAATTAAGGTCCAAATGTTGAAGTTTCTATAATTTTATTATTATTATTTATCATGTGATTTTGATAAAATAACACACGCAACCTATGCAAAGCACCAGACTTTAAGGAATAAGGGAAATACTGTGAAGAAAAGTACAATAAGATAGAAATATGTTTCTCTCGACAAAAGGGTTTTGATGAATCACTTTCTTCTCTCAGATGTTAAAAGCTTCAAACAGAGGTCCGTCATCTATGACATTACTCAAGAACCATGCAGCAACAAGGTTTGATGTTTTTGCCCTCTGAACTCAATGCATCCTCACTTTAGAAGTCAGCCACTGACGTCGACGCAACATGTTATCTTTCATATATGTTCTTAGAGTCGATTCTCATCTGGCATAGATCTCTCATTTTATTTCAGGTTATCCATTGTTTTTCCTCAAAGTGGATAGCCACTACATTTACAAGATTTCTGTTACTTTGTCTCATCAGCCCACCAAATACCTCCTTTTGTCAGCCCAACAAGATTAAATAAACTGTGACCATTGATCCACTTCCCACCCGATTCCTGTCCAAAAAAATTACTCAATTCCTGTCCAGCATGAGGTCACAAAAATACCAGAAAGGGCAAACATTAACTGGCTCGTGCATGCTGCAGGAGTAAAGGTAGTAATGGTAATAGAAATTGGCCTAAAAAAACTGATTAGTTTATTATCTTTGCCCAGAAACATGTAAGCAATACAAAACAGATCAATACAAACAAAATTCCACTGTCAAGAGTGAATCCTGTTGCCACCGCTTCATTCGCTCTCATTCTAGATCAACACTTTTGGATATGTTCTGGGAAAATACTAATCTATATTCTGCTCGTCTTTCCTTAATGTCATCAATCTCCACTTAAGACAGTCAACCTATTTAAGAGGGACATATGACATACTAATTTAGTTGTACTGTGTAATTTTGTACATGAGACTTTGGCAATAGATAACTTGAGCGTGACTGGAAATTATTTGATAAAATTACAATTACCTCTGTGCCACCCCCACAAAAATTTTAGCTAACACACAAATGTGCACAGAAGATGTTGTGATTTAAGCCTGCTGATTCTTGCACTGTACTGAATGTGTCATTAGGATGGAAAAATGGCTTAAAGTCACTATGCCAGCAGCTTAGGGAAACCAAAGTTTTTCTTTGGAAGGAAACACGATTTTTATCTGGCAGTAATGACAAAACAACATTTTCTGAGCATTATGGTGCTTAGAAAAAGCAGGAGTGTGGGCGGATTTTAGTCATGGATATTCTCAGATAAATGAGCTTATAATTACTAAATTATAGGTGTATACCAGCGCACCTGGTATTTTGATAATTGTCAAGATGCTATCAATGCTCAGTAATTTCTTCCAGTGGTTAATTTATTTATGATTCACATAGAGTACTCTGACTCCGGTTATGAAAGGGGCAGGATTATTTCTCACATCCAAATGTATTTATTTTTATCCCATTTTGGAACGGGAACATCCTGGATCATCAAATTTGACACATATAAAATGTTTACTTTAATATTTACTCATATTCAGACAAGTTATTTTACTTATTATTGCAGAGAATCTATGTAGAATGCTTACTCACAGGATGAAGAGATTTTCTGTAAGATACATGCAGCATGCATACTTATCTATGAAGTTACAAGCTTTGTTTACGAAGTTGCACATGCAGGCATGCGTTTTGCATTTGAAGGGACAAAGGTAGTCTTTTTTTGCCAGTGTGAAGGTTGCAGGATTCTTGGGAGGGCACATATGCCAGTGCCGACAAGTGACACTGATCCGTCGCAAGGCTAAATTTATGCAAGACTGATAGGGGCAGGTGCACTTAGCTGGGACAGTGGCACAGGGTGGTCGGAAAGAAGCAGACCTGATTTCAGTCCAGGCAGAGATCCGGGGCAAACACACAACCCAAATAGGGGTTTCTTTTCAAAGCCAGCTGGTCTGGCTTTAATTCGTGCAGGACATCAAACTTAAACTAATTTTTCTTCTTTTTTTTTTTTTTTTACTATAATTGTTTATTTTTACAATCTTTTTTGTTGTTTAGATTTTTAAACAGGTTTTCTCTACTTTTTTGAACATTTGGGCCTCAGCTGGTTCTGCAGGGTGTAACTTCCTGGGGAAGCAGAGAAAAGGCGCGGGTGAGTTTTCACAGAACAATCTATTCCTTCCATTTCCCCCCATCTTGTCTGAATGTCATTCTGTCAGTGGAAAACCCTGTACCCTCCAGGATGTTAGGCCGTACATGGCAGACCAGTTCAAAACGTGTGTAACTGTGATTTTGATATTGGTTCAACTCTGTTCAAAAAGTTCTAAAATTTCTTTAAATGTTTTTCTGTTATTTGACCAGACTGACAGAGAAGAAAAATAGTTGGTTTCAACTAAGGTGGAATCAATAATTTGGAGAAAGTTTCACTTAGGCAACTTTTTTGTTTCACTTTAGGCTACTTTCACATACAGTATATAGTTTGTTTTGCAAATGACCACACAAAGCAGAAGTCTCCAATATTTTTCCTTTTTTGTTTTGTGCCAAACATATATTTTTCATAAGACTTTGGAAAGTTAGTGAGAACAATAACATTAATTTATTTTAGGTTTTGTTAGGTTTAAAACTGTTTCATTCTGTTATACACCAAACCAAACTATTTTTGCCAATTCATACAAGTAGAACTCGCAGTATATAATTTGCTTTCCTCATGGAGAACCACTAATTCCCCAAAATTTAGAACCTTCGAAACTTTGACCCAGTTTACAGGAACTGCTTAGCCCTCACATATTAGCTTTACCGGCTCTGAATTCCCTGGCTTTGATGGTCACCAGAGTTGAGGAAACGCGATGTTTTCTTTCTCTGTAGGGTGGTGAATGCTCTCACACTGTTGCCTTTTTGCCTTTGAAAGTCACCTCATCCTGTCAGCTTGCTTTCAAGCTCTGCAACTGGTTTGATTCTTGTTTTTAGTTGTTGATGTAGCGAGGTAGAAACTTGAGTAGGGTGGCAATTTATTTTTATTGGTAGCGGACGAATGATATAATGAGTGTATCCAATTATTATTAGATGGTACGATCACCAAATGTAACTTCCTAAAGACATTTAATGTCATATCTGTTTTCTACACACTAATTTAATTGCAAGAAAGTGAATCCTTAAGTAGTTAATTAATTTGCTGTTTCAGTTGATTATGTTAAAGATGAAGTTAATCCAGATGCTTTGTGGTTACAATGTTTTCATCATTGGAAAAAGTGTATTTTATTGAATTCAGTCAGTCATTCAATTTTGAACAAATTAGAACTGTACCATGACCTATCGCACATATGGGAGCAGTTTTGATAGCAGTGGTATGGAAAGCATAGTGTTGTGATGCTTTAATGCCTTACAGAAACTGAGTAATTTTGCTCACATTGCCTTTTTTATTTGCTCTTCCCTTTGTTATTTAATTCTGGGAGATTTCCAGCAGCGTTATGTCCTCCTGTATGATAACTCCTTTTCCTTCTAGCCCCTCTGAGCGGTGCCGAGGCCAGAAAACAGTATGATGCTCCGCTGCCGCGATACATTGCTTGTGTGGTGGGGCCGCCTGAATCTACAAAACACAAGCGCTGGAGCTATGCGGCTCTTTTGATCTACGGCTAATCTCAATTGCCTGCTTCCCCTCTGATCATGTATGAATAAGAATGAGTCGAGGGTGATCCTGAAGGCACAAAGAGCTTTAGACGGTGCTGCTCGTCTGCCAAGCTCCACCATGTAGCACAAGCCTGAGCCCGTGGCCGCTATAGGCCCCACAATCGCACACATGAGCTGGGGATTCCTCATTTAGACACATTTATTCCTCTGCACTCCCTTTTCTTCCCTGCAAGATGTTATCTGATGCTTGTTAGGAGTGTGGGAGAAATTGCGTATCCACACCAAATGATCTTTAATTGTCCGTAGAATTGGCAGAGGTCAACAGCTGCAGGAAGAACATATGCCAAGTCATTGTGAGTACAGGATTTTGAAACAGTGAAAACTAGGAACCTTTTTGTGGCACAGAGAAATAATAAAAGGAGGAAAGATAGCCCATGAATCTTGAAAAATGAATACTTAAACAAGTTGTCTCTTGTTCATGCCTGTGTTCTCGTTTGCAGGGCAATTTTTTTGAAAAGTTTCTCAAAGTGATAAATCAGATTTTTTCAAAGTTTATTTGTACTGCTATGAATGTTACCTGCGTCATTTTTTACAAAGGGGAAAGTTCTCACCAGAGAGTCTTACTGCTTGCAATGGCAGGCAAATTTCTGAACACTGTTGTCCATTGAACTTCTACCAAATTACTAGTTTAATGTGGCTAGAATTTGTTTCTTTGGTTCTATAAACTGAGTCAGATTTGAATATTTTATAGAACAACATAATATATACATATACTGAAAACTCTTAAAAAATCTAAATAAGTGCATATATGACAAGTGCAAGGTGGGCATTTTCAGTGTGGTTAAATCAGACTACATTTAATAGTTACTAGGAAATAATATCACAAAACTGCCAGTTCTCCAGTTTTAGGAATAAGAATCTTACCCCGAATTTACACTGCCTGCGTCTCCGCTCTGCAGTAAACGTGCACCCTCTATAGTCAATGGAAGCATTTACACTGCGTCTGCATGGCAGCGTTGTGTGCATCACCTCTGCATAATCAATCATCAAAATTAGAACCAATCCTGTTTTTGATGGACACAGAAGCAAATGCAGAGTCAATCTTCAAAGATCACATCACTCCAACAGCTAAAGCTGAGATGGATGCAGGGTAAATCTGCAGTTACAGTGCTCTGGTCCGGAGCCAGCCAACGATATAATTGAGTTTATGCCCTCCATGCTAGCAGGGGGCCCTCAAGAGCACTTTACTCCTCATAAAGAATACATATCCCATGCATTCACGTTTGTAGTTGTGTTGATCAGAAACAAACTGCCCCGTATTCCCCACCCTCAATTAAAACAAAAAGGTGCAACAGAGTGATGGGCTATTTTTGTTCTTACCAGTTAAACTGAAACATAGACTGGATTAGTTCGAACTATTTCAACAAACAGTTTTGAAACGCAAATGTTCAGCCAGGTAAAACTGAGAGCTTGGCATTTGCGTGTTATATTAAGACTGACCAACGTTAGAAACTAGGCACTATGAAACTGCCACTATCCCAAATTATATCAACCACACACCGTCAGAGTGAGAGCATATCCAATTCATAGAAGGCAAACCTATACAATGAATAACCCTAAAATCTCACTGTCAAATGGACTTGGTAAAGAATGCAATGGAAACCAATGTTTCTTGGGCATTTGTCAATAGGTAAGGAAACTACCTTATTGATAAAGTCTCAAAGCACAATATGAACAAGAGTGAGGGACAATGAACATCGTCAGTGACTAGTGTGTGGCGAAAATCGGACTTTGAAACAAACTTCGACAGGACAATTATACAGCTTAACTCATCATCTATCTGTGCAAATATAATCTCGCTCCCATTTCTGCGCTCCCTGCACTTTCACATGTGCAGCTTTTTTTCACAACTTCAGGAAATACTAGTGGGCACTCCTTGAACTGAGACCAAAAAAACAAAAGGAATGCCAGCATCTCCCCTTGCTAAGCACAATTAGAGAAAGGGCAGCAAGAACAATGAAATAACTGTGCCTGCTCTGGGGCGGCTCATAGCGAATTATTTCCCAACCATTCAAAGCGGAGGAAAAATCATTAACAGAAAGTAAGTTTTTTTTTTCTTTCTCAAAGCAATCTAGAGGAGACAAAAAGAGTGCTTAGCCCTTGATATATACAGACTGAAAGCATGACAGAAGATTTAGGAGCAGAAAGAGAGGTTAGAGAAACAACAGTGTCAGGGATTAGATTGAAAAAATTTTGAGTAAATTACAATGAAAATAATTAGAATGCAGTATGAAGGATAATTTCAACAAGTATTAAATCTCAGTTTAAAATGACCTGTTTTTAGAGATGATAATTCTACTAAATTGCATTGCTATAAAGCTGTTAATGCATGGTTTAAGTTACTGATTTATTTTTGCATGAGGGATACCTTCAAGTCAACACTAAACTGAGATATTTCATTCTGTTTGAGAAGGGAGCAGACCTCCCCTACAGGCTACACACTTAACTGCAGTGTGAGTGAGTATTTAATCTGTGGCAGATGGTTCACCGATGGCACCTGTCATACAGTGGGCATATTAATGCTACATATGAAATTAAAGAGCTGTGATAAGAAGCCAGATCGATTTGTAGTCACTCTGCAGGTGTTTAATGAAATATTAATTCAAACCTTATTTTTGTTCTGTTTTCTTCAAAATATCCAGATGTTAAGTGTTTGTTTTATTGAAATTATAAAGATCAAGAGGAAAAATTTTCTACTATTTGAGTGAAGTAGGATTGATGTTTTGGTGTGTGAGTGTACAAACATGCATTCATATGATGGTGTTAAAAAAAAAAAAGCAACAGGCCTGACCAACAGTTTACCCGCCAGAGCTTCATCTGAGGCTGTCTGCATGGTCACAGGACCAAAGAGCTGTTCTGATGTTGTAACTGGAGCCCCAGGCGCAACAAAAGCAGAGCTTGTTGTTGAGCTTGTGATTCATCCATAATGCAGAAAAGGTGTACAGACAGTACACTGTTTGTTAAATACAACACATGCAAATCCCACGTGACACAGCTTGGAGAGAGCCTACCTTGTGGCCATTGCAGTTTAGAAGTCCTCCTGACCTTGTTTGTTTTTGTGTTCAAGTTTATTCTTGAACTCTTTACATGATCTGTCGTCATGACGTTTGGCGTGACTGTCTATGGTTCTGATGACAAATATCAAACTAGAAAAAAAAAAAATACTTTTAGGGGAGGTGTTTACGTTTTTTTGCATAATCTAAGTAAGAAACACTTAAATTCTCTAAATGGGTTGATTTTAAGTTAAAGTTATAATATATATTCACCATGGAGTAATGCAGCTGTTTGTAACTGTTTGGAAAGTAAGCGGACTAGATTTACGACCGTAAAGTTTTGATGCCATTAAGATTTTCTGATACGCTGTTCCTTTGGTTAGGTTCTTTTAATGAGAAGCTAGAGGTTTCCCAGACTTTAAGGAGCTTTAAATCCTGCAGAGCCGCCATCTTCAGCTCATGTTGCACGCTGGTGGTCAGCTGGCTGTATGAAAGCAACTTCTACACTTTTCTTTTCCTTTCAAGGAAAACAATTTACAAATTTTGAAAATGTTTGAATCTAGGACAGTCGTGGCGCTCTGGCTGTCTCACTTATTATGATATTATGTTACTGTTTTAAAACCGCACTTGGTAGCAAACATGCGACATGTAATGTAGCTCCCTTCAGGTTGACTACAGCAGCAGAAAGCACAACTAAATAACCACCAACAATTAGCTAGTTTCTTCTCCAATGTTACTGTATGAAGAGCAGAAAGGCAAAACTGTTTAATATTCTATGCAATTATCACCTCAACTAAAGTTATTTGGAATTCATTCTACATTTTTAATAAAGTATTTTTTTTTAATCAAGAATGTATGTTATGCATTTTTGTTTATGACAGTATTAAAAATGATGGTGTTTTTTGCTCAAGGTCATCGTGCTGTGAAAGTATGACATGCCTTGAACTTTTTATGAAAAATAGATAATCAGTTATTGCTATTTGTCTTTTTAGTCATGATAACAATTATGTCTAATTGTTTACCAAAATAATTATTTTTTTCTTAAAAGAAATAAAATAATTAACAAATACAAAACAACACAGGTGTATTGCTTTTTTGTTTTCAAAGAAAAATAATACAGAACATTATATTCATAGTTTATTTAAATATAAAACATATATGTATTTTCTATCAATGTATATATTGATAGAAAATATATATATCTTTAGCTTTTTAATAGGAAGAAAAAAGAAAATCGGTTGATCAAAAATGTTGTTGTTTCATATATTTAATTTTAGCAAAGGGTGCTTCCATAACTTGAGTGAAACAAAATACATTTTTGTCACCTTTACTCCTCTAATTATAATTTACAGTGGTAACATTTCTAGCAGCATAATTACTGGTGATGTTACCCTCTGAGTTTTCTTATCAATCATATTAATAAGGAGCTTGAAGTCATATTAAATACAAGGCTTTGCAAGCTAACAAAATTAGAAAAAGCAGAGAAAAGGAATTTTCTCTCCTCTCCAAAGTGTGATGTGACTCCTAAAGTGGGGATATCTCTCCAGATGTTTGGGTTGAGCATGTCCTGAATATGTATGCTAAATTTAACAGGCTGGATAAAAGACAATTCAATTAAAAAATGTTTCATCCTTGCCCAAAATCAAGAACTACTTAATTAAATTGAAAATATTAAACCAAAAATGATACATTTTCATAAAGCTCAAGAATAAAATTTTAGGAATAAAATTTGTTTTACACATGCTTTTCACTGAATAATATGCAGAAACTTGACTGAAAATATTATCTCTCCTCATGCCCCTCAGACACCTGTATCTTCTAAAAGAAAGAAAGAAAGCATGCAACAATATGCAAACCCATGTGCAAAAGGGAAATCTATAGCTTCTCAGCTGAGCCTGTGAGTTAAAATGGCCTGCAGGTCTTTTTGTCCCCATCGTGAAGGCTTTGGTCGCCACGTCATGTAGCATCAATCTACTGTCAAAACACCAAACGTCTCCAAAATTCATTAGGGAAATGAGAGCAGGAAACAGCGACTGAAACCTGTAAATACCAAGTAAAGCTGGGAGCATCCTCAGATATATCCGACATACAACAAATACTCCGCTCGTCTCCCAGAGCCTCTGTAATAGCCGGCTAATTCTCAGGAGCGCCGAGGCAGAGTGCTTGACAACATCATCGACTGTGACAGGCAGATTGTATTTTCACGTGAGCGTGATCGACAACAGATTGCACTGAGCCTGGGCTGTTCCTGTTTGCCCTGGAAATGTGTTTGTGTTTATCTTTTGCTTGAAGAGAGGCATTCCTTTCCCTCTCTCCCCCTCCCGCTCTCCCTGTTTCTCTGTTACCAAAAACGCATTTTTAGATGAACCACTCCGCTTGTGTTTGTGTGTGTGTGTGTGTCAGAGCATCTGTGTGTGACACAGGCTATAAAGTGACTGCCAGGAGAGGCTTAAGAAACAATCCAAGCAAGATCAATATCAGCAAACCGCACTTATGTGTTTGACTTAACATCCAGTTGCAGTTTCCCCTGTTCTCTTTACATGCCAAACCTCACAGTAAACTACATTTAGCTGATGGCCTGAGGAGTGCGTGTACATGCTGTGACATATTGTAATTGCATAATTGTTTTGGCAAACTGTAAAACAAATTTTATTTTCCCCCATCGGGCTTTGATGCGACTGTCAAACCCACACTTGAACACGCACTCACACTCCCTCCTCTGTATGTTAAGCGCAGCCTTATAGGAGTAGGAGGGAAGGATGATCAGGGCCAAGAAAGTTTCAGGTGGAAAAAAAAAACTATTAAAACTATAAAAAATAGTTTGACATGTTCAAATCCCTTTGAATTTTGTATGCAAAATTTAAAGCGATAATTCTGAACTATTTAGGGAAGGTTTTGTTAAATTATTAGGAGTTGATATCTCTCCTGGAGTAGATACCTCTCTTAATTGTCATCATTTCTACAGTGTTCTTGAATTTTGAATATGCAGTGGATCTTCCCTGCTTTGGATTAAGAATAAGAGCACTGATAAAGCTGGATGTATGCCTTCACTGTAGTTTTACAGTTATACACCCCTATATGAATATGCATGAGCTAACGATAACATTGTTTTAATGATTTTACACCATTTAAATGTATTCAATCCACAGCCTCCAATTTATTCAGACACCTGCATGTGGTCATTTTACATGCACACACATACATATTTTGAGAAAGAAATATTTTAAAGTGTATTCACAGATTCACTTCCTCACGTCACGTCTCTGTAATTTGTTTCTTTTTCCAGGTGCCGTTAAATGACAACCTCAAGGATTGCAGTGCAGAAAGGACCTCTCCAATGAGCTGCTGGCAGACAGTGTAGAGAGCAAGAAGGACGCAAGACAGGAGACGAAGGAACGCTGAATGTGGTATAACCAAACAGACATACAAAAAAAACACCTATGCATATTGATGTTTCCTTTATCGTCTCTACGCACAGTCGAAACAGAGGTCTGAAGGGGGAGAAAAAGCGTCTGCAGAGGTTGTGAAAACTGTGTACTCATTGTTTCACTTGCTATTGATATCTGACATGTTCACATTATGAACTCAGGGTGTCTAACAGACTCCTCCTTATTGATTATCATAGAGGCCCAGGGTCCAGAGGAAATGCTATTAAAGATTAAAGGGTCATGTGATGTGAAGGTGGCACGCAGAGTTATCAGACACCAGCGGCTTCAGTTACATGCTGTAATGTCCATCCGTCAAACAGATTAGCCAGATTGATTAATTTATTAACCTTTGTTCCCCACATTTCCTAACTTGACTAACTAGGTGGCAAGATTGCAGCTTACACTCCACAGGAAGGCAAAGAGGGACTCACATTTTGTGCATTAGGCTCACAGAGAAGGACTAAACTATTTGGTGTAGATTTCAGAGTATGAATTGATATAGCAAAATACTGAACCAGCAACCAGAAATATGGTGGATATTAGTAATATAAACATGGCCACTGTGTGACTGTGTGTGTCTGTGTGTGTGTGTTTGGGGGGGTATAAAAACTTGCAGTTTGCTTATGGTCATCTCCCCTTGTTAGGAAATGGGCAATCCCCTCTTTTGTTCAGAGAATACGCCTTGTAATATATTATTGCTGAACACTGCAGTTGACCAACAATGGTGAAGGCTAAGCTCAGTCTGGACTCCCTTGGATTAGCTCTAGTTCAACATCTATACCTAGACTGGACAACACTACAATGAATAATTCTATACAGGACAAACACTGTTTGTTTTTGGCATTATGAAAATCTAAAATCAGGATGTGTGGAAAAATACATCACAATGCATGTTCTTGTCAAATTGCACTCTGTCACGATGTATGCTATTAAAAAAAAATGCAGTTTGGATTTGGAAAGCCTATATGTATGTGGCAACAAACTAAAATTGACATTCTTACCCAAGCCTATGGTCAAAATCTATTATTGTTTCCTCTCTTATACAACCACCACTGAATGAGAATAATGAAACTATTATAATAAATCTAGGTATTTAACAAATTCTATGGGATACATATTTCTGCACAAAGACACTGCGCTGTCTGTCTTATCTCTAGTGGTGAACTTACTGCTCTAATTGACACTAATAGAGTGGATGTTTGGAAATCATTTGGCTGGATGAATAAAGAGCTGGCATTTTCCACAATGCTTACTTACTGACTGCTGTTAAGGCTTATCTGCATGAAATAGCTAAGACTTGGATAGATGGAAAGAAAACCTGAGAAAGTAGACAGTTTTTCTATATGAGAATCATTTTCCTTAAGATACAAAGAGTCTTTTCAGGCTGTGTTAAACATCCAATGATTTAGTTCATTATCTTACTTTTCTTCTGAAGTCCTTGGATCGGCTCAGAAAGAGATGTTTTTCCCCCTCCACTAACGAAACCAGTTGTTAGAACTGGCAAATATTGTCTTTGGGTAGATTTTCATCAGCATTTTAGGGCTCACGTTATGTTAGTTTGTCAAACAATAAAGTTGTCCAACTTCAATTTTTGAAATCAAAAATTCTAACATTTATTGAGATTAATATATTCATCTTGTTTGTTCAGAGATTATAACTGTTGCCTGAATGAAATTATTGAAATGCTATAAGCTTATAAAATCTGTTCTCAAGAGAAGAGCTGTACATGTTTCATCAGAAACCAGTGGATAGGCAACAACTATTTCCAGGTTGAGGTTGGTTGGACTACGATTTTGACTTCAAAATTAGTGCCACCACTAAACTAGCTGGATACCTAATTAAATACTTGTTCCAACACAGAGCCTATCTAAACCATTACTGAACACTGCATTTATAAACAAACACACTTGATTAAAGTTCCTTACCTTGATTTTCATTGGGAAGGTTTAATAACTTTTGTTGTTTTGTTTTTTTTACAAACAAATTCTCATTTTGGCCAAATGAGAATTTGGCCAAAACTGACGTCTGAATCCAATTAAAACATGTAGGAAGGATTTATCATCACAACTAAGAACTTACTTCAGATTGATATTGTTAATTAATATTACTGGATTCACAAAGTATCATTTCGTTTAATTTTAAATAACTGCCAATCTAATTAAAAACACACTCTTACAATATTCTTTTAGTTTAATAGGTATATACAAGTCCAGAAACCTTTTTTTTTATTTTTTTTTTTCGCTGTGTAGCAAATTTTGGTCGACTTCCGATAAAAGGGCTTAAAAAATAATAATAAAAAAATAAGTTTCCCACAATGAGCACTACAACTTCGGCGGCTTTTTAAAAATAGACCGCAGACGCGCTCTCTGTTGGTTCATTAGTTAAACTAGACATCAGCCAATCATCTTCCTCTAGTGGTCCTCTCGGAGCACTTAATTGTGTGTCCAGTCTATCGGGACTGGCGTGATAATAAAGTATTAAGAAACCATGCCTCGTTCATTAAAGTAGAGTGGGGAAATGTGAGACCGCCCCCTTTTCAGGAGTCAAAAAAAGGAGAAGGGGGGGAAATGATTATTGCTTCTCGCACAGGGTGGGAGAGTAGAAAGGTTTCAGAAAAAAAAAAACAACACTTGGTCTGGATTTGAGGGGAAGGCAGAAACGGCGCTCTGAACACCGGTGTCAGGCTCCCAGACGTCCCGCACTTCGCTGGCACCTCCCCTCCACCTCTAACGCCGAGTCCCGCTCCTCTCACCGGCACCTCTTGGAGGGAGCAGGCGAAGCGTCCTCACCGCCTTCAGAGAAGATACTGTCCGATCACAGAGAGGGTGGGGGGAGACGCACACACGGAGCACAGAGTAAGAGAGAGAGAGAGAGAGAGAGAGAGAGAGAGAGAGAGAGAGAGAGAGAGAGAGAGAGAGTAGTTTGGTTTGATATTATACAGACTCCTACCACTTACGTTTACTTTTTTTCTTACCCGGCGCCGTCTTCTGCTAAGTTGCGCTCCTGGATTTTAAGTGCGTCTCGGCGAACTCCGTCCCCCCCCCATCAGGCAGCGGCTTCACTCTTCCCGTCCAACAGCCGGGCCAAGCAACCGGCGGACCCGCTTGTTGTTCCTTTCTCTTCACCCAAAAGAAGATTTCATTCCAAACAAAAGTAAGTACCCGCCGCGTTCACACCTGGCGCTCGCTCGCTCACTCACCCGGGAATGCAGCGTCATTTACACATTTAGACCTTTATTTCTAAGGGGAAAGTTAGCGGCTCTATTTTGACGCGCGCAGCCCGTCAACAAAGTGCGTTAACTGCGCGTATCGATTTGTTGTGACCTCCGCCGGCGTCAACTCTGTGCTATCATTACAAGGTGACATCAAATAGCTGGTTATGTTCTATTAGAAAGAGGCCAAATGAGTTTCATGTCATTGTTAATGTTACTCTTGTGGTGACCTTGTGCAGCTTTGGAGAGACCACATACACAAAGCCACATAAAGTGAAATGAAGCGCACTCTTAAAAATATTATATATATATATATATATATATATATATATATATATATATATATATATATATATCACAAAATATTAAAAAACTTTTAGACCAAGTGGAAAAATTGTCAAGTAGGCTTGAAATTTTCAGCTTATTGTGCATATTTCCATCTTTTTATACACATGTAAGCATGCCACGCCACAATTTTTTGGACTAAAGTGCAAATATGATATAGCTACAAACTCTCCTTAAATTATTTTATTACAACAAAAGGATTTTCATATTGCATCAGGACACAATTTGATAGACTTGGGTGTTAATTGATGCAGAACGACACAGAACAGTTTTGTAAAACAGTCCTTTTTGGAGAGTGTTACTCTCCACAAGACTGAGCTAACAATTCATTTTCTGTGACTTTGTAATTGAGACTGACTTACTGTAACCACTACAAGAGGAGTGTGATATATTTACAAGGTGAGCACAGTTGAGTCTCCAGTGGCACAACTGAACCTGTTGCAGTGAGAGGATTAAAAAGGACAATATAATTAACTTGTGCCAACTTTTACAAGTTGCCACCTCAGAGTTGAATTAAACCCCCTGCACTGTTTGTTTCATTTTAAAAGTGTACGGACTCCATGCAGAAATAGGTTTTGCTCAGTTTAAATCTGAGACTGTGAGAAAAGTTGATATCTAAGTGTATTTTCTTATATTTTAACATTGTGAGGAAAAACGGTGGGAATTTCACCTGCAATTTTATGCTCAAAATAATTTAATAAATAGTTAAAGTAAAAGAAAACAGTTTTTAAAAACAAAATAATTTCACCGAAGTTTAGAATTTTTTTTTCACACTGACTGCCAAACTTATAGAAATGTAAAACATCACCCCAGAAAGGAAATATCCTAAGTTGACAAATTGTGCAGCATGTCGGAGCGGCTTATTGGTTCTGTCTAATGCGCACTTCATACCTTCAGTCAGTGCACAGTCGTTTCTTGCCCTGAATTCAAAAACAGAAGAGCCACTCACCCTCTGCTTAAAGTATCCTGCATTTAAGTGAGATATTATTTTAAAAGGTCAGCTTTAATTGCTCATTCTTTTTATTTCGTCCCGCCAAAGTTTGTCATCTTTTTTAGTGAATTGTAATTTTATCAGAAACATACACTCTTGTCACAAAGATCTTACACGTGGCCTTCCCTCCCCTGACTATTGTCAATGAAGCTGTTCTGTGTGGCCTCTCTGGCCTGTTGCTCTCTTGGGATTAAGCGTTAGGTTAATCCGCTCAGAGGAAGGTGAGCACTCGCATGTGGACCTACGATTACACACAGAGGACTCCTGTCATCCAAGCTCTGTAATCTCAGAGACCCTTCACACACACACACACTCACACACACAGCAGACGTCTGCTGCGAACAAGCACGCGCAAGTGCAAAGACGAAACCAGGTTCCCTGTCTGTCCTTCCCTTACACACGCAGACACACACACACGCGCTCGCCCTTTTTTGCATCAGAGGACACATCGACACCCACACTATCTGGCCCGCGCTGCAGTTGCTTCTCCTGTTTAGCTTAAGTCCTTCCACCTCCTGACAAATCATTTGGGATTTTGAATGCCGATTCACAAAACCAACAGTGACAATACACTCTTACCCTTCTCACAGAGAGGGATTAGAAGGTCACGTGTCCCTCTGATTGGCTGGGGCATTGAGCCGATTGTTAGGGCACTTTGCTGTACACCAGGGGCTCAGCGGAGCTTTAGTTAAGTGAGGGGAAGGGACACTTTGTATTTCCAGCTTTTGAAAGGTTTTGCCGTGTGTTTAAAAAAAAAAAAAAAAAAAAACTTCATTAGTTTAATTTGCTGCCTATGGAAAGTGAAATATAACGAGAAAGTTAACTTGTGAATACCGTAACATGTTAGCCATTTTTAGAAGAAGTCCCACTATGTATGCTGCTCTGAGCAGAGACATTCAATATAGCACAAAAGGCTCAGTTCAAGATTCCCTCATCATGGAAAACCAGATCTGTAAAAACAGTCTTAATGAAAACATCAAATGTATTTATGTTAAAGCAAATAGTTTAATAGCGCCCTTTTTGGTGTGCTTCAAAGTTTTTTGTTTTTTTTTCACTAATGGTTTCAAATATTTTGGAAGGAGTTTGCACAGTTTGCACAGTTAAACATTCATTTGCAGATTGCCGGCTGGCAAGATCTAGAGGGAGATATTGAGAAACTGTAATTGGACTTCATGCCCTTTGGCTCAAATGAAAAGGTAATATGAGAGTCAATTGTAGAGAATTATATTTACTCTAGATCATAAAAAATACCTGAAAAACAACTGAGAATTGTCTCTTCCGTGTACATTTACCTCTCTCTCCTTCTTTATATATATATATATATATATATATATATATATATATATATATATATATATATATATATATTTATATATATATAATTACATTTCTTATGAAAGTCTTTAAGTTTTGTCTTTTATCAAGTGAAAGTTCTTACAACCATATGTGTGTTTTTTTTCTCTTCATATGCTCAAGACACGGTTCTTCTTCTTCTGCAGTTTCCATTTGTTTTTGCATTGTTGTATAATTGCTCGGAAAAGTGTCCGGCTCAACTTCAGCATGTGTTTATTTGTTAATTTGCAACACGCTTTTCTCTCCTTGTCTCTAATGTTGAGAATGTTCTAAATCTCCCTCCACATGGATCTGTGCCTTACTCAAACCTAGTCGTCGTTTCTTCACAGAAGCCTAAAAATCACTCCACACAAAAAGAACTTAAAGAAGTGTCAGTAATCTAAATAAATAATTCACTTCTTGGATGTGTTGAATGCATACATTTGAATATGTCCTGGTTTTTGCATAATAATTCAAAACATTCTTCGGTCTCTATCTAGTAATTAGCAGTGACGTTCAGCAACTTTCTCTGTACGTTGTAAGTGGATGGATGGGGTGGGGGTAGTGGGGGTGTATGGGTGTGTTCGCTGGGGTGTTAAAGATCACAGAGGAATATATCAGCCTTTGATGTTTAATTGTATTGTAAAACACACTTTAGAATATTTCTGCATAAAGTAGACTTCTGGCTGTGCTGTGCTTTGTGTTTGCTGTTCTGTGTTTTGTGTGTTTGTCTGTCTGTATGTGCATATGGGTGTCTGCGCAAGCGCGTGTTCGACTTTGCGTCTTGTCTCCGCGTGTTCATGCATCAGAATGTTTGTGCCTTCTTTTTTTTTGTCTTAGTTTTGCGAGGTTGTTGTTGGTGTATATTCAAATCAAAAAGCCTCTTGTTGTTTTTTCTCTCTCCCTTTTCTTCTCACACTGAAGAGAAAATGATTTGATGTCTGGGATGATGGAGCAGTCTGGAAAACAGTGTCAATGCGAGGGGCTGATAAGGCAGACTGAGAAGACTGATGCTGATGAAAACAGACACAAACAGACGCGTTTGAGGTTAGTTAGGAGTTGAGCAACAAAACCTTCGGCCTCCGCTCAGGTGCACTTCGTGAAAGAGCGATGCTTTCGTGATGTCATCCTTAGCACCCCAATCTAGATGAACAGGACGTCCTGCCTTCTTCATCCTGTTTCCTGTTTCCTGCCTGCACTGTTGGTCATTATTACAGCGGCTGCCTGCTGGGTGGTCTGCGCTCGGCAGTGCTGACCACACAATCATATCGTCAGCTGCAGCCCACCTAACGAGACGCTAGAGACACCTCACCATACTTGAGGCCAGCTCCCTGAAATATTTGGACAGTGAGAATCTTGGGAGGTAAAAAAAAAAAAAAAATCATCAAAAATAGAGGGAGTGAATGATAAGTTAAAGAGAAACATTTAGAATAGAGCAGAGGTAGGGTTTTCTTTGTTTAAACACATCATCCTGAAAGCCTCAATATCAAAACTCAAATGATAAAGTCAAATGTAAATAAGAACAAAACTGTTTATACATTAGTTGATATGGTTCTTGAGCATGAAAATCCTACAGCTTTTTGTTGGGAACAATTGTATCGATTCATTCATTTTCTTGAATTATGGGTTTTGATTCCAGTTTTTTAAGAATGACAAAGGATTAAAGAAAATAAAATGTGCGGCAGAATGTTTTTTTTTTTTTTGCTGCGATAGTAGTTTTGAGTCCAACCGATCATGAATAAATAACCAATCTTTATCTCGTTTTTCCTAAGCGAAATGCATGAAAGTACATGTGGTTGGTTCATATGGTAGGAAAAGAAACAATTTCTCATTTTCTGCCATTCAGCTCTCTGTTTGCATCCGTTTAGTTATGGTCCAATATTAAATTCTTATGGCAAGCTAAACATGTCTAATAATACCCTAGTTAATTAATAAATTTAAAAGAAGCCTAATAGAGGGAATATTTTAAAGAAAGAAGAGCAACAGTTAACCTTACTTTTGCTAAAATTATATCTTAGTAACAGTGATGGGTGGCACCAGTTTCCATACCATATATTGAATATTTAATACCCCCCAAGAATTGGAAAGCAAAGGAAAAGCGCAGAAGTCATCTTTCAGCCAGCTAACCAACGGAGCAAAGCAGCAGTTTATGGAGGAGCAGAGTCGTGTTAGTAATTAAAGAAAAAAGGTCTTTGGGATCTGATTGAGTGGACTTCAGCCGGCAGAATTTGTGTAATGGAAAAGTTTGTGATTTGAAACCAGTCTTTTTCAAATCCTCTGTACACCACAACACTAATAATCAGGTTCATGCCTCGGGCCGAATCGGGGTGAATTGGTTGATTTCAATCCTAATCCATATAATTGCTGCTAATTGAGTACATAGAAATAAAGACTTAATCAGTGCAACTAAGTGTTATTTCTTTGACCACACACATTTTTTTGAAAATAAGTTGAGAGGATTTCCAGGGGGTCATTTAACGTGGAAGGGGGAGAAGAGAACGAAAGTCCGCTGTATTTCAAAGAACGGTACCTGACCTTTAAGTATTAAAGGGCCAAAATTGTATGCCTAAGATATTTTTGCCTCTTTTGGTGGAGGACACATTTGGAATAGAGCCAGTACCAACAAAATTAAAAGAGCTGGAAAGACAGAGAAAGAGAGAGAGAGAGAGAAAAAGTAAGGAGGGTGGAAAAAAAAACAAAAAACAGAGACGTCTTCCAACGACTGTAATTTATCTTTGTCACAACTGCAACATAGCCGAGTCATTCTGCGCGAGTCCGGCGAGACGCACAGAGGTAGCTCTGTGTCGTGGCCTCACATACGCTTCCATCCATCTGAAGCCCACGCTCGGTCGGCTGCCACAATCCGCGGCACTGCTGCTGCTGCTGTCACCACCGCTCCCTGTGCTTTTTGAGAGCTTTGAGTTGCAATACAGAGTATTTTTAGCAGCTCTTGTGTGCACACTGAATTAACAGGAAATTTACTAAGTCATTCTTTGGTGTGAATTTGCTCTTTTGTCATCAAACAATGCAGCACAAAAATTTCGGCCATCGGCACAGTTCTGCACGTGTATGTTTCTCCGTGCGCCAGGAAAGAATATTAATCATGTTCCTTTCTCTTTTAGATATTTGGGAAACCATATCAGGAAATTTACCATTCTGATCCAAGGGAACTCTCTTATAAATCTATCCCTGGTGGCAGGGGAGTCAGGGGGGAGGCTCATCGGGAGAAAGAAAAACAATATTCAACAGCTCACACACAGAGTTCCCACTTTTTTTCAGAGCACACAGCTTAGCCAGACGGTGTACGGCCAAAGTCCACAGAACTGTTCCTTTCCACTGTCATCTGTGACATTCCCAACCAAAGGCCAGCCTATGTAATGATGTGCAGCACAGACCCGTTGAGACCACATACATCACTAAGCTAGCTGGAAACAAAAAGGCAAAAAAAAAAATGTAGGAAAAGAAGTGAGCAAGATGAAATATATCAAAGATAATTAAAATATGATATTTAAACTTTTCAACAAAAGCATATTAGAATTCAAACTATATAAGCACAATAACATACAGCGATACAAAAGTACCCTGAGGGTGGGGAAGAGCTAAGCGACGCCTACCGCCCACTCCTGTTTTTTTTTCTCTTCTTCTTCCTTTTTCTGAAAACTTTTTCTCTTTTTTTTGCCTGACTCCCTCTGCCCCTTGATGTATGGCTTTTTCCTTACAGTGTCTCTTCCAAAGTGCAGCTCGTGATGTCATTAATTTTATTCATACTTTATACATGCTCTGTCTGGGAAAAAAAGAAAAAAGATAGAAAACGAAGAGGGACGAGGCGAGAAGAGAGTGAAGAAGATGGAGAGAGAGAAGCTGAAAGAGAGAGGAGAGGAGATGGCGTTGGAGAAGGAGATTTTCAGTGCAGTTGCATGTATAATAAATGAGGGGGGCACTTTGTTTGAAACTCCAGTCCGAGTGCTTTGCTGCAAGGTTCGCCGGTCCAGAGCAGGGAGGGTCGGTAGGTTGGGGGGGCTTGTGGTCTCACAACAGCCACTTTCTTTATCCTGCCAGCTGATGCTTTCACCTGGCACTGCGGTTGGACCTGGTGGAAAAACAAACAACCTTGTTTATTTGGCGGAGAGAGATATGACAATGGAGCAGGGGATTGACTGAAAAAGGGTGAGGACAGGGTGAGGGAGAAGGAAAGAGATGAATTCGTGTAAGAGCGCCATTTGCAGTGACAGGCCAGACGATCCTGAGGAGAATACTGGCACCTGGCCCACACTTCCTAAACAGTCCTGCTACAAAAATAGTTCAGCCTTGGTATTGACTTTTGTCCCCTTTGTGTGTGTGTTTGTGTGTGCACGTTTGCTGAATAGGACAACATAGATGGTTTCATTGTCTTGTGAGGACTTTTTCACTTTCAGCTGTTTATGCACATGGGTATTTTTCAGCTTCCTGTGTGTTTGTGTTTGGAAAGCATAAAGGGAGTCTTTATTTGTCCCCTCTGTCATCGTTGCTGATAAAAATGGCCTCTGTCTTTATTTTTGGCCAGGCGCTGGACTCACGGTTTTATAAATAGCCGAGGAAGTGCGGGGGGATACCTGTCGTGGCTCCAGCCTCCCCTTCCAGTCGAGACCCAGTTCCCCCACGTCACATCCATCCACTGCCGGCCCACTTTGAGCAACCCCCCCCATCTCCTCTCAGGGGCCAAGCAAACAGGATGGCATGCCGATTGGGAGTGTGAGAAAATACCGAAAAACATCGGAGGACTTGAAGTTAGGCCTGAAAAGCCTTCGTTAATGCTCTGATGTAACATGCAAACTACAACTTCTAAACTAAAAACTTCTAAACTAAATCTTCTGAACTAAAATGTTTAGATTGTCAAAACAACATTGAAGCTAGGTTTTGTAAATTAGAAAAAGCCCATGCTGCTGTAAACCCAATTATTATTTTTTTTCTCAGTTCAAAACAACTAAATTTGCTATATGTTATATTCACAGCTCTTAACCATCTACACTTCCAGAAGAGACTGGTTTCCAGGTGTCATACTGGTGTGGAACTGGCATGGTAAGGCCAGACTGAATTAATACAGCCAGTAAACTCCTATAGCAGACTTAGCATAGTAAGAATGATGTTTTTCAGCTGAGAAAATATTAAACTAAACAGTATTCTGTGAAACAACAGGCAGTTAATTTTCCTCAATAGTGTTTTACCTGATTTTTAAGATATTAAAAATTCAGACAATCAGCTAAATGGGGGTACAAGGAAACAACAAAAGCCAAACTCTTTAGTGCAATTATATGTTACTAGAGTAGAACGGCCATAAAACACCTTACCCTCTTTATACTTTACTATCTAACATTTATTTTTTAAAGGGGTTATTCTCAGTCAAACTGATTTCTCTGTCATTATTATGTGGGCAAATGGCAGTCTTCTTGGTTAATCCTGTTATTCTTCGAAGGGCACCACTCCTCAACCATGCCATCTAATTGTTGAAGTCACATTATCACCCTCAGATGCTCTTTCCTCTGCAGCTCTTTTTTTTAATAAAAAAAGAAACGAGTGTCATCTTTTCTGCATCCTAGCCCAAGATATTATTCTCCAACTAAGTGACTGACACTGCATCTTGGCCCTCATAATAGGGGCTTCGTAATCATGTTATGAGTGGGCCAGAAAGAGAGAGTGAGTCTTTGCAAAGCACTCTGCTGCCCTTGGTGGACTGTCTCTTTACACTGGAAATGAGAAGTGCTCCCCCCACCATCTTCTCTGTGCAGGGAATTGTGCCTCCTCCTTTTAATGTGTTTTTTGACAGCTTAATATGATAACCAGGCTACTTGTTAAAGAAACCTTAGATTATTCTCATAGCAAGACCATGTTTTTTTTCTTTTTTTTATCACTTTCCCATGTTCTTCAAAATGCTGCTCCACAAACTGTCGATGACCCAGTTCTTCAGAGGTGGTCGAAAACAAGCAAGAGCAAAAAAGCAAATAGCAGAGGGAGAAGGAAAAGAGGTAGGGGAAGGAGGTACTCTTGGGAAGTTAACGCAGGTGCTTTTCTTTCTTCTATCTCCTTCTAGCTTCCTCTTAAACTGAGCGACCTGCCTTGTGGGTCTCCTCTTCCCTGTAGCCTAATCGGAAGAGAAACGCTGGGAACGATAATGGGGATTAGCTTGCACAGCTCGCTGGTTCCCCCTCGGTTAAGTACATGTGTAATGAGTTGTTTATTTGGGATAATGCTCAGTAGGTGCAACAGAAGCCCAGTGCCGCTCACCTCCCTATTCCCCGTTTAACACATACACGCTCACGTGTGCACACAAACATATAGGCATGTACACGTATGGGACATACATGCATTGTGTAAACCAGAAATGTACTTGGTGTGAATTGTGATGTGTATAGACATCCACCTACTTTAAATAATAATTCACACATGATCATTCTTTTGTTGGAAATCGACTTCCAACAAAAGACAAACAATCCAGCAAAGTGTTCGAAGTTCTACTTTAAATGATCACAAGAAAGTGAGACTCTTTCAAAGTGAAATGACAGCAAAAGAGGAATAGACACAGGCACAGTAGCCTCATGTATAGTTTTAAATTGTGACACAAATATTTTATAAAGATTCATGCTGAGACTGGGTTCAGACTTAAGGCAGACAAAATCAATTTTTTGTTTCTAATGGAGTATTAGAAAAAAAACAATTATATTCTGCAATTTAGATCAAAAATCCTTTTTTTTCTTTTTTTAATGTAAGCTGCTTCTAAGTAAATCTTGAACAAACAAAAAAAGAAAACAGAAAAATGGTTGTTGTTTTCTTTTGTTGATTTCCATATATAAACTATGATTTTATGTTTGGAGCAAAACAAACATTTCAGTTTGGACTTGGTTTATATTCAGCAACACCCACCAATACACCAACCCTTACAAATTCCCACACACAGCTGTGATGCAGGTCACTTGGTAAGGAGAAAAATGGGCAGTTTGTATTTAGAGGACTGAGTTAAGGGGGTGTGTGTATAAGTATTCTTGTGTGTGAGTGCTCATGGATGTTCTCAGGCCTTCTAGGGGTCAACAGGCCGGGGAATTTTTCTTAGGGTGAGGAGAAGGGGAAGGAATTGAATGATATGAGAAAAAAAAAAATTAGGAGGGAAAAGAACCAAAAAGGAGGAAAGGGGGATATGTCGTGTGCCCACCAGCCTCTGCTTCTGTCAGTTGCTCTTGCGTACATGAACTGGGAAAAACTGTGTTGCTTAGTGGATGGGACGTGCTCTGCTATCATTTAGTGGGGGGGTGTCGGGTGGTGGTGGTGGAGGGGGGTTGCAGGCGAGGTTATGTGAACAGTGCAGCTGTGCTCGCAGCAGAGGGATTTGAGTGGAGAGTTGAGGCGAGGGGGGTGGAATCCAGGCACCCTGGTCCTTCACTGAACCACTAGATTGGGAAGCAGATGAGAAAAGAAAAATTCTACATTGCAGCAACTTGCTGCTGCCCCCTCTGTGCACTGATATTCCATCCCTCCTTTGCTCCCCCACTTTGGACCTTCCTATCCCAAATAGGAAAAAATAAATAAATGATGACGGATGCTCGATGGCAAGGATAAGAGTGCCAGAGAAAGAAAGAGGAGGAAAGAAAAAAACACTTATGATTTATATACGGCGCTCATCAGCCAAAGAAGGAGCTTTTCCTCTGTAATAATCATGATATTAATTTAGATTTTGTCGTCTTTTAGCAAAAGGGATTTCCCCACAACACAAGTGTTTGAGTGAGGTTTTGAAATCTCTCAAATTTGTTGAAAGATCCCTCCCTACCAGTGAACGATTTCTTCGCCCAAGAAGCCAGATCCACCACATAGCAAAGGATGGTGGGGCATACGAAAAACCCAAAACTTGCTTGTCAGTCCATGTGATCAGTCGCTGTTGAGACAGGAAGAAAGAGAGACAGAGAGAGAGACAGACAAGGCAGAGGTGGCTGAGAGACGACAGAACACAGAATGGCATCGGTGCGCGATGCTAATGCATTCAGCCTGCCACCGTATCCAACAACAAGGCAAAATATCACACGACTCACTTCACAAGATGTTCCTACAACAACAACAACAACAGCAACAGACAAGTAAAATATCGCGCGCTCGTAGAGGCACGCACACACACACATGCGCGCGCGTTTTAAAAACCAACCGTGAGGAACACGATTTGAAAGCAAACAAACAAGTCACAATGTAAGGAACTTGTCTACGACGTTGTGACAAAAAAAATAAATGCAAAAACACAAAAAAGCGGAAAAAAAACCCCTTTTGTTTCATGAGAAAGGAGTTTAAATGCAGGGGTGCAACCACACGTTTACATTTTGAGATGAAACTATAGTTTAGAGCAAAAAGAAAGTAGAGGTTGTTGGCATATTTCTGTAGAAATGGTAAGTGTTGGGCTAAAAATAGAGTGTGGTCAAACAGTAGTAGCTTTGGCATGAGGGGGGTTGATACAGCAGCCTTCATTGTAGCCACATCTTTAAAGGCACTCTGCCAGAGCTTGTAGATTCAAAGCAGTAATTTAATATTTGTTTGTCTCTATTATTTCAATCTTCCCCTTTCTCTCTTCCCAAACTCTCTCTTTCCTAAAGGGTGGGAGGCGGGGGGGTGAGTAACAGCACGCTTTATCAGATTACTGGGTCTGAGGTCTCTTTTAAACCTCTTTGCCATCTTGATGTTGTGCAGCTGTGCAGACTCTTTAATCACACGCTATCTTTTTTCACTCACCCTCTCCCCCTTCTCCTCCCTTCTTCTTGTCCTCCCTCCCTCCCCTAACATATGTTAATTGGCTGCTTTCTGTGACAAATTACGAGCGCTCACTTTGATGAGGTCGGGTTGTGATGGCGCTGGGAGTGGAGTACAGTGGAGCTGCCAGACCCTCACCAGTTCACCAGTCGCCCCCACCCCCCATGCCCTCCCTCCATAACCACTCCAAAAAGGAGCGCGGCACCCAGCCGATGAGTAATGATAGGCTTGGACTCGGTCTGGCCTGGCTCGAGCCTTAGTGGGGGCCACTCCCCTAAACAGAGGCTGATCTGTAGGTACCGTATGCCGCCACACGCCCTCCGCACGGCATGCACAACCTTTCGCCTCATGCAGTTCGCCACTGACTCTCCTCAGGGAACCGTAACGCTCTAAAAGCACCATGATTTCTTTTTAGCAGACTCAGTTTGACACTATCTACAGCAGAAGATTTTTAATGCAATGATTAATTGCAATAATTATTACTTTTATTTTGGTTTGTGGTCAAATTGATCTGAAATAACCCATGAGAATCACATAATTTGTAAATGTAATGCTCCCAACTTACATCTTGAATTTACACTGGTTGGTGTGTGTGTGTGTGTGTGTGTGTGTGTGTGTGTGTGTGTGTGTGTGTGTGTGTGTGTGTGTGTGTGTGTGTGTGTGTGTGTGTGTGTGTGTGTGTGTGTGTGTTTGTGGTGAGGGTACATTGCCTGGAAGCATTAAACCAGCATTTCTTAAACAAACAATTTCGGTGGACCAATTTCTTTTTAATGATGCTCATCGTCAACAGGGAAACAATGTTCACAATAATCAGCTCAATTATTTGCTGTTGAAAAAAACAAACCCTCTCAACTGGTTCTTTTGCTCTTTCTTTGCCTCTTAGTCTCTCTTTCACAATCCCCTCTCTGCCTACTCTGCGATCTAGGTTACTTGGTTTCCTAGTGGAGCACAGGGACCAGAGGAGGGGAAAAAAAAAGGAAAATCAGTAGGTCGAATCTATGAAGGACATCCTTGTTCAAGTGTGCAACCTTCTACTTCTCTGCAAATTACCCACACACTGTGCATAGACTGAAAGCCGAGTGGCGGCACTCTTTTCAACTCGGCAAGGCTGCGACCGATCGGCTCCAGGCAAAGCCGTAATGGCGTCCCAGTGGCAGGAAGAGGTATCACTTGATTTCATTGCTGCATTAAGATGGCCATAACTTCAGAAATAATCAATTTACATCATAGATTCACGATAGAAACCAAACTTGCTGACGCAGCCCAGCAAGAAAGATTAGTAAATTCCACAACTTCCTCATAGATCTGCTGGTCTACTCTAGCTGATATTTAACTAGTCAACCCAAAAAAAGGGAAATATGTCCTTCTTCTTTTAGCAAGCATGCAAATTAAATTACACCCTACAAGATATTCCATACTTCCAAAACCAGAAAGCAGAAAGACTCCTTTCTGCTTGTACACTGAAAGATGGTGGTGGAGAGACAGTGAACAAGGCTGCAAGTGGTTGCTTGAGGGTTAGCCATGTTAGCATTAGCCTGCGGGCCCTAATTGAGGCCAGGAGGGAACATTTAATAATTGCTGTCACCAGATCAAATTTAATTTTCCTCTCCTCACTGCTACTACTGCTGTAGGGTAGAGTGAAACAAATTGTCATCAGAGATTTCTAAATGAACAAAGCTTTTAATTAGGGTGATTAGAATACTGTGGCAAGGAAAAAAGAGTAAAGGGTGTGGGTGTGATGAAATCATCAGTGGATTGTCTCAACTCTGATCTCTGCTGGTGATACTGTGCAGGGTGGGGTGAAGAGGTGGGGTACTGAACCCCAAGCAAGCAGGCATGTATTACATCATATTTAGTTAAACTGTTGCCAAATTACATTTAAGTGACAATCAGTTGTTTAGAAGTAGCTCTTGAATAAATGGTTTTGGTGGCCCAAAAGTTGCAAATAGAAGAATAACAAATATATATATATATATATATATATATATATATATATATATATATATATATATATATATATATATATATATATATATATATATATATATATATATATATATATATATAAGGTATTGGTACACTGGGCAGAAGCGCCAGGCACCCCTGAATGGTGACTATAGGACACTCAAAGATTTCTCAAACATGCATGAAAAAAAATCAAAGCAACACTCAAGGTGTGTTTTTGGTGAGAGAATAACATCATAACACTTAAAAATGGCTAATGCTTAGTCAATTGTTGTATTCTCACACTGCTTATAAATCGTATAAATCATGCTGGAGGCAAGCTTATGTTTCGTAAAGGAGTGTTGTCAACAAGTCTGACGAACATTTTTATCACTCATTTCCATTAACACAGCAGGGTGTCTCAAGGACTTCTTCTTTTACTTTTTTAAAATAAGAATCTTAAGTATATATGCAGGTGTCAAGCTTGAAGCTCGCAACTTCATAACTGCAGTTCATAATAATAGCACAGTCTTACTTTACCAGAGGAAGTCAACAGGGTAGCAATTTTTGAGACAGCATTCACTTAGAAAAGAAATATTCTGAAGTTTTAACATTCTGTGGTCCATGGGATCTTCTTGCATTCCTAGTTGACTTTACGAATGCGTGGACAGCTGCTTGTTGTCATCAAGAACTTTTAGCACTAGGTGTTTCTTGAGAGAGGTTACACATGAACAACACCTTTAACCAAATAAAAAAAAATCAGTTGGAAAGTATCGCAGCAGTAGAAATATATAAACTTTACTTGGAGAAACTTCTTTCTAGATTCGGCTATCATGGTGATGTAGAAGAGATATTTAAAACTTGTTTTATATATATTTTTTACTGATAAACAGGATGTCCTTAGAGTTGTCTTTACATGGCGTCAGAATATTTTTGTACAAACAGAATTTGTTGGAGATGCTTCTAACGGCCCATGAGCAACGAGGCCTTGGCTTCATTTTCAAACCTCAGACTAAAACATGTACATACACACACTCTCCATCAGTGTAGAACATTGGTAACATCCTGAGACATTGTCATACTCGACAGACTATATACAGTAATTGGGTGAATACGTCAGCGCTTTGTGTTTTTAGCAACATGACTCCTGACTGTTCTATTGGTTAAAATTAGTGAAAAGTTTGCTGTAGTTTCACTGCATTGGTTTGATTTTGTCCTTCTAGAGGTGTGGAAAATTTCTCACCACTGCATCCAAGTCGTTCTGGCACAGAAACGTATGGTGTACATTTTCTGTTCCTGTTCCCTCGGCGGTCGGGTCACACCTGGGTGCTATGGTGCTCAGGCTAACATTTAAAGTAAGTGAGTGGTTCCTACTGACTGCAGAGTGACATTAAAAAAGGGAGTGACAGAGAGGAAGAAGAGACAGAAACTGCTGTGGTGTTGAAAAAGTGAAACTTGGTGAAACTATTTGTGTTTATAAATCAGATGTGATCATTACCACAATCAGCACCACTTCCATATACAAAACCTCTTCGATATTTCAATAGCGTCAATCACATTAATGAAATATTAAAATTATTTTAATTTTAATCTCTGCTGTATACCTACATGTTGTCTAACTGCTGTCCCTTCCAAAGCAACTGGAATGGAAACACTGAATATACCAAAGGGTGATTCATTCCCGCCTTCCTGGGCCTTTCCACATTGTGGCTTGCATTTGCTTCTTCTTTTTAACCTCTTCTTCTTTTTCTTTACTTCCATTTCGTTCCAGTTTGGCTCATGGCTATTAATGTCGTCGCGGTCATCTACGCTTATTTGTTTATCACTCCTGCTTGTGAGCCACTGTCGCAGCAGACGGCTGCTGACAGTTGAGACATAATGCCTTTTGAACTGGCGTAGCTACTAGTTCTCCATTTCCCAGTTTGTTTGGCTTCTCCTTGCTTTCATGTGTGGCCTCTTGCTCGATTTGCCTTTGGTCCGGCAGCTGCAGCTTCACAGCTCTTGGCCTCCTTTCAAACGAGGAGGGGGGGCTTGACGCATTATGTCAAGTCATTTTGTCCTTGGGGAAGTCAGCGCCGGGTTATGGAAAGATGGCTTTCACCTGTCTCTGTACTGGCTCTGACGGATGGCTACCTATCTGCGTTGCCCAAGGCCTGCTTTTCCTGGTGCTGAGTGAAACATACAGCTGGCCAAACGAACAACACACCTCTGGTCTCAACTGTGCTTATATCACCTCCTACAAAGGTCCACGATTGAAACCAGCACATGCTCAGTGAATTGCAGAATATCTTAACATGTTAAAATTAAGCTGCATTTTGAAAGTATAGCTATGCTTTCTAACAAAATAGCCTTTTACTAGCAACATTTTTTAAGAATTTAAAACTTTGGAATCAAGTTTGAGTAAAGATCTTGTAACTCACACACCTGATAATAAAAGTATTTCATATTCTGGAAGTGCATTTCTTTTTGTTTATTTCCTTTTTTCTGCTACTGGAGATACTCCCTATTTTGCAATCAGACTAATTCGAGAAAGGAAACACCTTTAGCACCTCCGATTGTCTCTGGCTGCCTGTCACATCCTTCCACTGAGCTGTTTGTGTGTGTTTCCTGTCCTGTCCTCCAAGATCATGGAAAGGAGTGATCACACCATAAAACTAATAGGGAAGCAATGCTACTAAAACTACATCAAGATAAAATCCGCCTAAATTTAAAGCTAACTTTGGAAACAAGACAATCAGACATTAATGAAAATTTGAGAGCTCATATAGCGTTGCTTGAGATGCTGCCTATAGCAGTAAATTTCCTACCATAACGTCAATCACATTTATGAGGGCTTGACAGAATGTTTGAAACGTGTGCCAACCATAGGCTATTGGCTCACTTTTCTCCTTATCAATAGACAGGTGTCTCAGTTCTGTGTCACATGGAGATTGAAAATAGAATATATGTGAAACCTTCTCTGTCTCACTAATGATCCAACTAAACCGTGATCTAATAGAGAGAGACAGGTGAAGACATATCCTCAAATACACACACACACATAGATACAGATGCACACAAGGCGGCAGCATCTAAATTCAAGCAGTGCTAGAAACACACTGGTTAAAAAAAGGAAGAGAATGCGCACATTATAAGATGATCCACCACAAACGCTCTAATCCCCAGATGTACATGTTGCTAATCTCTTTAGCTGCTAACATGTTAAATTAGCCCTAATATCTGCTGAAATTCAGATTCACAGATGTCCACCTACGTTTGGGCAACCGCCCAGGTTCAGGTCACTCTCCCCCCCCCTCTCCGCTTGTGTTTCAAAAAAGATACAGACACTGAAGTGGAATGGGGGTGGAGGAGGTTGAGAGACGTAACAGTGATAGCCATTCGTCACCCTGCCTATCTCGCTCTGACAGATGGGGAGTATGGCGTGCCACATAGAGGAGTCACTGCCTGTAATGACATTAGAGACACAATGAGACCCAGCACACGTTTTTCTGTTCATCCGGCCCGACCATTGACTCGCTCCTCTGCCTGATTCTTCCCTTCCTCTCTGTTGTGCTGTTACAGTATATGTCCATCCAACCTTACTGGAGATAAAGTACTGCTGTGTAACAGCTTGAAAGCATAAACACGTAAATGCACTCGCAAACACATCCATGCTTCTAAAATAAATAAAAAAAGGAAAGGCAAAACAAGCATGCTCTTACACAAAGACAAAGTACAAAACTCAAAAAATCTGTGCCACCGATAAAAAGAGTTATTGAGCAAAATCCATGTCGAACACAAAATGCGAAAACCTAAAGGCTGTTGTGAAGTGCATCTACGGAAAGTCAGGCTGTATTGGAAAACTGTTCAACACTTCCTTTCATTCTCCTCCTTAAGATGATAAAAGGAGTTTATTTCAAGGGAGGGGCTCTCCCATTCACCTCCAGTTTACTCAGAAATGCTTATATCTTTGCAGAAACTCCAGTTTATATTAAACTATATATATATATATATATATATATATATATATATATATATATATATATATATGTACACACTTGCCACACTCTTCAATAACTGAAAGATAACTGGTCCAATGTATATTATATTGACCTTTATGAGTTTGGAAATGTCTTCAAGGACATAGTTATGTTATTTAATTTGCCAGTATCTTCAGTCAGATGTGTAATTAAAAATTTTAGAGCAACTTAAATTATAACAGATAAGAACTTTAGCCAATCTATTCTATTGTCATCAGAACATTTATGTATATTATCATTTTTACTGATCTGGCAGATCAGTAAAAATACATGATTATTTAGAGAGGTGTACGATGACTGAAATTATATCAGCAATCTGCATAACACAGCCAAACAATGTGAATATTTTGCAAAACTGTTAAGCCCAGTGCTTTATTTCTGTTTTCTAGACCGCATGAACCAGATTTATGCGCCGCACTACATAACCAAATATGCTGCAGATGTACCTGGCATAGTGAGTTAGCTTCTTGGAAAAACATCTCCAGTTCTGTCATGATAAATGACCTTCCCCAATTTGCTATAACATGTAGAATTAGAGTCTAAGAACAACAGCCTAAGCAGAAATGTGCACAGAGTGCATGTCTAAGTGTAGAGCGTTAGTTTCGTTCACAACATTTTGCTTCGCGGTTCTCTAAATGCTGAGATTCTCTCTTTAGTTTTTTTTTTAGTTTTTTTTCTTGGAACTGGGGCTCTTGAACATTTCTTGTCATGCCCACTGTCCTCATTCACAAACAATACAGCTGTCTTTCAAAATGATGAATTAGTCTTCCGGATGACTCAAGCTAAGAGTTCCTCTTTCTTTTCTCTCTGTCCATAGAATTTAAAGGAGTTGTTCTTACTGTACGTCCTTAATGACGGAGCCACATTAAAAACCAGTCTACACACATCTATTAGATCGTGAAAAAGCGCCATGTGCTGTATATTAGTTTTTAGTGACTAAACACTTGGGAGAGAGGCGACCTAGAATCAAGCCTTGTGGTGCTCTGAGTATGTATGTTCTCATTGTCCTCTCAGCTTCACTTCTGAGACACAGAGAGAAAATGCTCATTAGATCTACGTGCTGAATCTCCGCTCTCACTCTCTCTCTATCTCTCCTTTCCTCCCCCAGTCATCTCTCTCTCTATCTCTCCATCCGTCTGCTTAACAGATGGGAGGGTCGTGGGCACAGCTCTTCCCCTCCCCCTGGAGAGGCATGGTGCCTGTTCAAAAGATCCTTCTTTATGCTTCTCTCCATTTTCCTTTCTTCACTCAATTTCTATGTTTTCCTCTCACCACTCTTCCAGCTTTTCATCGTCACCCCTCCAACTCAAAGAACAAGGATGTTAAACAAGCAGAGGAGCAACTGTTGTCCTTCTGTCTGCTTGATGCCACTGTGCTCTCTGACCTCAGCAACTGCCTACCCCAGCCTCCCTCCAATTGTCTACTTCTGGCTTGTGTTAATAGAGGAATACCATTAGTTGGAAGCCTCCGGACCTCCCTCTGCCTTGCTGCCTTTGGGCATTCATAAATCACTAATCAAATCGCTGACATCTTGCAAACAAGTGAGTTTGTAAAAATCAAACCAACAACTCTGACCGTAACCCAGGACTGAAGTGGATGTCAGCAGGATTGATATAGAGCAGTGCACATAAATTGTGTCAACATCTCTCATTGTAAAGAGTGGCTTGTGATAACATCTCAGTTTTATTCTATTTTTAAGTGAAACTGCTACAGAAGTCTATTTATCTGTGTGTTAATGGAAAAAAAAATGATTGGTGTAATGCAACATTCCACTTTGGTTTGCGATTATTTTATGATTTTGGAAGGATTTAAATACCTATTTTGTCCCTTTGGTGTTTTTTCTGAATATAATGTTTCAGACATCAAGCCAGGTAATCACCACCACTATAGCTGACCGCTTTAGTGGTGAACCTGCTTCCATCCTCCAAACGGTGACATAGCTATAGCCTGACCAGAATAGTTAACGTGAACATACATTAGCGCCAGAGCAGATGGGTGAATCATGCAAATAATTTCTAGACATTAACAAATTCTGTGGGGTGCATTGAGGTGCACTAAAACAAAACAGATCCGTTGACTTAACCCAATAGAAGTTTCTTCAGTGCTGGTGGGAGACGTCACCCATTTGTTTTCTGAGAACAATGGGAGATGTTTGACCTTGTTGAGTTAAACTTTGTTCCTCTTTGGTCTTGGAATGTCAGGTTGATTTTATCTGACATGTGAAAATGTGCATGTCCTATGTGACAAATCAGCTGTGATTTGTCATATAGGACCTGCTCAAAGCAGGGCTTATGTTTATGGGTTCATGAAAGAACTGTTTTGTGAAAGAGGCTACAGTGGCGACAATAAGACATCTAAATTCTGGCTGTAAGTATGTTTAATTATGTAGACTCTACATAGTACATGGTCTCTTTTGTCTTCTTCGTTTTCCCTTTTTCTCTACTTTGGGATTAGTAAATTGGCTTAAAGTGTTAGACCGTTTAGGTTTGTATTTCATTTGTTATTGCCCCACTTTTGGTCAGGTATCAGTGTCAGGGGCCTGTAAAAGCAATCTGGCTGTGTTGTGCCTCTTGAGCAAGTTAAAAAAAAACTGCTTGTTTGCTGCAATTCCCTTTAGTTTTTTTTTTATCTTGGCGTTATGAGGCTAAATTGGATTTAGTGAGTCAGTGGTAATCTGTTAAGTTAAATGATGCTCCATCCACCACAAGGGAAGAAAAAGGGAAAGGAGCCCGATGAGGAGGTGGGCACTCACTTCTTAACCAGAAGCTGTCTGGCTCTCATATGGGATGGGGGCGGGTGTGAGGAAAAGTGGGGGGTTTGGTGGCAAGAGAGATGGGGCGGTGGGGTTAGGGGGAGGCAAGTTGCCCTGTTGTGTAGGAGGAGGTAGACGAAGCACAGATGAAAAGGCATAGGGGAAGCTGGCTGAGCCGAGGAGGCATCAATACGGGGCTAAGTGGCAGCAGAACCTCACCTCAGGGGAGTGCTAGTTGGTGCTGAGAGCCAGAATCGGGGATTAAATGTTCAGGACACAGGCTTAATCTTAGTGTTAACGTTACGTAAGGCCTAAGGTGTTGCCCCAGCGGGTGTTGACATTGAGAGTTTCAGCTCTGCTTAGCGAGCTGCACGAGGAACTAGAGGGAGGAGGTGGAGGCCAGGAGGCAGGGATCACGGAGGTAATGCCTCCCTTGTTTGGAGTGATGCCCAGGCTGGGTAATGTTGAGTACAAAGACTTGGGAGGGGATGATGCTGTCAGCCTGTGATTGAGGTACTCCGGCTTGATTGATATCCTTGTCTGGCTGTCTTGTGCCAAGCGCCTTAGTGCTGGCTTGTAATCCTAGTTTGTCTGACAACATCCTTTTTTGTTGAGTACCAGAGGGCAGCTCTTTGTTTTCCTGTCTATGGATGGGTGTGTTTGCGTAGAGCAATGCTAAGATGTTTTGGATAGCCTCTTTAGAGCTGCCACAGTATTATTTAGGATCTTAGTTTTATTGTTATAATGGTTCAGTTTGATCGTTGTGTTAGCTGACGAACGCAGCATTTCAATACTTTCATGGGTGGGTGTATTCCAAATCTCTAAAAGTTTTTTTTTCTTTTTTTTGTCTATCATTTCTTTATTCTTTAGACTCCATTGTCCCACATTGTATTAGTTTTTCATGTAATGTCAGTTGTTGGTTGACTGATCTGTAAAATATAGAAAAATTATGGTGATAGTGTTTCTTTGGAAGCAAAAACGATTGCAATGATATGACTTATTTAAAAAAAGAAGACAAATAATTGCTTTTCTGTTTTAAGCATACATATGTATATTTTGACTTGGTTTAGTTAAAATAGTTAAATATATATAAGGAAGGTTTTCAGTCTTAAGGACCTGAATCGTATCACCAAAGATGAAAAGTTAAATCTCATTGGAAACATTCAAAGAGCTGATCAGCAAACATGAGAAATGTTTGATTGCTTTTCCTCTGATTACTGAGAAGTATATAAATATTTTTTGATGTGCCAAATTGTATAAAAATATAAACATAACAGACACATTTGAGAATAGTTGATTGTCTTGTCTCTTTTCCTATCAAAGACATTCACGGTTACATAAAGATTATTTTATAATACATAAATATTTATAAAAAATAACTTTAAAAATGCAAAATGGCAAATATTAGTTTATTAGAGTTTTTTTAGTGTCCTTTCATTTTCTGTTGCACCTGGAACAAAGTTGTGTGCTGTTGCCACAATGAGCCAAAGTATCCCTCGCTGTCTCCATTACAAGCTTTCATTATCAATGTCCTACTCGCAAGCACAAAAAGGTCAAGTGCATAGCAGTGTCCTGCAGTACAGCTAAAGGGTTTGGATCTTCCTTGTACTCCCTTGGGCATGTTACTCAATAAATACATGGATTCGGGTTAGGGGAGAGTAAAAAAAAAAAAAAAAAAGGAAGGAAGAAGAGCGCATTACAATGTTCGAATATATGTATGGGAGTATGCAAAAGGAGAGAATATGAGAGAGTGAGGAAAAAGAGCAAGGGTGTTTGAGAAAAGAGAGACAGAGAGTGATCGAGAGAGAGACTGAGACTGACATGTCTTTTGGTGAAGTGGTGTCGTCTTCCACATCAATGTCTGATGCTTGTGCTGCCAGGTGCCGGAAATGTGGTTCAGAAAGGAGAGAAGAGAGAAGAAGGGGAAAGTAGAGAAAAAAAAGGCAGGGTAGATGGAAGATTTTTTTTTTTCTTATGTGACGGCGCTGACAGCTCCCCTGCATTGCACTGAGCTTAAATAATGGGATGCTCATTTGCATAACGAGGGACGTTATCACCTCTACTGTCAAAAGAAAACACAACAACAGTTCTTCTGCTCCTCCCCGAGATAGATTGGGTTGGCCTACTTTAGCACTCCAGAGAGATGCTCTGGAGCTCGGGCTTAGCCAGGCTCATACAAGAGTGCACACACCCATGTACACGCACACACACACGCAAACGCACGCCCGCACACACACACACACATGCACACGGACAGCCGTTCAAAGTTTTTTGGAGCGCGGTTCTCTTTTCCTCGTGGGTGCAGTCCTTCACATAAAGCTGCAGCGCTCCACCTGAGTGAGGGTTTCTACACCCTCAGCTGTTCACACAAAAGTACAGTTTTTTACTATTAATCAGGTGGTGTCACTGACTTGCAGTTTCTCCAGCTGGATTAAGTGCAAGCAGGAGTTGCGCTGGATCCTAGTGCGACTTTCAGAGAAACATAGCATTTTTTTTCTTGTTCTCCTTGTGGCTTTGTTTTCCAGAACGTGGCAAGACCCGGGCTCCACTTTTACATCTGCCTCTTATCCTCTAGCTCACATCTGCCGCTCTGGCAGATGTGATATGGACCGCAGATAGAGTAGTAAAAGTACATGGCTGGCAAGTTCCACTGTCTATATACAGTGCCGTTTCAAGGGGGAGACATAAAATGTGTTTCTCAGAGCCGAGGTAATGTAACAGTGTTGGTGATTAGAGCAGTTAAGTTAGTGGCACATCCAAAACACTGTCAAAGAACGAGGCAAGATCCTGACAGCGCTGTCTTCTCTCGTAGTGGGTGCCTCGGTGAAAAAAAAAAAAGAAGCAAAAACTGATTTGCATGATATCGACAGAAAAACACAGCATTTCTCACAACATTGTTGACAGATTCTTTGTCTTTCTTCACCCTCCCTTGTGGCTGCCGTGATGCTACTTTTATATATTTTTTCCCCTCTCACTGTTTTGCCATATTTCATTTCATTTAATGCTTATTCTCTGCTTACCCCTCCCTCTCTGTCTTGCAGGTACAGATGCTGGAATCTTTGAGGTGATTGGAACAAATAGAAAGAAGAAAAAAGCTAGATAAGAGATAGCAGGAGTGCAAGAGTGAAGAGAAAGAAGAGCGAAAAGAAGAAAAGAGGAGAGACAGAGAGTGAGAGAAAGAAAGAAGAAAGCTTTGAGTTATTCAGAAAGAGAAGAAAAAGAAAGAGACGGGGACGATGGGGAGGAAAAAGATTCAGATCACGCGAATTATGGATGAACGCAACAGACAGGTAAGTCCCGAGGGGGCGGGAGGATGGATGAGTACGAGAATGGGGGAGAGAAAAGGCTGGAGGAGGGAGGAAGAAAGGAGAAACACCCTACACCCCCAATAGCCCTCAACAATGAAGGTCTTCTGGGAGTCTGGGCAATATGTGAACTGGGGAAAGGAAAGGTGCATGCAGGAAATCTACTTATTTAATGTCTTTCAGAAGTATCCATATACCTTAAACTTTTACCTTTTCTTACATCGCAAACCAAAAACTTTATTTTGTGAGGAATTTATGTGCTAGACCACCTCAAACTAGAACGTAATTGTGAAGGTAAAGGAAGCGATTTTATCAACTGATTGTTTTGTTATTTTGCGAAAAGCGTTCAAACATTAGTGAACACATAATATAATTAAGACCAAGACACAGCCGAGACTGGTCAAGGAAGTTCGACAAGAAGAAAATGTAATGCAGAATGTGAAATTTCAAAACAATTGGAATTAAGAGTAAAAGCATTGCAGCATTATTTGCGGAAAACATTTGAAAAAAAAGTAACTTTTAATTATTTGTTTTTTTAGTTTGCATACAAAAGCTACGTGTGGCAGAAAAATTAATATTTGACATCAAGCAGAACATACAGTCTTCTCTAAAGACACGTCCATGGCAGCATAAATCTGTGGGGATGCTTAAGCAGGAAATAGGTAGGTGTTCTGAGGTGATAGGGCAATTGACAGATAGATACAGAGCAATCTTTTCATAAAACGTCTTAGAGGAGGAGGTTCAACTTACTTCTATTACTGGGAACAGGGTAGCAGCTCATGACTGTATGGCTGGAGTAAAACATAAATAAACAACCAAACAGAAATGGAATAGTTAAAATGACACGCTGGAAAACAAATGATGTAGCTCTATTTTTGTTTGGAATAGAATCAGTACCAAGATGTAGAGCATTTAATATCAAACAGTTTAAGCTAAACAACAGTGCTAATAGAGGACATATTGACGTAGAAAACACTTTGCAACAACAGCTGGCATCACTTGAGAGAGATGTATAAAATGAGCTAATAGTGGACAGAGAGTTAGAAGTAGACACTATCGTCTGTGGCAGGAAATAGACAGAGACAGAGCTCTCTCTCTGCCCTTGAGGCCCACAATCGATCACTTCCTGTGGCATGGCTGACCACTGACACTTTGTCAGCTTCCTGGCAGCTCCAATTGGATCCATACGCTGCTAAGGTGGCCTCTGGATCACAGGTCAAACACATACACAGACCCGTTTCTGTCGCTGTTGCGCTGTTGGGGCATCTTTATGTTTGGGTTTATACAAGCATGCTCCCATGTTGTTTCAGGCCAGAATTTATCTCGCAGTGATCTTGAGGACATACTTTAGGGTCAGTCAAGAATATCTTAGGGGGTAGTTTGGATTGTTTTAAGTTTTCATCAGAATTAGTTCCCTTACCTAAAAAAAGATGTTATTTTGAAATGAGCGTGCCAGAACTCTATCTCACAATTAGTCATCAGTTTAGCTTCCTGTAGCATTCTAAAACACCTCACATTGAGACTATTTATATCTGTGGGGTAAAACTCAGTACTAGTGGCTTCTCACTTTATATTATTTCACAAGAGACCAATGCTAATATTGTCATTATAGTTTAAGCTAAGAAATGTCCATGTCAATACACCTGCAAGTTGAAGTTGAATCTCTGCTCCAAGTTTGTCAAGAGTGGAGTAAATATTAAAATTTGCAAATTATGCTGAATGACTCAGAGGCAGTTTATCAGGCAGACAGTGATAGTCTGCAGCTGCACACATTGGAAGTTTAGCATTGCAACACAGATTTTGTTCAGCTTAGAAAACAGCAAAAAAACTAACAATGGTCTTTTGTGAAAATAAAGTCAGTTAATATGCTGTTACTAATACAGATCCTTTTCATCTTAGCAGTTTAAAATTGATAAAATAAGCTCAAACTTGTCTGACTAGCTGTCAGCCTTCTCAGGATGTATGGAGTGTTTTATTTGCGGTGTTCCCAGTTGGAAAAACAGCCAGAACACCCCAGAGATTGTAATTCTGACTGGGAGAAGTTAAGTATCCATAATGGCTGTTTTGTGGTAGCAACTATTAGCATATTTAAGCATTTTTGATGTATTGTAACTTAATAAACTGGTGGCAGAAACAAATCAGACCATTTCGTTTTCTCGTCCATCACATTACTGATAAAAAATGTTACAAGATTTTGTTTTGATGAATAAATAAAACTGTCCCTTTAAGAGAAAACAAAAAAAATCTAGTTAAATAAAGTTTGGCTGAAAGAAAAAAGACATGTAAAAGCATTTGTTCTTATTGCCAGTTTTCTGTTACTGAAAGAGACAGGCAGGCGGACCAAGAGACAGAGCAAGAGCAGGGAGGAGGTCACAGGAATGTTACATGAGGACTATAACTATCGTGTTGCAGCACCCACTCTCCCTCAGTGTTATCGCAGGCCCTCTCCCTCACCTCCTCCTTAGCCTATGCCTGCAAGCTGCACCAACCTCTCTGACTCCCGAGGATAAGGAGGGAAAGAGGGAGACAGGAAGGACACCTGAGGGGAATCGATGCCTCAGATATCTTGGCTTTATTTACAGGGAGAGGAGGAAGGAGAAGGAAACTGAGCAGAGAGAAAAGGGTTCACGGAAAGGAAAATCAATAAATCGCTGCATTTTTCTTGTTTTGATCTTTAAAGCGATAATAATCATTAATGGCTGCTTTTTTTTATGGAAATAATAACTCCTCCTGGCGTGACTTCACCGAGTTATGTGGAAAGCACCAGTTTCTTGTTGAACCTGGAGCTTCAATAGGTGATGTCATTTTGTTTAGGGGAGGAGGACATCACAAGACTGAGGCAGACACAGAAACTAAAATTTTCTTCCTTTATGAAAAAAAACAAAAAACAAAAAAAACAGAAGCTTTGCTTTTGCATATTTTCACTTCCTTTTTGAGGAAATGTCCCAAGTCTAAGCCAAATAAACACCAGATGACTCCTCTCTTCCTCACATTCATAACATATTTCAGGTTTGTAGGCCTAAAACATTTACTGCCAACTTAAAAGGATAGTTCAGAATTGTGAAGTGAGATTCTGTTAAAAGGTTACAAGCCAAAATATGTAACATTCAGGAGATGACCCTTCATTTAGTATAAGTCCAGAGAAGTTGGTCCCATTGACTGAAGCTAATGGCTAATCCAAGAGTGGCCAAGACCAAAGTGGACATTCACCTACTTAAAAGAACTCTAATTATGAAAAACATAATTGTGATTAAATGTAAAACATTTAACAATGCATTACTTTTACCTAGTGACTCTGATGAGATCCCAAAAAAATCAACAACCTCCTCAGCTTAACGTCTATGTCTCACTGCAATGGGTATCATTGTATCACAGCGATGGATGCTAACACTACTGAAAATAAATGATCTGTTAGCAAAATAATCATTCGACACAAATTTACAGGTTGCAATGACACTGAACCAACTAATGTGGATTTACCTTAAATGACAATAACACAAGAGTTATTTGGCCCAGTTAAGATATTAACTCTAACTTTTTAACAGAGCATCATTTAAAAAAAATCTCTAGCAATCCCTTCAAACATATCAAAACTTATTTCGCCTGCAATAGAAAAAAAATACAACTTCAGTTATGAGAGAGAAAAAATATGAGGTTTCAGTTTAAAAGAAGCTGCAAAAAGGTGCTTCATGCCTTATTTTGAAATTTATCCTGGATTCTTACACACTCCATAACGCTACCGTCTTTGGAGTGGCACCACTCTGTGGAGCTGTCAACGCTACCTTGCCACCTACAGAGCGGCGCTGCCTCCTTTTCCTTCCCCTCCTGCACTCCTCACAGTGGCAGGATCACACTGGGCACGACGCCTGGCTCTCTCTGGGCGGCCACTTTGGACTGCCACCCCCGGGCTCCGAAACACTTCCCGAGAGCGGTGGCAGAAGGGCTAGGCCTCCCTGGTGTTGACTGGCTGCCCGGAGCTCCGGACAGTGGGCAGCAGTGTGTGAACCCTGGCTCCAAGCCGCCCGACCACTCATACCCTCTCCCAGCCTCGGGCACATGAAAGAGGCCCCTGTGTCATAAACTCATGGACTGCAAACAGAGAGCAGACTCTCTTGATCTGCACACACATAGGCAGGCAAATGCTCCTAAAAGATACAAGTACAGGTGTGGGTGCGCATACACATCGAGGTAGCTGATTATTCTATCACATGCATATTTTACATGCTACATTTACTGGCTTTGTGTACCCTGAATTCACAAACACACGCTTTCATTTACATGCAAACATCGACAACACATCTTTTTCTGTCTAGCCCGACATGGGGATCAACTAATTTACTGCAATTGGCTCTAATTAGTGTTACCTCTCCAGCCAGTGCACTCAGTGGGCTTAATTTAGGATGACTTGTTTGCGTGAATGCGTGTGCGTGTGTGTGTGTATGTGTGTGTCTTTGTTTGTCCTTGTGTGGGACATGTGGTATCCAAAGGGAAGGGACCCAGAGGCCAAAGGTTAAACATGGATCAGGTCATCAGTGACAGGAAGTAAAACAACTGGATTTCTCAGCTCCCTCAAAATAAGTCGCTCACACTTAGCTGGGGAGGAGAATTAAAAAAAAAAAAAGAGTATGTTTTTATGTCCTTCTGTGTCTGTTTTCCTCTTTTATACTCTACTCCTCGCTAAGTTAACTGCAGCAGCAAAGACAAAAGAAGGGATCTTTTTGTTTCAGCCGGCAATGCATTCTTCATTCCCAATCAACAGCGCTGGGGTGAGAAAATGTGTGAGAAAAATTAACAGCAGGAAAATAATGAGGCCCACAGGGTAACTCTTCACCCCTGAACTCCTCCTCCTTTAATTCCCTGTTTCCCACCTTCAGTCGTCTCCCTCTCCTACCACGGCGAGTGGCACTCCTTTGCTGTCATCTGCTCGCCACTACAAGATCTCACCTGAGAGAGGTCCACAAAGATCGTCTCTTTTATATTGTATGTCTGCAAATCATTTTAGTTTGTTTCATTCTTGCACATCAATTACGTTATCCAGCATTATTGGGGGATTTTGATCCGGACGATACAGCTCAACTCAGGCGCCATTGTGTCCGAGGCAGCCCACATTGTTTCCCATTGTTGTTTACAGTTAATAGTGAGTTTGGAATTGCTTCTGTGTTATAATGTATGCACCATAATAAAATATGGCCATACATCGCAGCTGAAAGTAGCATCTGGTTATCTGTGCTACGTTAAATCCTGACTGTGTTTGATCAGCTTTATTTCAATGTCCAAAATACTTTGGCTGGTCAAACCAGAATAATTTTGTGCTGAACAGAAATTCTTTAAAACGTAGTTTAAGACATAAGAATCCTAGTTTTATTTCAAATCATAATATATATATATATATATATATATATATATATATGTCCTCGATTTTGTGAACCTAAAGAGAGGTCTAACCCACCATGTAGAAAAAATAAATCTGTATGTTTAACAGTAATAAACACTACAACTGACAGGACATTTGTGAACTATAAAGTGATTTAAAACTGTTGGTTTGATGTGAAGTTGCCAGAAATCAGTGAAAACAGCAATTTGTACTTTTTGGACTTAGGTTGTTTTTATGCACACATCAGAAAAAAAAAACATCAAGTTTGCTTCCTTTTCTGGTCAAAAAAGCAGATTCATTAAATCTTCTGAGCACATTTTCATTCATGGGATTTTCATTGTGTTGTCTAAAAGTTTAAATAAAAAAAGAGTTCCTCAATTTTTGTAGAAACTAAAAATTCAATCATTTTCTTTTCTCAATCCGATTAGTTCTTTCTTTTTAATTTGCTTAAATATTGAAAATTTAACTTTGTTGGAGCAATAAAACGACTAATGTGTAAAGTGTGGAAGTCAACTTTAGGATAAATTTATATTATCTTGAACTAATTGAAATAAAGTGAATAAAATGAACCGTGCCATGCAGAAGTGTCAGCCTTCTTTCTGCTCTGAAAGTTGACCTCACTCAGACAAACAGCAGTAAAGTTATTTCTGTCATTCCAACCACTAACTTGGACCCAAAGATGCAACTTCCACTTATTTTTAATCATTCTTTTGTAACTGTAGTTTTCCAGCATAAACAGGAACATGCAGAAGGGCATTGCGAAGGAAACATCTTCGATGAAACCAAATTACCGGTTAAAACTATTTGAACTGGTGTGCAATTTACGACCTCCAGCTTAAACTGGCCAAATTAAATTTTTATCATTTTTTTTCTGGTTAACAGTTGGACTCTTCTTTCTTTTTAGATACTGAATCAAACACTCTTAGGAGGCTCCTGCCCTCAGTTCATATGGTACAAAGAAAGCACACACGAGGATGATAAGTGTGGTTTTGAAGAGAAAAAGGAGCATAGAATATATTAGAGGTGGGACAAAACCTCTTTTGTCATAATGCCTCTCTTAACAGCTTCTCTAGCTGTGATGCAGAGTTCAGGCCAAGGTCCCCGACTCCTCTTATTCCTTTTGCGTAAGTCCCTGGTTTCCTGCTCTACTGTGACAATAGGATAAGTGTTTGTCTTGAGACAAATTCTTCATAGGTGACTGACATGTCTGTGTTTGTGTGTGTGTGTGTGTGTGTGTGAGAGAGAGAGAGAGTTTGTTTTGTGTGTCTGTCTTCATATGGCCCTGTTTGGTTTATTAACCAGCAGTTTTTGGGTGCCTGTCCATCCACTCCTCGTCTTCCTTCACCTCCTCCTCCCCCAGGGAAGAAGGCAGGAGGTGGGAAGCAGAAGCGAAGCCATTGTGAAGGGGAAGCCACTGGCCTCTTCCTGTTATGAGAGGAAATGCATACAAATGTGCTTCCTGTGCATCCACCCCCACTTTTTATGCTTGTCCCTCCTGTCTTTTTCTCACTCTTTTGTGGTGCAGAATCACAATATATCCCTCTTTTTCTTTGATTTTTTAAGTCTTCCTGGAAAAAGTGACCTGGTCCTTAAGGTAAAACAGGGAATTTTTCATCACTAAATACTATTAGATCGGTTGATCCATGTCCATTCTCACAATATCTCTTAATAATTGTAGATGTCAAAAAAATAATTGGAAAAAAAAATAGCATAAGCGGGAGGTGACAGCAGGTAAAGGTAACATGGTTCAATGATTACCAAGTCGTGTTTGTGAGTCTGTGTGTGTGTGAATGACTTTGCGTGGGCATGTGTGTTAAACTGCATATGTCGCAATCTCCCCTGGGAAGAAAGCTGAGGAGGAGGATATGGGTGAACAAATAAATTGTGTACTTCTTTAAGGTTGTGCAAAATAATTTCCACCGTATATTACGGATCAGTTTTGGAACGTCAGAGGATTAGATATAAGAAAACACACTAAATAAGAGTATTTGATGTTTAGTCTACACAAATCTCTGATTAATACTTGTTGCACATACAAAAATACATATTTAATTAAATATTCCATAAAGACCGTTCTCTTATGAGCCATTAGCTCAACACTTTTGCTCATGGGGATGTAAAAAGCTTTGATAACTTGTAATGTTTTGTGTATGTGACGAAAGTCACCACGCCCCATTCACAGTGTGCTGTGAATAGAAACAATTAGGTTTACACTCACACTTAGTCCAGTTTCCCACCAACCAAAGCACTTTCATAACAGACTCCCCGACGATAATAAAGTGTTGTGTCTAATAGTATTGATGAGCCGAGGACAAAAGGTTGTGACCACATACGGGTTGTTTCCACCCGGGAATGTTTTTTATTCTGTCATCTGGGTTTATTATTATTTCTATCACTGAAAACGTGTCAAATCACAGTAAATATAAAGTGCACCTACCTCTGTATGTCTCTACCAGCTGCTGAAGAAACGGGTCAGAGCAACAGTTTACAACAGCGGCTTGGGGTACTGATGTGTTCTTGAATTTCCAAATAAAAAAATTCTCTCGTAGCCATGGAAGACAAAAAAGGTCACATGAGGCAACAAATGTTGGAAAGTGTCCTCAAGCCATAACAGCAAAGATCAGAACATAAAAACTCTATTGATGAGATTCATCACAAATTAGCACATCCCACATTAAGTATTTAACCAACCACTTGTCATCTCGGCAACATTCATATACATGCCAACGAGTTTTATTTTTAAATTGTGTGTTGAAATCAAACCACCGGGTGTGTTTACGGATGTGCGCGGATGGGATTTTTGTTATATATGTGTGTTGGAGGTAGCAGCTTGTATGTGTCAGGTTGAGATATGTGGGTGTGGTGTGATATTTATGTGGCTGTTATTGTTTGGTCAGTTTAGGCTTTTCATTATCACACTCGTTCTCTTTCCCCGGCTCTGTTAAAGTCAGCGTACGTGTGAATTATGATATGTGGGAAAAGCATGCATGCAGTTCTGCATTCAAGATTAGAGACTCAATTTGATTTGATTCTTCCCTTCTCTGAGCTGTTAAAAATGACATGATGATAAGTGAGAGGTTTAAAATATGTCTTCCGCAAACGTTTTGTACAACTACTGATGAGAAAAGCCAGGTGGCACTTAAAATTTGCTCTTTCCCTACAAGAAAACAAAATGTCACTTTATGCTTACACTTGTTTATGAAGCTAAGTTTGTCTGATTTTTAACCATAAAACTTAATGAGATTTATAACAAATTTTAAACTGTATTTGATCAACTTAATTACTTTTGACACTTTGATAGATAAGGTACCTTTCTTTGCACAGAAGTAAAGCAAATTGAATGAACCCAACTTAAAGTGCAACAGTATGATACTGTGCTATCCAAGCAAGTAAACGTAAAAATAAAAAAATAAAAAACTGTCCAACAATTTGAAGTTAAATATTATATTACATGCATTAAGTTAGCTCCCTAGAGTTTTTTTTTTTTTATCTCTTTCAATATTACCTTTCTTTAATTATATTTTTCTTTGTTTGCAATGTGCAAAGTACGGGCATACTTTAATGTGACAAAGTGTAGATGTAGAATATGAAGTTTAAGGATTCAGTCACAAAAAATAACTTCAGTGGAATTATTTTATTTCTTTAAAACTTCTAGAATCTACCCATGTATTTTTTGTATTTTTGTAATAACTAACTAATGTTTGTATACCCAAAGGTTATAAAAACATCCCAGTTTAATTAAAAACTAGCTTTAGCTTAGTTTGACTTGACACAACTGGATACAAAATTTTTCAATAAAAATACATTTCTGAGGATGTTTGTCCAAGTAGATTTTTGCTGAGAGATTATAATAACCTTAGCTTTCTCCCTTTCTGTTTTGATATGCCATGTTGATCAATCATCATATAGCAAGTTCCCTTAATCTTGTGAGATGTTCTGTTTAATAAAAATAGTTTACTGTGAACTTTGTAAAAACTAATTACAAGATTTAAAGCAGCATCCCATAGCACTATCAGTTGAATCTCAGCTAAACATGCCCTAAAAATAAAGTGAAGACTGTATCTGGATTGAGCATGGACATAGATCTAGTTTGAGATTTCACTTGCGTAACTGTTGCTCAGATTACACGTCTCCAGAATTATGTCGATGAATAAGTTGCCAGCCCCAGTAGGAACAGTGTAAGCAAGCATGTCAATTTTGTTTTGAGGCTAGGTCCTCTTGGCCTTTCGGATTGTGCGACATGGCAGCTGTTGAAACTTTAATGGCGCCAGTAGAGTAAGTGACAGAGTGAACAGTTGATAATGGAGCTATGATAGTTGTGTCCTACATCTGCCCCTTGTTTTGAAACACCAGTGGAAGACAACACTCTACATGCCATGTACCCCAACAGCTTGTTTTGACCTTATGTTCTGCAAGACTTGTCGTCTTATTGACGCGCTCATGCACAGTTTGCAATGCAATTCAGCCCCTGAAAGTCTCCCAGGCCCCTCTGGGAGAGTTTAGGTTTCAGCTGTGGATGATGCAAGTTATAGTGGATATGACAATTAATCACATTGTCTGAAATTGTGAGTTAATCTAAAGCCATGAGAATAAGGTTTGTATTTTTCACATTTTGTCATGACTGTAAATGTCAGCATGGTATTTAGAGCACAGGGGAGCATTTTCTCCCCGTGTCATCACTGAATCAGACGAGTGTTCTGAGGTACGTGACCTGACGCTGCTCACACAAGTTTGTCAGGAGCTGGATCGCTCTCCGAGTCTGCGGTTTCAACCTGTTGCCTGACAGCATTCTCAGCATGATGCTCTGGCATCTCGGGGAGAACCTTGGACGCAAAGGGGGTCCAGAAATATCAGGATTATACCCACTCTTAGTGGAAAGAAAGAGCGAGAGAAACAGAGAGGGAAGGAAAAGAAAACAGGATGGAGTGAGAGGAAGATTTTGATATTGAGTTTCATTTGTGCTTCTTGGGAGATATTGTTTCAGGAAATTCAAAATTGTCAATATCTTTTCAAGCTTGTCTCATTTTACAGTTATAAAGACAAACTGTAAACGGCGGTGCATTACAGACAAACTTCAGAAACCCATTCATGGCGCAGATTCACCACAAACAGAGACCTTTTCTTTAAAGGCTTGAAAGGGTCTTTATCCTCACAGTGATTGGCTCTTTATTGTATTCAGAGCATGTATTCATTCGCTGTTTATTTTGTATTTTTTGGCCCACTTAAAAGTCAGAAGAAAATAGGCAAACACGCAGTTAATCAACAAACTCAGATGGTTAGTTACCAGATGGGCACGGCTCTGGCAGTATTTTCCTCGCTGTAAAAAAGCTTTGTCAAGACGGATCTCCAGTGTAATTAATACACACACGGTCGCATAGGAAAATAAAAAAGAAACTCCAATAACAACAAGCAGCGTTGCTCAGGGAAGCTGGCAGTGGCATTTTCTTTTTTTTTTTCCCTCCTCCCCGTACCACTAAAGAGCTGGCACACATGGTTTGGAAAAGAAAGCAGGTGCAGCTCACTGGAATTAACTCACTTTCACTGCTCTAGTTTTGATCCAAACAATAGGTGGAATAGAGGCTGTTCTATTTTCACAATGTGGCCACTTTGTATGCCTTTGTAGCAAAGGCTACTAATCTTAAGAGCTCACACAGACATACACAGATGTGGCTGCATACCCACATAAAGAGACAGAGACAGGAGGAGGGGAGGCTGTGTTGCATGAGATAATTCGTGTTGTTTATCTTGAGTAGATTACCACTTTTGTACCATATGCAAACGTCTCTAAGCAGACAATATTTTTCTGAATAGAAAGCTCATTCTGTCAGGCTAGTTGTCTCATACAACAACTTGCACGAGGGTTTGCCATTGAAGAGTTTAACATTTTGTCACGTTTCAACCACACCCTTCAATTTTCTTCGTTAGAATTGTATCTGAAATACTGGGGAAAAAATATATATATAGCTTTAAAACTTTTTACAATTAAAAATCTTTTCTACATATGTGCTACAAACTGACAGAGTTGTCAGGTGTATAAATCCGATATCCCCAAAAAAAAAAAAACAATCAAAATTTGCACTTTGCATGAAAAATGTCTGTCACAAAAGAAATGGACATATGAAAAGGTGAAACAATGGAATTAATATTTTGGTAAGGCATTTAGAAAATTTGGTTCACTGTGGCGCATCAATGACTAAAATAGTTAGAAAAGCTTTTTTTTTTTTATTTCTACCAGACAATTTGTTGCCGAGGGAAACTTTAACTCACCATATGTTCCACAATAAACCTCTGTGATCTTTGATGTACAAGCAATAAGTGATCCTCTTTACCGTTATCTGACTGAGACAGAGTATTTTCAGTTCCTCCTTTTTTCTCTTTTTTTTCCTGGCATGGTGGATGAACTGTTACAGTCAGGGTATGTTGAACCCTCAGCGGACTTCTCTTTGACTTTAGTGATGTTTCCCTAAGAGCGATAGTTTTTGAAGAAGAGATGTTCTAATGTCATTTTTCAGGGTCACTTCCTATTTACAGTAGGATTGATACGTATTATGTGATTGTTTTTTCTATGTAAAAATAAAGACGCTAAATACATTTGATTCTCATTTCTTTAATTTCTATTTTTCTTGTGTGCATTTCTTTAAATCTTCGCACCTTCTTGGCTTGAATCGGCTTTCTTTTAGTCTCGCTAATTTTGTTTTCCCTCTTCTCTCTCACCCAGGTGACATTTACAAAGCGAAAGTTTGGCCTGATGAAGAAGGCATATGAGCTGAGCGTGCTGTGTGACTGCGAGATTGCCCTGATCATCTTCAACAGCACTAACAAGCTGTTCCAGTATGCCAGCACAGACATGGACAAGGTCCTCCTTAAATACACTGAGTACAACGAGCCCCACGAGAGCAGAACCAACTCTGATATTGTGGAGGTATGTTACAAGAAAGCACATACACATTCACATACACGCAAACACATTCCCTGACATGCAAGTTCACGGAAACGCACAAGCAGACAGATGGTAACTGCGCTTGTGACTCATTCAGCAACCCTTACTTCTCTCTTTTAGACTTCACACCTAACAGAGTGCAAGAAATAATTGCTCCCATAGCTTGTTGGTCTTCCCCAAGGGGCTTGGGAGCAATATCAATCATTCTTTTTTCAGAAAAGGCATTTTAAGCTCCGCAATATGTCATTAATTTCAAGAAAATATTTTTCTTTAAATGGCCTCCTCTTACTGTTTAAGCTTCCCTGCAAACAAGAGGTTGTCTGTTATTGATCTGGACTTCTCAGCCTGTCCCCTGTGGTGTATAATCACTGCACCCTGCCCTTGGTGTCTTGTCAGCATTGATGTGCCTCTAAGAGGAGGATGTTGATCTGGCTTCTTCTGGACACTTGTCACCGAAGTGGCTCAAAGCAACATTAAACAGAACTGTTGGCCGAGGGACTAAAATGCAGGTGGATCAAGCAGGAAATGACGTTGTCAGTCTCCTGAAGCTTTAAGCTCCCAACGTGGAACTGTTATGCAACAAATGCTTCTGGACCTGGTGGGCAAAATGAATACACACATAGTTCATCTCCTTCTGCCTTGCAGTGCCATGATCTAATGGAGTAGGCACATAAAGTTACCTCTTCATTGTAAAATTAAAGATAGTTACAGACATGTGCAATTTTGCTTTATTTTTCTTGTTATCCAAGCAAAATTTTGACTTTTGTTGAATCAATTTTATGAATCCTGATTTTTCCCTTGTGGTGGAGGAATTTTGGAAGCTATGTGGCTGTTTTATATTAATAACATATATAGCAGCATAATGCTATGTTCATAATTCATGTGCAACACATGCATACTTATCTAAATCTGTTTTTTTTTAAGACAAGCACTTAAAAAACACAGAACACATCAAAGGGATCATAGATATTTGTGTTTTGTAACGAATGAATATCACACATGGTCCAGTGGCTCAATCCAGATGGCTACGTGATCAAAAAGCATGGGACATATTTTTCTTCTCATATAGCTGCTGCTAGGCTTATTGCCCAGTTAGTAAGTGACAAACATGTTGTTTGCTGTTACAGAATACGAAAATTAATCAGTTTATGTATGTGAACAAAAGTACTTTGGCACTGAAGATTTTTGGTCTTATGCTAATACCATTCATCATGTGATCAGGCGTTGTCATGTTTAAAATCTAAAACCAGCATCAACAAACATGTTGCAATACAGTTACTGATTTCAGTAGCCCATTGTTTCATAGCCATTTCCATTTGGTAGAGTCAAATGTGAAGAGTGTTGATGCAGTTCCTACATTAAGCACTCAACATATGACAAACCTCAATGATGAAAACAAAGGGAATGAACACGGTGCATTATCATGGACTGTACTGAAAAGCATGACAATTTATTCGCTTTTGTAGGACATGCTTTATTGCCTGCCTATAATTCATACTCGCAAGCTCTTTTGAAATTTTAATCTGCTTAGGGCTTTATGCATTCTATGAATCACACTAATCAATTTAGGATATACTTTTAAAAAGCTAGAGTCCATTTGAGCAGTAGTGATTTTAATGCACCCAGCTCTTCGCTGCCGGTGTATAAAGCTGCCCCTCCTGAACCCATGAACAGAGCTGTCACATGTTTCAGCAAGTGCCTGTGACGAGAGTTCTTTGTAGCTCTTCCCTCAACTGTGTCTCCATTAGGGAGCACAGGATGGCTAACGTGTAAACAGCCGTGTCAGGGGAAAGACGCTAAAGAGCCTAGTGGGGGGAGAGCGCTACGGAGCACTACCTACAATTTGATCCCCAGAGGACTGTGTGCTTTTTGAGCAACTCACTGCGGGAGAAATCGATCTGAAGAGGCCTCCAGCCTGAGCTGCGCTGAGCTAAAGGGATTGGCCACAGGGCAGACACTAGCACGTTTATTGTGGTTGGGGGGGAGGGAGAGGGGGGCTGAGCAAGGGTCAAGATTTTTCCCTGGAAGCTGTTTGCGATGCTGTTTAGCAACGTCACAGATGTGGGACGTGGGAGGCTTGTTGAGTTTGCAGGGAGGAAAGAGCAAAGCAGACTTCCTGTTGAGATGAATGGACGATGAGGAGGAGTTCAAGAACAAAATGATTCAGAGCTGTATAATAACTCACGTTCCCTCGTAAGAATATGTGTCCTTTCTTACGTGGAAAGAAAGGACACTGGTCTTGTCTTCAGCAGCGCGCTGAACCACATGCATCATTCTCCCTGTATTACTGCTGCGCCTGAAGTTGTAGTGGGAGGAGAGGCAGAGGTAGGGGAACGGAGCTCACAGTGTGGGCGGCTGGCATGGAGACCTGCTACATTAGCAATAAAGCTCTATGTAATTAGCATGTCTTTGGTTGATAATTAGCGTTGTTGAGAGAGTGGCACTAAGAACGTTGCGCTGCCTCTCTAGCAACAGAATGTTTACAAGAGGCTCGAGGGCTGACTTCTCTTCCTCCTTTTATTCTTTTTATTTTGAGTTCAGTTTTGTATTGAGCATACATCTTCACAAGGTGTGTTTTTATGGCTTTATTCTAAGGGTCGACAAATACACATATATGTTTGAAACCAATGGCGGGTTTGGAAAGGAAGACAAAAAAATAAATAAACAGGACAAACTGTCTTGCTGACTCATTTTGAAAACATTTCATCTTGAAGAAAACTTACATCGCTGCTTGTGGAAGAAACAACTAACTGACCAAAGAACAGTTGTGAATTTTAAAATTGGATGTTTTGCTCGCCCACAAAGGTTATTTTTTTGATGGGAGTGTCTTTCATATTTAAACAGACAAAAAAGTCCAAATTACCATGATATTATGATACACTTTTTCCAAATGTCTTAGTTTTCGCAAAGCTTTAAAGTGGCGTTACTGTTTATGTTCTAGGCACAGGACCATTTCATCGCACAATCAAATAACTGTTACTTACAGATGTCATAAAAATTTTGTATCTATATCAAACATAACTTAAAAGAAATTTGACTTTGCAGTCCGATGCCTTGAAATTGGCCTGTGTCTCTTTAAGAAGCTCCTGTTCTTTCCAACACTCTTTTCCAACGTGACATTGACAGCCACTCCTAAGAGCATTGGACTGAGAAGTAGTTTGTATGATAACCTCAGCAGTTGCACAGTTCCAAGATGTGTTTGCTAATTGCTACTGACACTAGTCTGGAGGAGCTGAGTCGGGAAATTCTCCCTCAGCTGGAAACTGCACCTGTGGAAATAGGTGACGCTTTGTATGATCAAGTGCTTAGGCACCCCAGAATATATGCCATGGGAGATTCAAGGATTTCTCAAGCATAAATGAAAGAATCAAAGCAATACTTAAGGTATGTTTTTGATGAGACAATAACATTACAACATGACAAAGCTCAAAAATGTTGATTTTACATAATAAAATCAACATTTAAAACATTTAAAATATGGTTGTTTGGAGAAAGAGGGGAGCACCTTGGGTGCAACTCTGGCATTCTCGATTCTCCTCGGAAATTGGAAAGGAAGTCACAAGTATATACATATTTAAAAAAAAACAGTTTGAAAGGTTTTACTGCAATTTTAAACAAACTCAGATGTATATTTTAATAAATCTGTTTGATTATTTTATTTTTTTACCATGACATTCTAACTCCCTGATACTCCTCTTGTGACTGTACTAAACTTTTCAATGCACAGCTATCACGCCTTAGCTAAACAAGAGGGGAGGTCCTCCTAATTAACGATAAGTGTTCAAAGAGACATCTGAGCTCGTCTCGGCTCTCACAGCTTGATAAAAGCAAATACAGACACTGATCCATCATCTCTGGATGTCGGCGGAGGGTTCAAGTGTGTCCTGCTGGCAGGTCCATGCCTCACTCTGAGTCTGGCTGCAGATAAAACAGATATACACATAGATAGATTTCCCATACTCGCTGTTTGCCAGACTGGCTTCCTGGACATGTGAAGAGCATTAGAGCTGTACTTGGAAAAGATGAGATAAAAGTGCCATTTCTCTTTTTTTTAGTCTTATGTTATTAACACTTAAGAACAATCACTCTTCCCATCGTTATTGGCGATTTATTTTTCTGGGGGAAAAGGGGATGTTTGGGAGGGGGTGGGAGTAATTGCCATAGCACAATAAAAAAGTCCTTTCTGTTTCCTCTACTGATGATTTCTGCCATAGCCCAAACCAAAGCAGAGTTGGCTGGATCATGCTGAGATTGAAAGACCACCAAATCCAACAATTCTGATGGGGTTTGCCAAATCCCTGCACCACAATGTGCTTGTCCTTCCTACTGCTGAAACAAAGAATGCAGGTTTGTGATGCAACGAAAGGGTTAGTTCCTGTTGTGGTAAATGGGGCCATGTGTCCTCAATGCTGGGAAAACAACCTCATTGGATGTAATGCTGGTATCAGTTGTATTCAGCTGTACAGTGTGAGCCATTGTCCTCTTAGTGTGTTGGAGATTGTGCATTTGACTGCATGTTTGCTACATGGATACCTTACGCTGAGCGCTGTGGTGACCTCCAACAGAACCTGCACACTCCTGTGTCAGTGCTGAAGTATCACATGGAGCAGCACATGGAGCTTGGAACTTAGGTGACCTGCCGGCCAGAGGAGGGCCACTGGCCAATCCCATTCCCAGCAGATTTACCTAATCTGAAAGTTCAGATCACCCTGTAATCTTAAACAGCAGCAGCACGAATTTGACTCCCGCACCCTAACCTCAGCTTTTTTTTTCCCTCACATTTTTTTCTGCCTACATTTTCTCTAAGAAGGAACTACTGAATAAGGGATGGAAATGGAAAGGGACAGAGGGATAGATGAGTGCTAGAAGAGAAGGAGGGAGGGAAAGAGGGATGGAGGGAGAAAGGCTGGTAATTATTTCCAAAGGTCATTCTGTTAATGACTACCTGCTTGGCTAATGAGATTCAGCAAAGCTCCCTCACCATGTTTCACCCTGCGTATGTTTCACCCGTGTACCAAGACGTGTGAGAAGCACAGGTGTGATTTCATCCCAGTGACAGTCCACCGGAGAAGGGGGAAGAGTGTGAGGAAGGGGGCGGTGCTGTGGGAGAGTGCAAATGAAGAAACATAAAGAGAAAGCCCATCAAGCCAGGTATTTCTAGGAGACAGCGCATCTACACCGGCTCAGTTCACATTGCAACAGGCGGTGGTTTTTTAACGCTTTCAAAATAGAACAAAGTCTCATTTGGATCGACTCGATAACCTCAAAAATGTCTTTTTTGTTAATTCTGTCCCCTTTTCTCTATTTTCTCATAAAATTCCTGCAAGTCAACACGACATGTGATCTCCTCATCTGAGCTGCCAGTGTGCTCGTGTTCTGCCGCACTCTTGTGAAAATATTTTCCAGCGTGTATGCTATTCTGTGTGCTTATTTAGTTTCTAAACAGCGTGGAGAACATTAGCCTTGGGGAGTTTTCTGTGTTGATCGGCTTCACTGAATGGCTGCTTCTCATGGCTCTCAAAGACTGTATAATTACTTGGACTTGAATGTAATTTATCCTCCATTACTTTTACATGTGTCAGCATCCAAAAGAAACAGCGGGGGTCATATCATATCTTCAGTCCTTTTCAGTTGTCCACTGTAATTTTGTGTGCAGCCATTCTGCGGTTTCAGAATAGGGCACATGTGGCGTAACATGGGGTGGAGGTGAAGGGTGGGGCTGTCCCGGCATTCACAGTGCCTCAGTGTTTACTAGCAATCGACAACACGGCTTGTTTTTGCTGGTGAGACGAGGATTAAGAGCTGAAGCTGCTTTGACGAACTAAGTAAATTAACCTTGTGGCATTGGCAAGCTAAGAGTATCACAGTTTGCTAAAACAAAGATTTGAATGGCAGATTTTGCACATGGCATCACAAAGTGATTAAAACAAGGGGGTAGATAGTCAGTAACTGGTGTATCAGGTTGAATGCATTGCCGTTACGATTCTAGACACATTGGAACTAAGAAAACAGCTCTTAAACTTTTTTAGTCAGCCATCCTGAGTCAGTAGTTTGATAAACCACCTTTTGCTTTAAGTATGTGCACATTTTCTGAGGTAAACCAGTACCATGCACATCTAACGACTGACATTTTCCATTCACTTTTGCAAATTCACTTTTGAAAAATAACTCAGAGTTAATAAGGCTGAACATTGAGCATCTGTAAACTTAATATTTCAAGTTCTCCCACTGATTCGCAATTGATGGGGGAGTTGCGGTTGTTCCATACTTCATTTTTCAAATGAGAAATTGAACAATACCTGGAATATTGCATTACACCCTAGCATTTGTTGAAGTTTCTGCAAACTGAAGTGTTTGTGGTTGGAACATGACAAAATTTGATGAAGATCAAGGTGTACAAATACTTTTTCAAGACTTTCTAAGGTACTGACATTTATCCAAGTTACCCCAAAGCTACAATACACCACAAATTAAATGTTATGAGATTTCACTTTTAAGAACACAGCGTGGAGGTACTGAGTTGTACAACCCTCTCTGTTCCAACTCATTTCAACTTTTAAATAGATTATTTAAATGGAGATTAATTTGTTCCCCTATATGTATGCTTCACAGCCACAGATCTGACAATACGAAATGATATGACCACAAAACTTACCATCCCCAGAACAGCACCACTTTATTTGAAGTATTCTCCTTCTAATAAACGTTTAAAAAGTGGAAGCGGTCTAAAAATAGAATGTGATGAAGCTAAATATAGCTGTCTGTGTTTTGTCAGGAAGGGATAGAAGAATAGAAATTGAGTTGCTTTCATACTCTCCCTCTCTCTCTGTCGCTCGCTCTCTTTCTTTCTTTTTAATTGCCCCCTCCTTGTGTTTCAGGCTGGGTAGGTTGGGGGTGTTTAGGCAGAGGAGTGAGTAAGCAAAGTGTGAGGATATTCATCCCGCCCTCTGTCTCAGCGTCTTTCTCCCTCTCATTCCCCCCTTCACTTTTCAAAGATCAACAGAGAAGATTTGCCCCTCGGCGACCGCATCCAGAAGGCCCTTGGTGTGAGACCTTGTGGTGCCTTGAAACATTTGATCCCCTGAATACATAAGTCTATTATTTGTCTCCAATGTTGCCCTGTCTCTCTCTCTCGTGGTCTCTCTCTCGCATACTTCGCCAAACAGACTGTCCCTGACTGGTTATTTTCCAAAGTCTTCTTGTTACAGAGAAGATTCATTTGTAGAATGCTATTTCAACTTTGTCAGTGCGTTCAAGCATTTGTTAAGATAAAAGTGACAAAAACGGAGGCGTCGGCGTCAGACGTTTACTGAGTTCCTGTTTTATTGCCTGCATGCCTTTTCTGACTTCAGAAAAGTTAAACAAGATGTTAGATAATATATGTGACCTACAGGCTCAGCACTTTTTTCCACATCAGATGCCCGCTGACCAGAAAAGCAGAACCTCAGTCAAGAAATTATACCACTTGGATCTCTGAGAGAGGTGTTTTTTAGGGTCAATACCAAAGCGGAAGTCTGAGGTACTCGCAAAACAACAAAAAGGAGGTTTTAAAAATAGACTGTTTGAAATGTGCCAATATGTGGTCCCTGTGGTGAGGTAGCAGCGCAAAAGGCAGGCCACTTCTGAGGCCACGCTGCCAAAAAGGCAAGGCTTTTCCACTGCACAGCCTAAAACAATTCACGCCAGTCATTAAGATGAAATGATGCCCTGTGCTTTGAAACTATTTATGGAAAATCTTTTTAGAATAATGAAGATCTATTTTTAAAGATGGCATTCCCTGCCCTGCCTTGGAGTACCCTCCTACCCCTTCCCCTTTTCCCTCCCCTCTTTGAGTGTGGAAACTCAAGGTCACAGTATAGAGGTCAGCAGGCCGGTCATTGTTACTTGAGGCCCCCCTCCGGCTTTCTTTTCCTGCTATGTTGCCACGCGATAAGAAACGGAGAGACAAAAGACGCTAAGTGAAGATTAGTGATGCTGGAGGGGACCGCGAAGTAGGAACAAAGAGGAGCTCAAACGTGACTTGAGATCTTCATCCGAAGACAGCTGGAGTTACTCGGCTACACTGTCACTACATATCACTTTTGAGTCTGTACTGTAGAGCTGTATTGATATGATTGTATCACATCTGGAGTAGCATCTCTTGACATAAACTGCTCATATCCCATTACTGCCTACACAAAGTATGTAAATCTACACCTGAGAGGAAAACATACAGTTTTACTCTTGGCCGATGAATTTTCTGCTTCTCATCAGAAGCTCATATAGATTCGTTCTCATTTGAATAGAGAAGTATTTTACAGCTGGAGTGTAGATGGGGATGAAAGATGGCCAGGCTAAGGGTGAACACACAAGTGCCCTCTTTATGCAGTTCCACTGAGCTGGCATTGTGTGTCATAATGTCTATCTGGCTAATTATACAGTGTAGTGACAAGTCTGAATGACCACTTTGTTCCTGAAGCTGGGATGCTGCTGCAGCAAACAGTGTTGGATTCTGACATGTGCTAAGTGTGTGTGTCTTCCATATGGGAAACACTGCACCATCTGGTATTCTGCTGTGTACTGGCTAGCTAAAATTGCGTGCGTGTGTGTGTGTTTGAGCATGCTCATGTTAGTAGCATTTTTAGCATAGACATAGTGTGAGGAAATGTGAATAACCATTCACTTCTCTCACCTCAACAAACATTTTATTTACAACTTTTTTCACTCCATTTTTAGGACAGTCTAAGAGTCCTCTCTACAGACAGAAATAACATGCACTCAGTTGTTAGCTACTAGAAACATCAAAACTCTGCTCAACCATGAGAAAACAATAGCCTTAGATTTCTTATTAAAATATAGCAAGACACAATAAATAGGAACTTTAAAAGGCACAGAACCTCCAAAAGTAGCTAAACCAATAGTGACCTTAACCAGTGACTATTGGGTGCACTGATGAATAATAAAAAAAACACACACACATACAGAGGAACACAGTGTGATTAGGGGTCCCACTTCTCAGACTGGTAACCTACTAAATCAGCGATCTAGCCTGAAATCGCTCATGCAGATACACACACCATGCCGCCGCCATCCATGGGCATGCCCCTCGACATGGTCCTGGCATGTTCAAACTACGCTTCATGAAACTGTGGCCCTCTTCCCTTTGGTCTGCCATCTGCTTCCAATAAACTAAGCCAGTCTGATTCCTCTGATGTTCCCTTTGCTTTGAAAAGCACAGAACCGAATAAGCGAGCCAGAGAGAGAAAGAGTGTGAGGCAGCAAGAGAGAGAGAAAGAGAAATAGAGTAAGTAAGAATAAGACCAAACAGGCCCAAAATGAATGAGAAATATAGGGAATAAAAGCACATCTCCAAGATATTATTACTTCTTCCCTGCTGACGGTAAGGCCACCCTGATTGTGCTTATGGTATGCCGGTGCTGGAATCTCTTAATCCACAACTTTTCCACTTCAGACTTACCTCCATTGCATTTGTAATGGGAAGAGACAGTGTTTCTCTTACTTGCCTCAACCTTACAAACATTAAACCACATTACACCTTTCCAGCATGCTCTCACTGAATGAAGTTTGTCAGATGGCTAAATAAAGCATACTCCTTGTGGTCTTTCAAAACTTTTCCTTGATTTTAATCAAAATTTTATCTTGGGTATATAATATATTTCAGCTGAAATTTACTGTACACTTTCTATTTTTTGCCGTAAAAATAAGTATAGATTATTATTATTTTTTTTTTACCCTGAAGCTTTTTATTAACTTCAGTTACTGCTTGAATTAACTATGTGACATAAACAATGTGACTACATTGTTCGTGTTACAGATAAGGCTTTACACAGTGTATATGTTTATTTAAATTCCTCTAGGACATCACACATTTGCTAAATGATTCATTACTGTATTTCTCAAAACAACAGCTTCACCACTAGGTCTTAATAATGATGAATTTGAAGCATTGGTCATTGGCTAATAGGACCACAACCAATGGACAGAGCCATTGATGTCTTTCCCACATCTGTTCTGTGAAAAATTGCCTAGGTTTAATGCTTTAAATTGAACCTGCCATCAAACCTTTTAATAACTCCATTACTTTGGTAATTTGTTCTTATCCTCTGTCTTGGTTTCGTTTCAAAAGTGACTCCAAGGAACGATCTAACCATTTACCACATGTGAAAAGAGTTTCTATCAATGGGTTGTTTTCCTTACATGTTTTTGCACTGGTGCTGTCAGTCAATGGGTTGAGGACATTGAAAAACATTCACTGGCCTGGCTGTCACCAATAGCCATAAACACAATATTGAACATGTCAGACCCTTCAGCCATTGCCAAGATAACTGCAGAGGGAAAATGGTCTGTACTGGAGCTCTTTCCAAACACAACCCATCAACTAGCCATAGCAGATCAGAAGTAAAGACGTACCCATCAAGCCAGCAGTGTTTTGACTCTGTTCGAGAAATGGTTGAAGTGCAGAAAATGTGAGGATCAGGACGGCGAAGGCGAGACCAAGACAGACTGAGGAGCAGACTGAGACTGAGACATGGGGGCAGAAAGACGGATAGAGGGACAGAGAGGGTGAGCAGGGTGGCAGACTGCCGAGCAGACGGATCCTGGTATGGCGGGAGCTCTGGGCAGGCATCATCTGTCCCTAGCAGACCCCCTGGGGCCACTCAGAATTCACACCCAAATACCCTCCGCTGTTTTGCTTGAGAGCGACACTAAGTTGGCACCCACAACCCAAATTATGAAATTTAGCTCTTTTTCCTGTTATTAAAACATTACAGAACTCAACATGAGGTTGCGAATATGTGTATTTACTGAACAAGCATGCTTCTGATTCTTTCTAGCTCTGGTCACCTTACTCAGTTTTCTCAATGCTGTCCGATGGTTCCTCTTCTACCACCACAGTCTAGGCCAGCTTGGCTGAAGGTGCAAAGCTACAGGATACCACTGAGACGCTGCGTCTCAAGTATGTAGGACACCTTGTCTATGCTGTGCCTGCTTCACACAAGCCCTGTGAGTGGAGTCATAAGGGAGCGTCATGAAGAAGGAGTTTAATTAGGAGCAAGCCTCCAAAGGGGCCATCGAGAAAGACACTGAGCGAAGCAAGAAGAAACAGCTTTTCTGCCATATCACCCTCATTTCTGGTCCCCTATCTTGCACATTTACTGGACTTTGTCCATATAATACAGATCACTGTATTCTTAGACACATTCTGTGGTTTTTGTTTGAAGGATGAAGTCATCATCCTCTCCTACTCACTTCTTACTCACCTTCTTCTCATTTCACACTTTGGTCAAATTTGGTCTTATCGTTCTGTCCTTTTGCGAACGTAGCAGAGAAGGTGTCAAAAGAGGGCAGCTAGGAGGAATACGTAGTGATGCAAATGTATGTATTTGGAAAACAATAAGTTCCCAGGATAGTACTGGAGACTCGTCAGAAATGTCCCTCTTTTCTTCGGCTTGATTCAATTTTGCACTTTTGAAAGTGGATCGAAATATTTTTACAGCACTTTGCAGTTACAATGTCTGCTCACTGGGACTGGTATTACCAAAAACTAGCACTAACGAAACTAATGCTAACCAAAAGCAGAAGCAACCCCCTCAGCATGTTCACAACAAAAAACAAGCAGTGGTGGAATGCCAAATATTTACAGACCTGGGGTTTCTGCTTTTATCATGGTGTTCTAACCAAGATGTTTGTCTTCAAGATACTGCTGAGTATGAGGAGCAGGCGAAGCGGCACATAATTCAACATGTTTCCTCTCTTATTGGTTCACTTCCTGTCTTAGGTTTTTCGGATAGTCCATCTGAGAGCTTTCATTTGGTGGGAAATTCCCAGTTTTCAAGTGTTTAATGACTAATCAAAATCTGATTTGTCATTATTTAACCAGTCAATTACTAAACAGAGGCAATCAAAAAAATAATGTCCAATTGATTGTGACTTCCTTAACTATTGTAACTCTAAGAATACTTTATTTATATTGTTGTAGCAGCAATTGGAACTATTGCTGCATTTCTGTTTGGAATAAAAATAAAGTGGTTTTACTTTGATACTATGCAACTATAATATCATAAAATGGTTACCATAAAATATACTTGTAGAATCCAATAATGGACTCCATTTTAGTGAGAGGTTGTTTGACTATACACTTATATCTAATAAGTTATTTTTGTTTGTTGCCTTGTCAAATTAATAAGTAACTCTTACCCCCTAGCAAGAATTGACATCTCCTTAAAATAAAAAAAATAAAAAATAAATAAATAAAGACGTGAACAAGTTATAAAACAACATTAAAAAGCATTGGATGGCAAAAGTAAGCTACAAGAATGAGGGCTCCATTTATGGCTACAGATTATCCTATTGGTTGCTGGGTTGTTTGTCAGACTTTGGCAACAGATGTGATGTCACTGAACAGGTGGGCATAACTGGGATAGGTGACATACCATCCTTGAACCCTACCCTAAATATGTTGAATCCTGCCGGAGAGCTAAGCCTAGGCCACATGCTTCATAGTCATGTAACACTCCTGTCCTGGCTGCCTGCACGCCATCGACGCCCAGCGCAACCATTGCCCAACCCTCGGCAGGACAGCCAGCTCAGTTACCCCATATGAGTGACACTTTTGGCCCAGCCTTTGCTCTCGTCCTCCTGCTTCGCTCCACTGCTGTTTCTCCAAGAATGGAAATGAATCCCTAGTGCTCTCCACGCTGGTGGCAGTAGGTGGAAATCTGTGCTGGTGGGAAGAAAAGTTACTGGTACTTGCGTGTGTTCTCATGTGAACCAAGGAAAGGCCGGCGGTTCAGCTCTTGTCAGCATGATGTGATGCATCGCCAAGATCACGGAGGAAGCTCGGCAGGAGAAATCGAAACTTTTTTACATCTGACGCCCGTTTCTTATAAACAAGAATGCAGCATGCAGAACCTCTGTCACCCCTTTGTTCTTTCCGCGTAGAGTGCTCTAATAGAGCAAGAGGGCCTGATTCACTGCAGGTCTTCTGTATCGCCTCAGCTGATTTGTTTGGTGTGATTTCCTGAAGACTGTCAAAAGATATGAGACGCTTTTAAATTCAGAATTCCAGATTTCCACTCCAGGGGCCGAGGGAGGATTCGGAGAGCCAGCAAATGTTGACACACTTACTGTAGATGCCTCAGCCACAAGACGTTTCAAGAATCAAACAGTTATCTTACACACACACAAAAGCGGCCCTCTAAGTTCACTAAAACCACACTCTAAACAGGCCTTTGTTGTGCTGACATAAGAGATAACTGGATTGTTATTTGTTTTCTAAGCAGGCAGATCGCTCCTGTCATTTCTGCAGCTGCTTGTGATGGAGTTGCTCGCACTTGTATCGCTTCTGTGAGTGAGAACCGGCGGAGAGAAACAAATGAGAGGAAGAAGTTCACAGAGATTAACTTATCTTAGCATCCATCTCCTTTCCTTTCTCCTGCTCGGTCGCTTTTTTTTTCTTTCTATTTTTTTTTTTTTTTTTTTGCTTGACTCGAACACCTACTCTCACACACCCACACATGCACACGCAAACACAGATTCATTCCCCTTCTTTCCCCTCCCACATACATACACACACTTGATCAGCATCAAATACAGGGTGTGCTAAAGTAAATTTAATTACGTCTGTCTGATATGGAGCTTCAGATGAAAGTAGGAGAGCGCGGTGCGAAGCAACGACTGCACAGACAGGAGCAGGCCCATGATATTCCTCCTGTAGACTAATCTCCCTTTATTAAAGCCAGAAGGAGAGAGGGAATGGAAGGAGGTGGGGGGTGGATGGAGAAGAGTGGGAGGAGGAGGGGTGTCTTTGATGAGATCTGTAACTGTCAGCTACTGTACTTTTCTGCTCTCCTGCTCTGTCTTTGTCTCCCCACTTTGCGAGGCAAATGAACACAGCACCTATCGTTGCAAGGCAGGCAGACTCTCATGCAAAGTAATGTGCTGTGAAACTCATCCTCGTTGTTAAGGATGTCAACAATTTCTTTAAAAGAAAAAAAAGGACAGATGTGGCTCTCCCTCACCTCCCTTAATGCTTTCTTTGTCTTAGTCGCTCCTCCAGTTAGAGGGAGTGGTAAGCCAGTGAGTTGTCGGCTGTTTTGCTGCCCACTCTAATAGGGGCAGGTGGCCATCAGGTGGCCAAAACAAGAAACTGCCTTCCTTATAGCACCTATATAGGGCCTTGAAGTAGCATTTTTGTAATGTTACATTTTTATATTTGTAACAGACTCATAAAGTGAAGTGCTTAATTGTAATATTTATTACACCACCCATACCCCAGTGTACATGTCTATCCACCTTCTTATTTTGACAGGTCTACAGTACAACTGACAGCCTTCAGACATCATCTTAGTGAAATGAGGCCAACTGTGTGTAATTTAATCATGCCATTATTATTATAGCTGTGCATTCCACAAATCTGTTCCTTATGGAACGTTATGAGAATAAGGCTATTGTTGTTGGTTGATGGGCCGATGGTGGCGACGGTGGTGGAGTCTGTCCTATAACCGATAGGTTGCTGGTTCAATCCCAGTGCTGTCTGTCTCACTCGTTCTTCAGATTGCTGGTGGGCCTGGTGGCACCTGTGCATGACAACCTGTCACGTCAGACTGCCCCACCACAGCTGTGGCCTCAATGTGTCTTCCCACCATCAGGGTGTAATTCACCCACATGTGCGTGAACTGCTGAATGAATGGCTGAATCACTGATTGTGCGTAAAGCACTTTGGGGTCCTCTGCACTTGATAAAGTGTTACACAAGTACAAACAATTGATCTATTACTCCTGAAAGAAAGCTCTAGGTTTCCATAACATTCCCATTGGTGAAACATGGTGGTGGCAGCATTATGGTACGTGGATTTTTGTCTTCGCAAGTGAAAGGGAATATAGAAGAAAAAAAGATCATAAAAGTTGAGGCAATGCATCAAGCCGTTTTTCATGTAAATACAGAATAAATCTAGGGGAAATAAATCAAAGTTATGACTGGGCTGTGCTGTGAAGAAGAAAGGGCAAAAATGTTAGTGTCAAGTTGAAAGAGACATACCATAAAGTAGTTGCAGCTGTAATTACAGTGAAAGATTTCTACATTTACAAGGCATGGAATACCACAACCCCACACCTCCTTTTTATTGTTATTTTTTCAAAGTCTTGTACTATTTTTAATTCTTCAAGTCTGTGATTATGTGTGGCATTGTGCTGTCAGTTGTGATTAAAATATCTGTGCCATTCTGAATGATAAGTTGAATGTAAGCGTGTTCAAAAAACAACTGATGCTCCTTCACTCAATGTTAACAGGTTAAAGATTTCCAAAATGGCAAAAAAAAAAAAAATAGAAAAATGCACTTGTCATGGAACAGCTCCTTAAAACAACAAATGTACTTTAACAGTTCATTTTTTAAAATAAAAATAAAGGCTAAGGTGTTTTAATTGGGATTCCTGTCTACCTACCCAAAAACACCTTCAACTATGTTGTGCAACTGCTCTTATTTCAGACGTTGAGAAAGAAGGGCCTAAACGGCTGTGACAGCCCAGACCCAGATGCAGACGACTCGGTGGGCCACAGCCCCGAGTCCGAGGACAAGTACAGGAAAATAAACGAGGACATTGATCTGATGATCAGCAGACAGAGACTGTGTGTAAGTACTTGACATTAACCCCAGAGCCTTGCTCTCACCTTTCTTTTCCTCTCTTCCCCTGTCCCTGTTTTTGTTTATCCCCCTGTGTCTGTCTTTTCATCTCCATGTCCCCGCTATCACTCCGTATCTTCATGTCTTCATGTTTCCCCCACCTCCGTTTTCTGTGATTGTGGAACCTGGCCAGGCATTGAACAAGAAGGAGAACAAGGGCAGTGAGAGCCCGGAGCTCGAGTCTGCTCTCATCCTCACCCCACGCACTGAGGAGAAATACAAACAGATTAATGAGGAGTTTGATCACATGATAAAAACTCATAAGATCCCTGTAAGTACTGAGGGAGCAACCCCATCGCTCAGCAGCTTTTCAATGGCAACTGTTGAGCTAACCCAGCTAACCACAGTTGTTTTTAACTGGACTAATTGCACAAAGAGAGTGAGAGTAAGCTCAAAGTGCGATTACAGTGTTTATTTACAATGAAGAAATTACAGTTCTTCAAACTTGCTTGCTTACATTTGAGGAACAGCCCTCTAATCTGACAGAAGTGTGACCACAGCTCACAGGCGTTTTCCTCTATTAATTGCAGACTTTCTCTCAAGAAAAAAAAAAATATCTGACTTTCCCACCTTGAACTCATTCCGCCCGCACTACTGTTGCCTGTGTCCCGGGGGGAGTGTGGTGTGCATGTGTTTGTCCTTTTGCTGCCTGCACCAAAACAGCGCTCAGTCACCTGCAACATCAGGGGTTTGGGGTTAGAAGGGAAGTGGGGGGAGGTGGCAGGCAGCATGGCAGAGAAAATGTAGCAGATGTTCCATGTTCTTCACAAACCTGAAATTATTGAAGGCTTCTTAGTGGACACATGTCAAGGTAGCGTCTGCAAGATTTATGATGTTAATTTTGCAAAGTAAGCTGACACAAACCACAAAATAGGGACTTCTTTTCCATTTAAACTGACCCCTGTTCCTCATTCAGAATGTGCCATATTGGAATGGTTAGCGCTTTGGCACTTGCACAGAGAGACATAATTCCACAGTATATTAGTAAGAGGAGAACAGTAGTATCTAGCCCACGTGGAGCAGGAGGCGATGTGGTTAGAAAAAAGGCAGGGGTTGCAGAGTTGAGGGGTGGACTCTGTACACAACAAGTGGCAGTTCAGCGTGTGGTCAGGGCGGCTGCCAAGCACTGGGCCTCTGGATTGCAGGGGACTGTTGGCAGGGGTGGGGGAGCTGTGGGGAAAGGCAAGGGAGGAAGATGAGTGAAAACAGGAAGGATGGCACCAGCTAGAAGACAGTTCACAAACGGGGCCCTTTGCTCCCAGTAATGGGGGATGTAGACAGCTCCCACTACAAAGAAGGCAATGATAAGCTCTGAAAGTCCAGTCAGGACTCTAAAATGGAAGAAATGGCAGACTGGGTGGGTGACTGGATCGGCAGTTACAGCGAAGCGTACAAAAGCCCACAATGAAAAATGGTAGAAACAACCATTTTTTGCATGTTAAAATAATATTTGTCCTCAGCAATGTAGAGGGGAAAAAAATCATAGAAGTCGAGGCAATGCTAAGGCACCAAGCCGGTTTCCATGTACAGCAGGCCGATGCTCTCATGATACACTCCCTCCGCAACTTGAAGACACATGGCAGTAATTTAGGGGCCTATTTTCTACTTCCTAAAGCTAACATAAAGGATCAACCACTTCCAGGGTACTCCCAAGGTTAAATCCTTCTGCCAAATGACACAATAAATATGACAAACTGGATGCCTCAGGGCTGTCGGGTTAGCTTGACTCGTGTTCCTGATTGAGCTGCTGGCTGATCTGCGCCAACCATTTAAACACCTGGTGTCGGCTCAGTGACGCAGAAGGGAAAATAATTCTTAATTTCATTTAAAAAAAAAAACATATTCAGGAAGTACTATTTAGAAGGTAAATCTTTTCTATTTTATTTTGGCCTTCTTAGGAAAACACAATGCCAAATCTTTATCCAAGTAACCCATAGAATTTATTTTGGGCTATTTTGGACAATTTCTGTAATTGTCCAGAAAAATACTCAGATCAGACATGAGTCCGTTTCTGATCTCAAGATGTAGGAAAGTAAAACAAAAAGTGTTCAGTCATGCCATTCTTAGGAGTTATTTGTTTAGATGCTAAGTCATGCTAAATCAAACTGGAATGCTACAGGGTTTCCATGGCCAGAGTTACCAACAGGAGAATCTCTTGTTCTTTGTTGACAATCTTTTCTAGTCCTACTTATTCTTTCTTTACCACTCTCTTGTTTGGATTTTTTAAATTTTCAGTACTTGTCCAGTCAATTTTTTTTTCACATTCATTGATCCCTTTTGAAATTCCATGTCTTTTTATGTCATCTGTACTCTTCAGCAATTCTGTGTTTCTTCTGCATTTCTGAATAATTTTGTCTCTTTTTATCCACTCTTTACTAAAATCCCTAATCTTTCATTTACTCACCTGAATGATTGTTATCTACAGTCTAATCTTTGTCTTTTTTATATATTTTTCTCATCTCTTTCCCAGCAGGCTGTACCCCCATCGAACTACGACATGCCCGTCTCTATCCCCACAAGCAACCAGAACAATTTAATCTACAGCCATCCTGGCGGGTCCCTAGGCAACCACAATCTGTTGCCACTAGCGCACCATGGTCTACAGAGAAACAGCATGTCTCCAGGCGTGACACATAGACCCCCCAGTGCAGGTAATGCAGGTAGTGCCCCATGTGCACCTATGCACGCCCCCAACCCCAAAGCATGCGGTTACCCCATCTGTCTGTCTTTTCGAGCAAGCGTGTGAACCTGTCTGTCATGCTAATAGAGCCAGACACATCAAAACGTGTAATTTAATTCATGACAGCTACCCACAATGTTCCACCTAAAGGCGGTGAATGAAACTGGAGTTTTTTTTTTGTTTTTTTTTTCCTCCCACATATAATCACATATTCCCTGCTTCACTGTTTTGTCAAAGGTAACAGCAAAATGATGTAAAACAATATTAAATCCCAACCCACAGTTATTTATTGTGAGACTCTGGTGCTACTTATAAGCAGTTGAGCCTGTTGGTTTGTTATTGTTGTCCAAAGTCCTTTTTCTGTCCCTGTTGCCCAAAAGGCTGTTGCCCACACCCTCAACCCTGTCATTACGACTGGATGTCTGAAACGCAGAGCACAAACTAAATATGAGCTTTGGCGCTCACCGCATCCAGAGCAAAAAACATTCTCAACCCTCCCACTCTTCCACCTCGCATGTTTTAAAAATAATAATGTGTCATTTTTCTTGGACAGCACCTTCATGCATCCGCAGTGTCGTCCAGTTGCTCAGTGTGCTAAGGGTTTAAGTGGGAGGAAGCCTTGCTTCTCGCGTCGCACCGACACACGTTGTGATTAAAGTGGGAGAGACAGGGAGGCGGAATGGATGCTGTGTGGGTGTCTATCCTCTAATGGTTTTTTCTCCTCTGCTTTGCTCGTTATTTCATCTTACAGGTGGCCTCATGGGTGCTGACCTCACCACTGGCGCAGGCACCAGTGCTGGTAAGAATGGCCTCCTCTTCTCACACATGTCTGCTTGCAGACACACAAACACACATCTATGTCACCCACTCACCCACTTGGGGCCATAAAACGCATGACTAACACTAACCCAAACCCAAGTGAAGATTTGGTCCATGATGTGTTGAAGTTAGTGGTCGTGGAGTTCATATGGGAATGTTTGCTCAGTGCCTCGGCTGTGACACATCCTGCCCGCTTTCAGCTATAAAATGGTAAAACAAGTGGGGGGGAAACAGAAGCTAAAAAATTGCACCGTATGCAGAAGCTAGGCGCTGAATCTCTGGTTACATTTTACAATTTAGAAAGAATGAAGTTTGTTGTTTCTGTACAAAAATCTTAATTTATTAAGCAATGCCAGTGGAGAAGCATGTTGATGAAATCTTATGAGATAGCTTTTGTTTGTCCACCAGTGTGCCCCCAAGGACATGCTCAGCTCAAGTTTATAGGAAAGGGACTCCCATTTTAATGGTTAAATTTTATGATATGCAGTGCGGAGTGTAAAAATGGGGGAATTAGGGGCGTTGGTCGGGCACAGCTGGGTAGCCTTGTCTAACACACACCCGCACACACACTCCCAAGGCCCTGACATTAGGGGTCAACGCCTGGCTCTCTGTCTGGTCACCCGTCGCACACAACAAACACGAGTGTGCGCAACAACAGGGCCATTTGTTGTGGCGTACGTTCCATTGACGGCGTTCCGCAGTGCGCGCCTCAAACGCAGCCTTTGTGTTGGCTTCACTGGGGGGGAACAGAGGCACTCTGTGAAGGGCTCTGCGTCGCTCAGCAGCCGTGAAAAACACAACGTGGAGAGAGAGGGTCATGTGGAAGCTGAAAGATTCCATTCAGTACTCTCTTAAATCTCATTTGAGTGGGGGTAAAGGGGGTAGAAAGAGTGTCTTGGTGGGGTTGGAGGGGGGAGACCCCGGTGATAAATATCCACTGATGGTGGAAGCATGTGTGCAAATGAAAAACAGTCGGGGAACACAGATGGAAGTGTTCTACTAACTTGGTCAGCCGTTTTAATTATGTTCCTACGAACTTCATTAGAGTTACAGTTCCTTTCTTAACTATTCAAGCTACTTGAACTTTGTCTCCTTTTGTCACCTTGCAACCGGAAGCTTTAATGTATTTTATTGGCATTTTATTTGATAGACCAACAGAATGTTGTGCATGATTGTGAAGTAGAAGAATAATTGCACAATTTATTGTTTCCAATTAAAATTAAAACATGTGCTTCAGTATTCAGACTCCTTTACTTGTATGCCTAAAATGAAATTGTACAAGAAATGCTTTCCAAAGTCACTTGCTGTTTAATTTATTCTCAGCAAAAATACAACTATTCTAGAGAATATTAGTGAACAAACAATTTCATGAAGATCAAGGGCCGTGACAAACGGGCAAGCAATAAAGTCTGGAAATGCTTTAAGCATTGTTAGGTTATTCAGCTAAATCTCAAGTTTTGAACATTTCACAGAACACTGTTCAGATGATTATTCAAAAACAAAAAGGCTATGGGTCAGCTGCAAAATTACTATGTTGTGACTTTCCACCCAAACTGGCAAAAAGTCCTGGAGAGAATTATTCAGAGAAGCAGACAAGAGGCCCAAGCTCCAGAGGACCTACAGAGATCCACAGCTTAGGTGATTTAAATCAAAGTGTGTGTTAGAATAGACCAGTTAAAGTCCAGACCTAAATCTACTTGACAATCTGGTAAGAAAATGTATGACCACATATGCCTTGTATCCAGCATATAGGAGTTTGAGCTATTTCACCAAGAAAAGTGACAAAATTGTCCATCTTTCGCTGTTCAAAGCTGGTAGAGACATACCCCGAAAGACTTGCAACTATGTTGGATTATCACATAAAATCCCAATAAAATTGCATGTGTTTGAAAATTCTCAGCACTTTTGAAGGAGTGTGAATACTTTTGCAGGACAGTCAAGGTGTCTCAAACACTGTTGCACCATAAAGAGCCTTTTGATGCCCTTGATCTTTTCACTGTGTTTAAATAAGCAAAATACACATTTGCACTGTCTTAGATATATTTATATGTCTATGACATATCTAAGAAACCAAAACCTTTTGGATGGATGTCTTTCAGATATGCACGTAAACACCCGCTTTGTGGCACTTTCTGCTAGAGTTCAGTTTTTTGCAAGACTAGTTGTAAAACACTGTGTTTCAATCATATCTGGGACCAATTCTTTGGAGAATTGACTTTCAATGTTAACCAAAACACCCTTTTTTCTCATCTTGTGCAAATATGGTACATGAAACCCAGATGTGGGGGTGTATTCAAAATCACTAAAGGTCCCCAGGTAATTCTAGTCTAGTGTAAATGGGGCATGTCACTGAAAGGCTTAGTCATCATGTCTTTTCTATGGAAATATTGCAGGCGGTGTGTGTGCACATGTGCATGTTTGCTTATTTATGCAGTATATTTTCAATCTGTCATTCCCTTAGCCGGCTGGGAGAGAGTATGAGGTGGTGAAAGGGACAGAACAGGAGAGTAAGAGACCCGTTGAGCAGAACTCCAGCTTAAGGCCCCAGCTTGTGAGATCCTAACGACTGCCATGAGCAAAACTAATTACCCATGATCCGCATTCCAATCAGCACCCTCCTCACTAAAGTTCTGCAAGAATCTCTCCTCTTACCTCCCAACTTTATCATACACCATTCTCTCCTTTCAGTCTGTTACACATGGAGCTGGACAAATAGTAGACTGCGCATGGTAACTGGCAAAAAGTGGCCTTCAACTGCTTAAACAATGTCTTTCCTCGGTCTGGGCAGCACCTTGCACCAACTGTGCAGATTGTGAGCTCGAATGTGACACCTTGGTTCAGTTGGAGAATTCGGGGTTGAATGCACATTTGGCCAAACCGCAACGGAAGAGTGTGTGAGCATGGGGAATAGAATGGAGCACGCCTGTTAGACCACAACAGGACATCAGAAATTTGTTCAGTAACAGTTAAATGTACAAGAGTTTAACCACACCTCTCTTTTTGTGTGTGCGTGTGTGAGCGTGAGCGACGTGTGTAAGAGGGAAACAAAAGGGTGAATGAAGACACTGGAGGGGCCTTGTCAAACACATGCCCTGTAGCCATGGAGCTAAATTAACGTTGACCCCCACACAGGCACACTTATAAATAGCATGAAGCTGTTTATCTCAATCTCAGATCAGATTTTGTTCTCAGTATGAATGTTTAACATAGCAGCAATAAAAAAAAGGGGCTACTTGATAAGCTGTATTTAATTTTGGTACTTCCTCAAAATAGGTGACGCCAGCCTGCATGCAGCTCCGGTTTGCAAAGCAGTATAAAAGGAGTAGGAGGACGATAGAAATGAACTCTGGGTATCATGTCTTCAGCTGATGTAGAGATCCAGTCTATGTCGAATGCTACCACCCTCAAATCAGCTGCAGAATAGAGAGATTTGAGTCACAGTTCTCGCTTCATTAGTCTAATTGGTCGGTGATTTTACTTTTGAAGTGCTTAAGGACTGGCCTCTGCCACTCATGATTACAGTCATCCAGCATATAATTGACTGGACTGCAGCCATCTCTACAGGGCGGGAACACACAGATGTCTGATTAACTGGCACCGTGATGAAATCCATGTCTTCTTGACCAAAGTGTGTATTAACGTCTCTCTATAGTGTGGCGTCTATTTTACTCATCTGTAGAGAAACACTGATGAACTTCCTGCTGGGTTATTTACCAAAGTATATGTGTATGTGTTGCGTGGTGTGCTCTGTGTGTGAGTGAGGTCTCATTCATCCATCTCCACATGCACCCACTCAGTCTCATAAAGGGCTCGCCATGAGAATGAGAAAGCGGCAGTGCTGAAGAGGCAGCTGCCTCTTTACAAGTGTGAGAAAGACACTGGAGCCAAGAGGGGTCCGACACAAAAACACATGTGCAATCATATGCAAGGCTTGGAAGCACCCTTATGCCATGCTGGGCAACCTGTGCTCATAGCGCTTTGTAAATTTGTCACGTTCCAACTCAAATTTCTATTTATTTTATCGGATGTGTGTAGTATCTGTGAGGTCTTTAGTAATTGGTCAAAATAAAGTTCCAGAAGTAACCTATTTAGTAAATAGAGTCTACCTGTCTGAAATTTAATGTCGGCATGAAACCAGCTATTCTGTGAACAAACTGCATCACGGAGACTAAGGAAAACAGCAGGTCAGAGATTACCTTGTGGAGAGTTTTAAAGCAGTTTTAGATTATAAATGTTCCAAGCTTTCTTCTCACAGTTCAGTGTTCAATCCATCATCTGAAAATGAAAGGATTATGGCGCAACTACTGTCCACGTAAACTGTCGAGCCAGATGAGAAAAGCATTGGAGCCAAGAAGGAGCCAAGAGACCTTTGTTACCCCTTGTGGAGCTGCAGAGATCCACACCTCAGGTGGAAAAATCTGTCAACAGGGCAAATTTTTGTCACGCAGTCCCCACATAGTCATTCTAAAGCAGAAAAACAAAAAGGTGCAGGATGTCTTGTTTGTAGTTTTCCACAGGTCATGTGCGGAATAAAGCTAAAGTATAAAAAAAAAAAACATGCACTCCTCAGATCAGAGCTAAATAGTACTTTGTGACCTTCATAAAAATCACTTTGTGATGGAAAACTATCTTTGCACATCGGCCTGAACACGACATCACTGCTAAGGAAAACAATGGTGGCAAACTCATACTGTGGAAATGCTTTATTCAGTTGGAACAGAAGAGTTTGCAAAAGCTAAACACAGGGCGATCGTGCAAGAAAACCTTAGGGTGATGAGGATGTTCTCTTTCCAGCAAGACAACGGCACTAAACATCAATGCAAGTGCTGAAAGAGAATACTTCAAATGAAAGAATATTTGTATTCTTGCCCGTTGGAAGCACAGATCTAAATCTAATCTGTGGCAAGACTCAAGATGCTCACAGATGCTCTCTATCCAATGCGACTAAGCTTGAGCTATTCTGCTGTTAAGAATGGGCAATAACACGTTTATGTGCAAAGCTGGTCAAGAAATACAGCCAAGAACTTGGTGGTTCTACACTCTAGAGTTGACTCACTGGAGCTTATTATCAATGCATGCCATAATTTATAAACTTTTCATTGTTAAAGCAGTTACGAACTTCATGTTATATCACAAGAAAATATGTTTCATCTTGTTGTGTAACATGACAAAATGTGGAAAGATTCAAGGGGTGTGAAAACTTTTACAAGATACTACGTGTGCCATTTATAAGAAAATCTCTGGATTTACACACAAGCCGAACTGCCTACAAAAAATTACTGCAAAACATACACAAAATGACACACAAACTCAATTCTAACAAAAGCTTAAACATGCTTATAAATCACAGTTTTCAGCAATCACACTCGCACCACGAGCGACATGCTGTTTTTCTCGTTTTCTTGCCGGCCTCATTTTCTCTCACCGCCAGCGGTCGTTTACTCTTCAAATTGTTCAAATTGAGCTTTTGAGACTTTTCATTTCCAAACAACAACAACAACAACAACAACAAAAAAAAACCTCGCTCTCAAATTAAACAAAGATCAGCGAGGGAAATTGCCCTGGAAGACATCTGCGTCTCATTTTTCCCCCTGGAGTATATGATTAGGAAATTCATTTATGTCTAACGTATAATTCCTGCCCGTCTTTCAAGTGGGAACGTCCACACTGCGCCCTGCGTTCTACCCCTTTGGAAGATCGGATTGGGAAGTAAGGGGAAAAACAGCCCATGGTACGAAGTTAGAAACAAAGACTTTGTTGCCTGGCAGTGTTCTCTACGCTCAGACTTTTTTAATGATGGTAGGATTTCACCCCACCATTTTTCTTGTGTAGGAGAAAGTGGATCCTAAGCAGCAATTTTGATTTATTTATTGACCTCATTCTTCTGTGGTCTTGTGACCCATAATTAGATGTTTTTACGAGGTTAATTCGCTGTGGCTGAGACATAAAGTCTTTGTTGACAGTGACTGAGGTAAAGGGTGTGTTCATCATATGACTTCCTAACAAATGACTGTTACTGTTGTGATAATCTGTTTGACTGTGGGTCTGTGGGTGCGCTTTCCTCTGAGTCCCCGTCTACTATGAGTGTTCCAATAAAATTCCTACCACAGGGTTTGGGAAAGGAGACAGAAACACCTAAAAGTATCCGAAGGGAGAAAATCAATTTGTGTATTCCCTAATTAGGCGTATTACAGTCAGCAGAGGACAGAGTTTTGCTAAACTTTTCAAAAAAGGTTTAATTGTTTATGTTAAAGATCAGGTCAGAAAAGAAGCATTTTTAATGTTTTTCCATGTGTGTTTTGTTCCGTCAGGAAATGGCTATGGGAACCACCGCAACTCTCCTGGCCTGCTAGTTTCCTCAGGTGGAATGAACAAGAACATGCAGGCAAAGTCCCCCCCACCCATGAACCTGGGCATGAACAACCGCAAACCTGACCTACGCGTGCTCATCCCCCCTGGGGCCAAGAACAACATGCCCTCCATTGTGAGTAATCTCTGCATCCTTCATTTGACATCCTTTCTCTCCTCATCTGCTTTCCCCATTGTATGTGATATGACCTGTATCTGGGTCTCTTATTGTTTATTTTCTTTTTTTCTTTCTCTCACTGCTGCTTTTATCTCTTCGTATCAGACTTGGGTTGATTGATTTATTGTTATGGGAACAGGGTTTCTGCAGAGAGCTAAAAAAAAAAAGTCCTAAACAAGTCTTAAACCACTTCAGGGCCTAAACTATCTTAAATACATCAAGATTTTCTGAAAAAAAATCTTAAAATGCCTTTAGAAATCTGCAAAATTTCTATGTACGCTTGTTTTTTTGTTTTATTGCTTCTTCCATTGATCTGTTTTTATTTATCGTTTTTATTTTTTATTTTTGCTTTTTTGCAGAAATTTACTGCTGTCTGTTTAGTTTGATGAATTTGTTTTTAGAAAGTAAATAATTAATTTAATTTGTTTTTCATATGTCTTCATTTTAAATAATGAGTCTCTGGAAAATGCCTCCTCCTAAAGTTTGCAGAAATCCTGTTCAAAACAATATCTTTACCTTTTTGACAAATCTTTTCAAAAACTTTGTCTTGGCCCAAGGCTGATATTTTGTCAGATGCCCACCATAGACTCCGCTGTGTCTCTGTGCGCTGGCACTTAAACTGTTATGATCTGGCAGTTTTGCCTCATCTCTTTTCAATCTGTTTTTAGTTTTAGTTAGTCCAGGTTCACTAGCTTTTACATATGTGCTTTATTTTTTTTTTCCAATTAGTTTTGGTTTCATTCCAAAACTAATTGGAATGAAATTAGTTTTTGAATGTCCTCAATTAGTTACATCCCTATGAGCTCCCTTACTGTGCTCAATCATGTGCACTAATTTGAATGTATTACCCTCCCCTTTCAATGCCATCAGTCTGAGGATGTTGACCTGCTGTTGGTAAGTCAGACTGCCACTCAAATTTAGAAAACGAGACAACCTCCAAGTAGTCGAAACCTTTTTTCATAGTTCGAGTGAGCACATTGTGCCTTAGAATCCCGACAGCTGTGCCTTTTATTGTGGGAAACGCTTTCCTTTTCTTTGTTTAAGAAGAGCAACTCCTAACTCCTAATGGCCAACTTTTTCCCCTTGTTTCTGCTGATGGCATATTGCGAGGGTGCATAGTGCCATCCAGTGGCGTGTCTAAGTAAAAACAACCCAGCCACTTCAGCGCCACAAGCCCGGCTGTATCTCCTCCTCCTTTCACTCTTCGTGCGTTTCTTTTACTGGCTTCCAGGGGGTTAAAACAACTTCCATACTGATCCTAAGCCTCTAAATGTCCACACACACACAACAAAACACCAGACGCATCATTTTTCCATCAAACCTCTGCTGTTTTCTTCCTCTCCCTCCATGAAAGGCTTTCCCTTGCAGTTGGCACCACGCGTTGCTATGGAAACCCACGGTGTTACTATAGCGACAGCAGCCCCTTGTAAAATAAAAAACGAGAGGTAAATGATGGGGTTGGCAGAGTTCAACCGAGCCTCTCGTCAAGTGATTAATTTCCCCTGAAGTTGGTTCCACATCTGATCTCTCAGCATCTGCTGGCACAGAGAAAGAAATTACACATGATAAAATGTTTGGGTTTTTTTTTGTTTCCTGCAGAAGTTCAGTTCATGTTCTCAAGCTTCTCTTGTGTCTCTCTTTTTTTTTTTCCCCCCCTTTTCTGTCACAGAACCAGAGAATTAACAACTCGCAGTCTGCTCAGTCGCTGGCCACTCCTGTGGTTTCAGTGGCAACTCCCACTCTACCAGGACAAGGGATGGGCGGCTACCCATCTGCCATCTCTACCTCTTATGGTACCGGTACGTACTTCAATGTCTTCCCTCTCCTCTTTTACCTTTTTCAGTAACACTATCTAATAATGTTTATTTTACATTATTAACATAACTTAAGTTACTTTACACTTTAGTGAAATGACTCAAATTTGACCTCAGAAATGTTATCATACATATATAAATCGCCTGAGCATGAACAACTCAGGAGTGTAAGAGGTGTAATTTCTGTCCAGGGTTTAATTCAGGTGAATCTGGTGCTGAATCTCTGAAACAGTTCTCAACAGCACGAAATCTTGGTAGATAATTGCATTGACTTTGAACTCAATGAAACTCACTGAACCGATAGCAGCATTTGACATCTCTATATATCATTATTACTCGTGGAAATTTCACCTTTGACCTCTAACATGTAGCAGCATGTGTCACTTCACTTTTCCTGGAGACTGCATTGCTGTGATTTTGAAGAATTTCCTTGCATCTGAAAAGAGCACGTCGAACACTGAGCAACAGTCCAGCACTTCTTCGCTTTAGTAAAATTATTCTGACAACTTTGCTAAGGAGTGCTGCTGCCCATGTGTCCACACTTTGTTAATCTCCCCCAAATTTGAAAGGACATTGCTTCATACTGTTGGTCCAGTATGTTGCTTGTGTAGCTTTTCTGGCCGTATTTCTTCTATTCTATATCATCTTCACACGCCTGGATACGGCACTATTTGAACACTCGGCTTCATTGACCGTTTATAGTTTACCTTCAATGTGGATGGCATAAGTGAAAGTAGGACTATACAGACATAACCTGTTAAAATAAAAAAGAATTTTTTTGTTCATTTTATGTAATATTATCATTTTCTGGGAAGAAAATTTTAATAAGTTATGAGACACATTTATCAATATAACCAGAAATAATATTCTGAAATGTACCAATGTGTTTAATGTGCATATATATATATGACATTTGATTCCTATTTTTAGAATTGTGTAATAATAAAAATAATTAGCATTTTCAGAATTAAGTTACACTTAGAAGCTCTCCAAATGTTCAGTTGTAATATAACCTTTCAACAGCAGATGGTGCTATAGCACTACTAACCGTCAGGGAATGGGAGTCACACGTTCTACCGGAGCTGCTCACTTTTTGCAACTTTAAGCTTTTGTGGTCTTCATCCTACTCTTTCTTTTCTCCCTCGTGTGTTTCCGTGCAGAGTATTCCCTGAACAGTGCAGACCTGTCCTCGTTGTCCGGCTTCAACAGTGGCAGCTCCCTGCACCTCGGCTCCATGAGTGGCTGGCAGCAGCAGCATCTTCAGAACATGCAGCATTCAGCCCTCAGCCAGCTCGGGTGAGTGCAGAAAACTTACTGTTAAGGTGTTTGTGTTTTTTGGAAAAATGCATGATAACACATAGATAATTAACAGAGATTTTTGTTTGAGTTGCCACGCTAAGACTTCTTCACTGTTCCACATCTTCACTTGTTAGGTCAAACAATAAGTGACACATCACTGATTTCACATGTGTGCGTGCGGGAGTGCTGACTGCATGCTTGTGTGAACAGACTTGACTATACAATCACCTTGTCTCTTGCTCTGTAACTCTGTAACCCCTTTGCCTTTCCTTTTTCCTTCCAACAGAAATTGCTCTAGCTCTCACTTATGTCAGGGTTCAAATCTATCCCTGCCCTCTGCTCAAAGCCTGCACATCAAGTCCGAACCTGTTTCTCCTCCTAGAGATCGCACCAGCAGCACACCAGGGGGCTACGGCGGCGGGGTGCCACCCAGTCAGAACCCCCAGTCCCGCCAGGACTCGGGACGCTCCCCCGTCGATAGCCTGAGCAGTTGTAGCAGCTCCCACGAGGGCAGTGACCGCGATGAGCACAGGAATGAGTTCCACTCACCCCTTGGACTGGCCCGGCCTGCCCTGGATGAGCGAGAGAGCCCCTCCATCAAACGGGTGCGATTGTCAGAGGGATGGGCGACATGATAGCTCTGCCGACGCCCCTGGCTGTGCCCCAAGTTGCCCGGAGACCCTGACAATGCAGCATTTCGATGCCCCCAAAGTCAGCTCCCATTTCCTTTTCACGCACCACCGGACCCCACAGCCTCTCTCCTTTTATCTCTTCAAAGATGAAGGAAAGAAAAGGGACAACCCTTTCAAAAAGTGTTTTGTAATTTCTTTTTCTTTTTAATTATTATTATTATTATTATTTACTTCCTTTTGTTGAATGTGTGTGTGTGTGTGTGTGCTTTACTTATTGACATTATATAAACCAGTGAGGGTGTTGTAATGGGCTTTTGGGGGGGCGGGTGTTGGTTTGGATGGGGGGATTTATGCCGGGGAACTATGCATAAAATGTATTGTGTGTGGATAAAAGAATCACATGCATATATCTCTACACGTATTTATGTGTACATATATGCATATCAGCATATAAAAAGAAGTAGTCAGGTACTCCGTCTCATAAAACAACGTACTTACAATTTGCCTCAGTGATGTATCATTAACTAGAAAAGAAAAAAATTTATAAAAAAAAAAGCATTAACATGAGAGAGAGTGTGTCCAGAGGGGGGGGAAAAAAACACCTTGCACTTGAGTTGGACAAAACGTACGTGTGTACAGTATCAGTTTCATTGGTTATACTCCTTCTCCGCAGTCCTCCCTTGCAAAAACGTGTTAACATTAGATGATGTCATGTTGCAGGTTCAACGTATTTATGTAAATAGTGGATTAACAGGTGGGGGGAAGGGTGTTGCAGGCGAGGGGTTAAGAAGTTGCCAGACATTTCAAGATTTATGAACTCAATAAATGAAATAGCTATTATGCAACATTTGAAGGATTGTACAGGTAAACATGCAGGAACCCAATGCTAGGTGTCGATTTTTTGGGGGGGACTCTGGTCAGAGGACGGAGTGAGGACCACCCTTCGATCTAAGAGCTGCATTGGTGTAATCATGAAAACTCGGGTTCTAGTATTAACTTCTCAGTATTGATGAACAAATAAAAAAAAGACGAAAAAAATGACAAAAAAAAACAACAATTGTACGATACACTTGCTTATATTTTCATATGAAAGGAATACAATGCAAAGCATTTTGTGGCTTTTTGTAGTTTCTATAAGCCAGAATGTGTTTTTTGATAGCTTTGCTAATGAAAGAGGGATAGTTCACCCAGAGAAAGAGAGAGGTATGGGGGGATGATTGGGCTTTCACGCCCTAAGCCATGAAAAACAGATTGAGATCCGATGCTTCGCTGAACTGTTTTATCTTTGTAGAGGTTTGTTTTTAAACGTGTATTTCTAATTATTATATATAATAATGGTAATATTAAGAATCTTTAAAAAAAAATCTGTGAAATTAACATGCTTGTGTATAGCTTTCTAATATATGAATATATATAATGATTTTTTTTTTGTTTCTTAGTGAAGTTTCTATGTGCAGTTGCACATGTTGTCTGGTTTTTGTTTCATTTGAACTCTGAACAGTGCTGTTGAAGGGGGTTGTATTTAGACTAACTTTAGAAACCAGCTGGATTTGTGCAACACAGAAGAGATGGGGCCTGAATGCTGAAAAAAGAAATTAAAAAAAAATCACAAAAACAGTGTCCTTGTGGAAAATGTCAGAAGACTGAAACTGGAGATGAATAGAAATGAGAAGGCTCGATGTATTCTGCTTATCTCACGCACCAAGAAATATGATGGGAATCTGGTTGCGTTTGTATAAATTTAGCTGAATCATAGGGATTTAAAAATTATCAAATTTAGTCCCAATAATCTCATAAAGCAGTTTTTTTCACATTATATTAAAATCTCAGGTCTTCTCCAATCTTAAATGTGTGTTCTAGATGTTTGACAAAACTCACCCAAACTGTACTGTTTCCTTTTGAATCATATTTACCTAACGCAACTTTGCAAATGCATCCTGATGAATTCCCACTGATCATCATTATCATTTATCAACCTAAGCTGATTCTTCTCCTTGCGATCTCCACTATGTTCCAGTCTTCAAAAAGCATTTCCACTTGAGGCCACTGATACTACAGCAAAAAAGGACGAAACTGATCATGCTGGTATGGGAAAAGCACAATGTGTTAATTTGAGATAAATAGTTGTTTTGGATTTATTTTTATTTCTTCTTTTGTTTTTAAACAATGAAACTAGCCACATATCTCTCTCTGCCTCCCACTCCCGTATCTGCTGTCACTTAAGTGTTATTCTATTTCTGTGTGCATATTTCATGCAGGTTCACAATGTTGTTACTGTATACAGTCTGTGTAGTCAAATGGGGCAGAGCCTCTGTAACGGTGTTCTTTCTTTTATTTTTTAAAACTTCAATACAAAAAAAAAAAAAAAAAAACAAAAAAAAAAATACAGTTGGAAAGATAAATAAATATGATGTTTCCGGCAGCATAAAGTGTGGAGAAACCAAAGCCAGTGGTATTTCTGTATTGTAAAATCAACTTTTATTTTCACATCCATTTTTTTTTCCGCAAGCATTGAAAAAAAAAGATAATAAAAGAATTTGCTCAAATTTACAATTGTTTTTTTCCACATTTCAATCACAGTTAGTTGGGTGTAGCTTCAGGTTTGTTTTTGTTTTTTTTTCTTTTTTGTTAATCTGCTTGAACAGTTTCTCTGTTTGATTGCTCTTCTTTTCTTTGCGCTCCCTGTGTATTGCATTGCAAAAGGTTCATATTAGCAAAAGGAAATTGGGTTTTTGCTCAGAATCAAGAAAATCATCTAGACCTGTCACTACTCCCTGCTCTAGTTTCAATAATTTTTTACCAAAGACAGAGAAAATTTGTAGGGTTGCCTTTTTATTTAAACACGTCTGGTGTAATTGTCGGTACCTCAAAATTGACCTAAGCAGTACCTCAGCTGATTTTTGATAACGTAACCTGCAGTGCAAAGGGAAGACCATCCACCTGTACAGCCATGTGTATTAACTTACAAATGCTAAATGTCCTGGCATTTACACAGGACTCTTTGTTGCTCCACTGTGTTTGTGGTCTATTTAAGTTGTGCTCAAAAACTTACAAAAAAAAAAAAAAAAATTTAAAAATATTTTTTTTTAAAGTGTAATATGGTATAAAAATAAAAAAATACTTCAAAGTCAGTCTTTAGTATCAATGTAGCTTGTATAAACCTGAAAAAAATGGGAGAACGTTTGGAAGTAATGTTTTTTGTTTTGTTTTTGTATTTTTCCTGGAACGCAAGAGAGCGGCTTTCAGTGGCATAAGCTGGCCTTTGTCGCTACTTGAGACTAAGATGGTTTTAAATTAAATCACATCTCTGTAACTCAAGGGACTTGTTTCAGCTGTATGTAGTAACATAAATTTAAAAAAAAAAAAAAAAAAAAAAAACGTGGGGATGGAGCCCAAGTCTCCTCTGCTTGAGGGAAAGGCTATTTGTATTTTGCAGAGATTTCAGTAAAGTTACTGGCTTTCTTAGTTATCCTGATGTGACTCAGTGTGATTTTATTGTGTTGGATTTGTTTCTATACATGCTTGTCTAAACAGTCATTCATTTCATTTAGAATCAATATGATAGTATTCTCTGGGATTTTCTAAATAACAACATCGACTTCTTAACACTCAACAATGGAAAAAGAGAGTGCATTTTCTTTTATTTAAACATACATTAAACAATTTAGTGATTTTTTTTTCTCACACTCGCAGTAGTGATATATTTTATTATTGATAAAGGTCTCTTGCAGATCAAAGAACATACACGTGCTCTCCATCAGGTAGAAGAAACAGTGCAAGGAAAAAAAAACTAACACAGTTTGTGCTTGCTCAAACCATGATTGGCTCATTGGATTCTAAATAAAAATAATGAAAATAATAAAGAATAAAACATAACCGATTATACAGAGAAAATGTGTCATATCGATATTTGTCCCGATTGTTTTTTTCTTTGCTCACCCAAATGATGAACACATAGCTGAAAATAAAGTGATCAATGAGGTCATATGGGGTCTTATTGTGGATATCCTTAATTTTCACATCACTGTATTGCTCATTTGTGAGCTTAAAATATAACAGGCACAATCCGGAGAGTTGCTTAATAAAAATGTGATGACGTTACAAAGAAGTTCTTCAAGAAATAAAGCTTAAAAAAAGGAAACCAAAAAAAGGAGACCCTTCAGCTCTCATTTTTTCTCAATTCCCTGAAATCCAGAATAGAATAAATTTAAGGTTTGTCATTAGGATGGTTAATATTAAATAGTGGTAAAATACAAAATGCACACTTTACTTCAATCTTCACAATTTGTTTCATCACCACATTGAAGCTGGTAGAGCCCATTTTATCTTCAATATAGTCAGAAAACAGTATTGGTAAAAAAAATAAAATAAAAAAAAACCAATAATGCCAATATTCATTTAAACGTTTCTCCTATTTATTTTTTTTTTTTTTTTGACTTTTACAAATTTAATAAATTCGCAGGTTTCGCTGCGCAGCCGCTTCATTGTGAAAAATCTACCACTTTGACGTCATTGGATGGCTCTCTTTGAGCTTACATTATGATAGGCCTAATAAGAAAAACTGTTCAAAACTGCTGTGATGACAATAAAAGAACACATTAGAAAAGATAAGAAAAAAACTTAATAAATCAACTTTTTAAAAAATCATCAAAGTGGGGCCGTGTTAAGTCGATAGTCACCTTTTCACGATAGGTAAATAAAAAATAAATAAATAAATAAATAATGAAAAATAGCTTCATTATGAGAAACCTGCAATGTTGACGTCACTTCATGACGCATTAGTGATCTTACAACACATTTGGGCCAATCGGGAGAACTGATTAGATTGATGAGATGACCTTACAGCTACATCAAGGACCCAAAAAATAAAAAAGAAAAAGGGGAAAACATTACAAATAAAGACAAAAACGGAACAAAGATATGTTAGCTCCTGTCTGTTTGTTCATCCCTCACAAACAAGGGATGAACAAATTCCGTCTACAAGGAAACACGACAGTTGCTTTGAACATTATCTAAGTCTTTTTTTTTTTCATCAATAGGCTATGTTTTTTTTCCCTTTTCTTTTAAAGGTAAAGATAATACATAGCGCTACTTGGTGTGTTGATCGCTGGTCAATCCTTATCAGTTTCCATCAGTCACATCACACCGCTGGAATGCTCTCAAAAAAAAAAAAAAAAAAAAAAACTTGTGTCGCAATTTAGATTTTTCGAGTCTTTGCATAATTGTTCGAACTTCAAATCGACCTACATACTGCATGTAGTGCAACAAAGATCTCGCTGGTGGCCTATTTGAGTTAAACTGATGTGAGCAGCAAAAATGAGAGACAGAAAACAAAAATCATTATTTCTCTAAATAATCTAAACATGAACAAAAAATAAGTCGCTAAATAGTATAGTCACAACAAATATTACTGATTGCGTTAATTATTTTCAAGAACAGTTTTAACGGATAGTTTATTGTCCCACGTCACATTTGCATGCAAACATGTGATGCAATGTGAAATAATCTCTGCAGCCTGAACCCCATTAAAAACACTGATGTCTGAACTCTTCCTGAGTTAAAACAATCGTATCGTTGCTTCTGTTTGAACACGGATGCGTTTTCTTTGCTTTATTTTGACGTCAGGAAGCGCTGCGTCTTTTTCGTTCTTTTGACCAGTTCTCAATTTTCTGCGAAATAACCGCGACATTTTCTGCTTGGCATTTCGGAGACGCGTTGCCAGCAGCCGTAGAACAAAAGAGCAATTTTCATTTTACTCAAACACACATGAAAAGTAACATCAGAGAAAGCCATCATGTTAAGTGGTCTCTTCATGCTTCACAGAGCTGTTTATAATTCTCTATGATATGGATTTATCTGTATATATATATATATAGACGAAAATTAATAGTGAACTGTTACAAAGAACGAGGCACCAAAGTCCATTTCGACATAGATCGCATTAATCTGCCCCGCCTCCCGCCTACTTGCTTCGTTGGTGGAGCAGAGTGAACTTTTTAAAGCTGAAAATCGCGAGTTCATTGGAGCTAAGACGACGCGTGCACGAATGCGTTGAATAGCCTATATCTTCTTTTGTTTGTTTTCTATCAGCAGTCAAGATTGCTGAAGCCGCCACGAGTCGGGGAAGCCGGTGACCGCTGTCCTTCCTCCACAGTGCGCATTCTCCAAGTTGACCACTAGATGTCACCGTTCACCATTTAGTCATTTTTCACCGACGCCGACCCCGTTTAGTCGTCATGGTCGTCATCTTCATCGTCCAGAGGCGTTGCATGTTCCCAAGAACTTAAAAAATAAATAAATAAACAAATAAATGAACGAACAAGCTTTATGGCGCTTCGTGCGGTAGATGGAAAAGCAAGACATGTTTAGAGAAGAAGGTGAGAGCAAAATATGAACAAGAGTATCACATAATTTGAAAGACATTTGTAAGCCTACTTTCTATTCTACTTATTATTATTATTATTATTATTATTATTATTATTATTATTATTATTATTATTATTATTATTATTATTATTATTATTAAAAATAATAAATTATAATAATGATAGCTCATGGACTGTTTTCCTAAAGGTGTGTGTGGTTGTGTGGTGGTAGGAGTGAAGGTTATTCGTGCACATTGTTTCCTCGATCTCAGATATTCTTCTCAAATGAACTGTATTTGGGAAGTTAGACTATTTTTACTACACCGTTTATTTCAATGAAAAACAACATGCTGAGTCCAACGCTGTCCCCAATGTCACATGTTACTCGGAAGGCTCATGTACTGGCACATAAAAAAAATTATAATAAAATAACGTGCGCACACAAATTATTCTTTTTTTCTATTATTGTTTAAAAAGCAACTCTAAATGCATTTAGTGTTTGTTTGCAGAACAAAAGTAGGTGTCAAATTATAGCGTCTTGTTTCTTTTTTCTCAAACTCAGAAGAGCTGCTGTTAAAGCGGTGCGTCGTTTTATCATTTTTCTTCTTTCAAATTCACCCTCTCATCTTTGATGAATAACTCGGTTCGAACAATAGGCGTGTTAATAACTGCAACAGAATCGTTTTCCATGCGGATATTTGAATTGTCTCTTCTGCATTCTGCTCCTTTATTGCAGAGTTTGTAGGCTCAAATCCACATTTATTTTTCTTTAAATGTAGGTTAGAGCTCATTTTTGAGATTTAGCGGGGTAATTATTACTTGTTACAAAAAAAAGAGTCAAGTTTTAATGACCTGAACTGATTTACATCATCAAGCCAATGCTGAACAACCGAATGATGCTTTTGTTCGGTTTTCAGAATTGCCTGTTTGTCACTATTATTGTTTTTTATTCCACGCTTTTTTCTTCGACTTGTGTAGTCGATTCCAGAAAGTTTGAAAGAAAGCGTAAAAATGCAACGCATTGAGCCTAACTCTGAAGCTGGTGTTATTTATGTTTTAAAACAGCATATTGTCAATTTAAACTCCCATAAGGCGACATTCAAATCAGCTGCTCCTAATAAAAATATTCTAGAACAAGAAACAAGCTTTTAAGATTTTTTTTTCCTTGCACGTGTGGGGTTATCCGGATTCCTGTGGCTCTGGATGTGTTTACGTGAGCCAGTCTGTCTGACCACTGGTGCTGAGCTTTCGAGCATTTGAAGAGCAAGGTTCAGTGACGGAGGGGAGTAGCCTATAGGGGGACAGCTTCTGCCTATTGCTGCAAGAGGAAAAGTTTGCACTCCATCCATCAAAAGCGGCCTGCATCAAGTTGATCTATGGCGTCGCTAAAAGCGGACAGGTCGGAGCTACAGAAGCGTCGGATTTTTGTGAACTGGAGGTAAGTTGGAGCGTTTTGTAAATTTGGACGAGACGGGAAACATGCAACATGAGATGCGATTTGGATAAGGAGGAAAAGGACTGACGAGGGAAGAAAAGTAAACAAAATAAAAGAAAACAATTATACTACATGTTAAGCTCACACACAATTATTATTTTGGATCTTTTGTCTCACAGAATGCCGCACTTCCATTTGCGCGCTCTTCCCTTTGGCGTATGTGTGCGCGTGCATGGCAACGCTTTAGACAGCCCGAGCACTTGGATCGTGAATGTCAACGCTGCGTCACTGCTGTTTTTTTTTTTTTTTTTTTTTTTTTTTACAGTCTGACCACGGGACTTTTTTTAGGGTTATTAGTTTCTGCACAGAGTGTGCAGTTTTCTGCGTCTGTCTGAAGAACAAGCAGAGCTGTCTCTGCTCCCCTTCTATCCATTGTTTATCCAGCCACCAGGAAGCTCTTTGTTCATGCATGCTGCATATGCATTGTAAATTTGCACGGAGATGATTATTTTATTGATTTATTGATTTATTTTTTAGATTGGAAGACCACATATCACTATTTGTACCATCTTTTTAAGGATAAATAAAAAAAAGAAGCTTAAAATTAAACAAATCACCGCTACAGTGCATAATATTGAATAGTCATATTCATGCAAAAAAGGTCAGCCATATATGAACACAATGCAAATCTAAGCACTGAATATGCATCTATATGAAAAACAATACGCACACCAGAGCCAACGGCGTCGAGGAATTTAGAGAGAAAAGTCGGCGCGGATGCTCTCATTACGCATGGGCGTTTTTTCCACGCAGCAGCAGCAGCAGCAGTCTCCCGGTTCCACTTGTTCTCTTCGTCGTGCCTTCCTCCTTTCGTCCCGCTCGCTTTATATGCCTTCTTGTTGGAACAAAACAAACGCAGTGGTCGCTCTTTCAAAAAGGCAGTTATTAAAAAAAACACACGTATGCAGCAGTGGGTGCGCAAATTATCCTCAGACTGCGGCCGTGCTGCACTGGCAATGTAGTAAGGATGGGGGATTTGCATATTTTGATGGGCTAATTGCCTTGATGTATTTAAATATGGCTGCACGCAGCTGATATGCTCGTCTACGTCACTGAACGTGCCCTCGCAGTTTAACTAAAACGTGAATCCAGGCGGCGGATGCTAATGGATACGCCTGCAATTAGGCAAAAAAGAGGGGGGAGGATGAAAACGAGAGCTCTTTGTTTTAGTATTCATTATTATTATTATTATTATTATTATTATTATTATTATTATTATTATTATTATTATTATTATTATTATTATTATTATTATTATTATGGGTATTTTCCAGGATAAAATGTGAAAATTAAGCAAATTATATTTTGCAAGGAAGCTCTGGAGAAGTTCTATTAGATATATAAAAAAAACAATAAATAAATCAATAAAAGTAAACACGTTTTTCTATAAAGATAAACATCGACAGAAGGACAATCTATTGTACTGACCTCATTTGAACTTTTGTTGAGTGAAAACTGCTTTTAAAATTTCTACTCTTTTCCTCAAACTGTGTGTCTGAGTGTGTGTCCAATTTCTGGACTCTGGTTGTCCTTCCCATTAGGACACTTGCAGCAGTGTGACTTCTGTTACACTTAAGTCAAAGTGTGTCTTTCCCAATTTTTTTTTTCTGTTTTTCTTCTTTTGACTTTAGTCCCTGACTTAGTTTTCTTGTTTGTTTGTTTTTGGAATTGCACGTTGCAAAATTATTCCCCCATATTTTGTCTGCAAAACCTGCAATAAATGCGTTCCGTTTGTCAAAGCGTGTTAGAGGAGCGCCCGCAGCAAATTCATTACCACTCCGACAGCGAGGCTCAGATCGCAACCTGGTCAGAGGGGGTCGGGGGGCGGGGGGAGAGGAAAGGGTAGTGGGGTCCGAACAATGCTCCCTCAGTTCGTGCGTGCAACAAAAGAACCGAGGGAACTTGTTTTGGATTTCAGAGCACGTCCTCTACTCACAGAGAAGGATGGACTTTACACCCACCCCTCCTCCTCATCATCACCTTCATCATCACCACCCACCGGCCTCCCTCTCCCCCCCTTCTTCCCTCCTCATCCGAACCCCATTATCAACAGGGGGTGGCGGTGGGGGGATTGGTAAGGGGGTGAGAGAGAACAAGAGAAAAAAAACAAAAAAACTTGCACACTCTCCGAGAGCTCAACTGTGCATGCACTTTTCTATTTGCTGCTTTATGGGAAAGTTGTGTCTCTCCCTCTCCTCATCCCTCCCCTCTTTTTTTTTTTTTTTTCCCTGCCCGTCTCTGCGTCTGTCATGTGCCTGGGATGTGCTCATGCTTTTGGCACAGAGCGGCCGTTGCACGCCGCCTGATGCGGGTTACAAAGTGGCAGCACCAGTTTTAAAGTCCCCCCTTGCCCCCCCTCTCCCTCCCCCTTTAAGCAACCAACAAGCCGACCAACTACCCACCAACCCAGCATATTTAAACGCCTGGGATTTTTAGTTGCTCTCCCCCCTCCCCCTCCCCCCTCCCACCTCCAAGAGGAACATTTACCTACACATCATACCACGATACACACGGACCTCGTTGTTCTTCTGCTTCTGGCGCCTTGGACACTTTCTGATTCCCTGGCAGTCATCTGGCTGGACCGCGAAGAAGTAAGTTCAACTTTCAGTGGCTGGTTTGAGGGATGCGCTCGCACTCCGGTGCGCAAAAAAAGTTAAAACGTACAAGTGGCTCGTGTTGTCTTAGTTGGAGCCTAATGCAGGGGAAGTTGTTCGTGCCGAAGTTGACACAGACGTCTCAGGTCGCTGCCATCTCCCCACACCGTTTGAAGTGAACAGATAAGACGGGAAAGATTTGTTCGATCATTGAAATCGTGTATTTAAGTCAGGCTATAATTGTCACATGGCACTTTAGTGCAGAATGCGCTGTACAGTCTGCCAAGTTTGCATGTGAGTTATTGTGGAGCCTTGAGCCAAGCTGGGGTTATTATTATTATCATTATTATTATTATTATTACTTGCGTTCGCAACAATTAGATAAAGATAAGTCACAGTATTATGCGTTTTTGTTTATTTTTAAAACGCCTCTTTTACATAGAAAACGCGCTTTCTGTTGCTCAAGTTCAGGTTGACTAAATACAATTTGAGATGCGTTATCAGTACATTGCTAGAGAACAATAGGGAATGAATCAAATACAAAAGAAAAGCAAATATTTAATTACTCTCGTTTATAAAACGAGGTCCGGTGCTGCGCTGAAATAATAATAATAATAATAATAATAATAATAATAATAATAATAATAATAATAATAATAATAATAATAATAATAAAAACAAACAAAAATACACGTACTACACTGTCTGCATGTAACGTCACGAAAATTGTCGTGCTGTCTGTTAAAAACAAAGCCCTCACACTAACTGCAGCTTCTCTGCGTTGTTTACTGCACTTAATAGCAAAAAAGAAAAAGAAAAAACAAGCATCCATTTGACAGATGGCATCCATTATGGAATTTCTCAGTTGCAATTCAGTGCATGTTGGAGGGATCAGCAGGTTGTGCGTAGAATCGACTGTGCTGTAATTAAATCTGAGTGGGAAGGCCCGGCGTAAAGCTCCTCGCATTCTAATCAGGTGATCATTGAAAAGTTAGTCAGGCTGATCCTTATGCGTTGCTATCAACGGGGAGGTCAAAAAGCTTGTGCTGGATATGAAAGCAGCTGAAAGCAAAGGGGCAAATGAGTGATAAAGAGTTTTATTCCAAATATACATTTTGATGCAATTTTTACTGCTTGTTTGTTTGTTTTACTGCGGATACAGAGTGCTTAAGAGTTACTGGATGTGTTGGTTGTGTCTGAAAACATGCCCACAGGAACCCCTAATTGAAATGCAGAAAGTCGGGGTCATACGAGAAGAAAAAAACAACTTAGGGGTCAGGTCTAAAATTATGCGGAGGTTACACAAATCAAAACTTTTTAAAGCTTTAATCTTTTCACTCATTCAGCCGAACCGAGTCAATCACTGCTTGAGACCCATTCCCCCCCCTCCTCTGTACTGTGTGCGTGTGTGGAGTGCAAGCGTGGTGGTGGGAGGTGGTGGTGGTGGTGGGGGGGTTCATCGTCCGAACAGAATCAGAAGTTGTACACGAGCCAGCGCAGGGTTTTGTGGAGCTACATTCTCCTCCTGCGCATGATCCATCGCGCGTCCCGCTACGTTGGTGATGGCTAACTCACACTTGCAAAGATCTTATATTTGAGCTGTCATCCACTTGCATTTTCTCTAAGGAAAAGTGAAGGGGGGTTAACATCCGAGAGCAGGGAGATGGTGTGTGTGTGTGGAGTGGGGGGGAGGGGGGGGGGGGGGGGGGTTCAGTCGGTGCGAGGCGAGGTCTCTACCTTACCCATCGGATGCGACAGTCGCGAAAAAAACATAACGAAACAACAAAAGAAAAAACACCAAGAGGCTCTAACGGATTTTCGACGCACAAATCGAGCAAGAGAGAGCGATTTAACTCCTACAGTCGCATCTGAAGTGAGCAGGAGAGCAGCAGTAAGCAGACGGAGATCATGCTACTGAGGATATTCCACCTGGTCCGTGCAGAGGAGGCGGCTCCGCGATGCTCTTCGCCGACTTATTTCGGGTGTCACGCTTTATTTTCTGCTCTCATCTTCCATTAAAAGAGAGAGACAGAGAAAAAGAAAGCTTCCAAATGGCTCCCGAGCTGCGGCTTCATAAAATAGAAAAACAAGCATTTCCTTTGCTCTCCGTTTTCCTTCCCTGCTCTGCTGCGTGTGAGGAAGGAGGAGCGGCGGAGCTGCTCGCTGCGCGCGCGGCGGACTCGCTCCACGCAGCGCGATCTGTGTAAATGGATGAGGAGATCGTGCATCTGAAAGGAGGGCGCATTTGTGATTTTTTTTTTTTTTTTTTGTGTGTGACATCATCGCAGTTCCTCTCTCCCGGTCCGCGAGGCCTTTGACCTCCTCCGGGCTGGTCCATATTTTTGGCCAGCCCTTTGCCCCCCGATTTCTGTCAGTGGAAGGGGATTGTCCCCTATTTCAACACACTGCCACTTTCGTCCGATCCAGCCCGCCGAAAGGACCGTCATCGCAGGTTTTCGCTGCCCAAACAAACAGGATGCAAGCGGACAACTTGACAGTCTTTTGTCCCCCCTCCAAAAAAAAAAAAAAAAAAACGTGGGGGGGAAGAAGCAAACATAATCTTCTCAATCCGAAACATTTGCGTCCCAAGTCCCTGTCGCTTATTGCGCTTTCCACGGGAAATCTGGATTTTTCTTCACCACCCGGCCTTGCAGGATCTTCTATTGCTGCTGCCACAACGACTTAATAGAGGCGAAAGAGCCTTTGTGGGATTGAGGCAATTTGCATTGCAAATTAAGGCCCCGTGTGCAAGGATGACTGCACTTTACCACCGATTTCCAAGGCCTACTTCAACCCAGTAATACTGGTTAATGTCAAGTGAATTTGACATTAACATTGGGAATATATAATCCTTTTTTCCCTTGAAGAATTATCACCTTTAACTCCTGAGTGTTAAACAATTTTGGTTGGCCATCTGCAGCTACAGTAAAAGGGAATATAAAGCATATGATGTGACTGTATTTTACCAAGAATATTGAAGTTGCAAAGAATTTAAAACTTTGGAGCCCAGAAGGTGAAACATGGATTGTGGATTACTGTAGAAGACAGTGGAGTGGGTTGTTATCTTTGGTTATCTAGCTGTATGAGTGTTCTGCTCGTCATAAAGCTAGATAACCGAAAGTAAAAACTACTTCCAGACTCATCGAGGACCTTTTGGACGGACGCACACTTTGATTTCCCCACGGACTAAAGCCTGGAAATATCACTTATGTCAACAGAAACTGGATGTATTTTTGTCACTGTTCTGTAATTTATGTTGTATTTTCATTTTCTCCCACAGTGTGAATATATATGTGTATTTGATAGGACTGTACCAAGAACATTTAGCTTTGACAGTCTGATTTTACAACTGCTCTCTTGTACATTATGTCCAACTTTAAAATGGATACACACACCAATAGATGCGCAAACACACACACGTGCACGCACACACACGCGTACACACACACGCTGGTTCTTCTCAGGTCACATATTGCATGTTAATATTTATAGTCCTCTTGATTTTCATAATATTGCATGATTTATGTTATTTAAAATGCATGAGGTTTCTGCACAGGCCCACTGGGTGCATGGAAGAGTCACATTCTGGGGGCTACTGTAGAAATCCACGTGCGCCCTCATTTCAACGTTCTGGGGTCTGGCCGGCAAGCATCACCGGCATTCCAAACGGCAGTGATGATTAGGATGTATACAGACAGAGCTGACAAAAAATGGAGAGAAAGAGAGAAGGACGTAGGGACAGGGTTAGGGAGAGGAGGGGGTTGGGAAGAAGGGGGTTATGAGGGGTGTATTTGGGAGAAGCTGGTGTGTGTGTGTATGTATGTGGGTGGGTGCTGGGTCGGGTCTGCTTAATTGATTCCGTTAACCGCAGTGCAGGAGATGTGAACGACTGGACGATCCCATTCCCACGCTCGGTGGGGCAAGTGGCAATGCCGTGCCCGGGCCCACTATGACAGACAGCGTCGTGAGGGCCTAGAGGGGCCGGGTGTGCGGTGTGGGGATGGGTGGGGGGGTATAGGGATATGGATAGAAGAGGGGGAGCAACAGGGGTCATGAAAAGACGTCAAGTGCACCAGACTCATCTGCATCCCCAAAGAAAGGGGCGAGGTTTCCCAGCCTCAAGCTGACGCGGTGGTTCCAAACTCGCAAGCAGTAACGGTCTTGTCCGCGTTCCTGTCTCGCCAGTTGAGTTGATAATGAGGATTCTGGGTCATTAGCTTAAAAAAAAAATCTATGCTTTTATACAAATGTAAATGTGACGTGATGCAACTTTGTAATCCAGCGTGCCCCCCACTTGAGTTTCAATGCAGATATTGTTATATATAGGACATTTGAACAATCGACAACTTACACCATTGTATCTGAAATTCAACATAAACAAGTAAGTAAACTAAGTAAGTAAATGGAAATCTGAACAGAGAAACATTAGATGTCAGAGGTGAAACAGAGGTTGGCCAGACTTCACATTTTCTGAAAAGTTACTCAACCTGCTTTAGCCATAATTAACAAAGGGAGCATAATTTTGGTGTTGGAAAAGCAGTGCTACAATAAAAGTGTCTACATTTTTAGTTTGGGATTCACTAAAAATGTGCTCATGTGGTCGATTGACAGGCTTAATCAAGATAATTACTTGAAGGGCTGTTTCCACCGTAGACCTTTTAGGAAAGGGCCGGTTACTGGTATCAAGGTGCTAAGAAACATATGATTGGTCAAATTTCTCATATTTTGTCTTATACATTTATTGTAGTAACATGATGTCAGAGAAAATGTCAAAACACTAAAAACGTAGCATTAGCTTAATGGCCTTATTAAGGGATGATGTTGTGAAGTTCCCCATAAATGTATTTTTTTTGTTGTATTAATGAAATTTTCAACGAAGAATTTTGAAAAGATTCTGTTTTAATTGGATTTTGAAGTAGTTAACCTGTCATGCAACTATTTAAAAATAAATAATCTAATACAATTTTAGCGCTATTACTCTTAACCAACCCTCCCCTCTAAGCTGGGCAGACATACAAATAGCAACTTTCTTTATGTATATTTCATGACTCCTTTGTTTTTGTGCACTCCATAAAGGGAGTTAGATCACCCTATGGATGGATGAATGGCTGTGCAGTGAAACCTATAAACCTTAAAGTCGATTCATGCTAAACTTACCAACAAATCGTGTGCACATGAAAAAATAGCTTTAGCCCAGGACTAAAATCATCTTAAATTCACCTCTTAGCTCTTCTCCTCCCCAACCTATTGTTGTGCATTGCTGGTGAGCTGGTTGAAAGAAGGCCAATTACATCAAAGACAAGATGAGCTGTGTGGATATATGTCCTGGCAAATTGTATCAATAACACAATGATACCTAGTCAGTAGTTTATGTCAGTACAGAAGCTACAATTGTTTTGCTGTTCAAAATAAAAGCCATTAGATCATGTTACTATGGTTATCCTGATTTTGTGCTAAACCATTGTGTTATAAATCAAGGTTCACACTCTGGAAAAGTCTTGTACCGCCCCGTGGCAAAGATTACATGTTGCAAACACACTTTCTTATTTACTAAAGGAAGTATAAAAATTCACATGTTTGTTTTTATGAATTTCTTTTATGTGTCCTTCCTGTATGCTGTGGCAAGAAGACCCAGAATGGTTAAATTCAGAACTGCCTTTGCTAAAAAAAAAAAGAAAACCCTATTACATCGAGACTTTCTCACACCATCAGACAAAACTGGTGTCTTTTGTTCCAAGCCATATCAGAAACTGCATACAACACCGGGTTTGCCAGAAAGAAATCTGAGACCTCGATTTAGGCCAAGCAGTGATGAATGAAACAAGTCTTATTATCCTTGGTTAAGTCGATTGAAGTTGTTTTCGTTCTTTATGAAAGAAGGCATTGTTTTAGGGCTGTTGAGGGGAGCACAGTGAATGTCAAAGAGGAAGGGAGGGAACCAGTCTGTGACTCTTCCACCATCTAATAATTTTCAGAAAATCTTTTTCAGTAACACCTCCATGTGTGCTTTGTATTCTAAGCATTATTTCAATTTTTAACCTTAGTATCAACAATGCTATACTCATAATTGTTTAATAAGGTAAAAGATTAAAAAAAATTAATTAAATTGTGCTTCTCTCAAGCAGAGAATCACTGAAGGGTTTCTGGCAGCTGAAACCAGGCCAGACTGGAGGCAGTATAGCCTCTGTTAGCCCCTTTGGGGACCCTCATGGGGGTCCTGAGAATTTGGGGGAGGGAGGACAATTTAATGGATCTTTCACAATAACATTTCATCTTTGAAAACCTTATTGTCATTTATCTGGTGACATGCTTTATTTTGCTGGATCTTTGATTGGCTAACCAGTATTGTACATTTTTGAAACAATGGTGCCATTGACTGAACCCCTTCTTTGCTTTGATATATTTCACTGAGTGCCCGTCAGGTCAGGCATTGTTAATCAAACGTTTTGGCTTAGCCTTCTTACCTGGAAAGATGTCAAGCTTTTTGTAAACATTGTAGACCGGACAAATACAAAGACGATTTCACAGTCTGTGTGAATATTTCCAAGTCTATGAACCTCAAAGTTGAGATGCACACATTATAAATTTAGCTTAATTTACAAAGGCGAAAAGAAAGTTAAGTAAGGCAGGAAAACTGGCTCTGTCCTGAAGCCTACAATCTCCTGATTCCAATCCTTAATGTGTGACCACATGCCATCCTGAGGTGCATGAGGGAACCTGAAAGCTTCACTTGCAGAGTTTTACATGGTGCTTCTCCAATGTCTGATTTAATAATGTGGTTCTGATATACAGTTTTTTTATTAAGTCTACCAACTCTGTTGCAATAAACAAGAAGTATTTTCTACTGACTTACAATCACATTATAAACAGTGCTAGGTTTCCTTTTTGAAAAATATTCTGCCCCTAGAAATACGACTGATTTTTTTTAATATGAGCTAACTAAAATAGCTTTTCTTTTTATGGATGGATGAATGAATGAATGAATGAATGAATGAATGAATGAATTAATTAATTATTTCTAAATCTGTATATTTGTGTAATGCATATTGAGTGTCCTCCTGCACCTGCTGTGCTTCTGCAGTAGAACAAAATCCTATCTATCTATCTATCTATCTATCTATCTATCTATCTATCTATCTATCTATCTATCTATCTATCTATCTATCTATCTATCTATCTATCTATCTATCTATCTATCTATCTATCTATCTATCTATCTATCTATCTATCTATCTATCTATCTATCTATCTATCTATCTATCTATCTATCTATCTATCTATCTATCTATCTATCTATCTATCTATCTATCTATCTATCTATCTATCTATCTATCTATCTATCTATCTATCATTGGATTTTTGGGGGTGGAAATAATGATTCTTAAATTGTCTTTTTTCTGGTCTGAAGCTCAGAACTTGATTTGTACCAGACTAATCAACATTATAATTTGTAAATGAAAATTGTACAGATAGAACACCAGAACCTGCTCTTACTCAGTGACTCATTCCTCTCCTAGATCCAGCACAGGTGGTGTTCATTAACATATTTGTTGAGCATGGTTGTGTCTCTTTTTAATATAAGCCGCTTTCATGTTGTTTTGCTATAGCAATATTGTTCCACTGAGAGCTTGTCTCCAGGTACAGTTAAAACTATTGTGTCCAGTTTGACACAGCATGCTTGTTATTCTGCTGGAGTTTCCGAGAGGGCAAAAGGCTCCATGTGCATCTACATATGTATGTCTCTGCATGCGTGTAACCTTCCTTCGTGTGTTTGTCCATGTGATTAACTGACCCAGGCATCCCGGATAGCTAGCGAAGCTTTCGCAATCACGATGATGAGAGGGAACAATGGCTCAGTCTACTACGTCTGCTTGTCTGGGCTGAGCCATGCCCCGCTCTGTGTTTGTGTGTGTGCCTGTCTCCAGGACGTGAACTTGAACTTGAGACAGAGCAGCCAGACACCATCTGTGTACTAGGGGTAATGAATTCAGGGCATTCATGGCTGCAGTGCAGACCTAGGCCACCACCACCCATTGATAAGCAGATGACCCTTATAGTCTGAGTTAGCTCTTCATCACTAATAGAATTCAGCACAACCAGCTGGTTGTAGAGGGACTTTACTTGGACTATTTTCCCACAGATGTAGCTTTCATGCACATGTTTGCAGAAAGCATCCCCGTGCGCGCCACTATCTTAGTTTGTATGCACGGAACCGGCTGTGTTTTCATGTCGTCTTTGTCTCGCTATGGCTAACTTGTAGTAATTGGAAAAGCATGAATTTGCTCACCATACGTCTGATAAAACACTGAGTTGTTATTGTACCAACATAGCCATGCTGGCCTTTGATAATTGAAACTGCCGGCTCGGTATTTTCCCTGATAAAGGGTCATAAATGAACGAGGCATGAACCTTAAACAAACCGGGCACAATGTGAATTCCTGAAGGCCCTCCTCCTATTTCTACCCTCTCCTCTTTCAGCTCGAGCTTCTATCACAATCACTGCCACGCATTCACACTCTCTCGCACTCACTCGCATGCATGCAGAAGCGGACGCATGCGCGCGCACACAATAAGGCTTTTCCCTCTGGTTGGTGTTGCCACAGCAACGGTAGGTGAGATCACCTTGCGCATGGCAGCATCGGTCCCTGCTGATGCAGGACAGGTTCCTGGTTTCCTGTGAGTGGTTGGGTGTTTGTTCTTGTGTGGAAACCCCGAATGTCACCCACCCCCATGTCTCTGAGGCTCTTCGTGCACACACATTATCATGCTCATGAAGTAAAAAGCTTGTGCACTTGGTTTTTGATTTACTTTACATTTTCCATGTTAAGTTACCTATAAACCAGAGGGGTATAGTTTTAAATTGGCACAGACACCTCGAAGGTGTCATTTCCAATCAACAGTGCACTGATTAACCTGTCTTCAGTACCCAGATGTCCAGCTATAACCTCCCAATAATCCAACGAGGAATGTCATGGCTCGGCCCTTTTTAATGACATCATGCATGGCCACTTGAGTGTCTTGTGAGGAGCAGCAGGCATGCTGGGTTATGCTGAACTGCATGGTTTTGCTGCATGCCTGACAGTGTGTTTATGTACATGTTCTATGTCCATAAACATAGAAAAATAACCTGACAGTGTTTCAAAGTAACAGATTCATGTTTTCGAAAGGTTTGTGTCGTTATGGCATAACAGCAGTACTCTTGCATGAATTGAAATGTCTTCATGACAGTTTCATGAACAACAGAAGAAGTGCACGATTAACGTCTTAAACCTCTGACACTCTGAGCTCCAGTTGCTTTCTGTTGCAGATTCTTATAAACCTCTGTTATTCACATAAGACTGTATGGATGTGCATTTTAATATGTGTGTATGTCTCTGTTGCTTTGGATTAATTTCATAACATATTTCTGGTGTTGACTTTGAGCTATTTGCTTTTTGAAGTGCACTGACATGTCAAAAAAGGAGAAAACAGAAAATTTGTGTAAATATTTTCTGTAAATATATCTCAAATATTTTGCTTTGATGACAGTCATAATGTGTAATTTGGGGGTAGATCTTATTTGAGCTTTCCCTGTTCCTAACCCTAAAAATGTTCAAAGTCTACAACACAACTGTTTTTCTTTATTCCTATTTAATTAAAAACTAAAAGTGACAATTTTGCCAAAATAATCAGTCTTCCATCATGTATGTTTGTATAAATACTGCATATATATACCTTCAGAAGTAACATAAAATATGATTATATATGCAACATAAATTGCATTTATGCAACTGTAAATTAATGCTTGATTCAATGCAGTGTACTGTTTCCTAAATTAAATGTGTCCCGCCATCTTTCTTGTACTATATACTGTTAGCTTTATATGTGCATGATTAAACAGCATCATCGTGACAACAGCTGTGCATAACAAGGCCGCATGCACAAATGCTATTTTTCGCTCCAAAACTACAAAGGTGGCTGTCAGCAGCTTGTGTTCCAGAGTATCTGTGCTTCTTCTTGGCTTTCGATTATGCAAGTGTCGGCACCACAGCATTAGAGGCGAATGAGTACACCGCATATGAAATCTGCCTCCTCCTTGAAGATGAAAGGGTGTAAATAATGTATTTTGTGTCACTGCATTATTCATCCGCAATTAATTGCAACAACCAGCCACATTTTTTTGTGCTGTTCGTTTGACTAAATTTCATTGCTCTTAGGTGCTGTTTACTATTGCCTGGAGGGCAGTAGGTAAATCTGTACTCAGGGATTGCCAAGGTGCCTGCCACTAAATAGAAATGGGAAGTATTCACTTTCATTTTTATCATAATTAGGCTAAACAGTACAAGCTTAGATTAGTCAACAAGTTTTTTGGTTGATAAATAGAGAATGCTTCTCTAGTGTCTGATATATGTTCTTATTCGTGTTATGCATGAAGGTGCCTGTTATGTATGGGAGGAGGGGCTTTGGAAACATTGAGAAAGCATAAAGGCACAATTAGAACAGCCCCATATTTCTGGTCTCTGTAAATCATGTTGTTCAGAGGCCCGCGTACAATCAGAGCAACGTGAATCATTTGAAAAATACATGTTGTGTGGCAATTAAATTATATAGCCGCTTGGACCAGGGAGCCAAGACCAGTGCATAGATTGAATAGTGAGGAGCCATTGCTATGCTTGCATTAGCATCTGGCCCTTTTATGTAAATTTGATGAGAGAGGACTCATGCATATATGGCAGGAGCTGGGGTATACTTGCCTAATATCCTTATTAGAGAGAGGGGAATTAAATATTTATTAGGGGGGTACCAAGGGTTAGAGAAGGGGAGGGGACACAGAGTCAGACCTGTGTTGTCGTGAAGACCTGAGGTAGAGGAAAGGGTAAAAGGGAGGAGGAGATTGGCTTTCTGTATGAGTGTCTCTCTCTGCCTCAAGGTGCCACCATCTTAAGGCGTTTGGCAGTAGTGAGAGTGTGGGGAGGGTAGACCTAAAATGTCCGCTGGCACACACATGCACACACATACACATTAGCGATTGCAATTTTTTTTTTAATTTAATTTTTTTTGGTGTATTTAGGCAGAATGGAGATCCCAAAGGCAATTTTATTTTAGTTACGGTCGCCAGACTCTTGCATGCTAAGAATCAAATTTGCATCCATTAAATCCTTCGATTACTATCAGTGTGCACCAAATGAAGCTTTGTTTAGTTTTCTAACGCTTGCCACTAATTGGACAATATTGCTGCCACGAACAATGTAAAATCTAAGCTGGTATTTTCTTTATTAATATTTAGTTTTCTGTTTGTTGTTTTTTTTAAATTTTTTTTTTAGTCTGAGCTGACAATTAATTGCCAGGTCCAATAGTAATGTCCAGTGGCACCACCAAGGGGGTACCAAGAGTGGGTAATTTCCCCTCCTCAAATTTGTTGGCCCATCCCTTACCCCTTGAATTTCAGAAACAAAAGAGTAAGCGTTAATAAATTGCAATGCATATCTATATTCAAGTGCTCTATGTTTCACCCGTCTTATTACCCCCTTATGAAGTTTTTTATGGTTCTGCTGCTAAATTACATAAGGTTCACATATTGACATCAGAACTCAGGAGTTACAGAATTTTGAAAGGAACATCACAGAACAAGCATGGTCTAATTTATCAAATCAGCTGATTTTTGTTGTATACATAATTGAAAACAAATCAATAGCATATTATTTGTTTACTTAAATAAAAATACATGTTATGAAAATCTAAAACAAAGAAAAAAACTATAATAAAAGTAACAACCACAACAACAATAATAATAATAATAATAATAATAATAATAATAATAATAATAATAATAATAATAATAATAATAATAATAATAATAATAATAATATTACAGAATCTGAAAATAATCTAATTTAAAGCCTTTAAAAATTATAAGAATGATCTGGATTTTCTTTTTTTTAATTTTTGGAATTCACCTAAAGTTCAAGTTATACCATTGCAGCAAACCTAAATAAAAATCCTGGCTTTTTATTCAGCTGGTGCCACCCCACTATTAATTACGAGCAGTTTCCTTCTGGTGTCCCCTTGCAAAGCCTCCTGGAGGAAACAAACAGAGATACACAGACATGACCCATCAGTTTATTCCAGTTCTATAAGCTGAACATAAAAAAAGCATTTGAAAAATAAATAAGTAAAATAAAAATACTTCTGAGATGTATTGTGTATTTATGTCCTTTTTGCAAGAATTGTGTCAAATCGTTCATATTTTACTTTTATTAAGCAGTTATTGTAAACATAATATGCCACTGCAGCAACAGAGAGAATGACTGGGAAGCCATTGACTTCATAAGTCTTTGATGCAAATTAAAGTTTTCTCTGGTATCATTCGTTGCCTGTGTTACAAAAATAAAAATCACAAACCGTAGCTAACCTCTACCATCTGTATGCTTAGGAGGGTTGGGTGAGATACAGATACAATATTAGCAAATTTTTTTTGTTTGTTTTCTCGTTTCAATTTTGGAATTTGTGCATGGCAATATTTATGGCTTGCAATACATTTATTGGCATGCGAATTTCTGTGGGTTGCTGATTTATTTATCTTACATTCTACAATTTTCAGAGCGTGCATGTGAAATTATCCCCTTCCTTGTACAGTTATCCTGTTGTCGGCCTTTTATTATCCGCGCATAGTCTATTGCCTCTCTGTTCCTTCTGATGAGTGGTGCGGCCCGGCGTGCTGCTGAAGAATTGAGAATAATTAAACGGCTGTGAGTTTTAGCCCGGCGTCGGCTAATGGATTATTACCGAAAGGAAATGAGACAGACAGCATGGGGTGAGCCGGGTGGCAAAACAGTGCCTCCACTCTGGATAATGAAACACTGAAAGCTACCTGGGGTATATAGAGAAGACACACCTTACCTATAAAGAAAGGAGGCACTTTTCTTCTGTGCCTACTTCCTTTTGTCCTATATGTATAAAGGGGTGACACACAATTGCAACCGCATTGTTGCAGACATATGTGATGTTTTTAAATCAGTGCAGCTAACGTTTTTAGGAAATTTTGATTACCACAACTTGTGCACTGGCACTACGTAATTCTAGAGAAACAATAACCATGGCACCTCCTACCCCCTCACTATCTCCATATTCTCTCTCATCGCCACTATCCATCCCCCAACCCAGCCACCTTCTACACATATCCTAAGAGTGTGGCGCTAGGAAGAGATGGGTGCTAGAGGGAGATAGGATGAGACAAGCCACACAAGCTGCAAAGGGAACAAAGTGAAGGTAAAGGGGGAGGAGCGCTCCATGGTGTCCTAAACTGTGCCGTAGGGCTTGAAATACACATATGCACACTGATTTGGCACCACACCACAAGGATGCTTTAAGATGTGTAAAACAATGCTCTGTTCATAGCCTGTGTGGCCAGTCATGCATTTTTGTACCAAGTGTGTGGTGAAATAAAATCCTGAAAACAAATCAATTAATTTAAACGACTCTTGTTGTGCTTTGTTAGCGACTGCAGACTTACATGACGCAGAGAATGTGTTTGTGCCAGTCTGGATTTGCCCTGATGGATGTTAGCTGAGAGCTCTAATAAAACGTGGCACCTGTCAGTTTGATACTGACATATCAGAGGAGTCACACAATCACCAGGGACAGAAAAGCAAACTGCATATGCTTTACATCTGTATATTTTTGCAGATTTTGAGCGATTAGGATAAATGCACCCTCTTTTAGATGAGAAGCAAAGCAATCTCAAATGTTATTTTAAGAGTACCAGTCTTGTTATTTATTTTTACTGTTATTGGCATGTGACCAGGGTTTCACCTTACTGTCTTCAACCAGTGTGGCATCGGTGAACGTCAACAGTTGCATCTCAAGTTAAAGCAAAGTTTATTACTACACAAAAACTGAACTAATATTCAAGTTGTTAAGTCAAAGGTAAATCAATCAGTACAATCTAAACAATGATAAGGAAATTTTGTTTAATCTGGTCAACATAAAAAGTAAATGTAAAGCCACAATACCTTCCCTTTCAAACGCACATCGCTTATCAACTTTTTTTTTTTTAACCATCAAAGTAGATTTTTTCTGTTTTGCTTTTCGATTAAAGAAACATGACTTATTTGCTATTTTTAGGATTTGAAGCAATACAAGAAATACAATTTTCCAAAGAGTGAATCGTTACATTTCAATAAACGTTCCCGGTGACCTAATGACAAGTGAGAGAACAGCAAAAATTGATTCCTTGTCCTTTTGGTGTCATTCTGCTGAGGAGTTTCTGTAACAATATTGCAGTCAAATCTTAGTAAACGTAGGGAAAAAAAATATAATAATAAAGCTTTATATTATCTAAATAAAAACCTTTTTGGTACTCATCAGTTCTGGCCACAGTTATTAAGGCCTTGGGAGCCACATGTGGCTTAGGAGCTGTAGTTAGCTGACCTCTGGGATAGAGGTCAGAGTGGAAGACACTGGTGTTGTGGTAGAAGTAGTGGGGAACAGTTAGCTACAAAAGGTAACATGGCATTTATCATAATTGTCTGATAGTTTAAGAAGAAATGATGCAGCTGTTCATTTCCAGGCTGACTGTTAAACTTGCATTTGTGGAATATGTAAGTATTAAAACAAGCTTTGACATTCTCTTCAGGTTCTGCAGAAGTCCTGCGTTTAAATTGCTGATTTGAGGGAGATATTTGCACAAAGTTATTGCAAATTTGAATTCCTCAAAACAAACATAGCAATTGCTGCTCTCACTTCTTTCTTTTAATCTTTTTTAATGGAGACAAGTTAATTGTGATTTGCAGTGGAGGAGCTGTTCAACAGCTAAAGGTTCCCTTTGGGTAAACATAGTCTCTCTTACTGTATTTGTGTGTGTTTTGTTGCAGCAGTAGTGGAGAAATGGAGCAACAGGCAGCTGCAGGACGCAGAGAGAGGAAGCCATCACAGAATCGGGGATTTTGATTTTCACTGGACCTGTACAAGGTAAGATGTGGTTGATGGCCAAAATTAATGTTGGTCTATTTGTCCATCCATCCATTTTCTGTTCACCCTCACCCCTACTGGGGTCGGGAGTTGCTGGTGCCTTTCAGGGTACACGCTGGACAGGTCGTCAGCCTGTCGCAGGGCAACACAGAAACAAACAGGACAAACAACCATGCAAACACACCTAGGGAGAATTTGGACCTAACAGTCATGTTTTTGGACTGTGGGAGGAAGCCGGAGAGAACGCACACATGCACAGGCCGGGCCAAGCATCGAACCCAGGACCTTCTTGCTGCAAGGCGACAGTGCTACCAACTGCGCCACTATGCAGGAAGAAGTGCTTTTTTTGGCCACGGAGTTAGGCCTAGGACGAAAGTTTGTTTAGGATCAGGGTTAAGCATGTAGTTACTGGTAATGGGTAAGTGTAAGTATTAGGCTATAGAAATGAATAAAAACTGAATGGAAGATAGAAAGAGATAGTGTGTGTGTGTGTGTGTGTGTGTGTGTGTGTGTGTGTGTGTGTGTGTGTGTGTGGGGGGGGGGGGGGGGGGGGGGGGGGGGGTGTGTGTGTGTGTGTGTGTGTCCTTTATGTGTACAATGTCAGGTCCCACCTTCAGACCTACAAATTTACTTTTTCTTTTCCACCAAAATTGTGGCATCTCACAACTAGAAGACAAGCAAACTTTATGTTGAGCAGAGAAGCATTTGAAAGAAAAAGATGCTAACTGTATGTTGGCAAAGCAGATTCTACTGCTTTGCTTATTTTAAGTTTGACCTCTTGAGATAATCAAGTGCATCAATGTCATAGGAAAGAACCTACACACCTGGAAAAAAAATATATATACATATTTTGGATTCTGAACACTTCAGAATCCTTATAATCAAAAGTTTATTCTCTGTCAGTTATAAAGAAATTAAAAATTACTGAAAAGAGAAAAAGTTATAGGCTGATGAGATGAAGTGGCATGTCTACACCCCTGGGTATTAGTGTACTGCAGTTTAACTGACTTTAATTACTCCCAGTTCTCCCACACTTTTGGTGAACTTCTCAAAAGGTCCAATTAGAAGAGTAGGGAAGGTCACTGAGTAGAAATAGCCATCTAGTCATTTCCACAGAGAAAATTCTGCAGAACATCCAGAGCAGAGGCACTGGATGGACCTGACTGATTTTTAAGCTCATACTGAAGATTGTTTTAGCCAGAAATGATTTCGTCTTCAGTAATCAGTTTAAGGCAGAGGCGAATCTAGAACAGCTAAATGAACGTTCCATTGTTGAACACTTTAGCAATCAGATAATAATGTACAGCTGAACTGAGCCAAACATGTTTTGTTTAATAATCACATAAGTCAGATGAAATGCTAATTTGAAAAATATTATTTTTCTTTTTGCCCAATATTTAGGTCCCATTTTTATTTTGAAAGAGCTTTTTTTTATAAAGCAACAAAAGGTGCTCAACACAGGACTTGACAGTCCTTTCATTCCAACCATTTTTTGGAAATGAAAAGCGAATTCAATTTAGTGTTTTGGGGTTTGATATTATTTTCATACTCTGTCTTTTGATTAATTTTGCTAAGTTTTCTCTTCAATTTCTTCAATTTCTTTTTCAACTTTCAGTTAAGTTGAAAGATGCTTACGTATTAAATGCGATAACATAACACTTAATAATTTACTTATAGTATTTCCAGAATGCGAAGTCAGCAACAAGTCATTTTAAAAATTAATTGCAACAACTTACAGTGTCATGAAATGTGACTCAAGTTCAGAAACAAGCGGCAAAACGACTCAGGTAAATTGTGACATTAATGACATCATTTACAAACTGTGTGTAAACAGTAGGGGCATTCTCAAACCCGCACTGTGTGTGGTTTTGCTTGATGATGAGGTTTCTTGTGCTCACCTGATACTGCTTGCTTTGCACCAGCTTTTTGTTTCCCCCAAGCCTTACCAACTACGGTTATGATGAGCCAGTTTGATCTCAGGTCCAGCTCTGTGGTGGAATAGGTTTTGTTAGCAGTTGGAAGCAGACTCAAAGTATTTCTAATGGCATGTTTTTAAATTCTAGAGATGAATTTTTGATAAACCTAATTTCACACTCGAAAAAAAAAACCATCTAAAAGTAATAATAGAAAGTCAGACCTGTAATATAATAAAATAGCTCTCTGTCTCTAATCTTCCCACTGTTTATTTTGAACTCACCCGTCACAGAGTCGAAGTTAGTTATTGTGTCACACAGCACCGCAGCTACAGCTGATATTTTCTGCTGAATCTGTGAATATAATTTTACATGGAGTTCCCAAGCAGCAAATATTTTATTCCAAGTCTGCTGGCATTGATTACGAATATGCTATGTAAATATGTGAAACTTTGATGAACTTATTGTTTTAAAACAAATAAAATTTCAACTGGTTATATAAAACAATCCTTGCAGGTATACTGAATAATGTGATGTTGTAGTTAAGCTATCTCCCCACGCTTCATCTCAACTACAAAAATGTAAATAAAGTAAACTGAGAGGGGATCAAACATTCACTGTCTGAGATGTTCACAGTGACAGAATGGCAATGAGCTGGCTCTGTGGTCGAAGAAAACCAACTTGATCTCCAATTTAACCTGTTAAGAATAAGCTTAAAAGGTTCAACAATAAGCAGGAATAAAATCCTCAAGGCTTCCTGTGCATCAGGGGACTCATTTAAATTACAAAGACAAAACATGGCGAACCATAACACACAAAAATAATCATTGTGATATTACCAAAGTCCAAAATGTCTGTTTTTTCATCAGATAAAAACCACTAATACACATTGTACAAATACACCTCTGTAAATCCTAACTCGGGATTTACAGTACTTAAATCCTCCCATTTTACCCATTAAAAAAAAAAATGAAATAAAGTTTCCATTTACCAAAAACACATTTGATTTTACTTAGACATCTCTGTTTAATATAGAGTAACTTGGCAACATCTGTTCTGTTTTTGTACACAAAATAATTTAAGGGCCTGGGCATAGACTAGCCCATTAATACATTAAAAATCCTAAACTTGGTAATTTGCATTAGAATTTTAAGCAAACACCATAAGCTCCTTAAAAGCAGTTTACATCATTCCAATTGTTTATTTGGAAGAAGGACATTTGGCTGGGACCCCACAGAATTAGAAGAGCTGAAAAATTTGCAAAGACTGCTCATACTTTGGGCCGGCCAGGGCTTTCAGATGAGCTCACAGTGTCAAATATTACTAAGCAAATACTTTCAAAATTTCTTACCTTTGGTACTTTACATCTGAATCAATAAAATGCATATAAAGCTAACTTTGTTGAACATCTTAGTGATAAATTATATGAAAGATATACAAAAAAAAAACACTGCATGGGTTAAAGCACGTGCTCTCTAAGTCCCCAAGCCTCAGTGTGTTTTAGGCTCACAGGGCATAAATATATGATTCTACATTATTTAGTTATGGATAAGCTTTTTGTTTGACACGAACATCTTGCCCACCCACTGTGGCAGGAGCTGAACCAGGTCATCTCACCATCTTTGTAGAAACGCAAAGAAAAACAGCTCATGGATTTATTTGTCTCTCAAACTGTTTAAATCCTTTTTTTTATGCCTACACATATTGCGCATACATATGCATATGCACCATATTACATAATAAATTTCACAACTGAAGGAATACAAAAGTATTTACACTGTAAATTGTTCTTTAGTCTGCTATGCCCAGTAATAAAACCATAAAAAACACAGAATGTTTACGTCAAAGTATAGCCTGCCCATAATACTCTTCTTCATTTTACTGCGCTACAGTTGTAATCATCTATCAGACATGCATATTGGTGCTAAGGCTGCTTACTGTTACCGTACCATCGGGAGTAAGTCTTCATAATGAGGCCCCCACATTCTGAATATAAACCCTCAAACCCTCACAGAGGCTGGCCCCTCAGCTAGAAGTGCCAGCTAACAGAAATTAATAACATCATCTGAATGTGTCTGTAGGATTTAAGCGAGCTGAAATATGCATTAGATGCATGCACGGTGTCTTATCTGCACTGATAAAGCAATAAAAAGTGAAAAGGAAAAGATATACATTTTTATACTTGTATTGTGTAGGTAAATTGAAAGGCGTCTGTTTTAATAGATGATACAAGAGCAAACAATTTTAACCTGTGAAAAAAAATATTCCAGAGGCACTTGAATGAGAAAAAGGTAAACTATTTAGAAAAATATTGCAAGATATGTGAACAGGTATTTTAAGTGATTTAGTTTCCATCTGTAATTTTTCTATTTTCTGTTTGCCATATTTTCCATGTTTTGTGCTTGGAAGCAATGCTTTGCCACTTATTGCAGCCACATATGCCGATAATACAATATGGCTTTTGCTTGTTCCACAATTCCACACCTAACTCAACTCTTTTTGCATTTCATTTCACTATAATATCATAAATCAGTTCTTTCTTTTTAAAATCACAATTAATTTTTTATTTTTTTTTGCATCTAATAGCCAAAGAGCTTTGACTTGGGCGGGTAACAGAGATCCAGAGGGAGGGTTTTTCCTGCATCATCCTACAGTCAGAACAAAGGATATGCACATACTGAAAATCATGCAAATACATGCAAATTGCCGGGGGCGAGAAATAGCGGTGTGTGTGGTAGGAAAGGAGTTTGTATAAGCAGCGAGGAATGCAAAGGACTTGGTACACAGCACATGCTTAGATACTTTTTTTCTCAAAAAATATACATAACTTCAAAGATAAAGATGTTGGACTTGAATATAATTCTGCATCTCTTCTGGAGACGACTGCCTCCACATGAATGCCGGTTAGATCTGTTTACCCACAATGCTCGCGGAATGTGGATCTCGGCATGTCTGCTTTCTTTATTTATTCTTTGCTAAGAATTATATTCCATTTATTATGATGCAAGAAACTGCACACCATTCAGAGAAGACTCTAAAATGCAGTGAATGCAAATGTGACAGACAATGCCTGCGAACGGCACCCCGTTAAGAAAGTGTGTGTATATGCGTTGGGATGATGCAACATTTTGATGGCGCCGCCCCAGAGGAACGCCGAGCTGATGTTAGTGACATGCGCTAATGACAGTCGCAGCTCAACTTTATCATGGCAGACATTTTCATGAGGTTACCGCAATGATTAGGTAATGACAGCATAGGCCGCTTTCCTCTCATTGTGAAAAAGAATTATGTGCTTGTTCCATAGTCCTTGATAGTTACTCTAGTTCAACCTATCAAAATTTAAAGCTCTCACAGGATTGCTACATCATTTCAGATTGACTCTTGTACATGGAATATGAAAGTCACTTTATGTTTTAGAATGAAAATCAAAAGGTAGCTTGCAGATTACTTTAAATAGGTCTGGGGTGAAGCACTTATTACTGTTTTTCCTTACAAGTTCACGCAGTGTTGCTAAGCCTATTTTGAGATAAAAAAAAAAAAATCAAATTACTAAGAAAAAAACAAAGTACATATTCTTCACAGAAAATTAATTCAAGCGTTGAGACAACCAGCTAATATCAATGTGCGTACTGGTTGCCAATATAACACCCAGAGAGTCTCGACGTCTTGCAGGAATCTGTGATTTGTATAAGACTGCATACAAAAAAGAAATAAATCACATTTAAATAAACACCGCCCACCAACCTCTTTCCGTGGCACTTAGACACACAAGCTCACGCACGCACACACACACACACACCCGCACACGCAGGCAAGAGAGACCTGCAGACACAATGTGGTAGAGGAGAAAAGGGGGGGAAGGCGCACACAGACAGACGCTCACAATTGTGCATAATAATGTTAGCATTCCTGCATGTCTAATGCAGGGGATATTTAGACAGACACTAGCTGGTCTGCTGTCTTTCTGCACGATGTGGGTGTGTGGGCGTGTGTGTGTGTGTGTGAGTCATTGTAGGTCTATGGCCAGAGCATAATGATGTTTTAATTGTGGAATGAATTCAGTCCGGGTGTTCAAGGCTCCTTGTTGAGGTTACTAATAGGGATTCGATGTGATTGTTAATCTTTGTGGAAGCTCACATTTTACTTTTTTGTATGTTTGTTTGCTAGTGCAGCATAACCTGAGTGGAGCTGTCCATGACGCCATGTAAAAAAATAACTGCTTATTTTATCCTAATTATTTGTATAATGTGATGGAAAATGTGAAATATTCCCTCAGACCTGCACATTAAAATACCACATTTTGGAAGACTCAAGAAAATGCCAAACAAATGAAGGAGCAATGGCAAAACTATCATTGCAAACTGTTGTATTCACACACGATTAACGGAAAGTGAATATTTAAATCTGCTCAACACTAAATGAACCTCAATTTTTTTCCAAGGTCCTTCCGAATAGACATGTACAAACCTGGGAGGTGTGGTAAGAAAATGAAAATAGATTTTCCATAAAGGATGCAAACAAAGAGGGACAGACAGCATATATTCTGACAAGGACAGGCAGAAGATGAAGCTCATTTTTTCCTGGGCACCCAGTGGTGTCTGCATTGCAGATCGCTGAAATCCCCCTCGAATGCGTCCCTGGGCTTAAGGGGGGTGCGGGGAGTTGGTGTAGAGATGGGTGAATGAGGGGATGGGTTTCGGCTATGTCTGCTGTGGTACACTTTTTTTCTTCTTCTCTCCTTCCCCCCTCCTAAATATGTTTTTTTTTTTCCTGTTTCCATCAAATGTCAAGTTAATTTCCTGGGTGCTATGAGGGATGTGTCCTACCCCCTCAGTACGTGTGGCACAGTGCAGGATTATGATAGTGTGTTCTGTGTCTCTGTGTGTTTCTCGTGTGTTTGTGTGTCTCTTAAGTTTATGAAAGGATGAATGGAAGAAAAGATGAAGGGAGGGGGCTGTGACTGTGTTGGACTGGCATGTACCTATGTGTGTTTTGATTACGGTTGTAAAGAATATGATACAATTACTACTAGATACATTTAGCGCTGTGGCCATGGCTACGTCGCTACCCTCATTTGTGAATTGATGTGCATGCATTTTGGTGGTACATTTTCTCTGAATACCATGAAAGAGAAACAAAACCCACAATATACTCTGTCACCTATGATTCAGTTATCTGGAAAAGAACCAGAAGACCACAAAAGCAGTGAAGATTGAAAATGTTGGACAGAGTATTTTGTGCAAGCTGACAAAAGATTACCAAAGCTTATTTGAAACAAACCTATTCAACTTGCTGCTATATGTTTGTTTCACATAAGCTGGTGGTGGATGTTGATGATTGGCACCATTATGAATCCTTCCTTGAGAAGCAATATTTGATATTTTTATTTCCTGTGTTTGTTAATAATTCTTGTGTAAATTGTGCCTTGAACACATTTCCATGTAATATATATATATATATAATATATATATATATATATATATATATATATATATTATATATATATATATATATATATATAATTTTGATGCTTTGTGGCTTTTTAGTAAAAAAGGCTTTTTGGATCTTTAGTATTGATGTATTTATTATTTTTTGTATATCAAAGGACTTCATCCTCAGTGTCAAACCTGTTTTAAACTGTAACAAGTTGCATTGTGAGATTGCCTTGCATTTTCCTCAATCTGTCTTACCATCAACTCTGGCCATGTGAGAAAAAGCATACCCACAACATGATGCCGACACTGCCATGTGTTTTTCTGGATAGTCCTGTTTTAAACGTCTACAACTTTTACTGACCTGTCTCTGCTTCATGATGCAGTTTGTTCACTTGCATTTATAGTGAGATTAAATAACAGACAGGAGGACTCTATTTGCTAATTTCTTTTTCTTTTCTTTTTTTTAATAGTGTTTGATTTTGAACATTTTTATTTAGGGTTAACAGAGTGAAGGGGTCTGAATATGCACAGTAGGCTTTTCAAGTTTTACATGTGATTATGGTGAAAACCATTCGACTGCACAACTGTTCTCTGCTTTGTGTTGGTCTTGAGCTCATATTAAATCTCACTAAAACCTTTTAGAGATTGAGGTTGTAACCAAACAAAAACAAAATTAATTCTTGAACATGTTTTTCGGAGCTCTCTAGTTTGCTGCTATATGTGCAAAATGTTGGAAGGTAAACAGCTTATTTTGTTTCCCAAAGTGTGAAAAGGGATTTTGGCAGAGAAATGGATTTGCATTTTGCCAGTCGTGCTTACTCTGATTTATGCTCATGCCCCACAAATGTCACATCCCATAACCCAGAAAAATTATACCAGTCCCACCTAATTACGCATATTCATGCTGGTGTTTTGCATATAACACTGATAGCATATGTCTGTTACAGACTGCATAGCGGTCGGAAGTGGGTGAGCAAAAAGGCTTTCAATCCACTGATTCAGAATGTCTGCCACTACCTCAGCTGGATACTATTATTATTTGAGATCATTATTGAAAGAAAGCTTTGTGTTGTTTCTTACAGTCAGTCGCATTTTCACTGCCTTCAGTATTTTAAACTCAATTGGAAAATTTTAATAAATAAGTCAACATTGTTCTATGTTATAAAGGTCATTCTTGAAAATAGATCAGATTTAGCAGATTGCCTTGCTTTGACATTCATATCACATCTTCTGTGTTTCCCTTTTGCTTTTGCTGAATCTGCATGTCTTTTATCCAACTTCTATGGCAAATGGGATTTCCTTGGTTACTGGAGAAGAATATGTAAATGAGAGGGATGGCCACCTACTAGAAACAGTTATGACTGAACAGGCGGAGAGAGCTGGATGAGACTCACATCGGGATCATTGTAGTTACTCACAGGACAGACATTGTCAACCTTTGGTCTCGCTGTGACGAAGATAGGAAGGTCCACATTTCCAGAAAAACAGCAGTTGTTTCCAAATCCGCTTAATAATAAAAAATGAATAGGAAAGATTTTCTTGGAAAAGTGTGTGAGCAAGTGGGAATCTGTAAAGAAGAGAAGGAAGAGTAGGTGGATGAGCAGAAGAAACGAGTGGTGCAGCAAAACAGCAAAAGGTGCTTTTTCTGAACGACATCTTTTTTGACACTCCTCAATTGTATCTTTTTTCCTACTTCCTCATCTTCCATTAAATTTCCCTTTCTTAAATGTTTTCCCCCAATCTTTTCCTGTCATCCCTACAGTGATGATTCTGTCTTTTACTAACCTGCCACCCATTTCATTTTTCCCATCCACTTGCCCTTTGTTCCCTGCTTTCTTTGCATCAAGAATGTTTTACCTGTCATACCACCTTTGTATCACATTTCCTATCCAATTCCAGAGAGAAAGCAGAAGGAAAGATGATACAACACAGGAAAGGGAGGAGAAGGGAAGAGAAAGGAGGTGAAACAAAAAGGAAAGATCACACTGCTTATTGGCCTAATAAACATGACCAGAAGATGCTCACAACAGAATGCAATTTGCTCTTGTTAGTTTTACCAGTCAATTAGCAAAGGGCACACTGTGGCACTTGGCTAATTGACAAAGTTGCTGCATGGCTACTGGGGTTTTTCACAGCCCAAACGAGAGACCAAAGGAATTTTCTTTCCCATTCTGGATTCTCAGTGGCCACAACAAATTTTATTTCATTTGTCAGTGTACAGGAACAGTCTGAATTTGCGTTTATGCTGAAATTCTCTCCTCAGAGACTAAAATTACCCAGCTTTGGACACTATGAAAGGACCTAGCCGGGACTTGTATACATATATAAAACTGTGTGAAAAAGAACTGAGAGAACCACAGATATCTCCGAAATTTAGACTTCAGCTGATGTACCTAAAAGAAAAGCTATGCAGTGATACCACACAGCACCCACTAGGAGTGGGCTCTGCCGGAAGGAAATCAGCCATCACAATGTGTCTGTGAGTGACACTGACAATTGCATACCAAATTGTCACTCTGGTTCTATCAGCATTTCATACAGCAAGCTGGCTGAAATTCCTTCGCCCTCTTCCCCTCCATGTTTTCTTCCTTCTCGTTCTGTCATCCAGAGGAATAGCTTCAGATAATAGCAGCAATCTTTATTGTGAGAAAAGGCAGGGAGTATTTCTGCCTTACCACAGACTCAAACCACTACTCTGCTTCCGATGCAGAACTTTGCTATGATGCCAGTCTGGAACTGGAAATGTGGAAACAATAGGAAATGAAGAAGCTTGTGAGGAAGAAAAACAAAATGTATTAAGTTTTTGTGTGTTTTTGTGTGTTTGTATAGACGAGGCCTACTAAGAGAAACATGATTTCATATTTGTTTCAGAGGGTCTCTTGTTTATAGGCAGAAGCAGCAGAAAGCCACGGTAGTTACACAGTAAAGATTGCAGCATTGAGAAGCTTTTAAAGTGGCCAGCATGGCTCACTTTCCAGGGCAGCACAGTTTTGGGGACGCACTCTGAGCATAAAACTGTCTTGTGTTGTCAAACCATTTTCTGATGGACAGACAGACAGACAGACAATTACAATAAATAATACAAATACAATATGAACAATTTGAACAAGGTAATTAAAAAGTGGGTGGCTTGGACAAAAAAATAAGAATGAAAAAAGTTTTCAGTTGTCATTAATTCTACTAACTTGTTGTAGAGCATAATTTTAGAACATACTGTAGGTTCCACTAAAAGACATCAGTAGTTCTGCAAAGTATTGTCTCATGGCATTTCCTATGGACATAAAATATGCAGAAGCTAAAAGCTGGCGCGAAAGGGGACAAAACGGTCCCTTAAACTTGTCTGCACGTTATGTTGAATATGCTACTGAACACTATTTCATAAGTGCCTCAAGTTATTAATCTGTGCAAACTGTTGGAAATACATACGAGGTCACAGGTAGGAATAGGCAATATTGCATCTATGTCATCTGTCTGAAACAAAATAAAATAACTGCAATACATGGAAAGGCATGTGTGAAGATTATGATCCAAGAAATAGCATCATAGAATACATAGCTCATATATTCTGTATTCAAATGCATTCTGTCGTTTTAGTTGTGCAGAGGACATTTGGTTCTATGTCTTCCCTCTGAGAGCTTCGATAAGCAGCAGTAAATGAAAGGGATGAAGAGAGACACCATAAAGATTGAGAGAAAATACAACTTTAAAGACCCTGAAACACTACGTCTTATAGATATGTAGTGCCTGCACGATCCAGGCATGGATGTTGATTATGTTTTGTGTAATAAGAGAAAACGATTGCAAAACATTAGCAGTATCGTATTTTCATTTGGACGATTTCTTTTGGACATCATATAGAAACTCAACAAATGATTAAGAACAAACAGCTTGTGTCCTTGTAAAACCATGTCTGCACTTATCTTCATAATTATGCATATATCCCCATGCACCATCTTTGCAGGGGGCTCAGGGCATCTTCTTTCCTCTTCATATCTTTTTTCCTTCATCATGTGTTCTATATCACTGCGGGGTACCTGTGTACAGGTAGTCACACTGGTGACATTTGTGTCCAAGCAGAGGCTGATGGCATGGCCTTTATCACCCTTTTATCACTCCTTGCTGGTTCTCCCCTCACCCAAAGAACCCCACCAAGTTCTCTTCATGTCTACGTTTTGCATTTGTATGTGGGCATTCTCAAGCTTTTGAACCATGTTACTGGTCATGCCTAAATTTCCATTCTTTACTCTGGCCTGTGTTCACCCAAGGGGATATACTAAGTTTAAAGAGGCTTTCTTTGCAAAAAGCAAGGTGAGCAGATACAACCCCTCTGCTTGCTGGGTGACAGGGAGGAGAAGTGGGTGCAAACATGAGCTAATATGAATAATCATAGCTCGCTTAGATATTATTTAAATATGACGTTTCTGAAAAAGCAACTTAGTGAAGAATAAAAAAAAAAACACAACCTGTTTTGAAAATGTTCAAATCAGATCGTGATGCACATTTACTGGTTTTAATGATTACTATGACCAAATGTTTGACATCATACTCTATAAGGCTATTTCAGTCTTTTTTTTCCCTTTTAACTTAAAGGGATAAATCAAATCTCTTTATCTCTTTAAGAGCTGAAACATATTGTGCTCTGAACTAAAATAACCCCTAGAAAAATTTCATTGACACAACAGTCTGAAATGTGTTTCTATGGAGGTGCTTACACTAGATTCAAATTTTACTTTTATCACATTATTTCAAATGTTTTAATAGGGAATATAATGCTTTGAAACACATTAGAAAGCCAAGATATTATGTTATGCCTTTGTAGTCTTCCAAAATATTACTATGTTAATATTATTGACAAAGTGAAGAGAAATACAATACAAAACCAAAGAAACAATCCATCACCTTAATGCTGCTCTTCTCTAACCAACAGACACATATGTGCAAATCCACAGAAATACTCACCGTCCCTGCAGCCATGGGAATGGAGAATGCTGAGGTTCAAGGTCATTTCAAGTATTATGCACCCCGGAGCGCTTCATTGTCAGTGCAGCACATCCTTCAGCTCACCCATGTTCTCAAATTTGCAAACAAGACATTGTGGGCAGACATTCACTCCAAACACAGCATTTAAAAGAGCACACATCTGACAGGAAAGTGCCCATCTGGTTTGAAAATGACACTACTTTGCTCCACTCAGATATACAAAACAAATACAAGTGTGAATGCAAGGCAGAGACATAATTATCTGTGTTTGTTTCGTGCCGCAGTTTGTCATGGCAGAAAAGAACGGCGGCTATATGATTGTTGGTGTTACTGCTGTTGGGCACATTACTTGCATACAGGGATTTGTGTTTGATGGCAAAAATGATACAGGCAAAGATTTTCAGACTGGAAAGAAGAGAGGTGGATGCAGCAGTGGGTTTGATTAGCCCCTTTGTTGGAGGTCTGGTAAGCTTCATTGGTTCCAGAGAATAGGTTCCTAATGAACCCAGCCAAGCCTGGACCAAACTTTGTGTAGAAGACAAACTAAGTTATGGTGGTCTGGCGGAGCGCTGGGGGTGAACTGACTGATATACAACGCTTGGACATATGGTCCCCCCCATCAGGGCCTCTCCAAGCCACTTTCACATGTTCAAAGTCTGTGTGTGTGCAAAAATTACAAAGGGGATACAAATAGAAAGAATATGTAGTTCACAATTGTCTATTTTTCTTTGTTAATTCACAGAGAAGAGCAAAACAACCAGAGAGAAAAACGGATTTCGGAGGGAAAGTAGGGATTGAGGGGATGTGAGTAAAGAGAAGCTGCTTGATGCTTACTGAAAGCGACAGAGGAGCGAGGGCTGCAGGCTTTGTCTTTACAGCTGACCCCAATACACAATCCATCCTGGCACGTCCTACAAGACATGGAGTAACTGAGTAAATCAGGCCAACCCGGCTCTGATTTGGCAATGACCTCACCACAACAGATGGATACCACAATTCTGGATTCAGGATGTGAAGGAGAAAGGGTTTTCAGTCTTTTTGTACCCTCAGAATTTACGGCAAAGACTTCCTATATTTCTGATGTAGAAGACAACAAGCAACTTTGCATTCCGGTTCTGTGTGTATTTGTCCAAATAATTGTGCTGGGAATCAAAGAGAGAGAAGGTGAAGGTGAGCCTGGCCGCAGTTGTAAGACAAATTGTTGAGATCATATTGGAAGTGTGGGGATGGATGTCCACAGCGTCCCACCAACAAGGCTCTCAGTAACTGAGCTGGTGACGGGGAGAATGGGGCCACTACAGAGCCACACAGCAGGCTCAAACAACACTTATTCTACTGCCCAAACTGTCAGCCAGAACAACTTCATTGTGCCCAAAATTGGGGTTGAAAGCGGTTGAAAGCAAAGCAGAGGCTTGGTGAGGGGAAGTGGACGGGGTGGGGGTGCTTGGGAAGGTAGGGAGAAATGGAGAATGCAAAGCCAGAGAGGGAGATTCAAGTAAGGTGGTCTGTAGGAAAAAGGGTGACTGGGAAAGGGAAGCTCCAGAGAACGTGCAGTCACTGGGATTGAATAGTTTGGGGGTGTGAGTTCACGCCACTAAGGAGAAATCCCACTCTAGAGGCACACAGCCAGAAGCAAGGTAGCAGTAAGAACCACCAATGCATTAAAATGTATACTGGTGCAAAGGAGCCGATGGGAAATGTTTGCTATTGTACTGCCTGTATGATCAGCATTTAAATCCATTTTGAAGTGTCGTTCACACATAAAGGATCTTTCAGAACATTTTATTTTAGGATATGTTTAGTGTATGGAGGGTTGCTGCAGTGGCAAGTAATACCTTTTGAAAGTATATTTATATTATGTTCCTTTAAAACTTCAAATCTGTACTCATTTGTATTGTATGTGATAGAGCAACACACAAAACTTCATGCTCATGTAGTGAAAGGGAAAGTATAAATAATTCAAAAACTGTTTTTTGTTGTTGTTTTTCACATAAATATCTGAAAGTACTGCTTTCATTTGTATTCAGACTCCTTTTTACATAAAATGCAGTGCAACCATCTCCCTGCAGGTGTCATTTAATTAGTTCGAATAATCTGTGAATAGTGTAATGCAAGATGAAAAACATTTTGCTAAGAGGTTTTTAAGAACAAATAGCATCATGAAGGCCAAGAAAGCTATGGATAAGTTTTTAGCACAGTCATGTTCTAAAATAATATTAATGTATGAAGCTTTTCACAGCTTTTAATCATCTAAAAACCGAGTCTGGCACAACTGGAAACATAGCAAAATATGTTTGTCCATTTGAACTGACAGACCAGACGAAATATGATCAATCAGATAAACTCTGCATGGTATCTCTGGAGGAGCTGCAGAGATCAACAACTCAGGTGGAAGATTTTGTTGGTGAACAACTGTTAATTCTCCACTGCGCGAATATGAAATTTAAGGAAGGGTGTCAAGAAGAAAGCCACTGTGGATGCAACAACAAGTGGTCACAGCAAACATGTGAGGGAAGGTGCACTAGTCAGATGACATCAAATTTTCCCCTTTTTGTCTATATTTTAAAGTATTTGTGTACAGAGAAAGCACCACATGCCACTACATTTTTTAACGTCTTAAAACATGGTGGTGGCAGCTTGGTGCATCAGGAGTGATGTCATCCCCAGAGACAGAAAAGCTGATCAGAGTTGATGGGAATAGAAACATCCATCCATTCTCTGTTCACCCTTATCCCTCATGGGGTCCGGAGTTGCTGGTGCCCACCTCCAACTACATTCCGGGCAAGAAGCGGGGTACAGCTTGGACAGGTCGCCAGTGTGTCGCAGGGCAGGATTAGAAACAGGGAAATGTTAGAGGGACATCCATCGAAAGACTTTAGACTTCCAGTAAAACAGGGACTACAATGGAATGATTTAGATCAAAACATATCTGAATTTTACAGCAGTCTTGTCAAAGTCCCCACTTCAATTATACTTAGAATCTTTCTAATTCTGCTTTATATTTATACATTACATTGTATTGGTCAATCACAAACAATTCTAATAGAATAGTGAAGTTTGTAGTTCGATTGTAAAGAACATTTGAAAGGAGGTATGAACACTGTCACGCTGAACTGTGTACAGCTCAAAATTGTATGAAATACATAAAACTTTTTTGCACTACACAAAAACACAGACTACCACAAAGCATTAGATGTGTCCCTGGAGATGTGCAGAGGACCCCAGGAGGGACTCCAGCCACAACCTTTGTGCTAGACTCTGTTTACAGTACAACAGAAAGCTCCTTTAGAGTGACTTTAAACCAGTTTAAATCAGTCCAAACAGTGATTCGTGTCACCTTTCTTCTCTTTGTCTCTTCGCCTTTTTATTTCTGGCTGTTTCAAATTCATCTTTGTGCCCTCTGTGACGATTGCAAAAGGATGAAGGAGTTTACTTAGTCACAGTGAATTTAGGGAGATGAGGAAAGCCTCTGATTCTGCATTGGAGGGGGGCAAAGGTGTGCACGTGTCATTGTAGTTTCTGTATGTGTGTGTGGGTGGGTGGGAGACACAATTGCCAAAATGCACCCACACTCCTCACACACACACACACACACACACACACACACACACACCCCCACACACACACACACACACCCGTACACCAGTCTTGTTTGATCCAGAGCTAGCCCTGCAGCTCCCAGAGACTCAACAAAAGGCCTCCTCTATCCATTGTGCGAGCCGTGTGTTTCCCAGGAGAACCCAGGCAGTGAGAGCCGGGCCCCAGATCGTTTTCGCCTGACATGGATGTTTATTCGCTCCATGGTCCAGCAGAACACCCTCAAACGGACTGGCCTGGGCATTTTGACGTGCATGACATATAGTTTTTCAAGAAGCGTAGAGGAGATGGGGGTGCGAGGGAAGGAGGGTAAAAAGAGTGAGAGTGAATGTCTTGACAGATGAACAGACAGTTGAGACAGAGGGAGAGCAGGCCTGTCTGTGAAGGTGTTCTCAGTGCACTCATATGAAAAAGAATATTCAGGGTGTTCTTCACCATTTTATTTGCTTCTTGTCTTTACACTAGTCAGCTTTCTTGTCAACCTTGTTCATAAATGTAAAACTCTCCCCAGTGGGTGGGTAGAGAGTTCTTCCTGATCTTGACAAGCCCTCCTATCGCTGACTGCATACTAATTTTCTTCCAGAACCACTGAGCCAGTGCAAAACAAACACTAACTGCCAGTGCTACTGTTCAGTGCTTCAGAAACAGAGTTTCAGGAGCTAAACAGTGATTATACAAACAGTCTTCAGTTTAAATGGAAGCTTTTGTGGCCGGCTTGTTGGTGTCTGTGGAGATCTGATATGTTTCCAGGATAAAGACCAGAGTTCTTTCACCAGTGAATTAAAAGTCCTGCAAATCTTCAGCTTAAGCTCAAGAGACAGTAACTGGTTTTCAATCATATGCAATCATATTCAATCTTAGAACATATAGAAAACCCTCAGATATACTCGTTTCTCTTGCTGACTCTTTCTCCAATGTTTGAAGGCTGTCTCCCCGCATACGTAACGTTCCCTGACATATCTCAAGGTTTCCTTGAGACTAGGAGTGCCTGCAGGTTTGGCTGTGAATCTCAGAAGAGCTCCAGAAGCTGAGAGTTGAAAACAAACGTAGGATAGGTCGATACCATCTAATCTGTTGAACATCATTATCGTCTAAGATATCACTATACTCCCTTCCATACCTGCACAAGCCCAGCCTCCAAGCCTCACACTCCCTCTCTCTCTTCTCTCTTTGAGGTAAAAGCTTAAGTGTTGAAGCTGAAAATGAATGTAGGCCATTGTTGGGTTGCAACTGGACTCTACAGAGTGTTGTTTGATCCCATGTTGAGCCAGAAAAGGCTTTTTTTTGCTTGAACTGCCACACCATTTGTAAGGGTTATTCAGCAGGAGACCATGTTTGCAGGCTCTGTTTGTCTCCATCCTTGATTTTATTCTAGTGCTATCCATTTTATTTTTTTCAGGTTAGTCGTGGACTCGAGTCCAAGTGGAGATTTAACTAAACTTGTGGTCTGTGACTTGAGTCGGATAAATAATCTGTATCTTGTGTAACCAAGAGTTGAAGCAAACCGTGTTGTAAGCTACAGACCGTAGTTCTGCATTTTGCCGTATTTTTTTTTTCCATGTAAAAGGGAATGTTTGGTGTATTTGTCAGGAATGTTTATGGAAAACAGGATATTAGAGGCTCATAATCTGCGCTTATCTTGATTCCAAACTTTTGTAATTTTCCTTTTTCTTTCTATCATTGTCTAGTCTCTGTATTTTCTTCATAAGACAAGGATAATTTGTACTTTTTGAACTTTGATTTTGGTGTGTTATTATTAGCAATGGCTCCTTCAACCATAGAAAGAAGAAGTCATATCACAGTGCTGTGCAACAACAGGTTTGGTTTGGCTATGAATAACTATTAATAAGTGTCAATGGCACATGTTAATAAAACTGGTCATTTTAATCAAAAATAGGAATGGAGTGAACTTTTAAGTTATTTAATAACAATATTGAAAATGATATGTTCCTGGTTTTTAAAGGTTGGATGAAAATTGTCCTGGTGGAAAGAACATCAGGCGGGCTAATACAGCTGGAAGTTATTTTAATGTAAACTGAAGGATATTGCACAACCATAGTTATTATAACCTGTGAAAGATTACAACAGCTGAACAGAAGCCATGCGAGATAAAAAAAGCATGGTCAAATACTTTTTTGAGGATTTTCTTTAATCAAGTCATTTGAATCACTTGATGGAATTTTTCACTTCTAAGATGCTTTTTGTTTGTGTTAATTTTTGCACTTGATGTTCTAGCGCTTCAGTCAAGCAACAGTGTGATTACTTTCATGAGTTGAACCTCTAGAATAGCATAAAAAGAAAAGAAAATACTCTGCAATTCTGTAATTCTGTGAACCTTTCAAAATTGATTTCTTCGCGCAAAATACCGTTAATGGCGTTCTTGCTGTGTCCCTGTTTACCCAGTGCAACTTTATGATTTACATTACATGACACATCAATGGGCCTGCATAGTCCAGTCTTTTGGAATAAAAGTAGCATGGTGTTTTGATACTGCAATCACAATTTATGATCTGTTTGCTGCTCACTGCACACAATTCACATGTAAATAACCATTTCACTTTATACAAGCTTTCTTTGTATTTCAGCTTTACAGGGAAGCGTTGAAGGCTGTTTTTTGTATGTGTTTTTCTTTTTGGTGGGGGATTTGGGCACGACACATCCACACTTCCGTATGCTCACATCTGTGCCCTCAACCCATTTCAGACAGGAGAAACTGTACCTTGATTTGCATAAGAATGATTGACACTTCAAATTAGCCCTCCAATCAAAGAGGATTATTTTTCTCAGCATATGTGCAGGCAGTGAGTGCTGCCATGCTGGAGAATATGAAAGGGAGGGAACAGAGTGTAGGGAAGAAGGAGGGGGCACGTCATAGAGGATTAACCCTTTGATTTCCACTGACGATCATAAAGAAGTTGGTGCCTTTCACTGAAAATAGAGATTCATGTGTAGTAACAAAACTGACATTTTGTATGGAAAAAGTAAACATTCTTTGCTTCATAAATAAAAAAAACATGTGTCATAGTTTAGAATTGTTATTTTTGTTATTATTGGATTTACCTTTGAACTCTATGACTACATTCATTGTGTCATTTGTAAGTATGAAAACATCTCACCTAAATAGACGTGCACAAATTGGGTAGTTGTCCATAAGAAACCACCAAAGAGATTTCTTTGTTGAATTACTAAAGATTTCTACTGGAAACAAACAATAGTTCAGGATTAAACACAAATAATTACTTACAACTACACTGCTTTTACCTGATGTACTCATGTTTGTCTTCAGGTTCTCTTGCTGCAGCATGCCTTCATTTTGGAGATATCTGGCACTTCACTCTTTCATCATGTGTCAGATTATAATCTATCTAATTTCTGAGCAAGGAAGAGGTTGTGTTCTGATGCATGTTTTCCACGGCATCACGGCTGACGACATGGGAGTTGTTTTAAGGACGTGCAAGTATTAAAAGGAGAAACTGGGATACATTTTGGGGGAAGGGGGCAGAGGGTTTGGCGCCAGCCCCTCTGAAGCACTCAGCATCCCCCCGCTTCTGGGATGGCGGATGTGTCTAAGTGTATCCATGACAACCTTACTGCATGCAGGGTTACACCACGGCAACATGGCCAAGGAAAGTTGATGTAGGTCCGCCTGTGTATGTGTGTCGACATTGAGTAGGGCTTATATCTTGATGATATTGCTTTTGTGTGGCTGAGGTTACATATGTATATGTTTGACTTATTTACTTTTCCATATTACCGACCTATCCACTGTGTTTATAGAGAAAGCCTTCCTAATTGTTAAACATCATCTTAATAATTATTATTTGTCACAGACACAAAGAGAAGCATCTTTGAATTTACTCAGGTAAAAAGTAATTTGCTCACCACTCTCCTAAGACTAGTGGGTTACAAAAAAAACAGCCCAATCTGGGTTATTTTACTGACCCACTCTTGGGTCAAATACATACCTGGGTTATTTCTTTATTTTTTTAACAGTAAATGTGTGTTAAAGTAATGTCTAATGGAAGGGTCATTAAAGGGCTTGTTGAAAATAGTGTGCAGGAGGATGGTGCCAATTTCCACAGGTTGTTAGATGATAAACAAGGTGGAACCAGGACAAAGAAGCATGCAAGCACACCTAAGGTTGATGAATTTCAAGCAAAAAAGAAATTCATATTCAAATTTAAAGGGCTTTATAACTTGTGTCCGTTAGCAAATTTGCAACGTAAACATTTTTAACACATGACATGACATAGTGCTGATTGAATTTAAAACCTTGCGAGAGAACAGGTTCTGACTGGAGTGTGCCTTAAAATTTTTTAAATGAGTGTAAATGGAAGGACTATCTTTTATTATAATTATCTTTGTATATATTCATTATTATGTAACCAGTTTTGTACCATTGGCTTCTGACAATGCAACAACATTTAGAAAATGTATTTTGAGATTGATTTATCACAATTAATCCATCCAAAATCTATACTTTGTTCCTGCCCATAAATTCTGCTACGTGAAACTTACCACATGGCCATCTTTTGTCATCTGTTGGATGGGGTTCAGAGTTCAGATGGGGTTTGGGTAACTAGGAGACGCCCGCTTACAGCACCGATGTGATTAAAATTTTTGACCTAACGTTTAGTTGAAGCTGGCCACCTTCTGTTCCAACATCAAGAATCCAACGTTTAGGTTGAGGAAATGATCCAACAGTTTGTACAGCACAATAAACATGCATTTACTGAGACATGAAATCATGCAAAGTCTTGCATGTTCTCACCCCTGCAAAGCGGAAGAAGTTGTCTAAGCACAATCCCGTGTGCTTAGACAACTGGGATGTGCTGGCTTGACCCACTGAAAGTAACCACAAAAGGAAGCTCTGATAAGTTCTTATTTGTGCCACTTAGTGATCAAGAGAGCAGAAAAACAGAGGGATGAAGTTGTTTCATGAGACTTAGGCTATGTGCTGTTTGTACATTTTAAATCACGCACTTCTACACAGACACACTCATACATTCACACATGGATGGATAGAACCAAACTGGGATCCTGTGGGAGTATATTTTTAACCCTGACCACCTGACTATTTTCTGAGGGGTTAAAGGGCTGGATGGTGAATCCAGTAAATAATTCACAATGGTTGAAACTCTTTCAGTGTAAGCTCAGAATAAACGAGGGAGGGAGACCTGAGAGACCATGCGGTGGCACCGCATACTCCAGCTTAATCCGACTTACTGTTTTTATTTAGCTGTGAGAGGAAGATTCATGGTTATTTATCAATTCTTAGATCCTGAAACATGTTAACACTACATTTGACGATTTTTTTTGTTTTGTTTTTTTGTTTTTTTAGGTTGCTTGACCATCATGACCCTTAAGTGACCAAACCTTCAACACTGAAGACATAAAAAGTATGCATGTAATCTCTAAGGTGAGTTATATTTCTTAAAGCTCTACTCTCTTGGTCTTCAAGTCATATAGACAGAAGTTTTCTTCTGTGAACCAGCAACAGCTGCATTATTTTTCAATCAGTAGTATCTCTCAGTGTCAGCAGGACAGTTTGAGACAGATTGTTTCTGTCAAACTGCAGATTGTAGAAGACAATAGAAAATACAGCTCTAATGAATTCCTCTGACCCATATATTACTGTCCCATCCATTTCTCTGGAGTCACAGAAAGGGCATTTACACAGGTAAGCCACGACTGGTCCCTAAAGTGAAAGAGGGGTTTCTCAGAAGGAAGACGGGTTATCCATAATTTACCATGCTGTGCCAGACACTTAGAAGATAATGCAGTGCTTCAAGCATACAAAACATAGAGCCTTCTTGGTACTGGTGAGGCCATTGTTGTACGTTTTCCAGCATGTCTGTTTCCATCTATACAGACAAATAAAAAAAACCTAAAAATACAACAAATCCTTCCAAGGCTCAGAACTCTAGACAGAAATGGAAAGTGAAAGGAACGGCAGGGAAGGCCTTGCTGGAGAGAGTATGTCATGGTGTGGCATTTATGGGTATGTCTGCTTTAATTCCCCCCTCTTGACCAGCTGACGAACATCAGGATTAGGAGCAGCTAATCTCATAATGTGGTGGAGTCAATATTTTGACTGCTTCCGACATCTTCTGTAACGTCACTTTAAAATGTAAAACCCTACAAAGAACAACCATACTGATAGCAAATGTAAGACAGTGTGAAATATCAAATAGAGAATACACCGAACTGATTCTTGTGAAAACAAAAAGCTCACAGAAAAATGAATGGCTATTGGCAACGCCTGCTAAGAAGCCTGTTAAAGGAATATTTCTGAATAAATTGAACTTCATTTCATTATGATTATTGTAGCAATCATACACTTTTATAAGAAACAAAACGTAACTCGGTCTGTTAAATGTAGAAGTTGCTTCTCAAGACCATAGTGTTTGAACTGAAAATTGGTTGTGTTTTGGCCAAGATGGCCAAATGATTTTGCTCTTCCCTAATATCTCCCGCAAAATGTGGACATGCCTAAATCTTTGTGACGTGGATCAATTTTTCACCTTCATTATCAGAAATTAACAGACTGCTGATACTTACTTCTTAATCTTCTAATTCTTCTTAAACCATCTTCCTTGAGGTTTTTACAAAAGTATATCAAATATATGATTAACCTTTACAACAACGTTTGTGCTTTAGATACTTTTGGTTCTGATTATGACTTTATTAATTATTCGATGTCTTGGATGAGCTCCTTTACGTGTATATTTGCTCTAAACTAATCTAAGACTGTACCACTTATTTGTTTGTCCTGGTTTGCATAAAGATGTCTACTGTCCATGTTCACCATATACTGTACAAAAATGTAAAATTGCAAAGTCAGCAAAAAAATAAATAAATAAATAAAGCTTTTGCTTAGAAAGGCACATGTAGTCGTTATTCCAATCAGCTGTCACAAACTGTGAAGGCAGGCAGGAAGCTTGAGTTTTTAAGCTGCTGTGAGCAGCTTTTTGTATTGAAATGTCTGAATCCGCCTCCCTTTATCTTTGTAAGTTGTCCTGAATTTGGCTGTCTGTGGCCCAGGGACCCCTTGCCAGCACTTCAGTACTTTCAGCTAAAACGTCAGAGAAATTGGTTGACGGAAACAGCCAGTAAAGTGCATCTGTACTTTCTGGAAAAGTCTAGAATTACCACCCCCCCCCCCCCCCCACCCCCCCCAAAAAAAAAGTGATTGAAGAAACGCTTCCACCTTAATAACATCAATATGAAAAGGCAAACGAAACAAAAAACTAAATAAATCTGCCACATATCTCAGAATAAAATAAGAATGATTTTTTTTGTTACCCCCTGACATTATTAGAACAATGGTTCAGTCCAAAGTGTGGGCGGAGCAACAGCAGCGCTGAACGGTACAGGCTCCGTTAGAGCCGGTGAGGTGAGGAGCTAATTGTTAGCTGTTAGCCGTTAGCTGTTGCTATGCAGCTCAAACATAAAAATCCCTACAGTAAGTAAATACTTACAGCAAAAGACTTGTAAACATTTATTTACTTTCACTACTCAATAAAAAGGAACACATTAACAATAAAAACCAGACTGCAGTTTGTTATTTCATTACTTTGGCTGAATCATGATAAACTGCCTCATTAGCAAAACTGCTACACTCCTTTTTATAGACTTAAGCTTTTTTTGTCAAAGGTAGCAAACATCTTATTTCTTAAGCGGACTCAGCTCAGAGTGTGGGAGTCCAGAACAGAAGAGAGAATAGATAGAAATTAACAAAAAGTTATGCCTTTATTTCTCACTGTCTTCAACATAGAGCATTTAAAACCACAAAATGAAATCGGAATATATTTTGATATAAGCCCTGGGTCTTTAAATGTTACGTTTATGTTAGAATACCTCCCAGATCTTCATTTCTGTCTACTTTTTAGTTGTCATCCAGGACATGTCAAAACTAAAAACATAAAGCAACTGAATAAGTTATGATCTAAATAGGCCATAACTCAGTGTATTACCTTAGTAGGATGTGGAAGCAAAATGATTTTTGGGTTTTAGAATTTATTTAATTTTTTTCAAATGCAGATCTATGTTGTGTGACTTGCATTTTTATTCAACTTCCCTCCACTTTTCCATGACTTTCTAAAGTCACTTTTAACCACAGTTACTGCTGGAAGTTTGTTTTAGTTGGATTCATCCAGCTTTATGTATATGGAGTTTGAGCTCTGCCAGACTGGATAGATAACAATTATAAACAGCAATGTTCAAGTATTGCCACAAATTGTTAATTGGATGTACATCTGTAGTTTGACTAGGCCACTTTGACAATGAATATATTTAGGTCTGAACCATCTAATTTTATGTTGACCTGGGTATATGTTTAAGACCATTGTCCTGATGGAAGGGTTAGGGTTAGGGTTAGCATCCCTGTCATTGCTCATTAAAAACATAAACAAAACACAACATTACCACTTCAAACCTAATGTCTAACAATGACATATTCAGTATGTCTTAGTTTACATTTTCTTTTTTGTATGTTGTGCTTGTTTAATCTGACCAGACCACCTTCTTCCATTTATTTATGTCCCCTAAATTAATTGTGGCAGACACCAAATTTGTGTAGGGCATGAGTGATATTTGTCATTTCAACAAATTCTCCCACTTGAGCTGTGGAACTCTGCAGCTCCTCCATTTAGCGAAGAATGATTTGCAGCTTTTGTTGTTGAATGTGTGGAATGTTGTATATTAACCCGACTTTTTCTTAAACTTCTCCACAACTTTATCTTTCGAGTACCCTGGAAACTCAGACTTTTCTGTTGTGCTCTTTGGTTTTCATGATGCTGTTCATTCATAAATATTCTCTAATAAACCTCAGAGACCTTAACAAAACAGTTACATTTATACTTGGATTAGATTACACAGAGGCAGACTCCTTATACAAAGTAGTTGAAGGAAGGATTTAGGTATATCAGATACAAAACTGCTAAATACAAATACCTTCCACAGTAGTTATACCTTTATTTGTATAAAACATAAAAACCATGACTTTTTTTATTACTGCGTAACTTTGTGCTGATATTTAACAAAAACGTCCAGTTAAATACAGCAATCTTTGGCTGTATTGTTAAAAACATATTCAAGGGGTATGAATACTTTTGCAAGTCCTTGTAATTATTTTACTTATGGGGAAATCTGATACAGAGAACATAGTGCTGTAAACCCTCTAGAAGCAGACATTGGTCAAATATGCCAGGAGCAACTCAAGGTGCAGGTAACCCATGTCATACTTCGCATTTACAGAAGATCCAATAAAGTGTTCTATCGACCTCAAAGCTTTCCGGGTTTCTCATTGAGAAAATAATAAGTAGCTGTAACCCTGAGACACTCCCAGGCTTGTGTCCTTAGCTGCAAGAAAACCTTTGCTGGGTTTCTTATCAGGTTCTAAGAATATCGTGTAAGACAATACATGTGAGAAGTGCAAAGTGAACAATGGGCGGAAAGTGCAGTGCGATATGAGGGGGACTAGTGTCAGTGGATATTGCTGAGGCCTTTGTTGCCTTCGAGTACCCTGGAAACTCACAGCTAACATTATTTCTTTCATTCAGGGCTCGTGATCTGGGGTGTGATGAAATTCTCCGGCGAGTGATGTTCCTTATACTTCAGTGATGACAAAAGTCTGTGATAGCAGAGCGTGTCTTTTATTTATTTATTTTTTCTTTGAGTGAAGGTCTAAAAGAGAACTGATCGTAGTATTTACCATGGATCTCACTATTTTTGTCCACAGAGTTGTAACAGTTACTTTTCCAGTAAAATTCAATACATGGACTGTTGAGAGGGAGAACTAATTTTTTTGCAACAATTGTCTCTTCCAGGTGGAGAGTTCAAATGAAGAAGCGAAGAGGCTGATTTTCCACAAGAGGAAGATTTGAGATTCACTGCACTCTTGTTTTGCATCAAAGTAGCAGGACATTGATCAAGTTTAGCATCACCAAACAATCGAGCAATGCTTTTGTTTGAGATGAAATTTTTACAAGCCAAACAATTCACGAATGGGTGAAGTAGTGTAATAGAACACCAGACCCAAAAGTAATGACATACATACGCTGCTAAATGTTTGTAGCTATGTCATGTATTAAAAGTTACATTCACAAAATGATAGTAATACTGTGGTCAATAAATGTGAAGAGTTTGGTGTGAGCACTGGGGCAATTAGAATATGCTTATGTAAAGTGTCAACAAGAACTCCCCCTAAAAATCAGTTGAAAAAACAATATAGGCTGAAGAGGAGCATGTTTACGGGCCAAAAGAAAAATGGCACAAAATTTTGAAAATAACTTTTTATTGTTGGATCTAGGTCACACAGAAGGTTTGTCAGACGAACCCAAAATACTGAATGTAAGCTAAGGTGCATCAGTTTACATCACACCCTAATTACAATACAAATTGCATTTAAGAGTCAAAAATGTAATTTTTTGTTGTTCCATTAAGCACATAGATAGATAGTATTGCGTTTCAGGGCTTTTTGAGTCACTACGTAACTAATCTCAGTCATCTGTGCTGATTAGTTTGACAGGTGAGCTCAATTAAAGGAAAATTATTTAAGAAAGATTTTCCACATTAAAGCAGGCCCAGGTTTGAAGCAATATTGGAAAGAGCAAGGCTTGCTCTGCTGTTGAAAAGCATCAGATAGTACAGTGCCTTGGAACAGGAATGAAAACATTAGCTATTTCACAAAAACTGAAGCGTAATCATTCTACCATGAAGAGATTTGTGGCTGATTCAGAGCACAGATGGGTTTGTGCAGATAAAGGCATAATGAGGAAGATTTCTCTTAGACAAATTCATTGAATAAAGAGAGCAGCTCCTAAAATGCCATTACTAAGCAGCAAACAGTTATTTGAAGCTGCTGGTGCCTCTGGAGTCTCTATGGAGGATCCTCCATAGGTTAGTTATTAAACCTACTATTCGGCCAACCCTAACCAGTGTTCACACGCAGAAATGGTCGCAGTGGGCCCAGGTGGGCATGACGATTAATTTTCAAACAGACTTGTTCACCCTGGATGGTCCAGATGGATGCAGTAGTGGATTGGTGGTGGATGGCCACCGCATCCCGACACGGCTGTGACGTAAAAGCGAGGAGGTGGAGGAGTCATTTTTTGGCTCAAAATCATGGGGAAAGAATCATTGGTCAGCCCCTTCAGATTCCCTGAAGGTGTGAAAATGACATCAGCAAAGTATATGGACTTTCTGACTGATCACTTTCATAGTTCAAAAACCTTCAGTAGCAAAATCATCCTCATGCATGACAATGCACCATCTCATGCTGCAAGGAATATCACTGTGTCATTAGCTGCTATGGGCATAAAAGGGGAGAAACTCATGGTGTGGTCACCATCCTCCTCTGAACTGTGACCCTATTGAGGACCTTTGGAGTTTCCTCAAGCAGAAGATGTGATGGTGGGATGGAGTTCATATCAAAACAGCAGCTCTGGGAAGGTTTTCTGACATCCTGCAAAGAAATTCAAGCAGAAACTCTCCACAAACTCACAAGTTCAAGGGATGCAAGAATTGTGCAGGTGATATCAAAGAAGAGGTCGTATGTTAACATGTAACTCAGTCTGTTAAGATGTTTTTGATTGAAATAGCTTTTGATTTTAGTACATGTGACCACTTAATTCTGCACATTCAAATAATAACCGATTGAAGTTCTTTATAATCCATAAAATGTTTTTAAAAGTTGTTGTGCATAATAATTTGGAACAGTGCATTTTGAGTTTTTTTATTTAAAAAAAAATCCTGTAGTCATTGGGAGGTTTAAATAAAATGCGATGTAGACTATACCCTAAATGTTCATGACTTGAAAATTATACTGACCATCATTTGTATAAATTGATCATTTATACAAATTTGAAAAAAAAATCACTTGCCTAATAAATGCTATGATGTAAATACATCATAGCATTTGACGATGTCCTATTTGATCATGTCTGCATTGAAATGCCATTAGAATTAGCAATTTTACCAACTCAACCAACTCAACTGAGCTGCATTTTGGTTCTAGACAAATACAACTATGGCTACAAAATACCTAGCCTAATCCTGGGACATTTATTCACCAGAAAACTTGTGAGGTGACTTCAAACATGCTATTTCTGAGGCAAAACGAAGAAAAGCAAAGACTTGTCTAAGGCTGAGTATATAAAGTAGGTCCCAGAAAGTGACTTTACAACTAACTAGCCAATTGTTCATCAAACTAGAAATCAAAAATAAGAAATTTAAAAAAAATTCCCTTTGCTCTAACAGGATTCAGTCTGTTTTTCACAGAACAAAATCTTCTGAAATGCAATGAAAAACATTTCTTTCGTTAATACATGATTGATATAGAAATGATTGGGATGATAAAGTAGAATTTTTTGACAGGTAAATAAAGATTTCCTTTCATTTAAGCAATGTTTTGGGTGTGAGTTATTTTCATCCTTTTCTGCACAACATTTTGGTACTGCTGGCACAAAGAACAATATGCCTGACATAATTGGGTCCCTTTTGGCTCTAGAAAGAGCATGCAAGCTGATAAAAGCTGGCAGGTTGATCAAAGCATTAGTGCATCTGAATCAACATTGTACACCTGACACAGTTGTAGTTTATCCAGACAAAAAAAAAAATCAAAAACTATGGGAAACCATATTTCAGAGAGTATCAATAACTAAAGCAACCGAAACATGCTGATGTGGTGGCATCTGTAAAGTTCAATTCTATATTTTATTCTATTTTTAGTGACAGAAAAAAAAAGTTTATTATATAACTGAACTCATCTCTTGACCATAGTTTTGCATTCATCTTTATGAAGATGAATAAAATAAGTGCTTCCCCGTTGTCTCATTTTGACTTTTTTGTATTAATTACATTTTTTTCTCTTGATTTAACATGCATAGATATCGCTCATTCTTTTTTCATTTCCTTTACCAGCATCATTCTTCCAATCCTTCCTACAGCTCTCCTTCACTCCAACCTTAAACCTATTCTTTTCCGTCTCTTCCACTCTTTCACCAACCCCACCCTCCTTGAATTTCTTCCCCTCTCATATGTCAGTTCCCAGTCCAGTCTTCCACTTGCCTAGTCATCATCTTTTTCACACAGTCCTGTCCCTCTAATAGGGCCTGTATCGTCATATCATATAATGTAGAACACCAGATCACAGCCAGAGATGAAAGATGGTCTCCACCTGTCCCCTTCCACCAGCCACACACACACACACACACACACAAAACTGCGCTCGCACACATCAGTGGTCAAATGGGACACGGATCCAAGTTGATGGCTGTCTCTGTGAACATTTCTGCCCCTCATGTTTGCACCAAAATGCTGATGGGGTTGTTATAGCTATGACAGGTGAGTTGGTGTGTGTTGCAGGGGTGTCCAGTGATGTTTGTTTTAAGTGCCAGGGGCTTTTGTTAGGAAACAAAGGATGCCTCGAAGCTATGGTGTCAAATCTGGAGGTAACCATCAAAATAACGCAAACACCAACACAAAGTGTCTGGGGAGTGTTAAAATAGCTCAGCTTGCTTCACATCAGTTTGGTGAAAGCCTTTTTTCCCCCTACAAAGTTCTAGAAATAAAGAAAAAGAGGTATATCATTGACTTTTATGTCCACAGAATGGTAGAGTGAAGTCACACAATAAGAGGCTGGATGAAAAAAAAAGCATTTATACAGATGATGAGACACAAAAAATTATGAAAAAACAACAGCAACAAGGAATAAGAGACAAATCTAAAAAAACAAGAAATTTTTTTCCTTTTTGTGGACCTAGGCTGTCTCACATAAAAATAGTACATCTGGCTATTTCAACTACTTTTTCAGTCACAATAGATTTTTCTTAAACTAGATGCGAAACAACAAAACATATTAATAAAAGATTTTTAAATTAACCTGAGATGTATATTTAAAACATTGAAAAGAAATGCAAGTAGCTAGGGAGAACCGATCAGATAGGGGTAGAGCAAAAAAACTCTCACCTAGACCACATTGAAATGCAGCATGGTGGTATCAGTGGTAGCATAGCATAAAAACTGATTTTTTTTTTAGAGTGGAACATTTGTGCATGGAGTTCAAAACCAGGTCTCTTGGGTAACATTTTACAAATGTTCTGCCTGGCTAGGACTGCCTCCTACCCCAGAAATCAGATTCTTCAGCTGAGCAATGGACAGTGTGCGCCTACTGAGAAAGAAAATATCTGTCAGATTAAACAAAAGCACATGTGCTAACTGTTTATAATAGAAAGAAGGAAACAAAGAAGAAAGAAAGAAAGGAAGAAACAAACAAAGAAAGAAACAAGGAAATTGTGAACAATTTTAGCAAAACAGAAGGGTATTTCCCATATTTCTGTGATATCAGGTTGACTTCAAGCAAATATCTTAAAAGCATCAAATTGCTTTGTTACAACTACATCTGGATTTTTATAATCTCCTTGAGTTTGTGGTGCTTGTATATTCCAACTTCCTTTCACAGCCAAAACAATGCATTTGAAGTTAAGAGAAGATTCTGAAACCCCTTAAATGTGAGTGCTAGATTCTCACTTCACCTCTTGAGGCTCTCATCACTTTAATTTTGGCCTACTTTTAAAATCGTGAAAGCATATTCCTATCAGACACTGCTTTGTTGTGTTCATGTTGTAGTGGTGGGGTTGGAGTTTAGCCAAAGGTATTCTTTGAACATTTATGTAGTCCATGATAGGGAAATACTAAAACATATGAGACAAAAATAGATGTGGATGGATTTGTCTTTTTAAAATGCATTGCCTTTCATCCCAACCTGCTAGCCATAAACAAACCATGTTCTATTAATCAAATTAAAGTATTGAATGAACGAATGAATCCTTGCAGTTTGTGGTAGAATTCATTATTCTGCTAACAAAAAAAATCTAAAGTATTTTAGGGTTAAAGTATTTTAATCTGTTCAGATTATGAAACATAACTTTTTCACAGTTGTCATTTTATACAATGTAACAACTTGTTTTCACACGTACATGAAAATTGAAAACTATATAATTTAAATCTTAAAGTATTGACATTTTTTTTTATCAGGGATCAGACTCTGACAAGCAATGACGCCTTTAATCCCCCATAGGTTCAAGAACTGTTGTGCAAGAAGCTAATCTTTTCCAATGTGGTATCTACACATTTCATATGGTTCCCAGAAACAGTCGGAGATCAATTCACTCACTCAAGTCATAATCAACATTGGACTAAGTTCTAATTATTTCCCTTTTTCAGCTTCTCAAAGCAGAGCACTGGGATTTATCTTAATCTTTCTCAGATTTATTTTCCTGCGTGAACCCGTATATTGATATTATCAAGGTGAACCAACACAATCTGATTTGAAGCGCGAGAGTATGATTTTAACCTCTGATGAAACATGTTCTATTCAAAATGCAGTTTAATGTGAATGATGCAAGACAACACCCCTGTTCAAATGTTCTGTTTTTTTTTATTTTTTTTTCCATGAGCATGACCTTGGTAGTTGCATTCAGGTAAAAGTGAGGAGAACTTCTCAACTCAATTATGTGTTAGAAATGTTTTGCACCCTTCTGTACCTTCCTTCTCTTTATATAATTTTTTTCTTTCCCTCAAGACTGCATACTATTTCACTTTTATCTACAGATAGCAGGACTTTGTGTTATCTTTTTTTGTTTGGGGAAAGATTCAGTAGTTGCATCCACCCCATGATCCCAACAGACGACAAGATACAGAAGTGTGAGTCTGCAAAGTTTACACAAAGAAAAATGAAGGGTTACTGAAACTACATTATTTTTCTGCTTACTCTCTCAGTAAATCTAGGAAGCCATAGATGGCTTTAGTGTTCTCTAATATGATAAGCAATTTTATTTCTTTTAACAAGTAGCTCAATCAAAACTTTTAATAAAATGTACCATGAACAAACAAATACGGAATTGATTGTGAATACACTGTAGAAGACATAATTCAATAAGACCAAACCAAAATCCTTCTGTGGTCATATGATAAATATTTAGGAATTAAGGATATAAAGGCAAGATCTTGACACTGAATGTAGTATTTTGTAAACCAATATCACAGTAATAGATACCTTTCATACCTGACTTTTATTTATATGGCACAGGAAGAAACACCTTCAGAAAAATAATGTTGACAATGTAGCATAGTTTGTTCACCAAATAATTGCTGTATTTTTGAATATGGGAAAAAGTTCTGTCATATTCTGGTGTATGGGTGCCATAGCTTTATCTGACATATATACTGCGCAAAATCAACATAACTGCAAATCTTCTCAGCAGTCCCATTTTAACCCTTGTAGATGTCTCATTTTCCTGGCATGCAGGATTTGTAAAAGTGATGCTGAAGCTTGCTCTACTATCTAGATAATTCAGTTAGTAAATATCTGAATTACTAACTGAATTTAGTGGAATATTTACAAAAAAAAATCTAATTCAATTCAGAAATGGTGACTTGTTCTAGAGATGTAAGAAATAAAATTAACTTACATCCTCCAGTGCACGGGTGTCAAACTCCAGTCCTCAGGGCCACAGACCTGCCACAGGTACAAAACACTGGAATGAAATGGCTTAATTACCTCCTCCTTGTATAGATTAGTTCTCCAGAGCCTTGCTAATGACCTAACTATTCTATTCAGGTGTGGTGCAGCAGAGGCACATCTAAAAGTTGCAGGGCAGAACATATGTTTGACACCTGTGTTCCAATGAATTGCACACCCTTGCTCCCAATGTACATACACTATTCAAAACATAAATGCATTAAAATCAGCAAGGTATGAAGATTAAAACATCATGCCTTAAAGATTTGCTGGTTTGCAAAACACATAATATAATTTTTTTTTTATATTGAATTAACAGTGTGACAGCAGCCTTAACAACTGTGAGTGCATTCAAGAAAATGTCATTCAGATGACCTGCTAAGGTGTTCATTGACTAAGTTTTGTATTTGGAAAGTCCTCAAAATTCTAAGCTTTACTTATGGTAACAAGCTATAGCTTTTCTGCAAAGGGCAAAAAAGTCAGTAATATATACCATACTGCCATAAAATATACAGTGAAAACCTTAAGAAAAAAAGTTTGTATAACCAGCACACTGACTCATAGCAGATTGCCATTTCACACCTTGGTATTTCTGGTTGGTTTTGGGAGTGGAGAATGCTTCATTTTATCCTTGAAATGGGGAAATAGTGCAAAAACCACAGAATAATATGTTGACATGAGTGTGCTCTGAGTGTTACACTCCAGGTCTATATACTCAGTCTACAAGTGTGCAGGTGCTCTTTTGTCAAAAGGGAATTAATAACATGAAAGTTGTCTGTTATTATTTTTGTACTGTAAAAACAGCAAAGCTTGGCGTGAGGTCGTCACACTTTATGTTCAATCTATCTGCAAAGTCTACCCTTGATAAAACAGTGGGGCTGACTATATTCAACATTTCTTGGTAATATTGAAAGTGCAGCAAAGTTTCCTTGCTGCACCTGAGAGTTCAAGAAGGGCAGCTAGCATATACTTCTTACTCATGTTACGAGCCAGGAGTGACTGTTGGTGTGCAGTATGTGACGTAGTGATTGGCATGAGCAACATGTCAATTAAGATACAATTATGTAGTCATGAGCTTGATTTCAAGATGAAATGAGTAAAGAAGTACTTACCATGTATGGATATGAAACTGGATACAAAATTATGAGTTTATATTATAATATTACATTATATCTGAGTAGCAATGAAATTTGGTGTTTCTAAGCAGGGATAATTTATGGCTTAGTACTTCATCAAATAAGCCAAAGGAAAAACAGTAGTGTAAATAAATAGACTTAATTGTATAAAACTCAATGTTGGAAAACCAGGGCTGGTTGCATGTGATAAACTTGCTCAAGGGCTTTGCTATAAAGACAGCCACATCAGCTTTGAGGCACTTCAGAAAACCATTTTCACTCATCAGTTGGAACTGCCTTGCACTGCAACCAAAAGTGTTTTATACTGAATCAACAGGATATCTTAAACCAGCTCTGGATACAGACACCTCCAGGTTGTCTGGGCATAATGTTTCTCACAAATGGCACAAAAGAGCAAATGTGTCCAGTTGGAAAGCACTTTTTTTTTCCAGACTGCAGATCATAAGAGAAAATTACATTGGCACATTCAGAATTTTTTTTTTTTTTTTTTTTTTGGTTAAATGTACATCCAAAATATACAGAAAAACAGAAACATTGCTGACATTCTGCCCCATTCCTCAATAATGACAACATGACACTGTGACAGGCTGCTGTCATACAGCATCTCAGCATTGACTGTAGCATGTGCGGTTGCAGTGTGTGTCCTTCTCTTTTTGTCCAGTTGAGAGTGATTGATTTTGAAGTGCAGAATGTTGACAGTGTTCAGCTATCCCAGGAGGTATGAGACCATGGGCCTGAAACAGAGAAGCAGCCATCACTTTCTTTTTCTCTCTCCTGCATCTGCCCTTCATTTCAACACATCTCTCAACCCCATTCCTTGTCCACTTTTTTTCGTCTCCCTGCTATTTTTACCCTGCTCTGATGGCTTTATTGATAGGTAATACCGATATTTATGGCTGGATAAAATGAGCTGCCATCTTAGAAGTGCAGGGTGGGAGATCCCTTATGTGGGTCAAAAAGAAACAGACATGCTTGTTGATTTTCTTTGAATTCACAGCTGCTCGAGCTAATACCGCAGAGATGCAGCCCCCTGTCAAACTTGCATTCATAAGAAGAAAAGAAAAACAGAGAAGATGTGAAGCAAAGTAGTTTCAAATGCAATACTTTTTAGACATAAATATAGGTTTATGTATGTTCTGGATATTCTGCCAATGTACATGTGTTTATCACACACATCACATGTTCATTCTTGAAGAAAGAGTTCTACATCTCTTTCTACACCTTTAGTGATGAATCATGTGTTTGTTCAACCTAAACACAACATCAAAGAAGAAAATACTAAATGAATTTTGTGCAAACAGAATGTTTCAGCAAAGTTTCTACAAATTCTGACCTCTTCATATCATTCATGTTGGTCACGTAAACGTCAGATTTGGATATTGTGGATTTAATCTTGTTGCATCTTCAAGACTTGGTGGTTGTTACGAGACAGCCAGTAACAAACCAAGCCAGTGATCCAGTGATCCTCTCTGCTCCTCTATTAGTGATGTCATGTTACCCACTCCTGGGGCCCCAGCTTTGTTTTCCCATCATGCCCCCGTTGCCTGCTGGTTGGTTTTTAAAGAAGCAGTATTCTTCTTCAGCCTTTCAATTATACCATGCCCTGTAGCAGCATCCTGCACCCTCCGCGCACACCAAGACAGGAGCTAAGCGAGTGGGAGGAATTGATTTGAATTTGGTGTCTAATGGGTGTTTTGGTGTTCCTGTGGTGTTTTTTTGTGTGCATGTGTTTGTACTGTGACTGGCTGATTTTAACTCCCTATAACTAGAGATATTCTGCAATAAATGTTGTTTGGAGAAGTGCACTAATACAGAGGAAGTGGGGAAATGTAGAGGTTATGTCTCCGAGGGAAACCTGAAGCGACAGATTCAAGTTTGTGGAGAAAAAAAAAAAGAATAACTTGAAACTTGACAGTTCAAAAGTGAACACATTTTCTTTGCAACATAAGCAATGCAGCATAGCAAAATGGAATTGCAAGCGTACGTATTCATTCAAGGTTTTTAGAGTACTACAGATTTTGTAGAAAATGAGCCTTCGACGAGTAAAACTTCCATAGCAATCCCAGCTACACACCAGTTCCATGTTTCCCTGTCGCCTTTCCTTGGAGTCACACGGGAACCAGACATGGGTCAAGTTCTTCTTTTAAAAGGATGACAGAGAGGTTGAAACCTTGCAACCACAAAATCAAGCAGTCTAGACAAGGCCCCACAATCCTGACCCCAGTTAGACCCCATCCCCCATGGGGCCCCATAACACCTTTGTTTCCATGTTTGATTAATTCAATTTCCCGTCACACTAAAACAGTTTCAAACACCATGATATAAAAACTTGTCATACCAAACTTTCACTATAGGTATGTACACAGCATGAAGTTACAATGCAAATTTTTTATTATAACGGCAAAAGTCTTTTAACAATTATTATCAACACAAAATATTAACAAACAAAAGCCATTTGGTTTATGGCAATATTCAACTACAGTCAATTTTTGACAAAAGAAAAAAAAACATGAAGTTTTAATTGTTAATCTTTAATAAATAAATAAATAAATAAATAAATAAATAAATAAATAAATAAATAAATTATATTGCAATTGATTTTTGCTAGAAAAAAGAAATATGTATGTATTTTTCTATATAGGACACAGCATTATTACAGGAGACTTTGTAAAAAGCCTCTTGTTCATTTTAGCATGAACAAGAGTTGAATTATTCATAGCCCTGGCATATTAAGATTTAAAGTAATCTATTAATTTTACGAACAGGTTTGTTCTGACACATGCAAAATTAGTTTTAGAGTGACCAGGCCAGAATCCCGACTTGAATCTCATAGAGAATCTGTAGGGAGCTAAGGGTTAGCATGGTGGCAAAAATAAAGAAATAAATCTGAAATTAATCAACATAAATCAGACAAACATTTTCTTTCAATGCTGCCTTGAAATTATATTTTAAGAAAGGCCAGACATATTTGCTTACGTATATATCTGCCTATCCAAACACATACAAGACCTTGGCACATGTAAGCAGAGGTACAGTAGATTTCAAATATTCCCCATCAGAACAGAATTATAGTTTTGTCAAACCATCTTGATATACAATCTAGCTACTGTATGAAATCAAAGTTTGGACATGTGTAGCATTTCTTAAATATTCTGAACTTAAACATTTTTAATTAATTTATCTTCACCTTGTAATTTTGCAGGCAGGCTGTGTGGTATATACTTCTTAAGTATTTCATTATTCCTTCATATTTTTATAAAAATTAAGTCTGACTTTTGATAATCTTTGAAAGTGGATCTTCAGGCACTTTGTGGTTCAACGTTTGCCAAAATGTTCTTAAATTAGACTGGGAAGAAGTGTCTTGGAGCCCGTGATTGAATAAATTATGCCTGATGTGACCTGATTCTCAGCTAGTTAATTCTCAAAGACACATTGTTTTAAGCAGTTGAAGGGAGCTGATTCAGGCATAAAATATTATCGAATCATGAAAGTAATGCACAGCTTCTACAGCGATCAGTGTCTTTCTTTAAAGGAGTTCATGAGGGAACAAAGACTGTGGTTTTTCATTGTGTCTTTGTCAGATGTTATGGCTAACATTTAGCAAGCATTTGCATTTATAAGCACTATGTGATTAATTCACAGGCACAAGTGTAGATGAGGCTATTGAGAAACCAGACAAATCCATAAAAATATAGTTACAGATATAGTTTCTTTAACTGAAGCTAATGTTGTCAGGTAGCTTGCTGCTGCAAAAGCACATCCACTTTCTTCATCTATGAAGAAGGAAGAGTGCGCTGATAGTAAATGACCCACATTTATATAGCACTTTATCGAGTCTCAGGACTTCAAAGGGCTGTACACTCAGTCACTCACCCATTCATACACGCTTTTGTTCTTCATCAACATTTTTCTTTTGTCTCTCTACCAGTTTGATCCAAAATGATAACACTAAGAAGCCAAAGTAAGATTTTCTTTCCTTCCTCCAAGTGTTCCTGCAGACTCCTCGTCCACCTCTCTCCATCTTCTGCCACCCCATGGAGAACCACGAAGTGTCTGAGTCATCCTCGATTACAGTATGTATTTATAGGGAGTAGAGTCAGAACCTGGACCCCGCAGGTACATGTCAGTGTGTGTGCGCGTGACTGTGTGTGTGTGGGTTGATAGGTGTCTTCACACTGGCTAAAACAAGGACCAGTTGTTTGATGACTCACCTCGGCCAGTGGACACTGCACACCGGGTGAAGTGACGTCAGCCTGACCTTAGACAGAGAAACCGTTTGCAGTGACCTCATTCCAGATAGGGTTAGAAAGGTGAAGTGCTCGACACTATCCGTCAAGACCCTTTGTTTGATTTGCTCATTTCCTCAGCACAGGACAAAGTAAGCATGTGGCATTGCGCTGTATGAACACAAAGCCACATTTGCGGATTAAAGACTTTTGTCTTCCCCTCTACCCACACACATAGATGCTTATCCACTGACTCAATGTGTCCAGATACACACATGAACAAATAGTCCTCTACAATGAACTCGGCCAGCACATACATACAAACCGTGTCTACGGAGGCCTTCGTGTTGTTGATGTTTGAACATTTCAATTGAGAAGGCTCTGAGACCTGCAGCTGCCTGTCTCGTCTGCTCGGGACAGAGAAAGGGCGGGGGTCCCGCTTTTTTTAGTAGGGAAGGCAAGAATTAAGGCAAGAATGCTTTTTCAATGAGAGATGAGGCATATTGAAAACTATATTAAATTACCCTGATTAACAATTTTACCACGATCGGGCAAGCTGTGGGGGGTGCTCCGTGGGGAGGCTCGAAGACTATTCATCCCCACAGTGCCGGGGTCGAAAGGAGCCCCAAGTTCACAGGCTCGGGCCCTTTGTTATGTTAACGCCGTATCCCAAATCAGCTGCCTCCTCCATCGCCAGACACAAGCACTTGCCTGAGAACTTGAGAGAAGTCGTAGCTCCACTGTTCATCTAAAGCCATCCACCCACTCCACCCTGACACACATGTAAACACACACACACACAGGCACTTTCAGGCTCAACGTCATATTTCCGTAATTGGAAAGAGGGTGGCAGATGTGCAGCAATGACTCTCTTTGTCCTGAATTCATCTATGTATCTTTTGTGGCAAAATGTGTAAAAATATAAAGAGAACATACTTTTCAATTCATGAAATAAATTATGTTATTTAATTTGAAATTCTATTTTTTGTTGTTTTTTTTTTTTGTTAGGAAAACATATCAAGTAATATTTCATTACGAAATAAGTGTTTTAACCTCTAAGTCTCATGGGAGTGATAATCAATACAAATTAGACAGGGAGTTGATAAGACATGTATTAGAGGTCAAGAGTTAAATTCTGGTCAAACAGCTTTGACCTTGGGTCAAAGTATTTAGAGAGAGCATGCCACCAGTGGACAATTACATTGATCTTAAATGCGAACCTGGTGCATTCAATTTCTGAAGAATAGTCAGAAAAAGATGTATAATCTTATTCTTTTATTGTAATTTTGTCTAGATAATAATATACATTTTAATTTTTGCACATTTCAATTTCTGAGGATGATTTTATGTCTGAGAAACCCTAAAAATAAATCATTACAGCTTTAAGGATACCACAAATGAGTTACACACATGATGCATAAGAAACACTATTCCATAAACAACAATATCAATATGATTAACAACAAAATTAGACAAACTTAGTTAAAAAACAAAACAAACAACAACAAAAAACAAACATGCAGTATAATTATATACCACAGTTCTGAAGACCCTGATGGTTCTGAGTTGTGGGCTTGATCAACTGCCCTCTTCTCTCAGCTCCCTATTGTTGTGCCAAACCCATGACCAGGAGAGGGAGAGGAAGAAAAAAAAAAAAACATCTCATCAATGCAAATTAAACACCCAGAACCTGAGGAGCTTCGGTTAGCTTGCCGGGTTCACAAGAATAAAAAAAAATCTTAAAAAAAAAAGAAAGAAAAAAGTCACCAGCTTTTACTTCCAAATCTTGCTGTTACATACAGATTCCTCACATTAACATGAAATAGTCAGTCGTATCCGTGGATTAGTCTACAGTGAGTTAAAAAGCCGTATCCACACTCTGGCTGCCACAAGAGAAAATAAGGACGCCTCTAATTCTGCCAGCATAATTGCCTGATTATAATGAGCTTCCCTCTCTCTCTCTCCCCCTCTAGCTCTGTCTTAATTTCTCAGTGTGTCTGCTATTGTCCACACACACACACACACACACACACACCCACATGCAGTCAAACACTGCACCCTAATTCTTATAAATCGATCTTCATATGAACAGGGGAGGAAAAATTGCATTAATATTTTGGACTGCTACACTTCTGCGCTGCGAGAGTAAATGCAATGTGGTCTTTTTTATTATTTTCTCAGGGCTCAATAGTCAAAACAGCATTTGTGCAGAAAAGAAAAACAATATAAGAACAAGGAAAATGTGGCATAATGGTGACATTCTGGCAAACACAATGACTACGCCAGGCAGTGTAACTGTTGGTGTTTTAGTCTTCATTTAAATCATCTAGATTTGCACGTACCTGAAATTACAAAGTGTGTAATCGAAAATGGAAGATATTCTTTTAAAGCCATAACTCTTTTTAGTTTTGAACGTTTTATGAGTGAATAGTTGAACAGTAGACACATTATACAGTACCAGAGAAGATACTGTATTACAAGCTTGCATGTGTTTTTTATTCAATTAAACCTACGAGTATGTCTAAAAAATATTGCATTTTATTCCAAGTTTTTTTCAATCCCATTCTACAGTTCTAATTTGTGTACTTCCATACTCATTATAATGTTACTCAAATGCAGCAACAAAGACCATAGAAATGAATTGGCAGAAAAAACAAGCAAATATTGATGTCCATAGATAGAAAAAGCCAATTCTACCTGTATGTATGTATTACTACTTCTTTGTTATTCTGTCATTAGTAAGTTAATTACCAGCAGTGAAAAAAAGTTAGCATGTTAGTAACTTTCATGTTTCCTTTTCTGTATGTAATATTTTCACTCTACTGCAGCTGCATGCAGTTCCACCAGGATTTGTTCTTCCATCCTCCTAAAACCATACAAACCCGGACATGGGCAAAATGAACGTGACCACTCCTGAACGTTTTTGCTTAATTATAATCCCTGATGGAAAACCTGCAGAGGGAGAAATCTAAATACATTAGCTCAGACACAGGGAACATCAGCACTTGTAAGTTTGTGTGTATATGTATAATATTAATTAAGGTGATGGGTTTCTTTCTATCTACAAAATAAAATTTAAAAAATAATTTTTTGTGTGTGTTAGTTCAGTTGTGCCAGAATTATGAAAGTGATTGTTAATTTGTTGGATGCCAAATTGCAGAAAAAGCTGAAAAGGGTGATTTGAATAGACATTTATATAGCATATAAGTTTTTTTTTTGTTTTTTTTTTACATCACTGACACCAACATAAGTTATCATGAGCAAAAATTAAACCTTATGTTTTGTTCAAATAATTTGATCTTTTTTTTCTTAAATACAAATTACATTAAAATAAATAAATAACAACAGGAATTTTTTTCTACTGGTGTTCTGAAGTAACAGCAGCAATATAACAGAGGTATATTAATTGCAGATTGTAAAATAAAGTGTAGAGGTTTGAGCTGTAGTTTTAACTATATTGTAGGATATTAAATGATTGAGCTATTTAGCAATTACTATTGTTAGTCCCTCACAAAATCTTCCAAGAGAAACCGGGTGAATTTCTGTGGTTAACCAAATCTGTGCTATGAATCCCACATCACTCTGCTTAAGCAAGAAGCTGCTGGTTTTGGAGGAGAAATGTAGACTGAACATAAATTATTCAGCAGTATTTGCATTTGCATTGTAATTTGCATGCTTGCAGATTAGAGAGAATGAGGAAGGAGGCGCTGCACCAAAGAGAATTACATTTTGAACCATTTTCAGTTCTGTTGGTGAGGAGATGACACAGATTTTTCTCCCATCATCCCCCTTCTGCATCAAGGTACGCCACTGAGATCAGTGGCAACACATTTCAAACTGTTGTTTGATTAATAAAAGAAGAAAATTATGTTTAATGCTTAGCAATGCCCGTCCACAAAAAGCCCCGCCATTAAAAATGAATTGTGACATTCAACAATAAGTCTATTTGATTGACTTGGCTGAGATTTCTACTGTAATATTCCCATCGTATTTATTAATATTTGAAGGCTTGTGCTTTAAGCTGAGCACAGAGGAGATGTCGTATGGTTTAACAATAGGAGTGGTGTGAAACTTTCACAGTGTGTCGAAGATCACGGCTATTATGTTTAATCTAAAAATAACAAGGCTGACTAAAAAGAACAGACAATGCTGGCTAAGAAAAGAATAAAAGGAGCACAGGCTCCAGAGAGCTGAGAGTTCAAACAGCTGCAGTCGCAGTGCTGAGTGGGATGAAGGAAAGGAGAGTAGAAAGTCAGAGACTGTCTTCGGTTTTAAATAAAAACTAAATCAATTGGAAGTGTATGGAAAAGAATGGATTTATTATCATTTTTTTACAAAAAAGCTGTCGTGATTAAAATTGACTCATGAGAGACTTTAGTAAAATCACATCTGTCTTCGTACATTAGAAACATTTCATTCTTCTTGCTACATTTGCCATTTTGTGTTAATAGTGATATCATTTTACTTAACTGGGTTAAATTTTGACATCTTTATTAGTAAATAACTATCAGATACAATAACTGTGAGGTATTCTTGAAATAAAACCGATTAATAACTGTATGCAAGAATATTCTGGCACTGTATGCATGTGTCTGTCTATGTGCCATAAAAGAGTAGTGCTATGCATCAAGGGGGTGGAGTAGATTTCCCTGCAATGAGAGGGGAGGGCTTTGGCAATATATGCGCATGTGCAAATAAAGCAAAGCCCCCATGTACCCACATAGAAATGAACATATTATTCTGCATACATATCATGAGGGCAAGCACACACGCACAGATGTGTGCACAAATGTGTGCACAAATGTGTGCAAAACATGCTGATCTTTGCCACTTGATAACACCCTAAGCTTTGAAAAGACGCAACAAATGCAGTAAATATTTTATATTTCCCCGAAATACATGGGATGGGACATAAATAAAATAACATAAACCAAAATTTTACAGACTATATCAGAAAATTTGTTTTACATAAATTTTGATGTGGTTTGATCCATTGGATTCAGAAACACACCAATGCAAATATTTAAGGCATAAAGAATGCGTTGTAATTATGAAGAACATCAAACTTACCACTTTTTTTTATTAGGCACAAGCTGATATTGTCATTGATTTGGTTCTGGGTTTTGTTCATTTCTGTGTTATGTCAGTTACATCTGTATTGCTCCTGCTTTCCTTAAGTTCATTTCTTCTTAGTTTTTCTAGTCATGTTTATTTCTTATTATTTGTTACTCTAGCTTTATTAGGTTTCTTTAGTCTAGTTATTATTTAGTGTTAGAATTACTTCTTGTTCTCCTGTGTACTCTCCCTCGCCCCCTGTGCCACTCTCTCTTTCTGTCCGGCTTCCCTTCATCCTCCACTCACACCTGCAATTAATTAACCCATCAACCCAAGACTTTCGTTCATGCGACCTCCCCAGTATTTAACCCTCTATTTCTCACTCACTACCTGCTGGATCCTTTCATCTACTTCTGTCACTTCGTTGTTCCACTCTGTGTTCACAACACAGAGTGGAACAACAAGTCCCCTTGCTAGTTTCTTTCTTGTGATTTTTGTAGTTTTTATTCTTTTTCATTGAATTATACTCTTCATCTACTCTATGTTATTGGAGCATCAACTATTATTCAACATGACAGTGATAAAATTCTTTCAGTATAAAGTGTTGAGCCAAAGCATCCTGGTTTTATGGTGTCATGGTGTTTAGACAAAATCTTAAAACAAAATTGTGCATGAAATAGCTTTAATTTCAAACTCAAAGGTATGACATCAGAAATATAGCCAAAAAAAAAAACATTGATATGAAAAATTTAAGGAGAATAAACAGAGTGATTAGAAATTATTGAGAAGCAACTACAGCTTAAACACATACTATACCTAAAAGGAATGGGGGAACACCATGTCAGAACACACAATTCATCAAATCTTGAAGCTGATGTGCTACAGCATCAGCAGACCACATCAGTTGCCACTTCCTCCAGGTTAGAACAGGAAACTGGGGCTACATTGCACTCATCAAAATTGCACCAGAATAGATAGAAAAAAACATTGCATGGTTCAACTAGATTAGATTTCAGTTGTGATTTTTAGATGTACATAGTCAAGAACTGGTGCAAAACAACAGAAAAGCATCTAGTCACCAGTGATCTATTTATCAACTGTTTAATTATGTAATTATGTGGCAGACATTTTACTTATAGACAGTAGACCTTTTAGTACCAAGTGAAGATGGATTAATTACGACATACATACAGTCTGGCTGATTAGCCTTGGTGACCACGTCCACCAAGTGTACCCATTTTCTTAATATAATCACAAGGAACCTCTTGGTTGCAATATTTTGTATACTGTTATGTTTCAAGTGCCATACCATACATGCACCTTGTGTATGCCAGTAATGTTCAGCAACTGACCTACTGGATAGACTTAATGTCGACATTGGATCGGTATTTTTGGTTACCTCTTATGGACCGGCAAACTCATCAGTGTGTACTTTGTGGCTATATAAGCACTGGTCCCCAACTCATTTAAGTTTTTTTTCATTTCAAATCGCTAACCAAAACTCTTGAGTCAAAAATCTTTCAATGACTTACATCTCTTTTCAAGGGTTACCATTAGAGCTAGCCTTCCCACTCTTCCTATACATTGGCACCCAATTCAGTTTGTAGTCAAAATATCCACTTAGAAATGGAACACTGATTTGAGAAGGAGATGATCAATCATTTGAGCTTAATTTTATTTGCCAATATAGAGTATGCAAACAGCTAGCAATCCTTTTGCAAACATCTATACTCAATAACTTGTATGCATGTCAAGGAAGCACAAAAAGCTATATGGTAAGTGCTCTGAAAAAAAAACAAAACAAAGCAAAACATTATTTCAATGAATTTACACTAGATTCAGGTTTTTACCAATTAATTTTCTGACAAATTCATGGATATTTCATTTTTTTAAAAATGCAGAAGTACTATGTAGCTGATGTTTCAAGGAAACAGAGGTAAACCACACAGATCTTCAGTTATGCAGACAAACCTGTAATAAGTACATGTTATGTCAGTGAGAATGAAAAACTCTAAAACCTTGTTGAATCTCAGCTAAAATAAAGCAGTTCTGATGGTAAAATAGTGGCCTACCCAGGTGGTTCTATGTCAATAAAATAAACATATAAATTGGTTGTTCAGTTGCAGATTCTCTGTTTGGCATTTAAGTGTGGACCTTTAAATCTCATATTTTAAGATTTAGAGGTCTTTGGCTTGGTATGCCTTACTCCTTGAAAATGATTGGCTCTGAAGTGAAACAGAGCTCTTTACTTAAATAAAAACCTCAAAAGAAAAAAAAAAACATGCAAAGGTAAATTGATTTTTTACTCAGTCATAATTCTAATTGCTATTTTACAGTGTAAAATCAGGTTGGGGTATTTCTGCATCAGTTTAAAATAGTAACGTAGTTCTGTGTGTCCAGGTAATCTTGGAAATGTTACTTCTTTTAAATAGCGCATGATACACCGTTTCCTCTGTTGTGCCTAGAAACAACTACAAATCTGTCATGTATGCTAATGATTTGTTGGTCCTTCCTGACTGAGGCGGTCCTACTGAATCACCATAGGCATCTCGCTCACGCCTGTGTTAAATAGCACAAATAATACTTTTGACTAAATAAACTACACAATCGCGTATTAAAAATATCCAAAGATTTCTAATATAGCAGGAGATTGTAGTACCTTAATGAAGTGAAGATGCCGTTGTTGTCTAGAGTGGCGCTTTTTCACACAGGCAAATCCGAGGACTCCTTCTCACCCAGAGTTTCAGTGTGACCTCTACTGCAGTTGAAAATACTTGAGAGGGGAGGTTGAATCCATTGATTTTTCTGACGATGAAGCCTATCTTTGAAGACATAGAGAGACACGTTTTATTTTGGTAGGAGCCCTTTCATTTCTGTGCACAGCCATCGAAAGAAGGGCTTATGTGCTCCTCGCTACTTGATTTCGGAGTAGGGGTGTTGTGTGTTGCTGGGGTAGAGTCCGTTTTAGCAGCACTTCATCAACATGGTGAGTATGTCAGCAAGCAACTGAACGCAATGCTTTCACTTTACTGTAGTGGTTCACTGATGGTCCATCAAATGGACATATTTCTCTTGTATTGAGATATCTGTAGTGGTTTTGTCGTTTCGTTTATGTTAGCTATTATATTTGTGAAAGAAATGGTCTCATTTTAGCACAGCTTGTTAGCCATAGCAGGTGTCTGTATCTGTTGCTTTATCAGCTTGTTCTAGGTATCAATAAGTTATGCGTTGGTCTGTTATGGCTAAGAAACAGGGCAGGCTTCGTTTATACTACTGAAGCGGTAAATTTATCACACTTAAACCAGCATATCAATATACTTCTTACCTTGCTAATTGCAGTTAGCTAACATGAAAAAAGCTGCCAGTTAAGGAGCCCAGGTTACTTGAAAGACATATTTTTAGCCAATGATCAGAATTAGAAAATTAAGATAAGATTATTAATATGGCAAGAACAAAATCAACTTAGTGGTAAACATTTGGCTTGTCACTCAGGTTAAAGCTGTGTAGTGAAGGTTGTGTTGATTCACCTGACCTGCACGGTTTGACCTCTGGACGCCCTCAGGTTGACTGTCAGGATCATTTGACCCACCTAACTTTGGTGTAATTTATTTCTAAACTTGTGACAGATATTTAAATAGAACGACTTACCCAATTTGTATTTACCTGCATACAAACATAGTTATAAAAACAAGTATAAATACCATGATTTGGATAATTAACAAACTAAATCTTTTAGTAGTTCTATGATATGTTTTTTTTTTAGTTGTTTTTTTAAGAAGTTCAAAATTGTTTTATGGGAAAAGTATCAATGAGAAATATGCTATAGGATAGTTGCAAAAAAACAAAAGCAAGAGTGACTTTTATACACACTCGTTATTCATCTCAAGTAAAAAAAGAAAACTCACAGACTTGACTAATCCTGTCATTCCCCTTAAGTTTGTAATCACAGGGTTAATACACAGGCTGATTTAGATATTTTCCAAGTCTGAATAAGCATGAGAAGGAAGAGTTTAAACTAAACCATTGAATAAATATAGTATACAATGATCCATCAGTTATCCCAATCATCCTTAAGTTTTAAATCCACCCATTCTTTATTTGCTGTTCTGTTTTTCTTCTTACAGACATTGATGTTTACAGTTCAGTCTTACTACTGTGAAAATATCTGCATAAATTCATAGTCCAGTTTTGGATTACACTTCATTGCTGGATGAGAAAAGAGTTTAGAACCATTAAAGTTTGAGTCTAGAAGAAGGATGGAATTTGAAATGGGAACATCTGTAAAAACTGTTATCAACAATTGTCTTTTATGCTCCAATAATTGCTACAATATATTAAACACTCATTTTACAGGTGGCAACTAATAATGCCTTTGTCATATTGTACTTAGTCTTATAATTATTTAAAACCTTTTAGTCAAACGTTGCATTTCGCAGTTTAAATTTGATGATAAAAAGCTTGCGTGTGCACATTTACCATTATGTTTAATTATATGTTTTTTAAATAATCTAGAGATACTGTTTATCTTTATTATACTTATTGTGTGACTAATGTATTCACAATTTTTTGCATTTAATTCCAAAATGCCTTCACTAACTCTCTATACATCTCCATACACAGATATATGAACGCTTGTTGGTATAACAAGCGTTATACCAGCCAAAATAATAAGCTCCAGAGCTTATCATTTTAAGCTATGGAACAGCTTAAAATAATATTAATAAAAAGCCTATATTATTTAAGGACTCAATTATTATCTAGATGTTTTTCTAACATTTCTTCAGTGGGAAATGCAGTAGACGGATAACATGTCTAACTTCATTCATCAGGGTCAGTTGCTCATCATAATGTTGGACCTTTGTGTTGAATCAATAAACAAATCGTCAAACTTCAGGGTTTTTCCCAGTATATTATAAGCCTGGCGAGCCACCAGGCTTTACTTGTGCCCCCACTAGTCTTACCATTGCTTAGTCTTTTTAAAATGGTTGCATTTTTTTAAGACTTTATAGTTGGTGTTTCTGTATTAATCTTCAATATTTCAGTCACACATAATTATCAAGTGATATTTTTAAATTTCCTTCCAACTTTAAAAAAGATTTCCACTTAAAAACACAACAGGTTGCTGGATGAATAACTGCCCTGGTACCCAACTCTGCTATTTAAAAAAAAAAAATTAAGTATGTGAATAGATTTGGGGTAAATATAATATTATTTGACAGGAGTCTGGGCAACAGCGTTTAGTGGTTTCCTTCATTTTTGCCCTGATATGTATTGATCATCTGTAAACCCAGGAGAAGTGGAGCTGAATGATGCTAGACAGCTGTCAGTCAATATATGTTTTACAGCTTACAAAGTTAGTTTCATCCAGCACTTATAGATAGATGGTGGTTATCACTGCAGCTCCAGCAACCCTACCCCCTGCAGATTTCATTTGGTTGTCATGTGGAGGGGGTCAAGCGGACTGGGCAAGATAAGGGAGTACATGCTGGGTCAATTTCCCCTAGGTCTGAGATCCTTGCAGGTCCCCACAGAGAATGGTCAGCATTCGCCTGAGGAAGACTGTCTGCTTTTGACCTATATAGCATGACCATTACTCTGATGAAGAAATGTCTCTACTCAGACAGGTTGTGTTTGGTCACGCGTCAAGTATGAGGGAGTATAACTGCAACATAAATTGCTCCCACCCTCTCCTGCAGTATGTCTGGAGATGTATTGACTCCATGTTTTGGAGCTCACCCCTTGCTGGGCAACACTGTGGCTCCCTATGACCTTTACAAAATTTAGTTGAGTGAATATAACTCACACTTTTATGTCCTCAATATATTTGTCACTTTCTATGTCACACTGGTATTGTTGTAAATTGTTACTCAGATTATTCTGTGCGCTGGGTTTTCACTGTATCCATTATGTTTGTCACCTTAGAGGCAAATAAGTAATGATATGTTTGGGTTTTCAGATCACTGGAAACAAAGAACTCAACATATTTATTTTACTGTATGTAGGGCTTTTGTAAACAAATGTTTTAGTTATCAAGTAATCTATCAATTATTCTTGCAATTAATCAAATAATCGGATTAACAAAAAGCTCAAATAAAACATTGGTAAATTTGACATAACAGCAGTATTACTATTGCATATCAACATCAGTCCAATTTTTCACATTTGAGCTTCCCGAACAATAACCTTTCTGTAGTTTAGAAAACTGACTTGTAACAATAACAGCTCACTTTCCAAGTTAACCTGAAGAAAAGTTCTACAAAGATCTGAAATTATATCAATTTAGTAATAAAGCAGCAGGCTCACAAATATGCCTATAAAAAGATGTCCCTGCTTTTTGTTTTTCTATTCATCTTCAGTCAATTTAATAAATGAGCTCTCACCTTACCCACACATTTGTAGCCTTTGTGTTTATGTTAGCGACGGGATTTGACACCTTCGTTCATCACACACAGAGACACATCTACCAGCTACGTACCGCCACGATGCGTTCCGCCTCACATGTGTTGAGACCGGGATGATATGAAACAAATTTTCTGGTTTGTCCGTAAAGCTACACATTAATTATCTAATGCACAGTCTATGCGCTCACCTGCATAACTACACCTGCAGTGCTCTGAACCGCCAACAGGGAGCAGCACTGGGAGGAGTAAAAGTTGCCGTACTCCAGGCATTGCGCCAGTCATTCTAAGGATGCTTATAGGTCCCCCAACCAACAACAACGATCCAGACATTATCACCGATCAAGAAAATCACCATGGCCAAACTTGAAAACTGGACGTTATGTTGCTAACATTTAGCTTTCGTCAACAACTTAGGCAGAAGTGAGACCGCAGTGACACGCAAGTCATAACCCTGCCGCAACAGGTGTATTAAATAATAAAACATAACTTAACGAAGCTTTTGAGACAAATTCCTCAAGGAATTTTGATAATCGAGATACTTGTATCACTCAAGGAATCGTTTCAGCCCTAACTGTATGTTGACATTCTGATAAAGGTCTATCTGGCACCTTAGTGCCAGGCGGACTGACACAGAGAATAGAATACGTTTTCTGTATTCTGCATAAATACAGAAAAAGTAACAAGGATCCTTAATGTCACCACTCAGCTAGAGATCAAGAAAATGTCTTATTCTGAAACCCAGCTTTGTAGTTAATACTACAGAGGATATCTGAATTATTTGAAAGGAATTTATTTACTTAGAATTACAGAGACTGAGGTCATGATGTGAAGAAAACGCTGAAGCAACAGGATTTTTCAGATAATGGCTTTCTAAGTGTAGTTTAACTGGCTCCAGTTCAAGCACTGCAGCCGTAGGACACCCCCTTGAAAAGGAAAACATTTTATCATGGATTAATTGGTCTTTTTGCTGAAGTGTGTGCAGGAAAAGATATAAATGATTCCTACCGATTGCCAAAGAGAAACCCACCAACAGATCTGAGCCAACAGCAGCTGGATAAAAGCACAGCTTGATGGGAATGATTCTGGCCTCTTAAACCTAAGTGAATATTGATCTGAGGGTCCTGGGTTGGAATTGAGCCCCTTTTGTTGCTAAATCTTTGGATAACAACCATAAAAGCTGTGTCTGGCCAAGAGACATTTTGAAATATGTGCCACACAATAGTTTGATGGAAAAATTTCGAGAACTTAAATTTTCTGAAAATGCAACACTTATGTATTATGAAACGTGAAGCTGCTTTGATGCTATTGAAACCATGTTTGAAGGATCTTCTTTTGTTATTGATAAAGATGACAGGATTTTGTGAAATCTGGTTTTGTTAGTTTAGCTTGTTGCATTTTGGACTTTTTTATTGGCATAGTTTTGTTAACAGTTACTGTTTCAGGTCTTGACATCTTCCATAAGCTCAGTAAGTTTAAGCTTGACAGAGAAGGAAAATTATGCATTTAGATGCATTATTACCAGGTGTGTGACATTTCTGGGCTTATAATAATCGGCATAATGGTAAAAAAAAATAATGCTGCACTTGAGCAGCTAAATTGATGTGGTATTTAAGATACCAGTAGTCACTCTTGACAAGCATCTCCACAACCATATACAAGTAAATGTATAAAAAAGTGTTTTGTTATAGAAAAGCAGAATAATCTCCACTTGCTCCTTTGTTTTAGTCTCTGCATGATTTGGATTTGGAAATGAACTCAAGCTAGGTCATTTCAGTCCCTTTTGCAGAAAACTCTAGACCTATTGTTTAGGACACTGAAGCAAATTCTTGAATGTCTTCAACTTTCTGTCCAGACCCGTCACTTTAAGTCACTAGCTCAATAAAGAGAAGTTCGGGAAATGTCACATCAACACTGGTGCCTTAAAAAAAACATTGACAAATTAGCAGGAATTTCTTTGGCACAAGATCTCATGATATTAAAACTCCACTATATTTCTTGTCGAAGTGAAGACTGTCTTGTGAAGTTGCTGTCAGCAGAAAGTCGGTACCTACTCATTTTATCTGCTGAAGATATGGCGCAACATCCTATGTCTGTACTTGTGAGTTATATTTTGAAGTAAAAAAGAAAGTAGTTGTTAATTTTCCCTGTTATGTTGATGGTAGATGAACACAAACTGCTCACGGAAAATTTTCAACCAATTTTTTATATTGTTTTATATTTTTTATTGTTTTGGCTTTTAGTTTTGTGGGTGTTTTTAAACCCTTTGTGTGTTAAGTGTATTTTTGAGAATAGCCACACCAAAAGAGTTGAAGAACATTTAAAAGTTAATGTTTCTTTAGAGGATAATTCATATTTGTCGTTACCATTTAAATTAATAACCAAGTGTATTTACTGTCTTTTCTCACAGGCTTTGTTTGGTGTGCAGCTGGTGGTTACCATGATAATGGCCAGTGTAATTCAGAAAATTTTACCTCATTATTCCTTCGCAAGATGGCTCCTGTGCAGTGGCAGGTAATGTATCATCATTTATAAAAGGCCTGATCCATCTGATGAGAGTTTACATCAATTAAAGTTAAACACTTTGCACATTTAAAATTGTTTTAAAAGAACCAACAAAAATCAAACAGCTGGTGTGTCTCTAGCTTTCCCCTTGTCAAAATTGAAAAGCATTTATTACTTTATATTATTTGCTGCATGTTTACTTAACCATCCCTTGAAATGCATGGCAAACTATGCTACCATGGTATAATTATCTTACACAAAATATTTAACCACAAAATGTCTAAGTACAAACATATGGATATGGTTTGAATCTTCCAGGAAGAAACAATAAAATGTGTGTGCCTCTCAGTGTTGTGTCCACTAAAAGAAAAATCTCTTCTTGCTTTTATTTGCACCTTGCAGGACATTAATCGCTATATATTGACATTGATTTTAATTCTTCTGCAGAACATTTATGATCTGAGAAAGTAATACTATTTAACAAGTTAAATTGTATTACTGACAGTTGTATGTATGTATGTAAGGCTTGTCGATACATAACACAAAAAGATTGGAATTTCTTAAAATCAGCAAATGTCCTTATGAAGTTGGTAAGTCACAATTTTATTGAGGGGTCAGCAGAAGTAAATATTTAGATTTGAGCACTTTAACCATATAACCTTGCATCCTGCACAACAATTATTTAAGCCTTGTCTCTATGAACTGTCTGACTTTTTACTTAAGTGCCATTTCAAAATCTTAAGGGGGCTCAAATTGTTCTTTTCTGTCTGACTTTCTTCCTTGCTTGGCTATCTTCCTGGATAGTCCAACATGTCGCTTTTACAGTTTTATCCACATTAATTTGCTTGATGATAACATTAGCAAGCTGGCTAAGCTTCTGTCAATTTATTTTACTGTCTGTGGCAGACATGTGGCCAAGACAATACCAGAGTGTGTGTCGGGATGGCTTGATAACCAGTTATCTTATGATATTCTCCTCACTGCCGTCATTCAGTAGACCTCATTTAAGCTTGCATAAATGTAAACGTGCTGTGAAAGTTTTGAACATGACTCACTAAATCTTGACTGGATGGGTAATACAATGTGAACTTTGACAAAACTCAATAATAGGCCTGTACTTCAGGAATATTTAATTGTGGTAATGCACATCACAGTTCACCTTCACTGCTCCAAAACATGGTGGTTATCAACCCTTCACTGTTAAGTTTGGTTTTCAAGTATCATCCAATGCTCCAGAAGAGAAAAGCCAGGTTTCTCTCTTGGAAGGCTTCTGGGTGACATGTACAAAGTGTGTTTATAGTGTGAGTGACGTTCAAGAAATTATGCACCGTTTTCCTTGATTTGCTGAAACTTACCTGTACAGATTTGACACATGGCCTGACAGAGCTGTGTCTTGGATGCCCATGCATCAATTTGTCAATTGTTTACACATCTATTCATCCATTCTTCTGTTTATCCAATCACTTCTTCCATCCATGACTCAAGTCGTCCATCTTTGTCCATTGATATTGCTGTTCTTGTCCACCTATTTGTTCATCTTGTAATCAGTCCATCCATGTGTCCATTTATCAGTGCACCCATCCATTCTTGTGTAGTTTTATGGGGTCCATATTTAAAGACTGAGCACCAAAATCATATGGAAAGTCTGGAAAAGTACAGAAAATCTGAAGCAAAGGACAGTAGGGCCTCTAATCATGGCCAATGAGTGTTACAGAACGAGTCTTCCTCAAAAAGACATTTCTAAATGAATATTTTTTTGAAGTTTAATTATTGAAGCTAACTGATCACAATGGATAAAATACTCACACGTTTTTTGACGTGATAAATAGCATTGTTAGAGATACAGTGTAGAAATGGCATTTTTTCATGTGAATATGCTTTCATAGCTAATAAGCTGTTAACAGGAAAATTGAGCAACATAAATCCTCTTATAGTCTAAAGTTGTCCGTGGGATTTGAACATAGCTGTGAGGATGGATCTAAATGGAACTGAATATGTATAACAGTGGGAGAAATCTACCTCTTCTATAAAACAAAATTACCGTTTACACATGGTTACTATTTGAGTCTTTCTAAAATAGTTTTCTTAAATCCAAGCTGTACTCCACAGCCATATTTATTTACTCTTTACACCTCAGCAGTCACATAGTTTGAGTAAATTTAGCTTCAGTTTGTTTCTTCTTATCCATCTCCACAAAAATACCTGCTTTTTGTACCTCTTTACTGCTGTATTCACTGTTTGATAAAATGTCTCCGTCCTTTTATCTTCTTCACAGTCTGCGGTGGTATCAGCACCCCACGGAAGATGAGTTAAGGAACTTGGCTGGGAAACAAAAGGGACAGAAAAGGAAAGACAGGTAAGACAATTTTTGGGGGAATTCTGAAAGTGTAAAGACACTCAGACAGTACAAAAGTATTCCTTTTTTTTTGAGAATGCAGATGATTTGGATGGATACAAAGCAAACTCGTGTCAAGAAAAAAATGTTGATGTTTGGCTTTTAAGGACTGTTTGAAATCCGATGGAAGAGACAGTTTATTTTTTGTTGTTTTGTTTCATCTTTACAGCACTTTATTAGAGTTTAAAGCAATTCATCTTGTTTTGATCAAGAAAAGCAGGTCCTTCTTCTGAGGAGGGAATGGGATTGCTACATTTTATGCTATTTTTGAGACATGATGGTTTAAAATACTTTAGTTGCCTAAATATCAAATATCAGACTTTTATTCTGGAAAATGATTTTCCTTTAAGATTATTTTGCAACTCAGAATATGCTTTGCTTAAAAATGATGCTGACAAAAGTTACACCACACGTCTAACTTGTAACTTTAGCTGTTTTTCTTTGTACTCCCCTGTTGAAGTGTGTATAAAAATAAGATTCATCTTTAAGTTAATCCTTGCCATGTTATATCTGAACTTGAGACGTTTCTGTCGTCTTTTCTCTGACACTGTGTGGGTCAGGTCAGGTCTCTCGAGCACCACATGCTCAATAATTCCCTAAAAAAATGAACCACTGTCCTTTTCAACTCATTCCATGGAACTCCATCCTCTGTTAACAGAGTGACTCCCTCAGACAGAGATGGAGTCAATCTTACTTTTTTCTGTCAGGTGTCTCATAGATGAAATCTGTCCCTGGCTTGTTTGTCGTTTGAGTCTTATGGTGGTATTGTATGTCTGAATCCAGGACATAAACAGCAGGTCTCTATTCTCCAGCTGTCCGTGTGTCCCTCCCCTTGTTAACATAAGAGAGGCTGCTAACTGTTCTTTTTGTTTGATGGCCTTGTTAGGTTAGAATTTTATTTTATTTTTTTTAATTCATGAATTGATAGATAAAACATTTCTCTCGATCAGATAATGCTAAGGTAATTGAATTATTATAGTTGCACTCAAGGTGGCCATTTTCTACCACAATGTGTGGCTCTGAATATCTGTATATCTTATAAAACTGTAGATCTTTTTCCCTGTACTTTGGTGTTTTGTTCCCTTATTTTCCTCTAGGAAGTACAATGGTCACATAGACAATAAACCGCTAACCGTTCCAAAGGACATAGACCTGCAGCTGGAGACAAAATGCATCACAGAAGTCGACACGTTAGGTACTTTTACAAATATTTCTAAGTCCAAGAGATATTGTCCAAGAGAAAGTTTCTACTCAATCCATTCATAATCAAAACTTTTAAATGTCTTCTTTTCCCCCTCAGCATTGTATTACTTCCCTGAGTTCCAGTGGCTGGTGGATTTCACAGTAGCATCTACTGCAGTGTATCTGATCACAGAGCTTTACTACAGCGTTGCTCAGCCCTCTGGAGAGATGAACATCAGTGTGGTCTGGTGCCTACTTGTACTCGCCTTTGTCATGTATCCTTACATCATGCTCTCAGTTCTGCTCCTTATTTTTAATTGGAAATTCATGTGAATAAGTGCCAATAGATACCCTGCTAAAAGCCACAGTTTATTCCTACAATAAACACCACAAATACAATAAAGTAATATGTCACATCATTGACTTTACCTTTCTCCTGCTTTTCTGTTATGTTGAATGATTGTAAAATAACACATTGTTGACCAGACTCGGCCTGTGTCGCAGATTGAAGGGCCCATTTTCACAACCCAGTTGACTGATTTAGTGGGGCCGCGAGGGGTGTTGGTGCCTGTCTACAGCCATTGCTGTTTACAGGTGCTCTTGTCATTGACCACATTTCACCTAGAAAAATATACAAATGCACACCACAGTTTCTTCTTTTTTGCTTTGGCCTATGATGTACAATTTCAAAGTAACATACTGAAGTTTATAATTTTGAGACAGAATGTTTAAGGTGTGTGAATACATTCACAAGGCTCTATAATACCATATAATTGTGACATTTTTATAAACTGGACTTGTAAGTTCAAAAATATCAGTTATTTAGGTACTTGCATTTCATTTCAGTTAATTTCCTTGACTTTTTCTTCATAGTAAAATCCTCTTTTCCCTCACGGCCCACTACTTCAAGCTGGAGGAAGGAGGCGAACGATCCCTCTGCATCACATTTGCTTTCTTTTTTTTTGTCAAAGCTATGATCATTCTCATTGTTACTGAAAACTACCTGGAATTTGGTCTGGAGACAGGTCAGTGCACCACTATTGCTCTTACAAATAGCTTTGACAACTTTTTGTCACTTGTAAGTCACTGTTTCTTCACTCTTAGGTTTTGCAAACTTTTCTGACAGTGCTCAACAATTTCTGGAGCATCAGGGCTTAGAATCACAGTAAGTACAATACTTATTTTTATGCTTATAGTTGTGATTTAAGGGGTTTTAATGAAAAACAAATATAACACTAGTATTTGCTGTATTTGTTCCACATTATAGTAAAAATAAAAGCCCTACTACTGCTCCCCTAAAATTACATAGGGGATTTAACTTCTAAATCCAGTTTGATGGTCCATTAAAACATGGGCTCACCTCAGTCTCTTGAAATATGCCATGGTGTCTTGGCAAAAGTTCAACAGAACCATTTTCATACTTAGCTCCTCTGACTGTGGACACAGGATGATATGCACATTGGTTCCAGTATCATTAATGAGGAGTGAGTTGATGTTTGTACTGAAGGCTTTCATATTCATAAAACAGTATAAAAAATGTGCTGAAAAGCTATGACTAAGCTGCTTGATTTTTTTTGTTTTTTAGAATTTCTGTATATTTTTTACTGCGATATCTTTGGACTCTAGCTGTGATTCTGAAACATAAAACAATTTGTTTTGTTGTTTTTTTTTACAAATTTTGGACAAATATTCTTTAACCACATTTTCCAAAAAGAGATAATCTCGGAGTTATGCAGCTGTATCATAATACCGTAGTTGTTTTTTTCAGACAGTAAATATCTGTTTTCTGTTCAGCAAGTTTGTATTCGGCAGGTGTTCAAGGTTTGGTTCAACGTCAGCATCCCCGTCCCTAAGCATTTAAAAATGCTTATACATCTATCTCTCCGCACACCTGTAATATTTTAGACCAAGCAATCTGATTCAGCATTTCTCATCTGGTTCTATGTCAGGATTGAAATTAATTTTAAACAAGCCGTGTGCTCATGGTTTTGAACTGGTTCCACCTACATTTCTTACTGCTGTCACATTATCTTCAGAATCTGGAGTTTATATTTGTTGCCAAATATTTAACTCATGGATATGGCTGTTCTTGCCAGCTGTGTTTGTGTACAGCTGCTGTCTAACCAAGTCTTCTCTTCATAGCTGTGTTGCTGTTTGTTGAAATTACGATCATTTGGAAGATGACCTCTTTGAATTGTAACTTCCTTTCATTTGCTTTTGTGTCATTTCTCTTTCACAGGGGCCCCATATCTAAGCTCACCTTCAAGCTGATCTTGGCCCTGCTCTGCTCTCTGATTGGAGCATTTCTAACGTTCCCTGGCCTACGATTGGCCCAAATGCACCTAGATGCACTTAACCTAACCACAGCAAAATTTACGCAGTGAGTGTCTTGCCATATTGTATTTCTCTGCATTAGGAGACTTTTTTTTTTTTTTGTATTTCTTCTTTAACATTCAGTTACTCTTCATTGACAATTTTAATACCCTACTTATCCATTCTTTATTCAGTTAATAAAAATAGTTAAATTAAATTTTAAAAAACTACAATTATTTATTTTATATTAATATATGTATATATAGTGATTGGATCGGCACAATTTGTGACCTGAATGACACATCTGTTGGGCCTCCAAAGCACAAACAGTGAAACACTGAGGAGGTAAAGAACTAATAGAAGTCTAAACTTGCCACAGTAAAATGTGAGCCTGGATATCAGGAGCCTATGAACACCGGGTGCAGTTCTCTGTGGTGCATTGACCCAGTTAAACTCTGTGGCGAATGAAATCAAACAGCAGGAAGATTAGACGGTGAACCCCTGCTGTGCCAGTATTTCTTCTTCTTCTTTTTGTTACTGTGTTTTGTCTTGAATTAGGCAAATCTAAAGTGAACTGAAATGCAAGTTTTAGATGTGATGCTCACCACATTTTGGTTAGTTGTAGGCCTAGGAGGTAGGTGTCCTAGCTCCTAATAAAAGTGTTTCTTTCTTCCATAAAGTTAAAATAAAGAGAGAAGTAATGTATCAATTCCATGTTTAATATTTTTGGATTTAAAACTAATAAAATGTATTAATTAAGCACTACCACCTGTTTAGCTGTGGAACTTATCTGGCTGAAAAAAATATCATGAAGGGCACAAATAAGCAAAAAAAAAAAAAATAATTCTTGCTGATGTTGGTGTAAGCTTTTTAGACTAGTCTTGTTTGTTTTCGTAGACCTTAAAACTGTTCAGACTGGTCACCCATTCAGTCCCCAGGATCAAATGATTATATTTTGAACAGTCAAGCAGAAAGGTCTTATGTTGTTCTGGACATGTGCGATACAAGAGATCACTCTGACTGAGATGAAGATATCTTCAGTTTGGACATTTTTCTGGATAAAAACTCTCTGGGTGGCATGTCTCTGGCCATGATAGGAGCTGCTGAGCAGAAAGCACATTACATTCACATAATCCACTTTGGCATAGTAGCATTTCCAAAATGGCTTCCTCTTCCCTTCAAATGCTTACCTTGTCAAACCTTGTAACCAGAGGGGATTATTTCCAGTACCCTCAAAACTTTTTGCCATGGTAATATTGTCACCTCTTTCAGGGAAGGTTGCATGTTAACTTCACATCAGGGTTAAAAATGTATAACTTCAGGTTGGTTTAATTGAAAATGATAAAACATTGGAGTAAAGCTTACTGGTACTGAGTTGTCTCTGCTTCTATTCTTAATTGTTTCACAGAACTCTGCTTTATATCAACTTCCTCTCCCCCCTCATTATGGTCCTGCTATGGGTGAAACCCATTACCAAGGACTACATATTGAATCCCACTCTTGGGAAAGAGAGCGTGCCTTTGTAAGTAAAAGTTTTGTGTATACCATACTATACTATATGCTGTAGCATTTTTTTCCTCATAAATATAATATGAACTGTGTGGTATTTGACGTATGAATGTGAAATTCTCGTCTAGTTTTTATATGAGCAAAAATAAGTTTTTGCTCATAAGAAAGGTGTTTGTAGTTATCTTTAAATGTAAACTTAAGATGTTAATCAATACTTTATTGAACCAACATCTGGTTTGTGATTATAAAAGTAGAAAAAAATGTCCTTATTTTTCTGAAAAAAAAGCACAAATACATAGACCAAGTAGCTCCGTCACCATATGCTCAATTATTAAAAGTGGTGGCTGTTTATATATTGTTGAAAAAGCAACATCAAACATAGAAGATGTGGTGAACTTGCCATCTTTTTGTCATCTTTCCATTTTTTGTGTTAGTCCAATAACCAGCATCTGGATTGTCATCATAACCGTTCCACAGCAGCACCATGCTGTGTCAGCAGTAGCCTAGTGGCAGAGAGTCTCATGCAATAGAAGAACGGTATAATGCTACAGTAAGACAGGTTGCAGATCATTTTGTCCATCAGTTCTAAAGAAATCATTAATGTTTTTTTTTTTTTTTTTTATGGTTTTGTGTTTTAAGTTAGGTCCTTTTGTACTTTTTTTTGCTAATTTTGAAAACTTTTTTATTAAACTACAACATGAGGTCATGGATGCTTATCAAGCCAAACAATAAAACCATGGTAATGTTTAAATATCTATTTTTGATCTTCAACTATGTCTTTGTTTGGCATTATTTCACAAATCTCTCCACAATGATTTCCTCACTCTGCAAATGAGATACTTTAATTCAAACTTTTTACTAATCCACCACTTATAAGTCAAACATCTTGCTGGAAAAACCTCTTACCTTTGTGTTTTAAAGAAAATACATAAAACCAAAGTAAACAGCTGAAAAGTTTACAACAGCGGGATAAAGGAAGTGCTGTGTTTAGTTCATAAAAGAAGTGACAGCAACATATACATTGTCTTCACCACAAAAAGAAAGTTGTTTTTTTTTAACTTCTCTCTCATCATTAATTCTAAGATGTTATCCTCTACTTGTTGTTTGAGTCTGTCGTGTATCTAACTTTCTTCTGCCTTTGACATAGGCCTTTATGCGCATCAAGGTCAAACCTGATTAAGTTTAATTTCATGTTACACTACCCCCTTTTCACCTTTTTATACCTCAATTTCACCCTCTCTTGCCTTTTCTTCTGAGCTGTTTGTGGCTCTTTTTCCTCCCCTTGTCATTTCTTCCTGTCTCTGTTCCTCTGCTTACCACCCAGATGGTGCTTTCACGATGCGTTAAGTTTGTGGAGCAGAAAAAAATGCCTTTTTTTTTTTTCCCCGCCCCTGTTTCTCCACCTTTATTTTCACCTTCCCATTAATGCCAGGATGAGCGAGCAGACGTATGATTCGTTGCGGTTATGGGTTATTATACTGATGTGTGTGCTCCGACTCGTCATGATGAGACATCACCTGCAGGCCTACCTCAATCTGGCACAGAAAGGTGTGGACCAGATGAAGAAGGAAGCAGGACGGATAAGTACAGTTGACCTGCAGAAGATGGTAACGACTTTGTTCATAGTTTTGTGCTTCTTTTAAACTACAACACTGAAGCTATTTTCTTTATAAATTGTACTATTTAAGATAATCTAAACTTGGCACCTTGTTTAGTATTAAATATTGAAGAACAGTTCTGTCTTCTGGAGTTATAGTTTTAGTTCAGAATGGTTGTCATGTACTATGTAATATTTTTTATTTAAACCTACAAATATTATGCTTTTGCATTTTCTTTTATAACTATAGATGTAAAAATTCTACTACTTTAAATTCCACCAATTTACATTGAGGTGTGAGATGTGTTGAATAATGTGTCCTGTCTTCAGATATTTTTTTTATTTTTTTTTTAACTTACATTACAGTTTTAGGAACTAACCAATCAGATTATTTGTTGTTGCCGTTGTTCTAACTTATTTTTTAGTTTTTATTTTAAAATAATTTTAAATATTGAGGAACCTTAGAAAATTCACCGTTAACTAAAATGGTATAATTTTCAGTTTCATTGGCCCTGACCGAGAATCAGCCATTCAGAAATTCAAAAAGTCAGCCAATGACAATGTTGGATTCACAATGTTGAATGTTTGGAAATGTTTCATCTTGCAACAGTTTTTTATTTTAAAAAAAAAAGAAAAAAAATCTGAAAGATTCTGAACTAATGCCATTCTTCCTTCTCTAGATTGCACGTGTTTTTTACTACTTGTGCGTAATCGCACTACAGTATGCGGCACCACTGGTGATGTTGCTACATACAACTTTGCTGCTAAAAACTTTAGGTGAGTCACTCCTTTGTATTTTACATTTGTGTTGAATAGTCTTTGCTTTTTATAACATCAAGCCATTCTTTTCCCTTTTCTTTTCTTCACTTGCAAAAGGTGGTCACTCCTGGTGGGTCTATCCTGAAGAAGACTTGCCTTGCCTCCATGAGATAAACTCTGATTCTGTTATCGGAACAGAACAAATAGCACCTCTAAAACCAGACACAGTGGTGGAAACTGGAGCCCGGGCATCTGTGGCCCAACTCTCAATGGCTCTTGGGGGCTTACGAACTGTTTTTAGCCCCTTACTTTTCAGGGGCCTGTTCTCCTTCTTCACCTGGTGGATTGCTGCCTGTCTGTTCTCCACCTCTCTTTTTGGCCTCTTCTACCATCAGTATCTCATGGCGGCATAGCATCAGCAGCAATCCCAAAATGTGGCATTTAAACCCCTGCTTTTCTGGACAAGGTCTGAAAAGGACTTAATGGGGGGGGCTGCAGGGGCCCTCTCATGACTCTGCTCCACAACTCTTCCTCCTTCTCCTCCATGTTTCTGACCCCCTCAGAACAACTGATCATATCATCAGAGCTCTTGGTTTTACTCCCAGTGCTTCCTCCATAGATGACTGTGAACTCTTATTTGATTTAACTTGCATAGAAGTGATGTTTTTCATTAATTTGAGCAGCAAAAGCTCTAAGTCTTTACAAGGCTCACCATTAAACAATGAGAGGTTAATAAGTCAGTGTCATCGGTAAAGTGACGTAAAAACTCGACAGACAGATTTATTAATTTTACACAATAAAATAATCAGAGATTCTGATTGACATTAGGAAATGGAAAAATGGCTTTCATGCAATTCTGCTTCTCTCCATAGAAACTGATGGCAAAAGCCATTTAGTGACTGCAAGCTACATGCCGTTATTTGGTCATTTCAAACATTCTCAGATATCTTTAACTATAATTAAAACATGATGCAGCTCCTTTAATGCTTTCCAAGAAGTCAATTAGAGTACTAATTTTAATGTTATCATTTTCTTTAAATTATCTCTGATTTCAATGATCGCCAGGTCATTCTTTTAATCGTAGCACATTTTAGCGATTTTACTGGTATGAAAGTAAAATCACTACAATTTTACTGATTTAACTTGAAAATTTTGAAAAAAACGCAAAATCTATTTAAAATCTGAAACCTGATGCTCCCCCTCTACTAAGATATTCAAACATATTGATTAGAATAATTACAAAATTATTACTTATCATTTTTCTTCAACATCTATTTTGACATGCAGCTCTTCAAGAGTAACAATCGGAGTCAAATATATTTGACGTTAGCTGATTGTTTTGAAGCTAATTGTTTAAGTCTTAGTGGACTGGCCAGCATTACTGCCACTCATATGAAATCCACAGTAATGTTTAGAGAAAAGTGTTCATTAAAAAGACAGGTGAGTTGTCCTCTTTTAGTTCCCACTGACTAACTTTTCAATTTGGAAATATTCTTGTCGAAGGAAATAAATGCCCATTGGTGGATTGTAAAGAAACTGCACTTAAATCACAGAATATCTGGATTATTCTAATCAGACTGTTTTCTTTTCCTTATCATTTTTGTGTTTTCTGTTTGTTTAGAAACTGATTTTGTTCACTGCTTGGTTCCGTCTTGTACAGGTCATTTCTCCTCTCCACCGGGTCTTATAGGTTTGGTCTCTTTGTTCCCAACCTTTTTTGGATAATAAAGTTGGTTGTCTACCTCGGGATGTTTTGCAAACACCATGCGTGAGTTTGTGTTCAGCATGGGGACATTTTGTACCTGCTTTGACAACCAGCGGTTTTAAATAAGTGTTCTACAATCTACTCGCAGACTACTGTAAGGAAATGTGTTATGACTATAAAGCTATTAATTAGCTTTCTGCTGGAGGTTGCTCACAGTTTTGGTTTAATCTGAGGTCATAAAGTGTCGAATTTTAAAAGACCCAAAATGACCCACACAGGGATATGAACCACAATCTTGGGGAAATTGGATTTATTTTAATTATATTTGTTTGGCATTTATTTTTCTTTATAATTAACTACCTAAAGAAACAAACCATTGCTCTATGGTTAAGTACATGGAAGGAGTTTGGGACCAAAAGGAAACAGAACAGGGTTATGAGTTGTTCTTCACTCCTGAAGTCTCTTTAAAGTTTTGCGTTATTAAAAAAAAATTACCTGTTTTTTATTATTATTTATTTTGTACCTGAAATGTCTCACATAGTCTTAAAACGTTGTATTAAGGACCAGTGAATTTCTGCTCGGAAGTGCTGTAGTCCAGCTCAGGCTTCTAGAGTTGGAGAACGAGAGCTGGACTCGCAGAAGACATGAGATCGTTTCTCCTCAGCTTGAAGTCGATGTGCTTAGAGTCGGCTGACTGAGCTCGCCATGCAGGACAAAGTTGAATTTCAAAATGGAAGGATTTCTGGTGTGTTTGTCTTGTTTATAGTTTACCTTCATGGTTTTACTTGAGCCATTGTAGTCGGTGTGTGAGGGGACTCAGTGTGTGTGGGGCTCAGTCGGGGTAACGGCTTATACCCCTGTCTTTCTGCTGGTATGTGTTCACTGCTGATCGTCAGCTGTATACTCAAAGGGCATTGTTATGAAGAGAAGTCAGCTGCTGTTAAGATGACATAGTTTGTTTTTTTTTATCTCAAACATTTAATTGTGCATTTTTAAAAATTTTTTCTTAAAATGGTGCCAAGTAAGGGTCCTAACACCCAACTACTCTGTGCTTTGTTGCTGAAGGTCTTATTTCTGCTACTTTGTGAAACTGCACTACAACTCTGCGGCCTTCAGTTTCAGCCTTCATCTGACTTGTTACATTGGGAATTATTGGTTGTGGTTCACACAAGAACTACATGAGTTCAGTAAGTCTTTTTGGATTGTTCTTCGTCAGTAGGAACATATAAATATGCGCACAAGGAATCATTGTGCTTTTGACTCACTGGCCAACACACTTGCCCAGTGTTATTATGGATGTAGAGCACATTGTGTCAGGTTGATTCAAATGACCGTTTTCTTTGGTTCAGCTGTTTATCTTTGGGCTTAATGCGTGATCAAGCTGGAGTTTACGAACTCCGGGCATCGGTTTTGTATACAGCCACATATTCCAGCAACACCATATCATTTTTAAAATCCTGATTTTCAGTCTTAGCTTTTGTTTGTATCTGTTTGAAATGATGGAGAATATGCACATAGTGAATGTATCAATCCTGCCTGATTTTTAGATTGCGTTTTAATAAATTGATTTGAGTTGATTTAACCCCCTTCCACCTACTTCCCTGCGATTTTCAAATTCATTCCTTGTCAAATGTGTTTAATCTGAATCTCATACTAATCATATTTGTCATAATCATCTATTTTTTGATCTACTTTTTAAAAAATATTTATTTACTTATGTCTGCAAACATTTCTAATTTGAATTGTAAGCTGTTCATTTTGTTGTTGAAGTGGACAACGGCTAAAGTCTCAATTTTATTTTATTTTTTTGCTTTTTTATGTGTTTGACAAATCTGTGAGAGATTACCTTTTATTCAATAGCCTGGTCTGGGTAATTGAAAATAATATTTTGGATATTTTTAGAATCCACTGTGCAGATGAACAGAGGTTGATATTTTCAGTTTTTTTACCACTGTAACTGTTTATTACTCATTCTTGGGTTCACAAACTAAAATAACACATGTTGTTCTGTTGTGTATTTATTTCTGCTTTAGATTTTGTCTTAAATAAATTATGTTCTTTATGTTCTTTGTCCTTTTTTTTTTTTTAGTCTTGTACACTCCAACTGGGGATCACGCATGAGATTATTAGAAAGATTGTAGGATGTTTTTTCAGAATGTGTTTCATTTTGACCTTGAACTGAAATCAAGGTCAAACGGTGAGATGTTTTTAGTTAAAAGGACACTAACCATCACAGAAGTTAGAAATGTGTTGTTTTCCACTTTAACCCTTGAATTCAAATGACCACGGAAATATATGTCTGGATGATTAAAATATACTGTTAATTATTTTGTCTGTAAGATCAGCAACTACAAAAGTAATTAAGAAGCAGCATAAGCATCAAAGGACTGGCATGAGGTCTTTTTTCTGCCTCTTCACAGAAGCTCCCTTGGGCCAAATTAGGTAAAGAATAAATATAATATTCTTCACATTTGTTTAATTTACTAATTAAATATTTGAAGACACAATAGTGACATGTCACTGACATCCTTGGTAAGGATGGGTAAAACACTAACACATTCATTTGTTAATACCATCACATCTATATTACAGTGGGCTTCTGTTCAGTAGCAACTCCAAACAAACGCTAGGGGTCCACTGGAATAGGCTTTTCTTTCTAAAACACTTGGTACAATTGTTTTTGTGTGACTGCACACAATTCCAGGTGAAGAAAATTTCCCATTTACAGTTATAAGTTTTTTACATTATTATTGACAGTTTTTATTTACGGTTGTTATGCAGATTTAAGACCCAAATTGTGTTTTTTTGTTCAAACTTTCTAATCTTTGGAGAGTTAGCTATCCTCCTCATTGTGCCTGGTAACAAGATTATCTGTGCATAAAATTATTCTACTGCAAAAAAAAAAAAAAAATGTCTTAACATTATGTTAAGACTATTTGGTAGAGGTGCCAATTAATGTCTCCAGCACTGTTGGTGTATTGAAGTGCCTAGTAATGCCTTTCCTTTTACCTATAGCATAAAAATGCAAAGAGACATAGAGGTCTGTGCCACATTGCTACTTATTAAACTGGGAAAGACAAGAGAACATGCTTTACAAATAAGACAAATTGGTTTTGATCCTTCTTAGTTATTGAACGTCGACAAGGAATGACTACTTGCTTACATACGTTCTGGAGTCAAGAGCAATAATTAAATAGCTTAAAAGACCTGGAACTAACAAATAAGGATGGACAGAAACTTGAGTTTATTATTCCAAAAACATAGGATGGTAAAAACAGAATAAACCTCCAATATTCATTTTCTTTGGATTATTAATTGTTTCGAACAACAATTTATTTTAAGGCACATCTTGACCATGGCCATGTTCGTGAGCAACAAGGAAAGTAGGACAGCCAAGAGAAAAACTAAATTCTGAAAAGATTTTTACTCCTAGTTTGGGAATAATATAATGGCACTTAAAAGTCCAGTTTTTAGTACAGAATCCCAAGGTCTCAAACAAGAAAATGTTCAGTTAGGAAAATGAAGTGGCTGTTGTGGTTCAGGGTCTTTGTATGTATGAACTGTTCCACGTTCTTGTCGAATCTATAATATTGATTTTGGCAGTCAGCAGTCATTTATTTACTTCTCCTTGTTAACCGTCTCCATTCTCCGGGGAAAGGTTTGTGGATTCAGGGATGAAACGACAAACGTTCCCAAAACTCCTCTCAATGTGCGCCATTCTCTGGGAATAACGTCGGGGCAGTTAATACAGGCCGAGTGCCATTGTAGCTGTGAGCGGGAAAACTGGGCCAATGCATTCATTCATAGGTAGACAGATCAATAAGACAGCCTCCAAAACAAACCACTGGAGAGGCTCCTTTATTCCTCTTGAGTGGGGCCTTTTCACAGAGGGCCCCTCTTCGTAGACCAGAGACCCCCACCCATCCGTTGCCACAACACAGCCGAAGAACCGAGAAGCTTCTGAAGGGGTCGACGCTACAAAAGCGGGCTTTCTGTCTAGCACAGAAGGGCTAACCCATCCCGATGTTGATTGTGAGAATCTGCTGCCATACTTACATGATTGACCTGACCTTCTCCCGTGAATGGCCGAAAAGAGAGCACTTTACATTGCTTGACCTCCTGTGACCTAGTTTTAGGTGTTTTTTTCCTCTTCATTGATACCTTCAATTAAAAGCAAGTGAAAAGATTTTTTAGAAAAAGCTTTTTTTTTTTTTCATAATAGCACGCCAATTACAGAAGATCATAGCAATCATCATCAATTATTCTTTTCTAAACATCACAGCAAATTTCAAATTAAGTGTGCTGTTTAGAACAAATGTAAATTGTAAGTCGCATCAAAATTCCACAACTCCACCTTTTTAAATGTGCATAGAAAAATATTGATCATGACAAAGTTTTGATAAAAAGGTCAAACCATTTTCAGATTATTCACACGTTCTCTGAGTAACAAAGAAACCACACTTGGAACAGATTCATGTTAAATGATGAATGACAAACACAAGTGAAAAATCCACAGTGGACATTTCATTTAATGGTAAAATATAGAAGGTTCAAGGTTTTTTATTTGTCACATTCACACATTTCTGTAAAAAAACATGCAGAGAAATACGGCAGAAAAGGTTGCTAAAAGAAATCAAAAATAATTATAGTCAACTGATGAATGTATTTAAACATTTTAATAGAAGCTGAAGTATTTTTAAACAAGTAAAGGAGATATTAGTGAAAAGTAGTAATGCCAGCTGTTGGCAACAGGCAGAAAGTATTGGAGAGTGTTGACATAAAATGACAGGAGCTTTATATTAAAACTTGAAAATAAATGTCATGACTGTTTTGTTTTTTTAAAAAAAAACATTTCAATGTTGTATATAAAACAGTAATTAAATTGTATTTGTTTTGCGTTTGAATGGTTGGGAGCAACAAAAGTTATGACGCAAAGTCAACAGAGGAATATTTTTACATGACCTGAAACAATAGAGTGTTTGATGGTAATTTAATATAAACAAATATGTTGAAGCAAACACTTCTTTCCCAACTAATGTCAGGACCTATTTACACTCATCCAGTATAAAAGCTTTCTGGATTTGTCTCAGACTGAACTAACTTCTGCCAGACGGGGACAGAAGTGCACAATAAGTCCTTATAAACTAGATTAAAATCGCCACTTTGATTTGGTGAAATGGCCGGCTGCCCTCTCTGTGATCACTACTCCTCTTACATTATTTTTTTTTTCTTTGATTAACACTGTTGCTTTGGGGTTTCCACGCTTCATTGTTGTGTGTCTTTAATTAGCAGCAGCCTCCTGAATGACTGCACCACAGACAGAAAGCAACAGTCCAGCTGTGTGTATGTGAGAGAGAGCATTATCCTATCTCTTTAAAATAAAAGGCTTTCTTTGGACGCTTTTGGAAAGCATCCTTGTTGCCCACCTCTCTTAGTTTATGCAACGTGAATATAGGTTGTATAAACAGAGTTTTCCAATTGACGTAAACCAATTGATGAGTTTTCCTTTTCAGTGCTCAACTGAGGATAAACTGTCCAGTCCAGAAGTAAATGTCAAACCACTGATTTCCAAAAATTCCTGACTAGTTTTTCATGGAATTGACAAAAAAAAAAACCTACAAAATATTTTTAAAAGATCATTCACTCAGTGTGAGTCCAACACTGTCTGCCTTCTCCACAACAAAAAGCAACAGGGTGGACTGCCCTCTAGTGCCACCGCCTGAGTGTGACACAGTGTGGAAGAAAGGGGGGAAGGGGAAACAACATATGCAGCATTAGCAGAGTGTCTGCTTCTGCTTTTCAGCGCCGGCCAATCACAGAGCCCAGCGCTAACTCGTTCACACATCAGGCGGAACAAGGTGGCGAATGCAAATGCTCTGGGATCAAGGTGTCTCCTTGGTAGTGGTGCAGCACTTGTTTCCTCCCTTTCATGTTAAAATGATGACAGTAATAATGTGTCCAGAGAACAGGCCTCGGATTGAGCCAGTGGAAGGATGAGAGTAGATGGGATCTTTGATATGAAGCGCCGTGTGATGTTGTCGTTTATGCAGCACTCTGGATGACCGTTCATTAGGAGGATTTTTCGCACTTTAGTGAATGCGGGACTTGAACTAGAACAAAGGTGGTGCAGTGTGCACATAGTGTCGCCTTTTGGGGGGTATTCCCTTTTAGGTATCTCCAATGTCAATACAATATCAATAATAAATATTTTTAAAAATCATATTGTTCTACACACACACTTTAAGAAAAATGTAGAACTGGCAATTGCTTTTTTTCCCCGTTTCTCTCCTTCAAGCTTGGTGGAGCTAATTTTCACCGTCATATTTTATTAGGAAAATAATGCAGCTTGCATTCATATAGTAGTTAAACCTCTGGTTCACATAGCTTTTAAAGTCAGCTGATGTTTCTGATTTATGCACATAGTTAGGTGTCTGGAAATTATGAAATAGAAAATATACAGAACTAGTTCTATAGGCCAGCTAAATTTAGTTGTCCACCGACTGATTTATTTTTCTCTCTATTTTTATTTAGATTCATATATCAGTGTATCATATATCAGTGATTCATATATCAGTGTATGTTTATATGCAAGATTTTACCTTGTTGGTGTTGGTAAGGGAACAAATTTAGAATATCTGCTTTCCTCTGTTCATATCTTTGGTCTTGACTCACAAGAAACAAACTGCTTCATTAATATAACTTAAATAGTTCTGGTTTCTTCAAAGTAACGCAACGCATTTCCTTGAAAAATAAAATGTCATCAGAACATTAGACAAAATATGAATAGGCCAATTGCCCTAATCCCGATCATATGTGGGAAGGTTAAACATTGATCCGCCGCCACCTCAGATATTGTCTTTGACCTCTCGCTGCAGCATGTCAGGGGAGAAGTGTTGGCAGGTCACTGCAGTCCTTTGGAGTTGTCCCTTGGGAGGCTGACCCTGGACACTCAGAAACAAGCCCGTCGTGCTGCAGACACATGTTGATTGTCCGTTCCCTCCTGCAGCATTGTCTGTTGGACAGACATGAGAGTGTATTTTTTTTTTTTTTGGGGGGGGAGGCAGATACATCAAGGACAGATTAATATTCTTTGTATTTAAAATTTGGATGCTTTTTGGTAAATGAAAATCCCTGCAAAAGCATTCATGACCCTTAAGGTTTTTCACATTTTTTGATGTTACACTCATGAACCCTAAACATATTTTGTGATGGTTTTGAGTAATAAAATAACACAAATAATGTGTGAAAGGAAACATATCAAGTAAATATGACTTCCAGGTAATATTGTCCAGTTTTATAGATTAATGAACTGGAATTTTTGTACATTTAAAAAAAAAACAGCAAAAGTTAATTCAGACTGAAAAGATGTGTTTTAATGTGGTTCAACCTGAGCCATGTTAATCATGGGCATGCTTTGATCAAAATCATTCGATTTTATCCTGAGGTGGATATTTAAGGTTTGAGTTCTGCTTGAAGGTGACCATCCACAAATGTCTGGAGTCTTTTGCGGTCTCTGGCAACACTGACCTGTATTTAGCTTCATCCATTTTCCCATCAACTCTGCTCAGCTTCCTGGTCCTCGCTGAAAAACGGCAAAATGCTGATGTCTCTATGTTTCACAGTGAGCATGGTGTTTATAGGGTGTGAGCTTTCTACCACACTTGGCGTACTGGATGTAGATCGAAATATTCAATTTTGGCTTCATTTGACCAGAGCTCCTTCCGTTACATTTTTACTCTTTTTTTGTTTTGTGACTTACGGAAAACTGCAGAGGCAAATCTTTCTGCTTCATTCCAGGACTGGATTTCAGTGCTTTAGGCTCCTCTGGAAACTTTTTCAGCTCAGGTGGGCAGCTGTGTCCAGGCTTTCAATTGTGCCACATTCTTTCCATTTTCATTCAATGGATTAAACTTCTCCACAGCTTGACCTGTTTGTCTTTATGCTGCTGTTTGTTCACTAATGTTCTCTAACAAACCTCTGAGGGCTTCATACTGACAGTCTTTTTAGCTGACTTCAGAAAGTTTTCTTTTTCTTAAAAAAAAAACTTTAAAGACATATATTATCTTATTTCCACTCCATAATTATCCACGGCTTTGTGTTGGTCTGTCACAAAAAAAAATCTAAATTATATACTTTTCGCTAAAGTTTGTAGTTGTGATGTGAGAAATATATAAAAAAAGTTCCATAAGTATTAATTCTTTTGCTAAGCATTACACATTTGTATGTGTGTGTGCGTGTGGGTGTGTGTAGGTGTGTGTGCAAAATTACCCTTTTTAGGCATACTCTTATATGCACCAGAGACTTTAAATGATTGAATAACATAAAAAAACTTTTTACGTTTATAATATTTCACTGAAGAATATGAAAGCGAAATATCTAAAGAAAGAAATAGCGCACTCATAACCATCAACTTTGTTTTTAAATGAAAGATTGAAAATTACATTTCACTTCTCGAGCGTTAGAATGAAAACGTAATATAAAAATAAGACATTTCCTTTTATTATTCTCTCAAAAGGGCTATTATCTGGTAAAGGTGAATGCATCCCAAGCAAGAAAAGCAACTATCATTCATCTTCTGCAATGCATGGCTGTAAATTATGGCATTATCTGCACTGCCACAGAAAAGAAAGGCTGAGATGAAGAGGGGTTGTTGAAAATAAAGAAAGTGATGTTGGGTGAAAAAAAAAAAAAGACAAACTCCTCTACGTGCACACACCCTTCAGTCAGTGAAAAAAGATTAGGCTCGGCCTCATCCGGTGGGGCCTGTCAGATTTATTTCCAACATCAAGGAAACTCTTCTCCGCTCTTCCAGTCCATCTCCACCAGAGCTCTGACTGAGCTGCTGTGTGGCCAGAGCTGCTGAGGACGAAGTCTCGGGGTAGAAACTAGAGGAGGTGTGTCTGTACATTCACGAGGATGTTTTGGGAGGAGGCAGTGAAAAGCCGAAGTAGTTGCCAGGGCACACGGGGCCCCGTGGCATTCTGCGATGTCTGGGATCCCGGCGCGCACTGGGAGCACCAGTCACCAGCGGAGGTGAAAAGCAGTGTCACCACGATGAAAAGGGGCTTCCTCCCCCCACCACCAGCCCGTCTTCAGATCTGTGAGAAAATAATGAAAAAGACAGACGGATAGGGGGGAGACGGCGAAGGAGAGAGTTTTAGGGAGCGTAAAATCGCTCTCACTGTAGTTCATGTCAATATGTCTCGCATTTGAAATCCTTATTATAAATTGGGGTGTGGAAAAAGAAAGGGGGATGTGTTTTCATTGTTCGGGGACATGTGCTGTCTCACACACACTGTTCCCCTTGCCCAGACGCCTGTGCCACACCACCTACCTCTGTCGTTCTGCAATGTGTAACCTAGCAACTATTTAATTAAAATAGCATCAGCAAGGATAGAGGCTTTTTCCCTCCTCCCTTGCAAGGATTTTCTCCAATCTCAATACTTCTCAGCGCAACATGAATCAAAAGTGACGCTGTGTCTGCCACCATATTGTGCCCCCCTTTCTTTGTTTCTGCATTTGTGCTGGTTTCCACAAAACTGACTTTCTTCGCTGACGGACAAAATGCTTTCGACTGACATGTAAAGGGGATAGAAATGTACTGAAAACATCAATGTCTTTATCAATAAATGTATTTCCAATGTTGCTATTGACATGGAATCGAGACCAGACACCAGTAAAAAGCCAAGGTTTCCAACACATAAAAAGAAGTCGAAACAAAGTGCACAAATTATATGTAAGGTGGAAGAACACTTAGAATACATATTATAAAAAATTATGTATCTATAAAAACCTCTAAGAAAGACACATTTCTATACTTGTGCATGTTTCATTGAGCTGTCAAAATGTGCATGCCCTTTTTAGAAGTAGAACAAAATAATCAAGATGCTTTTTTGAGCTTATTGAACCTCCACTTGCAATGAAGTTCAGAAAAACCAGGATTCACAAGCTACTGTTCTTACATGAAAACAATAAACAATGCACTCAACCTCAATGTTGTCTGTGAGCATTTGCTGCACAAAGACTCCACCGCAGAAGGAAAAACATTTTGAAGCTGCCTTAAAATTTACTGCTGAACATTTGAACAACGAGCGATTGAAGTATTGGTAAGAAATTGTCTGGTCAAAAATTACATACCAACAATAAAGTTTGAGGATGGGAACATCATAGAGTCAGACTGTCTTTAACAATATGGTACTGTAATACCTCATTAAATTGAATTGAGGATAAATGTACAGGGTTATTCTTAATCAGAGGCCTTAGATGAACTATCAAACTGTGACCCAAAATAAATGGGCAATCAAACCCTCAACAGAGGAAGAAAACTGCTGGAATGGCCACGGCAATCATCCCAACTGAAAATCGATGGAAAGAATTCATGATCAAATAGCATTGAAAATTCGAAGAGAGTTTGTGCTGAAGAATGGGTCCAAATCATGCCTGGACTAGGCATGCGAATGCTTTCTCCATGCATTATTCCTCCTCAATCTACCATGACCAAAAAAGCTTCACTAAGTATTAAAAAAATATCACTAAACGTGTCGATTAGTTAGTCCCTCTGCATTTTATACAATTTCTTTGTATCTCTAAATCACTTGGTTTGTGCACTGATATCTAGTATTAGTTTTTGCTAATAGCCCTATTAGAATGAATTTCATGTGTTCAGCTCTTGGTTGTACCACTGCATGTAGGTTGACGCTAAATGCCAGACCTTACTCTACAACAGTGTTGCAGAAACAGGGCCGTCGACCTCTGTCCTTCAGAATACTCAGTCAGAAATTATAAAACGCCTCCCCTTTGTGCTTTTCTCCTCCTACTCCTCTTGTTATTTGTCTACCACCCTCATGGCTGCATTTTTTTCTTCTTTGTATGCCAAAACACAGCACCTCCTGTGCCGACCTGAAAAGAGTTGCCTCTCACCATGCTCTACATGTGTGCCAAGCTCGGGCAACGCGGAGCAATTAGAGGAAATGTGAAGCAGCTCTACATGTCAGCGTACGCCACACTCACTGCCACTCAAACCGCATCTATGGGAAGCAAACAATGGAACAATGTTCCAGTTTATAGCTGTCAAAACAGAAGGCCCTGGTTGCTGTCTCTCTTTCGCCTTTCGCTAGACCGCGTCGATACCCTAATGTGTCACAGAGTGGGGAAGTTAGCTGTTCTGTCTTGATTTTCTGTAATGTCACGTTGCGCTATTGTGCAAGTCCAAAGACGTGTACACGTAGAACCTTTTTATTGCTCTTCATATGAGGAACTCTGTCAAACAGCGACAGTGAAAGTCACGGTAAATGGATGAGTCAACATTCAAATAGGTACATTACAGGGTTCACCTCTGTCTCAGGCACCTTCATGATTTCCACCAAAAGAATTTCACATTTCTGCCTCTTATATCCCTCTCACCTTCGTTTCTCATTGTCTCCATTTCCTCAGCAGACATCACATTTCAAACACAGACATTTAATGCCAGGAAAAAAGAAAGCGAGTTAGAAAATGTAAAATGGATCCAATCACATAAAAGCTTCTGTCTAATAGTCACTCAGAAAATCACTCTCCACCCAATTTGAGAGGGTACTGCCACTAGACCCTTCCTTGTGTGATCTTTTCAATAAAATGTATCAGTGATGGAAAATCCTCTTGATTTGAATATATTCAAACTGGAGCATGACTCTGACTTCTGTTGCTAAGCAGATATGCATACAGTCACACTTTAATTTTAAATATATTTTTAAGCTGTTGCTTTTTTTATTCTCTAACTTCATATTAAACTAGAGATGCACCAGTGAGATAGCCAGAGTTCTGCATCTTTCATTTTTTTCCTTTATCTTTATTTTCTGATTCACCGACTGTTATGCATCAAGACTAAAAACTCCCAACATGTTTTATCTGATAATGCATCTGTGAAAAAAATTTACTTTGATTTGTCTTTTAAATCAATAAAATAATGTAATTAAGCTTAAGGACATATGTTTTGATACATAAAAAACAACAGCAACATATTTTTTATCTATGTATGATTTTATGTATCATTGCATAAAAATCTTGATAAAAGTAAAAAAAGTAAAATAAAAACCTACAGCACATTTGTTCTCCTTTATGTGTCACAGTACTTATGGAAAAAAAAAATTGGAAGCCTCAATGAAAACTGCCTGATTGGTACGTCCCTACTTACAAATCTTTATTTAACGCTATTATAATAAAGAAAATACCATATAAGTTATTGTTAAGAACACAAACCTAGTAAACTTATAACACTAAACAATTCAAAATAAAGATAAGAATTCTTTTTATTATTAAGAAAAATTCCATATAACACCGATTTGAATTCCTCCTGTATTCTCCTTTGCGTTATAGTCCATATAGCTTATGTAAATCTTTGAGAATGTGTGTTCACACAGTGATTTGCATAATGGCACATGATTTTGACAGAGAGAGGGACCCCTTGACATTTTTATAATGGCACTTTACAGGGTGGACAAGGTTGGGGGCAGGGAGGAGTATGCAAGGCTGTACTTGTGGAACCGCATATAGAGACCTGTAGTGCGTCTTCCAATCAAGGAGCGAGACAGTCGCCCATTGTAAGCTGTGGTTTTAAGAGAATTGGATTTCATATTGGAACTTATTTGGTGAACATGGAGATAATTACATGTCTGAGTTCATGCAATTATGTCCCAATATGACATGATTACATGAAGTAATTTCTCTTTTCTTCAAATCAATTGATTTACTTTTTTATCACGTTACAATCATTGACTCCCCTCCCCTACAGGTGTAAGAGTTGGCCTCTCCCAGATTTGCACATCTACACCATACCTCAATGTCAGTGAGGAGAAAAGCATCTCCACAGTATAATGCTGTTTCATCAGTGGGATTGTGTTTTCAGGGTTATGCCAAGGTTTTCTGCCCTAAACAGAGTATCTTTTTTTCCACATTTATGCATCCTTCATGGCCTTCATGGACGTCTTATGGCTTATTTTCAACAATGACTTTCTCTTTGCCTCTTTACTATAGGGGATATATTTGTAGAGTGCAGAATTGACATTTTTCATGTTAACATATTCGCCCGACTGAGCTGTAGATCTCTAGAATCCTCATTATGGAGAGGGTTTCTTTTTCCATTAATGCCCTTTGCAGAATTGTCAGTTTAGGTATATGGTTATGTCTTGGTTGGTTTGCAAAGGTGCCATCTTGCTTCTGAATGAAGACTCAAACAATGCTCTGTGAGATGTTGAAACACTGTTGTGACCTGCCTGGTGTGTTCCTTGATCTTTATGGTGCTGTTTATTCACTGCTGTTCTCAAATCACTATTGTGGTTAAATTACAGCCAGTACACTGAATTTCATTAGGACTAATATAATTTGAATACAAATGTGTATCGTGTATTTATGTGTAAAACCATTTGAAAGTTATGTATTTGCTTACCTCCTCCTTTAGCTTCACATTTATCTTCTGGTTTGTGTTGGACTTAATTTAAAATCCTAAGAAAAGTACATTACAGTTTGTGGTTGTAAGGAGACAACCTAGATACAGATATAGATCACACAACTCTTGGATTCACAACGACGGCCCTAGGTGATCAACAGAACAGAGCTAGTTCAATGAAAGCTCATTTCACTGTACTTCGAAACCGTCTTTCAGATATATTTTGAGATGTTTTTTTTTTTTATCTGTTACAACAAATATTTGGTTTTGGTGAGAGACGTCAGTCAAATAAAATCCAGGAAAAGTGGTTCTTGTCAACAACAGTGGGATGGGGAGAGTCCCGAGTCGCAGACTGGAGTGTGCATGGCAGACACAGTCGTCTGTGGGAGAGGCCACCGGCAAATTAAAAGGTCACAGACTTTGATGGCTCTCCCTTTTTACTCTGACACACTCCCCTATGTCTTGTCTGAGAGGCACATGCAACAATGGCATTATTTTAGCTTGCCCAAACAGCTTATACAATACTGCAGCCTAAGGCCATATGCTGTGCCTGAGGCCATCCAAAAGTCCCCCCATGTTTGTGTCCGTGGGAACAAGAGGTAGACTGAAAGGACTGTCTGGAAATCACTCCCCTAACATATCGTGAAGGAAGTTTTTTGTCTTTTCTTTCTTTTTTCTTTTTTTTTTTTGTTGCTGCAAGTGGAGAAACAAGATGGCTGATAAACACAAGTCAATACATAGCATGCCTTAAAAATAATTAGATCGGCAAGATGGAGAAGTAAAGTAAAATAAAACTGATTAATGTCACAATTTATTGGAATTTGTAAAACATATATTCATGTTTTGTTTTTTTGTTTTTTTTTTCAGTTATAATTTGAACCAAAAAGGGTAGACCTCAATTAAAGGAGGATTCAAAATCAGAGCTTCGTATCCTTAAAATCAGTACAAATTTCATATTGATGCATCCACTGTTTTTTGCACTCTTGAACCCACTCGTTGGTCACACATCTGTCTCGCTCCATGCTTCAAATCCCCGTCATAGCGACATGCATACACGCTCAGGCATAAGCAGACACTTCATTAAAATGCATACGGAGTCTCACTCACACACTTACACACACCTGACACACGCATTAATTAGCACACAAGAAACAAGCGAGCCTCTCCATTCACACCCTGAGCCTCTTTCATTAGCATGACAGTGGCTAGCGGTGGCTGGGGGCCCGTCGACTGCAAGGTTCTCTCCTTGGGGCCCCTGATTAAAAGGAGAATCCCTTGGACGATTCCTTTCATCGCTGCACCCATGCAGAGAGTCTTGGATGATCCTCGATCTGCAAACTGTCAAGTGTACCTGCTTCTATGGGCTGGTCTCTTTGAGACACTGCTCCATCTCTCCATGCACCATCCTTCCTCCTCTCACTCGGACCCACTACAGTCTGCTTTCTTCCATCCAAATGTAATTGTCACCTCACTTCCTAATTCTCAGCGAGGCCATTTGGGCTTTCCTTTCAGGGATTCTAACATATGTATGCAAAAGAGGAGGCCTGTTGTCGGCCCTTGTTCTGCTCCTAGATACAGATCACACAACTCTTGGATTCACAATGACGGCCCTAGGTGACCAACAGAACAGAGCTGGTTCAATGAAAGCTCATTTGACTGTACTTCGAATCCACCTTTCTCTCTTTTCAGCACACAGGGATCTTAGCACCCTAACACCTGATGTACAGGGCGGCTATCATCTCAGGCCTTTCCCACCGGGTCTCCTCCATCCAGCCTGGATTTCAAGGCAAAACGTCTCATTAGCTGTGGTCCTTGAAAGAAGGGCACTCAATTTTAAATTCAGTTGCACATTCCCTTTGAGTGGGACTGGAAGGCAAAGAGGAAGGCCGATAGTGGAGAGAACCAAGGCATGGAGATGATCTCAATCGAAGGCTGGGGCTTTGGACCCCAAAGGGAGCAATAGCAGAGAGGGCTGTAAGGGGTGCTGAGGCAGCCATAATTTTACACCATCATTACCTCTAAAGACTGTAGATTTATGCTAATGCCAGTTTCAGGAAGGAGGTCTGCAGAAAATAAGTTTGGAGGTTCCCTAAAGGGTGTGTAGTTTGAAGTCTGTCTTCAGTCTACGTTTGCCTTAGACTTTTCTAATGTTTACAGTTTTGGAGTAGTCAGTCTCTCTTGTTGACTCTAGACCTTCCACATTTATTGGCACACCTGATACAAATTTGCTGAAATATGTTCTAATAAATTAATATTTTATTTCAAAAGTTTTATTAATTTAATCTTTCATTTGAGTAGTGTTATTCAGTAAGGAAAACAAATATAATGTTAATATTTTTTTTTTTTTTTTAGCAAAATCACCAGATGCACTGTTTTTCTTATAACTAATGACCCCCTTTTAAATAAATGTAACAAACCCATTTTTTATTTGTATATTATTTTTTTTAAGTAATCAGCGAGTTTGGAAACTTTTAATTGATAGTAAATTATTTGTTGTTTACCTAAATAATGTATATCATAATAATCAAACGGGGATGACGATGAAGAACAGGGGTCTGTAACTCCAGTCCTCTGGGAACGCTGTCCTGCAACTTTTAGATGTGCCTCTGCTGCACCACACCTGAATAGAATAATTAGGTCATTAGCAGGGCTCTGGAGAACTAATCTACACAAGGAGGAGGTAATTAAGCCATTTCATTCAAGCGGTTTTTCTACCTGTGGCACATCTAAAAACTGCAGTACGGTGGCCCTCTGGGACTGGAGTTTTAGAAGCAGTAGTGATAGTTTGTGGACTCATTTTAAGCCATAAAAGACGTAAGACATAAGAAATGGCTTTCGAGCAGTTGCTCTATTTGCTCTATTTGGAGGTGTGATGTTTTTTTGTAGTTAATATTTTTAACCAAATAAATATAACCCCACATAATAAACATATACAAAAATGACCTTTATGTATATTAATAAACACTTCCACATATCACCTCCGATGTCCACCAGGCTCTCAGTTGATCATCGTGTGATGACAGAATACACACTTGGACAGGTTGCCAAAATAAAACACAAGACAAGCAGCCATGCAGACAACCACATACACCTACTGTCAATTTTAGATCAATTAACTCCATAAACTGGTGTACTCAATCATATTGGGTATTTTTCAAAAATTTTTATGACAAAGAAAAAACTTAAATTCTTTATTCATCTTTATTGGGGGTGGTTTTAAGTGAAGCAGGTATTGCAGTAGAAATCACAGTGAATTCTAGTCAGACAATTTTAAAAATATTTTCACACCAATCCAGGTGTAGAAGATTTATCAAATCTTATCAAAAGCCCGGTGGGCTGAGACCTCAGATTGGTGCCTTTCTGGGCTCCACAGTTGACCAGCAGTGCTCGTTGAGATCCAGCCTCATGAAGGAAATGCCTCCTAAAGAAGCTTGTGGTGCGCACATCACATACAGCACCAGGCTCCACTAATGATGGCTGCATGGCAGCGGCTACATGCAGCAGGGGGCAAGCTGACAGACTCTTAACGAGGAAATTTCATAGAGAGACGGGGTCAGTGGTGTCAGAACTGAGCAGATTTCGGACCATACTACATTACACACAGATGAAGAAAGTCCCATCATGTGCTCCTTCAGCGAGAGTGGAACTCATAATTAGGATTAGATGAAATCATCAAAACTCGTCCGGGTTGCTAGACCCCTGCTGGGTTTTACAGTTAATAGCCAACAACCAGCAATACAAAGGATGCAGTGCGATAAGAATCGATTGGCACTGAGCTTTCACTGATTTCTCATTCTGAACCATTGATTAGGACAACTATTGATCAATTTCTTTTGCTGTGTTACTTTGCAACCATGGACCAAGATGAGATCAGTAATGGAGGGTGGCACCATGGTGAGCTAGAGGGCAGATGGAGGCCATATGTCATGATGTGGATCATTCCTTTAGCTTTCCTCAAAATGTATTCAGAACCTAATCACAGCTTCATGATAATTAACCAGGTGAATGAATAAGGACACATTGATGGAATTGTGTGGCATAAGAAAAAGTGACAATGTCGTCGTGTTTGACTGACTAAGGTCAGTAATAGTTTCATGAAGAAAGAAGAATCTCCATATCAAATACCCACTAACTAAACTTGGTAGTACACTAAGGAATGTTTTTGTCACGTTCCTTAGTATTTGTAATCCTACATTCTTCTGTTATTAAAAGAAGAGTAAAACAGTGTGCAGGCCTTTTGAGAACGCGTTTTTTTTTTTGCTGTTACATTTAGAGGATTTATTTTAAGAATGTTCAGTTCGAACAATTCAAAGCTTAATTTAGATGATAGAAAGGCATTTCCCATCTGATACCAGGGATCAGCGAGCGGTTCCAAACACAGCATTTTTTAAATTATCCATATCGAATGTCCCTAATAACACTCAGCTCATAATAGTGTTTGTTCTCTTGCCTGTGACGATGACACCCCTTGTGAGACATGTGTCCGGGTGTCAGTTTATAACAATCACTGCCTATTTTGGAGTGTATTGCTTGCAAAACTGTGTTATAGTTGATGTAAATTATTTTGTTGGTTAAATCTGTGTTTTGCTCTTCAGGGTTTAATTCTGCACACATGCGACTGTGTGCAGGATTAGCTCTAACGATGGAAATATCCCGTGTTTCCGTCACCCTGTGTCATATGATTTCCATGCCCCTGTGGTGCAAAGTTACTCATGTCAGGATGCTGCCTCACATCCATTGGTTAGGTGCAATTTCGCTGCCTCCCATTGGGGTTGAATTGAGCATTAAGGGTGTCTATTTGACATCTGGCTTTTCTATAAGGATGTTCCACATCGTATACTTCCCAGCTTTTGCTCAGCCAATCTAGATAAGGCCAAACATTATGCAGTTTATTTAATTTTCTGGCAAGAAAGAACTCTTCACCTGGAGTCGCTGTTATAAATTTGTGAAAGTGGCCATACTCACATATAATGCCTGTCAAAAGTCAATTTCTTCCTCCTTAAGCCATTTCTCATCGTTGCAAATTGAACTGTGCCACACAGATTCTGAGTGTAAAAGGAGTCGCACACGAAGGTGGGGAAAGCCAGGAAGAACCTGCTGCTGCTGCGAGTATAGGGGAGGGAGGGTATTCGTGCCCTACGGCACACTGCAGGGGCTAAAACGTTCCTCCACATCTACGCAGCCAGCGAAGAGTCTGGAGGCATACATGGGATTACACCCTGTGTTATTGCCCTAGGCAGTCACCAGGAGAGGCCCTCACACGTACCAGAGAGCCACGCGTAAAATATATTGCACCTTGCAAATCTTAAACATTATGCACAAATTGTAAAAGTGTGTAGTCGGTTGTTTTTTTTTTTTCTTCTTCCAACTGAATCAGGAAGAACTATCCACCTGCTTTAGGTTTCTTTACATAGTTATTAAAAATCTTGATATATGAGCATTTTTTCCTGGTGCTGGCAGCAGGTGACTAAATGAGAGAAAATCTCAGAGGAACAATGAGGTTGTCAGTTTTAAGGAGCTTCACTTTTATCCCAAGAACACTGATACAAAGTCGAAACAGCTACTTAAATATTGTGAAATCAATCAAGTGTCAAATTTTGTACAGTTGCTTGAATGTGCGACGCGAGAAGAAAGCCTCTTTTCTCGCCGTGCTACAGACCCCAAGGTGACATATTTTCCTCCTTTAACCGCAGCGAGATGCATCACTCGGTGCATACACACCGGCAGGTTCTGGTACAAATGAAAGCATCTTCTTAACACTGTGCAGGAGGACCCAGGGGGTGTTCTCCACTGTCGGCTAAGCACACAATCCTCCCCAGTCAAGCCCACTCGTACTTGCACCGACACACAGCCATTTGCACTACATATTCAAGAAAAACTCTGCCAGAAAGAACTGAAAGGTCACACGAGAACGACAATGTGCTCCACTTCCGGATTTAGCGCCGAGAAAATTGATTTCTATCTTTTAAGCATATAATCATTGAAATTTTCTGTTACTGACAATAAGAATAAAATCTTTCACGTGTTTTAGTCTTTTTTTTTGTTTTTTTTGCTGTGGTTTTAGGCAGTGGTAAGTTTTAGAAATAAATCATGTTTTTTTTTTTGCTGTCAGTTAGTTTATGTCTCACCTTTCACCTTCTGATGTATTCTCATCGCAGCTCAAAGAAAGATATAAAAAGAAATGTCAGAAACATTTCTCTTACTCTTTCAACCCTCGTGCCCATTAACAGTTAGTGCTCGGAGTAATTGTGATTTGAATGCAACCCCAAATCTGTTTAATGATCCGTAGAGGGAGCACAGGTAAAGTGCTTTTAACGAGAGGGCCCTTATTTTACCAGCCACAGAGGAGCAGAGAGGAGCCGGGCTGCTTTTTCACATCGAGCTTCAAAGCGGTGCTTCAAATTGTGCCGACGAGACTTCATTTCCTCTTATCTGCGTGTGTATAGGTCCTCCACAGTAAGAGTGCACCGAGTGAAAATGTGAGGGGACGGCGGGTGAAGATGTATAGAGCACACAGCGCCACAGACAGTCAGGAAGACTCAAATTAAATGAATATGAGAAATGGGGGAAATTGTTAGACATTACAGTGGCATGCTCATAAGCGTGGGTCTACAGTTATGTCCTCCTCCAGACAGACCTGAGAGATACTTTATTGCAATGAAAAGGTCTATGATATTCATTTTCCTGTGTCTTTGCATGCAATACACAGACTCTATATCATAACTACAATGGCTTAGGGTTTCACTTGAACATTTTCTGTGCTTTCGACAGGGTGTTTTGTTTCAGACTATCAAACTATTGTCAATATCAGACAAAGACAACAGGTAAATAAAAAACAAGATGCTTTTTTGATTTTATGTCGTGTTTTTCTTTGCTATCCAGACGTGAGAAAGTAATCGCTTAAATCATGAATCATTTCAGGAAGATGAGTTTATTGTGACTCTCCTTAAGGAGAACTTGTCTGACAGCAGAAAGTTGTCAGACAAGTTGTCAGTTGTCCTGGGTTTGATTCCCAGTTTGGGGCCATTTGCTGTCCTCCAACCTATTTTCTGCCAATTTAGAGTTGGATATGAACTGCTTATTCATGTGCAAGACCACTTCTGGAACCATAAGATAAGGCCCAGGACAACATGTACCATAAGCAGCCCAAAGTGGGTAATATCAAGTCCTTTCAATGTAGATGGCTCAGCATAAGAGCAAAAGAGGCTAAGATCTACCAAATGAAACAAAACCCAAGATAAAGGCTTTTTGTGCAATAGGTTACAAGAACCAAGCTTGTTTTGGAAGTCCCAGTCAAATGAAACACCATGGAGACAGTTGCGAATGACAGTGCAAAGATCCTCCGGGACTTCCAGTTCCAGATTGATAAGAAAAGGGAATGGCGTTGGACAAAGTAGACAAGAGGGCAGTAGTGTCAGACATAACAATTCCATGTGACAACAACATCAAGAAGATAGAATGTGAGAAATCAATCCATAAAGGCAGAGTGGAGAGTGTACAGTCAAACGTGCGTGTACGTTTGACTGTGTATGCTGTTGTGTATGCTGTTGTGTATATTGTATGAGTATCACCTAATTTGGTCTACCATTGTTGAATTGGGTTTAGCTGAACTTTTAGATTCCTAATTCTTTGCCCAGTTTTGTTTCTTTCAACAAAATAGAAATGTTTTTATACATTTTAATTGCAGAGCTTTTACTATTTTGGAGCTGTGACATAAAATATTTAAAATTGCTTGATTTGGTTTGTAGGTCTCTCACTGGAAAAATGCACAAATATATTCCATTAACAGCCAGCAGGCAGTAAGTCCAAGTCCTGATGACAAACTACTAATTGAGTTGGAGGTTTTTCACTGAGAAAAATAATCACACGGCAATTTGGAAGGTTGTGAGCCAACCTTCCAGGTTAATCTCCCATGCTCATTCCTCCCAGGACAAGGCACAGAACTCTTTCAGCTTAAATATTGGTGTATGGTTGTGTGAATGTTATGAGTGCAAGTGGATCAATGAGACTCTGGAGTAAAAGTACTCTGTGGTTAGTATAACAAGAAAAAGCTCTAAGCAAGTTAATTTACCATATGTTAGAAAATGAAAAACTGCAGTTAAGAGTAGAAAGACATTTGTTAGTTTTGAAATGTTTAACACATGTTAGCCTTTCTATAATTAAAAATAACCAAATTACTCCAATGATTTAGATGTCCAGTGCATTTCTACACCTGCCTCAGTCTATTGCGCTTTCATAGCCCAGTAATATAAAAACTGGGAAACCGAAGGTAACTTGAATGCCCTCCCCCAATACAATAATACATCTTGGACTGGAAAACTAGAGTTGGAAAGCTTTGAGGTTGGATTGAATGAATGAAAAAAGACAAAATGTCACCAATTTCATCTCTGAAGATTTCAGATAGGGTCTGACAATGAAGGCACATCAAAGGGAAATGCAGACCCCAAAGCCTTCAAAAGGCACTGTGAGCATATGCAGGGTTATTAAATAGATGAATATTGACAGGGTTTTTCCTATTTCAGGTGAAGAGAATCTCAGCTATATCTCTTCAGATCCAACAAGAGCTAAGAGAAGGCAAGCACAGTCAGGGCGCTCTCTTTCTCCTCCCAGCCATTCACAGCAGACCTAATTGACAAGCAAAACCCTCCAACGGTTCGCTGCCCACCCACCCCCCTATCCTCTGCACACCTCCCCACCGCCAACTTTGCCCACTGGACCGAGATGTTGCTGAGCCAATCAGGAGAGGTTTTGTTTGCTGAACTCCGGTACGTCCTTCAGCACTTTGGCCCCATTCATCTCACCAAACAATCCCCCTAAGAATTTAACTGGTGGGCAAACACGCAGTACATGGGTAATGATGGGGGCACCTTGGCTGTCGGTGTGAATATTTACCCTGTCATCAAAGGAGGGGCATGCATATAAATCTACGCCTGCCCTCCCAAGTTCAGGTTCAGGGTTTGGAAGTGCGGGAGTCGAAGCGAGAAAGACAGCAAGTGAATATTCCTCAGATCTAAGAGCCTATGGAATGTGATGGAGCTTTAAACATATGGAGTATGATAGGAAATTAGGATGGTTTGTAACTCCACAAGCACGCAGAGGTTGCTTAAAATGTCAGATCCATGAATAAATACATTTGAAAACAAAATGGCACCCACCCACGCAGCGGGGCTAGTCGATTGTAGATGTGTGGAAATACTGTGGTTCATCTTAAGCACCCAGCTCTGTTTTTGTTTCTTACATCCAAAGGTTTTGTGCCCTGCTCCTGCAATGAAATTGAAACAAAGTTTGCTCGCTGAGTTTTGCAGAAAGTTGCGACCTTTTCCGCAATATTGCATTCTGTTGTTTAACACCCGATAAACAATCCCCATTCCATTGTTCAACACCTGATAAACTCAATTCGTGAGGGGCCAGGAAACAATTCTGCTAAAGAGAGAGGCAAGAAAATAGCTGCAATCAGCCAGCAGATTGCAGTGTTTTGTCTGCGATTTGGAAGAGTGGAAAGATTCCATCTGGCCAGTTTTGCACCTGATATGCTACTGGTAATATGTTCAGCCTTGGTAAACTTACGATGGGCTGAATGGATGTTTTATTGAAACTTGTGTGCATAGCAGTCAGGAGCTTGCATGGTCTATTCGAAGAAAACAAACATTCCATTTTATTTTTTTTTTCCTTCATGTGTAAAAGTTAAAGTATCTGCCATTTTTTATTCCCCATCAACCTTGAGCAAATCACTTTCTGTAAGTGTAGACTTGCAGCTGCTTTATATAGAAAAGCACAAACTACAGAGTGTTATTGAATAGGAAAATATAACCTCTTCAAGTGGCAACATGTTTAAGGTCCAAGTATTTCATTTCAGTGATTTTATTTTATTGAGATTATCTTGAAAACATAAAAGAGCAATCCAAAAGCTACAGAAGAGAAAATAACTTCACTTTTTTTTAATCTGCTGTTCATGATGCAGTGCTGCGTCTAGTGTTGACTCTCCAGAAGTAATGCAAACATATAGCTCCCTTCACACATATTGGCATCCTTCTTAAAGATGTTAAATTTCTAAAACCAAGTTTACAATCGCAATCTCAGAATGAAATATTTTTAAAGTTCCTACCTACAAATGAAGTATATCTGGCATCATAAGCCTTTCAACTATGAGGATAGAAGTCTAAATAGCAGTTTTTATCAAAACCTCCGATGCCACTTTTAATAACTAATACAAAAAATGCAAATAACAAAAGCAATTTTGAAATTTGCACTTCACTTTTATAAGCTGATCAAGGCATCTATTCGTAATTCAAGACTTTCTGTTTCCCTTGGTCATAAAAAATGATAAAACATTTTATAAGGGTGTAAATGTGAGAGTTTATGGGAGTATCAATTATATATATGGAAGGCATTGTGTGTGAGATGTATTTGTTAGCATTGGGGTTGGAGGACCTTTCGTTCCTATCATTTCTTAATCCTAAACAACCTCACAGTACGTTCAGATCAATAAAGCTCTTGTTGCAGATTACTCTACATGCCCATGCAGCTGGAAAACTAAACTTCTGAGAAGCCATCAGAGACCCAGAAAGACACAAGCATGATTACATTAAAAAAGATGACCTTATTATAGGCAGGAATGGATGTTGTACATTTTTTCCTTGCACAAAGACAGAGAAAAGGGGTGATAATGACAGCATGATATGTTGTATTTATTCATTTTGAGGACATGCAGTTATTATTCAATAGACGAGTGTGTCGGCTTGAAATCACAGCCTATGTCAACAAGAGGCAGATATGCACGTCCGCTCGGTGCGGAGAAATGAAGTGAAGGAAAGGGAGGGATTCGTGTTAAAGCTGTGAAACTGTACTGCTGTTTAAACACAAATTAGCAAAATCTGCCCAAAACACATGGAATCCTAGCATCAGAGTCTTTCTTTGTTGGTTAGTTTTATTTCATGTTTAGAAATATATATTTTACCGATCATGTTTATTAGCATAAAAACAGACAAATGAAATCAGAAACTGGAAAGTTTTCCCAATATGTAAAATCCCTTGTTTTGAGACTGACACTAACCTGTGGAAGTGTGCAGTCATTGAAACATCTTTCTTTCTCTGTCTGTCTGTCTGTCTCTCTCTCTCACACAAGCACACACACAAACGCACACGCACGCACACAAACAAAGCCTTTTGTACCATCTTCCACACCAGTACTCCTCTAGGGGCCAATACTGTGCTGCAAAGCCCTTTAGAGGGGCAGCAAGCCGGAAAATGACCCCATGCTGTCACCGCTCGCCTCAGCCCCGCCTGGTTACGCCCGTTTCCCAAGGACCCACCGAGGGTCCAATGCCCCCAGGCCTCCCTCTCACACCACTCTACCTCCTGGGGCCAAACGTTAACAGCGGCTCCTCGCCGCAGACAATGGCTGCCGGGAGACGTGGGAAAGAAATGTCACAAGGCTCTCTGACAAGCAGAGTTCGACCCCCTGACCTCGAGGGCTGGTCCCACTGGGCCTCTTTATGTAAACACAGGGTTTCCAAAGAAAAGCATACCCTGTGTTAATCAGATTCATAACCCATGTGAGAAAATACCAAAGAAGTTGAAGTGTGAACTGGAGGGTCGAACTGATGGCAACTTCTTCACTAAAGTTAGTAAAAAAAAAACTACAGCTGCTTATTTCCTTTCTCTGTTTTTGTACGTTAAAAAGACAGCATTAGGAGAGTTTTATAGTTTGGTTCAACAAAACTTCAAATTATTCAGTCAGATTTTCTTAATAGTATTTTTGTCAATCAATGTTACAGTCCTGAAGAGTGCTCTTATTAAGTTCAGCACTAAAAGTACTTACAGGACTTCTATTTGAGATCTCAGCTGCCTTGTAAACAGTCCTGGTCATTTAACCTCCGACCTTCTGACTTCTCAATCTGTCCAACATCCTCTCCATATGGGACAAGCAGGTCAAATGACGATACCATAGGCCATTCTGCACCTCAGGCAGGGAGGGGTTGGACACGGGCCTGGTGGCTGTGTAGTGTTAAGGGTGCAATTTGTTGTAGAATGAGGGCTAACAAGAAGAACTGGATCACTCATTGTCATTGAATTAACCACAGAGTCACAAGCTTTCAGTGGTTTTGGATTCAAATTGGAGCGGTGTTTTGGATCAGTCCTTTCTGAACAAATTTGTTATTTTATCTTTTTGTAAATAATATGACAAGTTATATGGCAAGTCAATTTTATTGTTATTAAGAAATTACTCTTAAGTCACCTCACGTGATCAGCAGCACCTCAATAATTTATTTATCAGATTGATTTGTTTGTACAAATCAATCTGATAAATAATTTCACGTTATCTTTTAATGGGTGGTAAAGCATCTGGTCACACTATTTACCACTTCCTAATCTACTTCCTAAAGACTTTTGACAAGTTCCTGTTGATGACCCCTCATTGGTATTAGAGCCCATGTAAAGGTCAGACCATTGTGGTCACCAGGGGCCAGAGTTCACAAACCAAACAGCCTGACCTCATTCCCAGGGGACTCTAGCTGATGGAGTCCCCCCGCTAGTTAGTAGAGATCATTATTAGTCAGCGCTCAACAATTGACAGATTGATGATTCTGGATTGGAAGTACTGAGATGCTGACCAACCTAAAACAAGTGATATACATAAATATTTTCCAGGTATGCATTAAAATATAATGGTAGAATCTCAAAGAAAAAGGCTACCAAATATAGTTAGCTTTTCTTTTTTTTTTTCTTTTTTTTTTTATAAAATTAGGTCTTGGGGCAAAGAAAGAGTAAGATCACATTCAATTCATTGTATAGATATACACTTCATATGCAATTCCTGTTTTTTTTACTATTTGTACTGTGAAGCACTTTGTGACTATGTCAATAAAATTTTCTTACTATTGCACTATATGCCGTCTTTTAGTTAAAAATATGTTAGTTTTTATTAGCAAAAGACATTAGAAATAGAAAATAATATTTGCGTTTTTATTGTTTCTGCTCCTACATTGATGTTTTTTTTTACTGTAATATAAATGCATACCTATTGCATATGTATTTATGGATTTTGTTATTAAATTATGGGGATAAGTAATCAGCTCTGACATAAAATAAAATCTAATATTTCACCTTTATATCACAACTTAAATCCATTTATTGTGGTTCCGATTTTCATTTGTATTTTCTTCCATATAATGATGAATGTTTATTTTTTAAAACTACATTTCCCTACAACATGCTATATGTAGGATACCATATAATATTTTAATTATTAGTAGTGAAAGTGGGTATGAAACATCCTTAAAGTCGTGATGAATTTATGTAAGGTTTGTGTAAAGTGTTACATGGCAGATGGTTTCATTTTATACACAGAATTCAAGAATGAAACAACCAAATCTACAAAAATACAAAAATGGCAAATGGCCAAAATGACCAGCACTGCTATTGTTGCCATCATTGTCCTTGGCTCCAGACGGCATTTGTATCTCCTAGTAATTGTTGTGATCTGTCAGTTGTTTGACTGAAAAATAGTCTGTCTTCGCATCAAGTCAGTGAAGAAAATTATACAGGATTATCATATTTATACATAAAATATGAGCATACATAATTTATGCCTCAATTTCACATGTACAAAGTGGTTTTCGTTTAAAACAGCACCACTTCATTTAGGTTTCCTCGTCAAATTGAAAGTATCGGAACTTTATAACAGATTGATTCCTGCAATTCCAGCCTTTGCTTCATCATTAAGACCATCGCTGCCACAACAGCTGGATGTAAACTGTAAACCTGCAAAACCTACTGTATACAAGCACATATGAGATGCTGCACTGTCCCCCGTGTCTCCTTGTCGCCCTCATGGTTGTAAATCTGCCTGCATGTCCAATGATCGTTTATGAGCACTTTACATAAAAATCATTCTCACAAACAGCGCCCTTCAGCTTGTAATGAAAGCCAAGCATCAAAGTTAAAGATCAATGTCACAACAGGGATTACTTCCACGTTTGGCAGTGTAAAGAGCCTCACAGAGGGATCTATAACAGCATGCTTTGATCTGGTGCGGTAGATGTAATTTTATCTTGTGTGCAAAAAATTTCATTGGATGTTTCAGAGCATAAGTGTCAATTTCAACACTCCAAAGATTTATCAATGTAAAACAAACTGAATTCCCAAACCGCGACATGCATTCAGTCTGTATTGGAGGTCAAGAGGTTAAATGGCCGAGGTCATTCAGGCTTGACTCAATGTCTAGGGACCTCTCAGATCAATCGAAAGCTGTTGAATATGTGGATGGATCAAAAGAAGAACATGCATCATGTGGGGTGATTGGTCTCTGATAAGTGGTTCAGATTCTGCTGGAGTTTATTTATCCAAAAAGAGATTAATGATTTGTCAGCTTGATGAAGAATAATCTGAATAATGAACTATATTACATAACCAATAACAGATTTCTTTATTGTAACTAATTGGAATTCAGCCACATTTTTAATGTATAAGAAACCAACATATATATACTTTGCTTGCAGATTCTACTGACCATCTCATCAGTTTTTGGCTAAAATATTCAATTTCAGTTCATGTGTATTGAAGGATCTCCTTCCCAAAAGTTTAAGCATTTTATTTATGTAATCTGGGTATTTTTTGAATAGATTTTTTTTCTTGGCAAAACAATTCTTTCATCTAGCTGAGAGAAATTCCAACAAAAATGTGAAAATATTCAGGCTATGCCAGTAGGTGGCAATAGTACTCATATTCAACGTCAATCAATTGCTTTTTTTACTATCATAAAACAGGCATAGACTTAGAAAAAAAAACAAAGACATGTTTAAAAATCTTTTTTTTCTGACTGAAAATGCCATAAGCACATTGATAAGGGAAAAAAAATACTTGACAAAATATGGCAGTGCTCTCACAAATTGAACCGAATCAAGTAATTTGTCTTAGTTCTGATCAGTGAACACACCACACAAAAGCGCCACAAAATCATGCCGCCAACCAGTTTTGTCTGCCTTTGGCTATGTTTTTCAGTGGGAATTAGAGTCAGTGTTCATTATGTCAGTACTGCTTTGAAATAAAGTCAGAGGAAGTGCAAAAATACTATGTAAAACAGATAAGAAGATACTTCAAAGGAGACTGTTTTCAAGTCATGACTGCAGTTCACTCAGTGAAAATTAGCCACAAACAAATCGGATAGCAACAAGACTGAAAGGAGGACATTAAGTTGTCATCATTTGGTTGATATTAAAATGGATGTAAATCATTTTTGGCCTTATGTCTTTTTTATGGTTCCTAAAATTTGTATTGTCAGGTCAAAAAATCAAAAAAATGGGGACTAGATATAATCCACTAAGGCCTGACTTGGCTTATCTCATTTTAAAAATACACATATTTTTCGTAAACATACCAACCTTTCATCTTCTCAGCTATGTAAAGCATGCTCCTGATTTGCTTTATAGCCATTTCCTACCATTGTCTTTGTTATAAGGGTTGTCTAGACAACACCGCTAAACCATGATGTTTAATACAGCCACATCTATTACAACTGATCTGCCTCCCACAAATCTTAACTGCCTGGTGTCGATCTGTTTCTTGGATCAGGCGCAGCCCCGACTGTGGTCAGGCAGGTAAGAGCTCTGATAAGCACCCCACTCCCCGGCCTGGGCCGCAGATGAAAACACGTCTCCCCTTTTACCACTTTCATCTTTGGCCAACATTCCACCCAAGCATACCCTATGGCTCCTTGCCTCCTGCCTCCTCTTATCCTTTTTCCTCCTCCAGCCTCTGTCATGCAGGGGACCAAGAATGGCATGCAGGGACAAACTTGAGACCTTGCGAAAAGAGAGGAAAAAAAAAAACAGGAGGGGGAAGGACGTTGAGAGGTGGGGATGGTGAAGAAGAAAGGAGTTGTGAAGAAAAAGAGAAATGCACATTGTACTTTTCAAATGGATGGGAAATGATTCGCTAGGATTTGCTGACAATTATACGGTGGGGTTTAATCAATTCGGACCATTCACAGCGTGGAGAGGGCTGATCCCCCAGTACAAAGGAACAGACCGTGGGAGGGCGGTGCCTAAGAAAGCTCTGGCCTGGTGTAAGTAACATGAGGCAACACTCCCCTCCCCACACATTGCACTGCAGCATATGGCTCCTCTCTGAACTTATTAGCTAGCGGATTAAGGCCAATCGCACAGACCCAAGGGCCTGTGGCTGCCTCCGCTGCACCCTCCCTTGCTCCCCCTCACCCCCAGGAATGAAGCTGAGTGACAGGGAGCATTGTGTTGGGCACCTGAATTGCCACACCTCTCACTTACCCTGTCATACAGAGCAGTTTGATGAGGTTATTTGCTAGAAGGAACTGGATCCATCCACTGGCCCTAGAGTCACAGAACAAACCACACAGAGCCAATCAATCAGTCTCTAATGTTGCGTTAAAGCAGGTCCCATCAAGAATTAACACGTCTTTCCACCCCACAAGAAAATTTTACCCATTTTAATGACCCTCTCATAACTCTGCCTCCAAATTAGTAAGCTGCTCAGCTATGGAGAGGATTGTAAGCACCTGAATGTGAACACACAGATTAGGCCTGTAGATATGATGTCTAATTACCATCTCATTGCAACTCGACATGCAAGCTCGACATGAGTGCAGACATGCTGGGAGAAAAAGGTCCATTTGACAGAGGTTGATTATAGGTCCATTATTCACAAAGTACTTAGAGATGGGCTGAGAGTAGGAATTAAGAGCTTGATGGCTACTGTGAGGGGACCTGGACTGAAGAACAGCGGTGTAGCAGTCAACAGGGTGTTGGGTTTACCGGAGGCCACGGCTGGGGGAGGGTGTACAGTAGTTTCTGCCCTTGTTGATTGGTCATCTAGCGAGATCTGACAAAAGAAGAGTCCCCTACTTAAGTCCTCATTTGATCTGGAAAGTGGCAGGTGATCCTCTGAATCTATTTGTGTCAGCTCAGAGGGGTCAGATGACCCAGAGTGACTTGTCTTACCTGGCACTCATCAAAGCTCCTCATTTGGAGCACATGGTGAATCAGTCTCGGGTATCCACCCCTCTGAGAGCTCCACCTGGCCATAGGGTAAAGAGGTGAGCTCCACAGTGAAGCAGCAGGGGTGCTGGATTCCAGCTTTACTAATCCTATCACATACTGCGAGGGGGTTGAAGAACCCAAAGTTCTTTAACAAAGGTCAGAGATCGGAGCAGCGAATCTACATCTTTGTGGCTAGACAGGATTAGAGGACCAGGGGTTTTGGTCCTTATGATTGCGGCATCACGCCTGGAGATCAGAAAAGTATTTGTGGAACTAAATGAAGAACCAGCATTTGGTGGGATTGTAAGGATGCGAGACTTACACTGTCAACAATCTTTGATGTGCATCTTTAGTTTGTACACTTGCTTTAAAGTGCAGTTCTTTTTGAGAAAGAAGGCCTTGAAGTTGCCATAGGGTAGAAAAAATATGGGATTTTCAGACAGATTTTGTACTCCTTATTCTGACACTTGTTATGTGTTGCTTGTTCTTACTGGATTTCAAGGAGATTGCCTGTCTTGAGAGCCAATGATTGATAATCTTTCACATCTTTGGCTGTTGCACACACTATATCTCACATAAAAACCCAACTCACAAACAGTGATACTGCAGGTAAAATTTTGGAGGAATTTCATCCTATTAGGATGCTTAAAGAGCATCCTGATAGTCAAGTAATTTTATTAGTTTGTGTTAACCCACATCAGGCCAATCAACACCTTGGCACCAATTCTGACACTCTCTCACCTTGAAAGCACAGCTTCACTTATCAAATGCTTTTCTCATAACAGAATTAGCCACAGCACAGCCAAGACATTCTCAACAGGTCGTACATCCTGGCTAAAAGCAACGTACTGGTTAAAGGTTACAGGGAGAGAATATGTTACCTGCAGTTGAAAACTCTGACAGCGTCTTAAATTTGTATAAAATTGGATCTGCTGGTCCACCTCTGTGTAAAGTCTGCCAAAGACATTACTTCTACGATCCTAAAAACTATCATTTGAAAAATCTCATGTTGGTGAATTCTTGCAGATATATAGCATATTGCATTATTACCAACCGAAATAAATAAAAGGCATAAAAGCAAAATTTAATTTCCTCAGTTGTGATGCAGGATGTATCTCGATGAGATCTAAGTCTTTGGATTTTGAAGATCTCCTTGTCATTACCCTAATTTTTAGCAATTTTTTCTCTATCAAATTCAACTGAGGATTCTTGCTGGACTACTCCCAAAATATAATTGTTGCATTCAGTCAGTATTTTTTTTTTTTTAGTAAAATTAAAATATTACTTTACCTCTAATTAAGCAAGGGGTATGAATAATTTTGGGCTTAATTGTAAATCCTTGATATATGTTTTTTCAGACTGAATTGAAACTGTGGATAAGAGTTTTAACTGAATCCACAGTCTCCAATGTGAATTCTCCAAATGAACACTTTAGAATTCTGGTGCTTGTCTCTGATCATCTCATTAAATGCATGTTATGTTCAAGAGCATTTAGCAGAAGGCATTAGACAGTCATAGAGATAAAACCTTGAACAGAATGAATGTAAGGCCAATGGTTAACATTGGAGATGAGCTCCATGCTGAACCTTGGAGTTCATTCTGGTGCATTTGCCTCCATTATTGACTGAATAGGCAGATTGTGTTGGCAGGGATCCATCTCCCGCCACACACTGTAGCCCTGTATCACTGTCTGAACTCACTCAAATCACGTTAGGCAGTCAAATCGGGTTAGCCACTCTTTAGCATCAAACACACTTTTGATTCAAAGCATCACTTCATTGTCACTAGACATGTTGGCATGCCAGAGACTGAGTTGTCAGTGCTGCTGCACTGATCCACATCCACTAGGGTCAAAAAGACTGGGATACTGAGCTGCTCTGATTGTAGATATGCATGTGTGCATGCGTGTGTGTGCGAGTGTGGCAGACAAGCAGGGGGTTGATGGTCGGACTATGAGATTTTTTAGGGAGGGTTGAGAAGAGTTACTGACAATGTGGCAGTCCTTCACAGTGACACGTGTGTTTGATGGTACACACAGCCTGTGCTCAGCCTCTGTGACCCGCTGCTGTCACTGAGGGTCGAGGATGTGGCAGCGTGCCACCGTCCGCCCTGTGGAGGGATACGTTTTGTTCAGGGTGGGTTGGCGGGGGCAAGGACAGAGGTGGGGGTTGGAGCGAAAGACAGGGGTTGTGTCAGAACTGCCAGTCTTTGTGGTTGTTGCAGAGTACAGACAGATACTTACAATTTATATTTATTTTTCCCGAAAAATAAATGCATTCTAATAACATGGGTGTTTTCTTCATATGAAAACTTCTCCCTGAAAACTGAATTCGCAAGAAAGAAATGCTTGCAATATCCTCGTCATTTCTTGAACAAAAACAGGTTAGAGATAAAACAGCAGCAGATGAAACATTATGTTTTACATTATTTTTAGTTAGAAATGCAACAATAAATTAGCCAGAGGTCAGAATCAGGTAAGTTTTTCCTGATTGGCACTAAAACAATAAATGCCTGGTAAATTTATTTATGTTTCTTCCTTTTTATGAAATAGTTCACAACAAACAACTTGTTCAATTTTGACTGATTCTTGATTAAATTAATGTTGTTTGATTAAAAAAAAAGTTTATTTTGCAAGGATAGAAGCAACAAATAACTACTCTTAAAGTATTCTCCACCATATATATATATATATATATATATATATATATATATACTTTTTGCAATATTGAGGGCATCTGTATTGATTTGAGTCCTTGAAAATCTCTTATGACTTTACATCCTAGAAATTGTTCTCATACCTCTCTAATGTCATTTGCCTGTACCGTTTCCTCTGACATTTTTTTCTAAGTCAGGAATGGCAATTTATTGCACACTATAGAGCAATTATGTTCTTGAGAGTAACCGAGTTGCACGTCACTCCGATTCATATATGTATACGCTCCGAGGTGGATTCAGATGGTCCGAGTGTGTGAGGCTAATAGCAGAAGAGTAGGAGGAAGAGGTGCATGGAGAAGTTAAAAAGGCTTTAAGGCTAACAGTGGGTGTTGGCAGATTTCTAGGTTTGCGTCTGTGTGAGAATGAGCGTGCTTATGTATTAGTGTATAGGCAGCTTGAGGTGCACTAACCCTACTCTGATAAAAATGTGTGGGATGTGAGGATGGTTGTGGAGCCCAAGAGCCAATCTACCCAGGACCCTCACTGGTGCCTGAGGGCCTCTTCAGCACCTTCCTCAACCTGTCTCCTTCTATTTTTTGCTCTCCTGATGCTCAAACTCTCCAGGAATGTCTGAACCAAAGGTTTTATATTTGTACTTTCAACTTCAACTTTTAGGAGATTTTTTTTATATAAAATTTAGCACATTATCAGAATTGTAAAATGTGTATTGAGCAAATTAAGGGTGGAAGAAGGTTGGGCTTTTTTCCCATTTCTTTGTATCTCAAGAAAAGAGAAAGCAAAATGCAAAATAAGATGCATGTATAACATTTAGACAACAAATAAACATACCTGGATCAAATAGATCCAGGTATGTTTTTCTACTTTTTTACAGTGCAACAAGAAGCGTCACTGACAAACACCCTGTATACTCTACGTATCAACAAACAGCCACTGCAAATTGTTTGAAATATACCTCACACAAACACTTTGCAAGTGTAATTTTTTAGCATTTGAACTCGGAGTGGTGCAATAAACAATTTGGCTACCACATTAAGATTGAGTACTAGTAGAAGAGAGTGATGCAAAAAAGCCCCCTCCGCCCCCCCCAAAAAAATTGAGCTGAGCAGCAGAGAGAATATGAAAGGTTTTGATCAGGAGTTTCTCTGGGATAATTGTCAGGATCCGCCGTTTGGAAGATGACTGACGAAAGGAGCGGCATGACAGTGGAATTTGTTGAGGAAACATGACAATGTGTCAAACATCCATCACACAAAGAAATGCAATATTTATGGATTCTTGAAGAACCTTTCTCTACCTCTCCTTACGTACAGACTCATGCATTTTGTCTCCTGCTTAAATTGTTTCCCACCTCGTCACGTGTTACTGATGTTCTCTCAAAACATGATTAACATGCAAGAGAAGCTTATTGCTAAATAAAGTGTTGATAATTGTTATCAAAAATATACAGCCAGGATCAAGATTGTTTAAAAAAAAAATTATATTATAATGTTTAAAAGCATTTTGAAGTCTATCTAAAATGTTCTAGACACCATTTGGATAACCAAAAAAGTATGAGTCTAATCAGACGAGACCACAAATGTTTGGAGAAGAAAAACATCAACAGTAAAGTTCATGGGTAGAAATGTCACGGTGTGATGCTGTTTGTCAGGATATGGTAATTCCAGACTTTACATAAATGTCTAAAAGATAGTTTGAGAATTTTATCAAGATATTCTTTATAGGATCCTTAAGACAAGCAATCCAAAATTCATAGCAAAGGAAGCAAAGAAATACCATAAAGCTTCTATAATGGCAATCACCCAACATGAGAGTAATATAAAGTCAGTAGAAAGAACAGATGATTGCAGGACATAGAACAGGCCTCAGACCCTCCAAAATTTAAAAACAGTTTATGTGAAAAAAAATCAACAATGTATGCTGCCAGTTTCTGTATGCAGGGACCATCTTGAAGCTGTCTTTACAAAACAGACCCTTTGTCAGTATTAAATGCGTTTCAAGTGTTTCAACACTTACTCCCAGTAATTCCTCATAAATAATTACTGACTAATTTGTCGTTGAACTCCTTTAACAAGTGGGTTACTTGGATTGTTGGCAATATCTGGTGTGAATATCATGTCAGCAGCTCCATTAGAAATAGATTTATTGTTAAAACTGCTGATGTGTTCAACATTTTGTTTCACCTCAAATCAGAGTACGGTTCTTGAACGTCAACTAATCAAGTTACGAACAGAAGAAACAAACAAACAAGCATCGGCAAATCTTGTCTGCAAACTCGCACACTGTCACTCCTTATAAAGATGCAGATACTTAGCGAAAGAAGGAAGAAAAAAAGAGAAAAACACTTTTTTTTTTCTTAAGGCTACTGATTAATTAGCACTATCTGTCTGAAGACCTCCTGCTATGATTAGACAACTCGCCCCTCCCTCATCTGTCTCTCCAAACACATACACACACCCACGCACACACACCTACTAAGAAAACAAAACCCACTAATCATTTGAAGCTTGTGCTTTGTAGGTGGGGCCCCGGTCATTATCAGGGCCCCCAGCAGCAGCGGGTTTTGTTGGTTTTAGCTTTGCATTCCCAATCAATCCCTAACAGGAAGAGCTTTAATCAGGGTCTTAATACAGCAGTACAAGAGGTGGGACGGCCCTTTGTCCGGGCCCTGAAAAGCCTGATCAGAGGGGAGTCCTCTTGCGTTTCTTTACATTCACCTGCTGGGCCTTATTGGGTCTCTTTCTGAAAGAAAAGGGAGCAGGAAAATGAATAAAGAACACGGGCAAAGTGTGGGCCGGTTCAGCCGGCCCGTACAGGTTAATCAAGGAGCTACTTGTCATCTCCACAGAGTCTCCCCCGGTCTCTTTCCCATGCCAATTCAGGCACGCCGAGGAGCTGGGCAGAGCCGAACAACAGCGGGCCATAACACAACACTGAGCTAATGATACGCTACTTTAAAACGAACGCATGAAGCAGGGAGGTGGGAGGAGAAGTGGAGGAAAGCCAAGGGGAGGGAGAAAAAGTTGATGATTTGCAGAGAAATGCAATTTTGAGAGTCTGGGAATATGAGAGAAAGATATAGAAACTGAAATAGAATCAAAAATATTGTACAGCAGGATGTGATTTTGTTAAAAGCAAACACAACAAGCACACAGAGCGGGTGATGGGTTTGTTCAGGCTGCAGAGAATATTCAGCGAATCAGCCATACATATAATCCGCACTCTGTGGGGGAAAAGAATGAACTGACATTTCCATATGTTAGTTTTTGTGTTATTTATTTATTCTTTGTACTTTATAGGGACGTCAACCAGAAAAACTAACCCAAATATCTTTCTTTGGCAAAATTTGTAAAGATGATGCAAGTTTGGACTATAGATTTCTGGAGGTTCATTAACAAATACGTGTTTGAAAAGGTGTGAAGAAGGGAGCCTTAAGGCTGCTTCAAAGGCTGTGAAGTGATGCTCTTACTCCATCTAGTGAAAAGAGTGAGCAAATCCCTTCAGACGTTTGAAGAACTGCGTCTGTATGCGTGTGTGTGTTTGTGTTTGTGTGTGTTGGTGTGTGTGTGTGGGGGGGGGGGGGGGTGTGCGTGTGTGTATTTAGCGTTCTATCACACTAACATTTTAAGAAGTGCAATTTAAAAGATAGAACCATTATTCAGCACAAATATTGAGAGCAGGAAAAAATATGAAACGTAAACATTTATGCTGATTGATGATTACATTAATCTGCTTTGCTTCAATGTTTCCACTAGACAAAGAAATCAAGAGGGCTTTGGGACGTATCCATACTTCAGTTGGTTTGTAATGACGCATCCATCAGTCAACTACAGATCTAAAGCGAACAAGGTCATCTTGATCAACACAGATGGACCAAACGTTGAAAAAATCTCTCCTTTTGTTTTTTTTTTTTACTATTCATTAAATGCATTAAAACTAAAAAGTCTCATCATTATCCAGCCCATAAATGCAACATCTAACACTATATGCTTTAATACACTTTGCTGCGATTGAAAAACTCTGATAAAAGCTTGGGAGAAATGCTTTGATGCATAAATAAGAATAAACTTGTAATTTCTTCATTTTCCATCAGATTCAGAACTACATTTATCGAGGGCACATTTATTCTTTTTTATGTGTTATTATCTTAAAAAAAGACAACAGCAAAAAAAAAACAAAAAAAAAAATACACACAATCATGGGAACATAGAATCAGCAGAACTCACCAAAGATCTGGAAAGTCCGTATTGGTTTAGAAATAGCCTTCATCTCCGCCTCTATTTGTTTATTCCCGTATGAAATATTTTTTAAATAATGTGTAAAATTAGACAAAAAAAATGTACATTAAAGATATTATTATTATTATTATTAACAACACTAATTAATGTTATTCAATATACACAGATACAAATCTGCATCAGAAATTGTATTTTTATCATTGCTGATTTTCAACTGTCACTCTTTTTTTTATTTTTATTTAACCAAGCAGAGATCCAAAACATCATTTTCCAACATGTTTTCTGTTTAAAAAAAAAAAAAAAAAAGAAAGAAAGAAAGACGTAAGTTCAATCCAACGTCTGTGACATTTCCAGGGATAAAAACGCTGGCAATTTGTGCGACACAGAAAGCTCTGTCGAATTATGCGTGTACTTTAAACGTCAAATTTGTCAGAGACAATGTAGACTGGCGCCTAATGGCTGATCTACCTGACAGGGCTTTTTGTTGAAGTCCACAGAAAGTCCACGGGAAGCCTTCTGTGCTCTCCAGCAGGGCCTGATGCACTTATAAGAATGCGCTCTATGTAACGAAAAGGGATGGCAGCAATTAGAAAACAAAAGAGGTGAGGAGGAGGGGGCCTGGTGATTGTAGCAGGAGCACTTCAATACCCAGTTTTTGCATTGTCAATTAGAGAAGCCACACAGTGTCAGAGAAAGACAAAAAAAAAAGAAAAATACATATTTCCTACTGGTTGATTTTTGCAAAATGTATATATATATTTTTTTAAGTCATTGCAAATCTAACACAAATCTTTTAAAATATGTATATGCGCAGGAGCTTTCTAAAATGAAAATTGCTTGGACTTTTAGGTATAAAACCTATCATTTAATTTGTTTTCCTTTCTGAAATGAATTGGGCATCTAAAAATGAAACATGTTGGGAGGAAGGGGGGAGCGGGGCGGATTTAAAAATGTATACTTTGGTGTGGTAGCAAAATTAAAACCAAATGCTACACGACATTATGCACAAGCACACTTTCAGTCCATTTAAAAATTTAATAAGATGAAAGCTTATTTGTCTGATTTGCTGGCTTTTTGGCTTCGTTTTGGCAGGCATGTGCTACAGAAGGTCACCAATTCACCTGTAAGGAGAGAATTTACCCTGCCTAATTTTTCCTGTCCTTCAGGTGCAGCCTGGCACCCTGCTTTGCATTTTAATGAAGACGACATGTTTATTAAATCTTAGAGTGCCCCCTCCTTTTTAAAAAAAAAAAAAAAAAACTGAAATAAATGGCTTATGGTTACCAGGCAACGCAAGTTAATCAAACTTGCTTCGCCCTCCCCCAATTTTAAGCTCATAATTCATCATCTATATTCAGGCATCAGTTCTTAATTAGATTAAGATGCATAACACCCCCCCTTCTCAACTGAAATCCTATTCACGCAAACGAATTAACACACTAACACACACACATATGCGTCCACGTGCGAAGCTGGAACAATTTAACAATGAATTTTAAAACGCTTAAATTGCAGATGAAAGGCGATTTATGGCAAAGTTCAGACATTTCCTGAAATAACATAATAAAAATACATTTTGCTTTTGAGAGACCAGAAAAACCTTTGCATCATAAACTGTAATAACAGGAGCTGCTTCAGGGAATTTAAAAATCATCGTACCTAGTACTTAGAAAATATAAACAAAATACAATTAGTAACCAAACATTGTATTTCAAATAATTTTACAGGTCACTGGGAGAACTTACTGTGAAGTATTTGATCTTACAACAAAAAATGTGCCTTACTGTCTGTGCTGCCCCCAAAAGCTGAGCTGTGCTTTTCACTTCCTGAAATCTTAATCAGCGCAGCCATCCACAAATGAGAATGAAAGACTGTTTTTTTTTTGTTTGTTTTTTTCTCTTTTATTTAATTCATTAAGAAAAAAAAAGAGAAAACAGCGGGGTTCTTGCACAGTTCGCTTTAGCTTCCAGGTAAAGTTAAAATGGGTCATCAAATTTCATCACAATTCTCAAAGGTGCGACCGTGGAGAAGGAAGAGATGTGTGCATGGCAAACCAAGGACAGTTGGATTTGCTGCAAAGAGCACGGCTCGCTTTGCTCTCCCCGGAGCCACGGCTTTGATTGAGCGCCTGAAATGAGTTGAAATGTCACAAATCTCCGCCAGTATGCTAGAAATGAAAATTGGCCTTGTGGCGGTTTTAAGGCTCCCATTAAGAGTGGGCTTAACATTTTCTATTTAAGTGTGCCGTTGGAGTGCATCTAAAATACAACATTATTACACATCTCTGCGCACTCAAGGAAAAATGTTCCCCTGGAACTTGCCAATGCAGATGGAGTCTCGGCTATATAAAAAAAAAAAAAACAGAACTCAGAATCAGAGGCCTTGATAGGACAGACGGGCATAAGCTCAGGGGAAGACGAGCTTGAATTAAATTAGCAAAAAATATGTGTTCAGAATGGGGGGAATTGTCATGCGATTAGTAGCAAAATGCAGATTTTAGTCCTTGATTCTGGCTTTTATATATATATAAAAAAAAAGGTAAATATAGCACATCTGACAACTGAGTGTCTGGTTTTATCAAACACTAAAACATCTTACATGCAAGCTTTCCTTGTTAGAACTGAATACACTGACTTGATAAATCTACAGCCCTTCTATTTACCCCTTATTTCTTAGGTGGTTGGATTATTGTTTTTTATTTTTTTTTCCCAGGGAAACAGAAAAAATTACTATCCTGGCTGCTTAGTATTCACATCACACAAAGTGAGTCTGTGTTCTTTATTTAGTCCCGTACTGTACAGCTGGGGAGCTGTCCAGCATGGAGCGGCAGTATGCAAATGAGTCTGGATTTGAATGGAGATGGAGGTAGACACAAAGCTCAATTAGAGACAGAAAGAGAGGAAGAGGTGGTGGGGGGAGCGTCTGGACAGGAAGGGGGTGGAGGATGGAGAGAGAGAGAGAGAGAGAGAGAGAGAGAGAGAGAGAGAGAGAGAGAGAGAGAGAGAAAGCTTAATGCCAACTTGAGCAAAACCAGTGTACAAACATGCCGAACCGCAAAGCTGCATGCAAATAGCCAGACATATTTCTAAATTCTCCAGCCTGTCTTTCTAGGGGATCAGACGGCTCAGCTCTTCAAGTCACACCAATCACACCAAGAAGATCCTGCATCATCCGTATCGCACACACAATAAAAACAAAACAAAAAAAGGTTTAAGGCCAGCGTGGGAAACAACAAATGAACAAATAAAAGCAAAAGAGGTGGCGGCCATTTTGTTCCCAGGTGTCATAGTTGATGCCCAGCAGCCTGCATGGCATATCACCTAACTGTCCTTGGAGGAGCCTCTGATATGAGCACTGTCACCTCTTGTTACCCTGGCAACTGCAGCATCAATTATGGGGGATGGGAGCAGAATAATATGAATATTCACATTGCAAGGGAACCTTCATCAAAATTTATAATGTCTTCGTACTGCGTGGGTTATGTTTTTCTACATTTTGTTATGAATTGTTGACCTTGGTTTTCATGTGATGGTTCAGCACAAAACAGTGTCTATTTGCGAAATGCAAGAAAATCACATTTTTATCTGTTGAATAAAAATGTGTCCTGCATTTTTCATTCGGCCCCATCCATGGCTTCGACATTTTTTAGCACCACATTTTGATTAGTTACAGCCTCAAATTTTGGGGCGGTGTCTACTACAAGTTTTGCACATCTTTAGTTGCTCTTCCCTTATTATGATGATGCTTTGAAGAGTGTGCCACAAGCTTTAAAGAAAAAAAGCTTAGGGTTTTGCTTCGTGAACATACTTTGCTTTAAACTTCTTTACAACTTTATCCCTTACCTGTCTGCTGTGTCCCTTGGTCTCCATGAAGCTGTTGGCGCTGTTTTCCTCTAACAAACATCTGAGGCCATTACTGAACATGTGCACTTACGCTAAGATTTAGCTAAGCTCAGTTGAACTCTTTCTAATTGCTGCAAAAGATAGTTCGACAAAGCACTGAGGTCCTGGACTGCGTCCACGGGTTTCACTGTTTCAATAGTAAAGTATTTTTAAAACGGTGCATCATTTTCCCCTCATTACACAATCGTGCGCTACTTTTTCTTGATCAGTCGCCTCACAATATAACATTAGAGCTCATGGCTGCAATGGACTAAAATGACACGAAGTAGTTCATGAGGTCCAGCCACTTTTGGTAAAGACAAATAAACCGAAATTGTTTGCTTCGGCATCACTGGCTTAAAGAAAAACAGAAACGCTGTTCTGTGTTTGGGCCGAAGGGGTGGCTGCTGTCCAGCTTCTCCTCTCATTCTGCACCTACCATTATGCTGAGAGGATCATGAATAGTTTACAAAACTGCGTTCAGTAAAACGTTGACGTCTTGCGCAGCATCATCGGCAGATTTTTTAGCTGACTACGTGGGGTCTGTGACCTGCAGTGCAGTCATTTCATATACAGCTGAAGTACAACAGACAGGAGTGCAGGCTTGACTCTGAGGGGACGGAGCTAACCGGATCAGGGGAGACTGGCAATCCAATATAGGTGTGATTTCCAATCAAACACTGCATGTTCGATCAATATTGTCTATTCCCCGAGGCCTTCTTTGCACGGTTTTCTTGTCAACATCAAATCAGTTCTTCAAGCAGGTCCAGTGTAAGTAAGGAAGAGGAACAATTGCCATTTCAGCCAAGAAATACAAAGGCAACTGAAATAAACCCAGAACCATAGCACAAGAGTGAGCGCCAGAAATAAGTCATCACACACCGCGGGATTATGCGAAAACGCACGCGGCACAGGCGCGAACATCCACGCAGACGCGCGCGCGGGCGAGCGTGTGCACGTGCAGTAAACGTCGCAACGCTCTCATCAATAATGCATCGGCGCTTCATGTTTATGCAATTCGCAGGGCAGGCAAGCCCGAGCGATGCGATGGAGTCGGTGCGATCCTGATCCGCGCAGCACGCACAGGCTACAAGTCACACACGTCTGCGGACAGACTGAGCTCCCGCACTCACACACGCGCAAAGTTATTTTTTTTCATTTATTCTTTTACCGCCTGTGGAGAAGGAGATTAAGATTATAAAACAGTCTGCACCACATACCTGTTAAGGCACTTTTTTTTCTCTCTGGTTCTGGTTTTTTATGCAGGCTGGAAGGGCTCACGGTGACGCGCGCGCTAAGGCTGTGCTGATATGCAAATTGAAGGCTCTGGCTCAATGCAGGGACATTTATTATTCATAAATTACTCATGTTTATGCAAATGAGGGGCTGATACGGAAACACTGGTGGGGGTTGAGTGGCTCAGTCCAAACATGCTGTGTGATTCGATCGCTGTTGCTCTCAGCCATTTGTGATCCAGATGCAAACCTTTGACCAGCAGAGATAGTCGCTGTTCTCTGAACTTTTCGAGGTGGGATTGGGAGGGTTGGGTTTCGCATCCAAAGGTGTGGTCCTGCGCAGTGTGGTCTTGCATTTGTGTATGTTGCTAAAGCACGGGTTTTATTTGAATTTTTCAATATGAATAAAAGGTTCAATTTATGTCTTATGTTTTGCATAAAATAAACTGCAATACATGGGGACATAGCCAGGTTGATTATAATGATTATAGTTCCTTTCAAATGTATTTTTTAATATATATTTTTCACATTTGGGCTGATTACAACCACACATTTTGACCAACATTTTTTATTTATTTATTTATTTATTTTGTCTTGAATTGTTGCCAAAAATCATTTTAAATGCAGTATAATATAAGGTGTTACTGTAAAAACACTGAATTCTCTCAAACAATAGTCATATATCATTATAAAGTCAAAATGAATACATTGAAAGACAATAAATTGTCAGGTTCATTTTTTTAATGCATCTGAGCATGTTTTTTTTTTTTTTTTTTTTTTTAGTTTTTACACTTCATACCACCTGGTGGTGGTAAAGTACAATCACGCTGTTCGCCAGCCATCTATCAAGCTTTACAAGAAGAACTTTCTGCCCTTTTTTATTTTTCACTTTGACACTTTCTGAACAGGGACATTTAAATTGTAAAACTGCATTGTTGACAAAACTATTTTTTTTTTTTATATTACTGGCACTTTCTGCACCCCACACTAACATCGTCTCGCGCACAGCACTCTACTTTACGGCAGCAAATATATTACGGTACTCTCATACGTCATCATTGGGAGACTCCGGCTTGCGTACAACGATGGTGACGCGCTGGGATTCGTATTAGACTACTTTAGTCTGTTTTTACCCTACAAAATATCGACTTTAGCCTTATAAGGAATTGAAACCGTGTATCTGAACGCACATAACCGGCGCACACCAAATTCATTTAGTGGAGTGATGCGTGACTAGATCCACGAGCGTAAGTTCCTGAATGTTGTGGATAAATGTGAGCATTAGTTTGGCAACGTTGCTCGGTTTTTTGTTTATTCTTGTCATATATTGTATATGTATATATATGTGCACGTTATTGAGGCGTTTCGTCCTCTTTTTAACACAGAAAGCACCATGTTCCACAACAGCTCACAGAAGAAGTTCTGGACTTTTAAAAACGAGGACGACCTGGAGCAGATGCGGCACGCGGCCAACGAGAAATTCCGCAGGAAGGCGCTGGAAAGCGGCAAGGTAGGGCGTGAAACGCAGCATTTTTACAGCGCCGTGCGTGCTTTCACCGCAGCTCGATTCTCTGCTGAAGCAGCCCGGCGTCGGTGACGTCATGTTCTTGGATCGCCGCGAGGAGGACGCCTTGTTCCGACACTACGAGAGGAGGCTGCTGGACTTCTGCAGCGCTTTCAAACCCGCGATGCCCAAGTCTGTGGTGGTGGGTTTTTCTGTGTCGAGCATTCCGCGATTGCGGCAAGCCGTCTCTTCACGCTTCACCTGATCTCACCTCTGCAGGGCACAGCCATCATGTACTTCAGGAGATTCTACCTGAACAACTCCATCATGGAGTATCACCCCAGGATTATCATGTGAGTGTTTCCTATTGAAAATATATGCTGAATGCAGTTTGAAACGCCATTGTCTGAACGTGTGGCTGTTTCATTTCACAACCTGTAATGCAACTATTGTGGACAGGTGGGAAGCAAAAGTGAGCGCCTCCCTCAACTCTTTTCACATATGTTGCATAATGTCAGCCAGTGTAAAGCTTGTTTAATAGTGTAAATGTGGGCTCCCTAAAATGAAAAAATGCACCGCCATTAGTGTATAATCTGCTGGCCATACATCCTGTACTTCTGTGGCATCTCATTTAAAATATCAGAATGATGAGTAAATCCTGCTACATGGATGGATGTTCCATATTAACAACTTACTGTGACATTTGTTAATAGTTTGTCCTATTCTCTGTTGACTGTTTTTTTTTTTTAAACTACTTGGCGCCAGTGCTTCCCTGTAAAGTTCTCCATCTACTTTGTCTTGGCCCTCTACTCCTTGCTTCAGGCTGACGTGTGCATACCTGTCTTGTAAAGTGGACGAGTTCAACGTGTCCAGCACCCAGTTCGTTGGAAACCTTCTGCAGGAGAGTCCGGCGGGACAGGAAAGGGTCGTGGAGCAAATCCTGGAATACGAGCTGCTTCTTATCCAGCAGCTCAACTTTCACCTGGTGGTCCACAACCCCTACAGGCCCATGGAGGGTCTGCTCATTGACCTCAAGGTGTGTGCTCTCTGTTTTGATGATGCTTACGCTCCAGTAAATCATTCGCAATGAAATCCTTGACCGTACGGTGTTCCATAAGATGATTTTTCTCTCGTCAGACTCGATACCCGACACTGGAGAACCCAGAGTCTCTGAGGAAGAGCGCCGATGATTTCCTTACCCAAGCATCCTTGACGGATGCAGGACTCCTGTTTTCTCCGTCCCAGATTGCTCTGACAGCAATTCTGAACAGCGCTTCCAGAGCTGGCCTCAAGATGGAAAGGTACCAATCAGAAATGTTGTTTGATTTGTCATTAATTTATATATTTCAGTCACCAATTACTTTTCTCCCCCCCATTTAGTTACCTGACTGAATGCTTGGGCCTTAAAGAGGACAAAGAGACTCTTTCGAAGATGTATGACTCCATGAAACGTGAGTTTCATGGAGTCACCTTTCACCTTCAGTTTCTCTCCACAAGATGGCGATGCTGAGCTGTGTAGCCTTCACTTCTGGTTTGATTTAAGTGTCCCGTCTTTATTTATGCAGGGATGAAAACCCTCCTGAAGAAGTATGAACTTCCCAAACAGGAGGAGGTGAATGCTTACAAACACAAGCTGGAGAGGATTCACGCTGAATTTGCTACTTCAAGCAAGTAAGGAGATGAAGAAGGCTCTGGATAACCGTTTTGTGCTTTCTAATGGGAAATGCACAGTCAAACCATCAATTATTAGCCAACAAACATCTTTCGTACTGAAATACTAATAAGGATTAAAACAAGGGAAATGATGTAAAGTGATTTCTATTGAAAGTTTTTGAAAATTCCTAAATTTTCTATCTGAGGTACCAACAGCTTTAGCCTTAAATTACGATTACATATAAAATACAGTCTCTTATATTCTACAACCTAAAGACTGTCCTGCTTTTGTAATCTTACAATTATTTTCAATTTCATTCGGTTGTATTCTTCTTCACACATCACGCCAAGTGAATAATCGCAGGCATCCAGTCGTATGCAATAACAGTTTTATTGAAGTCAGGTCGTATCTAAGATGCAAAAGGTTCGAGGTTCAGTCTCAGGTAGAAAAATAAAAAGGAACACATCAGCTGTACGAAATCCAGAGAAGCTGCGTCACTACTCGCATCATTCACACTGTAAAGCGTATCCGATACAGGTACAGCTGCTGACTTATAGGCTTTGTGGTTGTGACTCATTTCTCTCCGGTGGTTTGCTAACACTTTGTGAGGTCCGCGGTATAGTAACTGCATCTACAGTAAACTGTTTGGTAATGTCCGAGCTACGGCAGGCACAGGGTCAGACTCTGCAGCTTCTCGAGCGGTCGGCGCCTGAGGCCGACCTTTACGGCTTCGTGAGGTTGATAAATCCGTGTGTGGTCTGACTTGGGAGTGGAGCCGTATGAGAAACAGTCGTAGCAAAGGTGCACAAAGGAAACGCCACCTGCTGTGGTGACGGAGTGAGAGGAGGGAGGGAAACTGCAATGTAGCTAAAGCTTTTTGTTTTCATCCAAAGGCATAGAGAGAGTAAAGGTGGTGGTTTGTTAGAGCAGCATATCTGTAGGCCCACACACTAAAGCATGATCAGGGTTAAGACATGCACAGGACAGGTTCTAGGTATGCAGCTTTCTCAGCACTCTTATGCTATATCATACACAAACACAGTATTTCCTTATAAGACTAACTACATAACATACAAAGCAGCATATATATAAAAAGTTGGGTTCGTGCTGCAAGGACAAAACAAATACAGTGTAAGTTACAATGGTTTGATAGCTTAGAAAAATCAGGTGACAGGATGATTGTGAGTAGAAAGGGAATTAAGGCTAGTGTTGTCTTGGAAAGAGGTGCTGTTTGAATTCCCTGATGACGGCAGAAATCGCTACTTCAGTACTTTGGATCTTCTCCCCTCCAACGTTCCCCACAGTTCGTCCAAAGAGGAGTATCCAAACAGGAAGCCCGTTAAGTCTGCTTCCTTCCAATTACTGTTCAAGACTTGTGAGGAAGTGATAGAAACACCAGGATAGAAAAAGGTCAGATTTCTGCAGTGCAGCGCACCGAGATCCTCTCCCGCAAGGTCACCACGTCAAAAGTTTCTGACGGAATTTGGATTCAGACAAGAGCTTTGGAAAGATGATATTCAGTTGTGCAGCAAGGATCTTCCACGGAGGACAGTCATGTTGCATTTGTACCGCCGCATGCGCACAGTAAAAACAGACTCGCTCGGAGTCTTCGGTTTCACAACTCGTGGAACGAGGCGTCGCTTTGGCTGCGCGATCTGATTACAGGATTTGCAGGTGGAAATCCATTGAACTCACATTACCTGGATGGCAGCAGCCAGAGACATGATGGTGCACTCTGTCCTGTGAAATAAAATGGACATGTTTGTGAAAGACACAAGCTGTTTAATGTTACTCTTGTTAGGACTGCTGGGACAGCTACTGGTATGATTGGGGTAAACTAGACTATAGGACTATGAAGATGAGACATTCGGTGACCTTCTGGAGGACCAAAAGTGCCACAATTCAATAACTTTTTGCATAATTATTTTGATCAAAAGCAAATATGACTTTAGCACGTATTGTATCATGTTCTTTTTCTGCCACCCTTTCACAAAGTCATTGTTAGACATTTTTATATTTGGTCAATATTAAATGCAATTTAAATTCACAATGCATTCAACAAATTCCTGAAGCAATTTTGCTTTTACTTAAATATCCAACAATTCAAATGTTTTAGGAACAAATTTTAATAATTAGTGTTTTATTAGGTTGTGGCACATTTGGCACGCCATACATTTATGCCTAAAAACATTTAAAATGGTTGCATCACCACCAAGACACAAAACAGAGTTCACCACTTATTGATCTGTTTGTGAAACCGCTCCACTTCACCAAAATATCTTTTTATTCTTGCAGCAAACGAAAAAGAGGCTATGAAGAAGATGGCCATGTTGCCAAAGAACCTCGTTTAACCGAAGAGGTTAGTTTTCTTCATTTGAGTAAAAATGTCTATAAAATGTTTTTGTTTTTTTAATTAATCAGCCGCATTTTGTTTAATTGCAGGACTGGACTGATGAGGACCTCCTATGAGATTGAGTTGTGGAATGAAACCGTTCAAAGTTCCTGCTTGGCTTTTTATATCTATATATTAAAAAAGAAACATCTAAATATGGCAAAATTAAGTGCACATTTCAGTTGTGTTTTCTGAGAAATAAAACTATTTTTCTACTAGCTGTTTTTTGTCCTAAAACAAAAGTGCCACATAGCACCGAGTAAAAGCGTCTGGATCTTTGTCAGGGCAAAATGAACAACTCAATAATTTACTTTACAAAAAAACTGTTTAATAAGTGCATGCATGTCTGTTATACAGTCTGTACTATTTAAAAAAAAATACCACTGTAAACTTTTACTTGGTTTCTTTGATTATGTGTCCTGTCTGGCAAATGGGATGTTTTAAAACAGAAAAAGAAGCCGCAGCCAAATAATCAAATATAACTGATACAATTATGACCTGGCAAAAAAACAAAAAAAAAATTCAGCTTATCTCACATATATACTCATGATTCCAGCAAGAGAATTTATTAATATAAAATAACCATAGGTTTTCTGCAAGACTTTGAAAAAAGAACAGACAGAAATGTTTCTTTCAGCGTTTTGCAGACATTGTCACAACCTTTAAAATTAATCAGTAACTAATTACAGTATAAAAAGCATATTTGCTCAGAATCCAGTTTACCATTAAAGGGGATTGAGAGAACTAGCTTCTTCATGTCAGTTTCCTCACAATGAGTTGAAAATAGGGGACCATAACTTTGGCAATTTGTGCCTTTAAAGCACAGTAGGTACAAGGAAACCATATAAAATCCTTATATTTGGTCCTCTTGGTGAATGAATGAAATGCACCCACATCACAGTTATGAACAAAGTCCAAAGGGGAGAACTGTAGCAATCAGTCATTGGTGCAAGTTTGTTTTTTTTTCTTTTTTTTTTCTCTCCATTTGCTGTATTTAAGAGCCGGGTTGCTTGTTGTACTCGGACGCTGCTGTTGCATAGCTCTTTTTGTGGTGAACGAGACAAGATGGTGGGTGAGGATGGGTAACTATCAGACGGAGACATGATGGAGAGTGGTTCCATTGTGATGAGGGGAAGAGCATGCTAGGTCTCCTCAGGGCTGCGCTCACGGAGAGGGGAGGGAGCTTGGCGCAAAGATGGACAAATGGGAGCAACGTGCTGCAGTACTACCTGTTGCTGTTGGACATGGCATACTGAGTCTGCTTCTGCTGGAGGAGCTCTGTGATGGCCAGCAGCTTTTTCAGTACGTGCTGAACGACAGGAAAAGCAGAAAGTGATTATTTTCTAGAGCGAGCCGTGAGGAAAGTGGCGCTGTTGCCCCTGGGTGCCTGACCTGCTGTGCGCCCCGTTCGTTGCTCAGAGTGCGGAGCTCATCCGAGTGCGTGGTGCAGACCTCGTGCAGCGCAGCCAAGTCCCGCGACAGGTCCGTCCTGAACGACTCCGGATGTTCAGGGAGGTCAGGGACATTCTACAAACACAGATCCTCATCATCCTCATCATCATCATCATCACATGTTTTAGCTTTCAGTTAACAGCTTCTGTTCCTCCCTGAGCCTGAATGAATCAGAACCATGTCACAGAAAACACATCCAGCTATTTCTTGGCTATTACTTACTTAGTTCTAACAGCCAGTCCTGATCTCTGTTAAATATAATAGAAGAAATATAAAAATGAGACTCACGCCTAACTCATCCAGGAACATGATCATTCGATGTTTGTTGTTTTTAATAAACGGGTTAACTCCCTCCATATAGGGTTCCTGTTAAAATAAGGAGAGAAAGATCAAAATACTATCAATGTTTACGAAACTCAAAACGGGAAAGGCTTCAGACCTTAGCACCAAATTCAACCAGGTTGGCCAGATTCTGGACAGACTTAGCCACCAGTGTGAGAGTCCTGGCTGCTGTTGGAGATGGAGGGTCTGTGAAAAGAAGAGAAAGTAAAGAAAAAAAAACACACTGCATCATCTCTGATGTTAAACTGAAAGGTTTTTCAATAGATGCTCACCAGCAATGATGTTGAACATTCTGGGGTTGAGAATGGCAGGGCAGATTAGCCTTAGAAAGACAAAGCCACTAGAGAAAAACAATAAAAAAAAACCTGTTTACTCACACAATAAGTGGCACAAATCATGTTGACTGCAGAAATATCTCATCTGGCTTTTAAATCTAACAATGTCTTGCCCTACGTGGTTCGCAGGTCTACGTTTACCTCACAACCCTCGTCCGCATGGTGTGGTTGCTAGGGAACTTCTGCTGAACAGACTTCTGCAGGCAGCCATAGATGAACCGCAGCGTTCTGGGGAGGCCGACACAAAACGGATCATTCAGCTCGAATACGGTTTTCACAGAAGTATCTCGCAGCTCAATCTGTGTTTTAGCGTCTGATCTTACGGCGGTAGGATGTCCGCAGCCATGAAGATCTTCTCCACAAGCTCCGACAATATGTTGAGAAGGTGAGCCAGGTTGGCACCAACATCCTCATTCTTTTCCAGTTTGGAAGGATTTAACTTAAGACAGAGAGGCAATTTGAAGTGAGTTATTATAATACTTTACAACTGTGAATAAAGTCTTTAAGAAGTATTTTCTCGTGTTGCAATCCCACTCCATTGTCTTTTACTAGAATTTTATTTAAACCAACACATTGTTGTGTCGATTTTAAACGTTACAAAAATGGAAAGCTTGTAAACCTGCCTTTTGTTGAATTTGCACCTGTACACATAAAACCTAAAAGTTTTGCCCATTCTTTCAGTGTGAAATGGGTCAAGACACTTGGATGCGGCAGAATTTATTTACATTTCTCAAAGAAAATGAGACTAAACGCAATCATCAGATGCAGTTTTCATATTTTTGCACGTAAAAAAAAAAAAAAAAAAAAATCAATTTTCTTCAACTTCAAACTCAGGCATTACCTTATTATTGGTCTCATAAAATCCTCTATAGTTATATCTTTGTCGCAACAGGGCAAAATGTGACAAAAGAGCAAGAGGTAGGATTTTTGTTGCAAGGCACTAATGGTGTAACTATATTTTAGTTCACAATACACAAATTCTCACAAGTATGAGTTATGGTGGAGCAGCTACGAGTTTGTTGTATCGTACCTCACACGACTGTTTGCTTTCCATGATTTTGAGGATGGTGTCCTTCAGCGCGTAGAGGACGAAGGGCGTGGCCGTGGCCTTCATGTACTGCTCCATGAGCGTGCTGGCCAGAGTAGTTGCTCTGAACAACGTTGTTGCCTCATCTGGTAAAGGCACACAAACGTGAGGTGTTATTCAAATAGTTGCCGTCACGCACATTCCTCAGTTTACATCGCACAAATTGAAACCTACAAAAGAAAAGTGCAAAATCCTGCAAAACAATGAAGAGTATTGCTAAGCTGCAAGACGACTTGTGACAGCATGCCCTCACTATAAACAATCCCTTCATGTTTATCCAAATTCCTGAGGGAGGCAGCTAACCGATTCTTGGATCCAGGTGATCATTGCTTGTTTTTTTGCAGGAGTTTGATCCCTGTGTTTGTGATTCTTACCCTCCATGTTAATTTCTCTGTCGTTGAGCGTCCTCAGTAGAGGCGCTTCAGCCTTCTCGTGCCTAAAGATCCGCAGGAGGAGGCTGGCCAGTAATGTCCGGTCCTGACCACAAACGTTGGCCAAAGCGTAGATTGCGTGGAAATCTTTCTGCAGGATCATCTGCAGAGAACACTTTGGGTCAATGACACTGTTGGCAGCGAGATGAGACTGCCGCTGGAAGAACTTTTCAAAGAATCAGACCTCTTTAAATTCACTGTACTCCTCCTCCGGCATGATCTTCTCCATGGAGTAGCGATGGCGCACCCGCAGCGATCCCGGTTCGATCCCCTTCAGAGGGACGTGGGAGCTCAGCGGGAACCACTCGTCAATCATCTGACCCTTCTGCAAGCGACCCAGCTGGCACCGCATGAACACTACGAGGGACGTGTCAAATAAACGAGTTGTGAAACAAACCAGGGAATAAAACCCTCAATAATGGCCGCTGTTCTTACAGATGTCGCTTTCTTTGTTCTTCTTTGTTTTGTTGCTCAGACTGATTTCAAATCTGTTTACTTCACTGGACAGATCACTGAAACGAGAAATGAAAAAACCAAAACACGGTTTGTAATTCTGCAAACACTAACAGACCAAAATGAGGTGGGAGTCCCACACACTTACTCGAAGATGAACTCCTCGGTGAATACGGGATTCTGCCCTTCTCGTGGCTGCGTCTTGGCAACCTGGACGCTGTTCAGGTAGATGTTGCAGTGAGGGTTGGTAAAATACTTCACCGGCAGCTTGTGGGCCTCCTCCACATACAGCACCAGGCTGCTCACCTGAGACAAAAGTCATCAACACACACATAAAATGTTACGTGTGTGTTAATTCACTTAATTTACTTGGCCATAACATGTTTCATAAATTCGTAACATGTAAAAGGCAATACTTTTCAGAGCATATAAGCAAGTCTCGCGTGTGTTGTGTGGCACAGGCACGCCAGAGGACCACTAGTTTAGTGAGAGTCATGACTGAAAAGTAACTCATCAAAATGAAGGACTTTCAAGTGCAATTATCTCTTTTCATTGGTGTGACTATCAACTGCTTTGCTGCACTTTAATGAACACAAACGCTGGTTATAAGCGTACCTGCCGGAGCCTTTTGTTTGAAGTCGGTACAGTGGTTTTTCTTAGGTTACTACAGAAGGTCTGAAGGCATTTCATCCAATCCTGCAAAAACAGAACGATGTTATACCATCTGAGAGACGCAAAATGTCAAAACTGAAAGAAATGCATGATAGATACATTTTTATAAAATTATAAGAACAGTTTCTATTCTTTGTGATCTACAACCTGGAGCACTTTTTGGTAATCCCACAAAAACAAACAGCAGTAAAGGTTGAGTCCATCCCTTGTGACTCTCTTTAAGGTTCAGTTCTGGCATTTATTTGTTTTAAGACAATCCAAACATATTACTAATAGTATGCAACGTGTTATTGTGCTAAAAAAAATTATTTACTTCTCTAGAATGAAGACTTGCAAAGAGAGGGCTCAATTGATTGCTAATAATTTAAGACCTGCATTTGAGGCATCTTGCATACAGCTGAATGCTTTATGTTTTAGGAACCCAGGCAGCAATTTTAGCAAACATGGACAACTCCAAGATTTTTACACTATTTGCTGAAAAAGCTGAAGCTTTATTTACCTGCGCCTGCTCTAGGACCTCTCCTGCAAAGTAGAATATGTACTGTTCCTCACTAAAGTGCTGGACAACAATCTGGAAACAGTTTGGCCTGAAAATGTCAAACAGAAAATAAAGCTTTAAAAAATTTTTTTTGCTTAGCAGAAGGTAAAAGCCATTATCTCACGTCCGTTTTCTGGAAAACTGCCATCAGCACCTGCCAAACAGACTGTCGTGCACACAATACACGGAGCACACACTTAGGTCTATCAGCCCTTTGGGTTTGGTAGCTCTCTTCTCGCTTTCAAAATAGATGAGCTGTGCATCGTTGCCCTCCAGGATGAAGTAAAGGTTCTTCCACCTTTTTCCTTTTCCTGAAATCAGGGGAAAAACTTAGAATCCTGCCATATGTGACTGACAGAATTTGTGAATAACAGAAAACGATGAAGGAGCTGAACACAGGTGATACCTTTGCTGAAGAGGAGATAGCCTTTTTTGACTATGTTTTTGTAGAAAGCATCTTTTGTTCTCCGTCTGATAGTGTTATAAATTTCCCTCCCATCCGTTATGTCAGTTAGTACTTGCTCTTGGTGCTGCACAAGAAAACAAATCCACCCATTACAAAATAACTACGAGAAACAAAATACTTTTCTTTCATTCACAAAGCCATTAAATGTTACATCGGAGACAATTTTAAGGTCTACAGCTCCAATAGAAAAATGTTGCATGAATATTTTCTTCAAAATGTTCATTAATTGTTTTCATAGCTTTGTTCCAATACGCAGACAAATTCTGATTTTTTTCCTGTTTTTCCTTTTTTTAACCAGAGTATGAGATCGATGGAAATATTTGCGTCTTTACTTTACCAGGAGCTTTTCTCAACTGATCTTACTTCAATTCCACAATCGGTTCTTGTGCTCACCTGTATGGAAACGGGTTCTTTCAGGTTGTAGCCCTCAACAATCTGTTCTTTCTTATAATGATCAATGATATCGTCAAGACTGCAACAAAACAAAACAAAAACAGACAAACATTGAATGGAAGACAGACTGACTCAGTTCCAAAGGACAAGTCAAGTGAAGCTCTGCATGACAAATGTTTAGTCGAAAGGCTGGATTAATTTGAGATGCATTCCAGCATGATGGCAGACGTACCTGTTGTAGTACCTCCCTCCCATCATGTACTGATTGTTTGGAGTCGGGGAGATCTTGAACCTCTGGATGTTTTCACTAGTGCGAAAAAAGAGGGAGTAGTCCCCAGGGGTGTTGTCTGATGGTCGGACCAGGAAGCTGCAAACCTGGCCAACTTAGACATCACAAATGGTGAAGGAGACAAATTTATAGAAACTACACTATGCATATTTTATGTTTTTTTTTTATGTTTCTTTTTTACATATATTTGTGAAAAAGAACAAACAACTACCAGAATGACAGCTCTAACTCAACAGAAAGTAAAGAAAATGTTACCTGACATAAGAAGGTTGTAAGCCTCCGTCTTTGTGATCTTTCCATGATACCAACTAAAGGCGAACATTCAAAACAACAGACAGGAAAAAGAGCAGCTGAATTAATCACATGTCGCCCATATTGAAATATTCAGGAATTGTAAATCTGTTTTTCACTAAAGGTAAACAGTTAAAAATGATTTTTGTTTCCAGGCATCAAGCAGCTTACACTTTTCCCTCGTGTGGGTCCTCCTCCCGGCCCTGCAAAATAACATGCAAAAGTTATTGTTTTGAATCTGTTATGACACTAAAAGAAGAACTGTTGCAAAACAGATTTATTCATAGTAAAATTGCATCACAAATTTACAATAAAAAATACTGATATAAATCCTGTCACTGAACATGAGTTGACTATCAAAATACGAATACAAGATGATGTTCAGAAGTTAGCATTTAATACTACTTTTATATAAATTTAAGGCCTGCCTGGATATTAAAATATGCCATACATGGATCAGTTCTTGGTACAAAAAATGTTTTAAAAATGCTGACGGTGTCACAACCACAATAATAAGTCACTCCTTTCTCTAACATTTCCAAAAGAGGATTGCAGACAGACCAAAACTGTTCAAACTTTTCTTCTGCTATAGGGAGCATTTAGGAGACTTCTCTAAATTACCCAATTGCTGCGCATTGCAACAGATGTGCATTGCACAGAAACAGGTGTGGATGGCTGATATTAGCTACTGACTAGCAGATAGTCATTAGCTAATATCAGCTTCTTATACTTGTTTCTTTATAAAGAGCAAGATACCATGTGGAATAAGCACTTACAATTTCTTACTACTTGTGCCACATTTATCAGTCTACTTTTAAGTCGACAACAAAAATACAATAAATGTTATGAATGACTTTATTTTAACTGTATTAGCCAAAATCTTCTATTCTGTTAGGGCCTTTATGTGCAAGCTTCAGGAAATTGTAGTAATTGTATTCAAGATGATCGTCTCCTGTGAATCCCACAGCAGCCCTTGCCATTCGGCTTTGTGTTTTACTTACCACCTCCTCCACCAGATCCTCCACTATGAGCCCTTGCTCTTCTGTGCGAACATTGGCGACCCACATCCAGCCGTCCTCCAGGTCGTTGTGAACAATAAACATGTCTCCTTTCAGAAAGCTGAGGGCACACGTCAAAATATCATGACAAAACTTTCCTGCGTCACAGCAAAGTAAATATAATAAGAAAAGCTTTGATCACATTGCTGCATTTTATAGATTTAAAGCACAGGAAGTGGAATAAATCTTGTGTAGATGATGGTTCTACAGTGTGGCCACCAGGTGTCTCCTGCGGCTCAAAACAGAGGTCGATATTGCACATCATCTGCATTGTAGAGCTTAAGGCTTGCAGGCGTGCTTGACTTTTGTGGCTGACTTTAGACAGATGTTTATCAGATTTAGGAAATGAGGGATGCAGAGTGTGCGCATTGCAGCTTAACAACTGCTTTTCAATAAGTCAGATGATGTTCTCGGCAGGACGCTGAAGCATTCCACAAAATCAGGCTGTTCTTTGTGAGCAAAACAGGCAGATGTTTTCCTTCTTTGCCTGGGATCTCTGTGCTCGGGTGTGTTTGACTACAATTCACGGTAATGAAATTGCTTCTAAGAACAAATCCGAGTGGACAAAAAAAAAAAAAAGGACATTCAATTTTTGATTTGTCTAATAAGTGCTTACCTGATCTCATCGGTATCTGGCACTTTGGTGTATGGAAGTATGGCCCTGACTCTTCTCCTGTCTTCTACAGGCTGTGGAAAATAAGGGATAAAAATAAGAACAAACTCTAAGCGCTGATCTTCTAAAATCATCAATCATTTATTTAGTCAAAATTGATCTTACTAAATAAGTTACAAGTTATTTAAGGCGATACAGCATAAAAATGTGCTCGCTAATGCAAATGTATTTGCAATAGCTTTGCCTCAATTGACCCCCTTCCTGCCTGCTGGCAAAAATCACTATTCCTTTTCAGTCATCCTAAAAATATATTAATATATTTCCATCCACTTTTCCCCAACAATTCATATGAAAAATAACTTTTGATGAGATTCAAAGAGATTTAACATCCCTTTTGCACAAAGGTATCAGGAGGTTTAAGTTTCATGGGTTTTTGATATTAACAAGATCCAAATTATCAAGGGAAATTTCTTCTCATTCCCATTGGCTTGTTCTTTATTTTTAGAAGAAACATTAAAAAGATTTACTGATTTTAAAAGATTATAATGTGGCATCAATGGGAAATCTGGACAATTTCACAAATGCTGTAAAATGCATTGGGCTGAAATATCATGCATGCCCCATTTGCAAATTTGACATTTTTCCAGGATTTTCTCAAAGTGCAATAAACGAGGAAGAACTCCTTTGACACAATAATCTATTTTTTAAAAAATGACTCCAAAAGAAACCAATCATATATTTAAAGCTATAAAGTCAGTCTCACCTCCGGAGGTGCCACTGGTGACAGGAGCTTCTCTCCTTTTAGTAGGCAAGACACATAGCTGTAGTAACCAATCAGGTCTGATAGAGAACAGAACCGTCGACCACCAATGTAATAGTCCCCACACATGGCGATTATCCTGGAAAACAAAAAAATGAAGTGACAGCAGATCTTTAAACACAGGTTCTTTCAGATTGGATTTATTAAGTTCTAATCAGGCATCAAGCTCACCTTTTATTCAAACAGACCCACTGTATAAACCTCCACCACAAATAGAAGGGGGTGGGGGTGATGAGAGGAGTAGCTTGGTGAATGTGTGTAATAATGTGCCACATCAAACGCAAGATGTTATTCATGTTATCTTCATAGCTACCTACTTAGTAACCAAACACTGCTTCGAGAGAAGCTTGTTTCTAGAATCGTAGCATAAAAAGGACTTATAAATAAAACAAGCCTTTTTAACAAATTTGACAAAATGTTTCAGTTTTTTTTAGCTTTACTTTTGCATGAGGTAAAAATTATATTTTGATTTTTGTTTAGTTTACACCTACTGGCAATTGGTGACGTTTTCATCTAAAAGTGAAAGACAGAAGTGTTACAGATCAACTTAGGCGACACCGTTTGTTTATTCATTCAAGGTAGGATACACTCAGTAACTCCAACGTGAGATTTTGAATAATTATATTTAAAAAAGGGTCATTTAAAATAACTACATCTGTGAAGAAACATTTTTTTGGAAGACACGATCAACATTACTTTCATGAAATACTACATTTTAAGTAAAAGCTCATTTTTAAATATCGATCAACAGTTAAGTAGAAACAAAGAAATGTGTTTCTAACAGAAATGTGTCTGATATATCTCCAAAGTTAATTAATATTTTTAAAAGCAAATGAATAAATAAAAAAAACAACAACTTGGTTTGTTTTTTTATTTATTTTATAGCAAAAACAAAATCATTTAAACCCACCCAATTACCAGAACAATCTCTTTTGTGTTTACAGCCATAGAACCCTTCTTATGATTGAAAAAGACTCTTTTATATTTGAGATGAATAAAAACATTTTTGGTGAAATTTCTGTGTCCATTGTGAGTGTTACTGTGACAGAGAACCAAGACATTTTCAGAATATTATGTTGATTGAGGCTCAAGTCTACCAGCCATATTTAAGCCAAATCAATAAGGACCATTCCACACAATATCTTTAAAATTGCAAATCTTGTTGCAGAAAAGAGGCTCTTGAAAGTGACTGTGTAATGTATGAAATCTAAACACTTTGTGTTAATACTGCAAATGTGCAAATTAGCATGCAATGCAGCTAATTTTAATTGTTCCAGTTAATGGAAACTTTTTAAAGCACTCGGACGTACCTGAAATGGTTGACCACATTGGTCATACTGAGGAAAGATAGGACAAATGAACCGGGCCGGCGGTCACTCTCCCTGATGAGGTAGCTGCCAGGGGTCCGGGCCTGGCGTAAACGCTCCTCTGCAATGGTTCGGTCTAGTTTGCCATGGTACCACCTGAAGACAACAAAGAACAGAATGAATAAAGGAAGAAAAAAAAACATAACACTGATAAATTACTACTTGCAAATGGAAGAATAGAGTACATAAAACCCTTAAAATGCAAATGCTGGAGCTATTCTTTGAGTTTTAACTACCAAATGTTAAAAGTTTCACATGTTTTTCTATTATTATTTTCTGACAACTTGCTCTTCTAAAAATAGGTCAGGTCAACTGAAAGAAAAAAAAAGTCTTGCAGTAAGAGAATGAGGTGCAGCAGCAGCTCTTCACAAGAGACCTACATGGCTTCCATTTGGTTTAGGGAGCACAGGTCTGTGCTTGTAAAGAAAACATGATAAAATATGCTTTCAACCATTAGGCTGCTGGTAGTGTGCTGGATGTGCTTTCTTTTTTAATGCCTTTTATATCATTAAATTGAGAAACAGTGCAGTTGTACAAAACAAGAATACACAGAAATAGCTTCTAACATGTTAATGTTAGAAGGAAAATTTTAAAAAAGTAAACAGGCTAGATTTTAGTGACAACTGTATTGCACACACACACGCACATTACCTAGAAGTAGGGCAAGAAAGACTCAAACAACCTCCAGATGCAACAATCAAAATGATAAAATACAACATGGAAAAACAAGACTCTGTTGTGATTGCTTCTGCTTCAAGCCAATCTTGGTAATCCATGTTGAGCAAGACATGCAGGGTTCAACACTGCATTGATGTGACTTGACAGGAAGATGCTCAACTTTAACAAGCTGCTGAGTTTTCCTGCTTTTCTGCTCTATTTCCAGGTTCAATTCCTGCTGCTGATGTAAAGTAACCAATTAGACTTTTGCAGTAATAACATCAGAACATGTACAACAGTTAAAAACACAACAACGCTGGGTCCTGTCCTTCCCCTTTTCCATTAGGTTTACAACCCAGTTTTATAGTGAGAGGTTGGTGCAAACACAGCTGCAAATTCCACTGTTACTTGCAGATGTATGAGTACGAATTGTGTTAGCCATGTAGGAGCAGGTCAACCTAGCACAATTTCTAAACCATTCCCGCCAAATGAAAAAGTTTAAAATGTATTAGAAGTTAGCTGACGACAAGAAAAGCCAATCACTAACTCTAGACTGAATACTAGAAGAAAAAAAAATTTTGCATGATTGAAAATAGTATGTGTGAAATTAACAACAACTATTTTTATGAGCCATTTGCAAACCCTAAATACCCTCTGTGCCATTTGGAGTGTTACTTTTGCCATATGAACTGCTTTTCCTCTCTTGGTTCCAGGACAGCTCAAGGAAATGTTTACTTCAAATGATTACTGCCTGCTATTACTGCCTACTGTTAGTGGTCACTAAAAGATGAAGCAGTTGCTACTATTGTAGTCTTGAAACTAGAATTTTCTTCAAGTAAAATAACATTGTCACATGTACTTAAGTTTGTTGTTTAAACCTGTTCATATGTTAACAAAAACCATTTACCAGGTTTATGTTTCAAAGACTTATTAAAGGAAAGTTTGTGATTTGTTGAACTGTCTTTATTTTTGCTTTGCTGGATGGCAACGTTGGTGTTGACTTTTCCAGTGACTTTGCCCACTGTTACTGCAAACACATCAGAAAAGACATTATATTTGTAAAACAACCAACCCTAAATAGTTGTTTAAACTTAAGCACATGATTCTGTGAACCTTTTGAAAGTTTGGAATGCAGTGTAACTTGAGGGTAAAACGCTATGTAGGTCAAAAATAAAGCTCTACTAAAATATAGAAATCCAAATGAACAGATCGTTGATCAGTTCAGTCCGTTTGTGTCCAGTACTTGTGAATGTTGAAAACTGATGTGTGTAGAATGGTGCAGCGGTCCCACTCTAGAGTACTTCTCTTCATAATTGATATTAGAAGCAGTGCAGGTATTCTGCTAAACATTTAATTTCCTATCCCTGTTTTGACGTGGAAGGGCCACAGTGCTTCAAAAAACGTGTAAAATTATCTTGCAGAATAAGAGTAATTTACATGATTTCATAATTGAAAGATGCACCAGGAAGGTAGAAAAAACAAACCATTACACAGTGTTAGCGCTTTTTCTGCTTTGGAAAACAGACTTCATTATATTTATGAAAAGCCTTTTCAGCTTTTGGATGGAAGAAAAAAAAGAGCTCTCAAAAGGCAAGATTTTATTGAAAACGTTGCTCTTAGCCAACATATGATGTCACAGGCATATGGAGCCTGAATATGTGGCACAAAATTAATTAGCTAACAGTTCAAATTTTTTTCATGCTATATATATTGCTTACAACAGTATTGCTGTAACGATAAATTTGCAATCCACGGCATTGGGGGAAGCAAATTTTTACCTTTTAATATCTGCAAGAAAATAGAAGCAAACATGCAAAGTAACAGAGCCAAGTATGAAGCTCCAAGCCGAACAGGCATTTATCCAGGGTGAAAGCGATGGATGATTAGCTGTGTCATTGGCACACTGTCTCAACCACTGATCGTCCTAGACGGTGGTAATAAGAGACACCCATCAACACATGTTCAGACACTGAACAGCACAGTCAGGATGGGTTTGTAATAAACATCCTGATACAATTTCACAGAACAACACACAGATGTTCATGACCTGGAAAGTTAATTCGTAAACTGAACGGACTATAAACCTCAACCATGAAGATTGCAGTATATAGTTCTACCATCCGTTTCAGGAATGGGCCGTCATGTCAGCACATGTGTAGCAAGGAGAGCAGAAATATCTTGGCTCTGCTGAGTAAAGCTGAGCCAGCTTTTCAGCAAGCAATTCCCCAATGGTTAACAAAAGCTGGGAATAAACTTCAATTTAAATACCTAGGAGAATGTTTATTTTTTATGCAATAATAAAATTTGGTTTTAATGCAACTACTCCATTAACTACACAAGGTTCTTAGTTATAGATTTAGTGTTTGAGTCCATTTTTTGCCATTGAGCAAATAGGAAGACAATTGAATACTACGTTATCTGTGTAAAAAATAAAATCACAATATATGATTTTACAAATACCTCCTGACCAGCCCCCCATTCCCAACACACATACAAACAACAACAAGTTGAAAATAATCCAATATAGATATGCTGAAAAATTTTCAGCTGATATGGTTAATACTAATATACCATGTATCCTTAAAATTTACAATCACTTGGAAGTATGTGGAGGAGCTGAGAGCAGCTTATTGTACAAAAATGTTACACAGAAAACTAAATTATTTTGTCAATGGCGTAAATGCAGAAATGCAGCCTTCGCAACAGAGGCTGCATACTAAAATAGCGTATATAACTAATATTTTTTGGGCAATTTTGGATTTTTAGACCTTTGCCAAGGTAGATAAGATCAGTGGATAAGATTGGCTTCACGATTAAGTATCAAATCATCGGGCTCTCAACATCTGGTCAAGTTATTGTTGCATCCTATTGCTGAGTAATAGACAAGTGCAAGTAAAATTCCTTAAGTGTCACAATTGAAGGTGGTGAGCACCCATAACTAATGGGCTTTGTTGCTAAAGTGCATTTATAGAAGAGGAAGCTCTCATAGGAGATCATACAGATTATGATCCACTGATGAGGACAGACATAAATATGATTAATGCAAATCACTGAGCAACACATTCAGTTCACTTATTTAGCAAAACAAGTCAGTAATTAAAACAAAAGAGAGTGTAACAGCAGTGTGTTTAGGAAGGAGCTAACAGTGGCTGCATCACCACATGGGAGAGGGAGCCCAGCCAGAGGATCTGCACCGTTTATTAACTTCGCAACGGAGGCTGCATGTGAGTTCTCGTGTCACTCCAGTCCTGGTACCTGCATGTGGGTAATTAGATACACATTACAGCTCGTCAGCGTGTAAGCGGCTTTTCAGTCTAGGTAATTCACAAAAATGTGACTATGTAACATCTGGAATACCACCAGGCAAGATCACATCTGTGTCATTATTTTATGCATGTTTTAGGGAAAAAAATATGCTTCAATCCAAATGGATTTAGATGTTTAGAGGTCTACAGACTAATCACTCAATAACTAATCTGCAATCGGCAAATCAAAAACAACATAAAAACATTGCTAAAGTGCTGTGTTTTTTTTTTAAACAGCCCTTAAATCTATATTTGTACTCTCTCCAAAGTGCCTCTGCCTTGCACAGCTGAACTGAAACATTCAAGTCTGCATAATATTAAACACATTTGTAATAGAGGAACAGTTGGGGAAACAGAGAAGGCAACTTTTTCTAAGTTTTGACGCTTCCCTACCCTGCGTGTGCAAATGCAGCTGATTTCACATTTCCCTCTAAACCCCTGCAATGCATTTTGCTTAAGAGAAATGTCCAAAAAATAAATGGAATGTATTTTAAATGTTTTTTGGGGGAGGAACGGGGATAATAAATTAATTAATTAGTCCTTGCTAAATTTTGAGAAGCTTTGAGCCAAAGGTTAAAGCTCTAAATATTATTTTAAGTGCCATTTGAGTCATATTTTATTGTTACCACAGACTAGGAATCTGGAGCTGGACTCTCGTCTTTAGCGGGAAATTAGAGCAATTAGAGCAAAAAACAGAAAGATTGCTGTGATTCGCTTGAGGTAGACATCGTCTCTCCCTCTGTCTTTCTGTCTGCCAGACTCATTAAACTATCATTTCATCCTCCTCTGTTGCTATGGATGCATCTGTACTTTGACATCTCAACAGACATGCTGTCTGCCCTTATCAAAATCAAACAAAAAATGAATTAAATCCAACTTTATTGTACATCATCAATCTCTGTATGTACATTTTATATCTTTATATATAGTCAATGTATTTTAATGGGAGTCTTTCGTATGACACACCAACAAATAATGACACATCGAGCTTAACTTCTCTTGTTATTTGACAATCTACAAAACAAAATATTTAGCTGCACAGTCAAGGCTCAACTAGAAATTACAATAATAAGAGTCAACTTCTGCATTACAGGTACAGATATAACCAGCCTTTTACGGTCAGAAATGTAGCATAGAAAAATTAGCGCCCCCATTCAAACTGCCAATATATATTAATTGTCTGCAGCTAATCAATTTGACTAGATGCATTGCTGCAAATGTTCAGCATTTGGAGCACGAACAACTTAATGTAAACAAAAACTATTTAACAGCCTAAAAATGATTTGACACTTTTGGGGCAAATAAATCATTTTTAGTTTGTGCGTCACTTTGCCACATTTATGTTTTCAATCAGAAAAAGATGATGTTCTACTGAAGTCAGTCAAATTAATATTTAAACTTTCTGCGCTAAATTTAATTCATAAAACAACATATTGTGACAAAGAAATTTGGGCTGCATGAGATGAGAAAAACATAAGATATCTGATGATGTCAATCCACACTACGATGATGGTGTTACGTGAAATAAATGTTTACAGAGTTAATGCTGTTCTACTTTGGGTTTATTGCACTCACCAACCTCAGTGAGTGAGCACAATGACATTTACATAATCAGATTTATTGTAATACATGCAATTCTTTGTTCTTTTCATAATGCTGTCACAGATACTGTGATGATATATTCACAACATATTGTGAAACCCTACTAAGGAGAAGCAATCAGAAGGTTTATCAATACAATAAAGAAAAAAAAGTTGGTTAAAACAATTATTTATCTACTAAAAATAACTTTTAATTTGATTCTGGCCCATAAACCTGACCGCATGATTTGGATTTCTTCTTTTTTAATTTGGGACAATCTATCCCTATGAGGTATTCAAAATGTCTTATTTTTTAAATAAAAAAACACAACTATTGTATTTAATTGAACAGATCCAATCCTGAATCCATATGTATTATTGACAAATACGTCTTAAAGTTATATTTTTGGAGCAGTGTTTCTGTTGCTCTGAAGCTCTGCTGTGAGGGATTTAGAGCCAACAAACTGTTTAATATGTTTTTACCATCACTACAATAATTACCTCAAAACATCCTGAGAAAATTTTGAGTTTGCTCAAAATGCCATCGCTACTTAATCCTATAACTGAATGTTATAGGATTAAAGAAATGAATGTTATGGGGATTGAAAAGAAAGTTTAAGGCTGAGTAGACGCCTCACTTACGCGGAGTTCACCCTCTGCTGCATCTCCCTCCTGTGTCCCGTACTCTCACAAGGTGCATCCACTCCACCAATAGCTCTGCTGGCCTGGTAAAAAGTGTAAGCTCCAATGTGGAAAGATGACCAAAAACATCTCTAAATCCAATAAAGGCATTAGGGCTTCCCCCAGTTGGAGGCCTGACACAGTCATCTCTCGAAGCCAGGTTCAACGAGAAACATCCGTGGAGAATAATTAAACAGGAAGACAGAAAGACTAAAACGGGCTCACGTGGATTACTTGATTAATTAGTCTGTTCAATTAATTAGTAACGATATCTTATCATTTTAAAGGCTGGTTTGAAGAAAGACACTGGTGAGGTAGCCTTCTGGTCTTTGCTCCACTTAATCCTGCAATGATTTCTCTTCCTCCGACTCGCTCCTCTTTCTCTCTCAAAAGCACACATCCTGAGCATGCTGGCTATTGGTTTCTCTGCCACAGGGACGCAAGGATAGGGAGTGGCATATGTTAACAGACAGATGTAAAAATACCCATTTAGGTGCAGCCTATGAAAATTTTAACACACTGACACACGAGCTTCGCCTACATTAACATTGACACACAAAGTCAGAAGTTTGTCCATCTGAAATGTTTCAAAGTGGTTTTAGTGTTTCCTCCAGGCGCTCACTCTGCAAATGAATGAATCTTTTTGATGCAAACACTGTTTTGGTTTATGAACTCTCTAGCCAGACTAAACTTCTCTAAACTGTGATCATAAATTTCTGTTTATGTTGTCCATTCATGTTTACACAACAAATAAAACAAAGCAGGAGATGATTGATGACAACTACTGTTATTTATTTATTTTTTTTGTAATGGTATTGTTACATTTTTCAGATTTTTTTTTTTTTTTTTTTTTTTACTTAAATCATCAGAATTGGATTGACCTACTGGTCTTTTATTCTGTAAAGAGACTACTGTCAGATGAGGAAATCTTAAACCACATGATCAGTAAAACACCCATGATGCATGATGAACCATCATAGCTGTTTACTTTGTGCAAGCCAAGACGATGACAGGACAAGTGCCAGACGTCCAACTGATGAGTACAAGAGCCATCTATGTGTCTGAAGCAGTGATGTGCGTCAACGCTAGCCAACTAGTAAGACAGACGAGGATGGACGGAAACCCAACATGTTAGGTTCCCTCTTAGTCAGTTTGCCTGAAATAACACCATTAAATCAGAGATAATAAGCTTCACTGTGACAATCACACCGTTTCTCCTCCAAGCTTTCAATTTCTAAAAGCACGACTGCTGAAAAAGTAAGCTTATATTTCTAGTAAGCTGCAACTAAAGATTATTTTAGTTATTGATTATTCTGAAGATCAGATAGAAAAACTTAGCAGTTGACGACTGTTTCGCGATCACGATTAATCGCTTCAGCCCTTCTCGTCAGGCAAACATTTACAACTAATCTCCCATAATTTGAAAATGATGCAGATGGTTTATTAGTAGGAATGAATAGCTTTATTAAAACAGCGAAAAGATGAAATGGAGACAACAAATATTTCAATATGCCATTTTCAGTAAGATGGAAATGGTTACTTCATGCATGTTTATTATTTTAAAAATGGCTGTTATTTTTTTTTTAATCAGAAAACCTTACTGGTTGAATGAAAAATTAGCTCTCGATATTCCAGTGATAAGAATTATTGTGCCCTCAACACATCTACACTTTTAAATTTGGTGCAGAAAGAAACAGCTTCCCTCATGAAGTGAGTTAGCAATTTCTCTTCATCGTGCTTCACTGACTCAGTGATTCACTTTTTTCTGAAGTTGTTTCATAAATCAATTTTCTTCCAAGTTTTGCTTTTCTTTCATCATGAATAACAAGGCAATTGTGCAATCTCATTGCAGAACATTAACAAAGGCTGCAACAGCCCAATACAGGTTATTTAACATCTGAATGTCCCAGCAATACTCTAGCATTACCATTAAGACTTAACAACAGGATGACATAGAAAAAAAGCATGGTGGTAGTGTGAATGTCAGATGGGGATACGCTATTGTATAACAAAATAGCAATGCATGCAGACCACAGACTTTGCCTTAGTGAAAAACTGATTTTACAGTTGGAAAACTTGGAGTGGTTTTTCAGTCAGCAGGCCTGACAAACCAGTTCTAACAAGGTTTCTACAGATTTACCAATAAAGGAGTTTTTAGACCTTTTTAAGACCAATATGAATAAAATGCAGACCCTACATCACAACAGAAACGAACAAAGGAAATGCGAGAGTGAATTTTAAGGAGCCATATTCTCAAAAAAAAAAAAAAAGTCACAAATGTCACGGTGCAAATGTATATGCACCGTGACAAAAATGTCACGGTGCATATACATCGTGCACAAGGTACCTACGTTTTACAAACATGGAGAAAAATTAAGGGAAACAGATTATAAGTGGGATTAAAACAAGTACAATGCATGAAATATAACAATGGACTGTTAGAATAAGACTTATTCTTGTGCCGTTTTCACATTTGAAGCAAACCCTTCCAAAAAAACAAAAAGGCCTGACTCTACAGAGGAAAGTGACTCTAGTTGAGGCAAGTTTTGTTTTCCTGAGGAAGATTCACTAAGAGCTTATCAAAACCATAAGGCCTCAAAGCAGAACTGGAGAACTTCTTTACATCAAGTTAAATGCTGAAAGAGAAGAAAATACTGTTCAAACTGCAGTGCATACATCATCCAAAAAGTACAGAAGCCTGTGTGTTGTTGATCACGCATTGCGAAAATCAACAGCGCTAAAAGCAATGAGTTTTCACATGATTAATGTGTTAATTTTGACGGCCCTAATAAATGCATATATTTATATAAACACTTACATTACTTGGACATGTCAGAGTCTCCATCTAAGAAACTAAATGTTCTGTATTAGATTTGAGACTGTGGGAAATGTCTTCATCAAAATATAAACTGCTTAAAGTGTTTCCGAAGGTCTGTATAAGTAATTTTATAAACGGTTTGCTGAGCTCACCAGCCAAATACTTGTGTAATGACTGAAAAAGGCTCACTAATGTAGTCCTTTTGTTACCTTTCAGAGAAGGAAAACACCTTTTCAAGAGAATATGATCTGAATAGTAACAATGTGCCTGCCTTACAGACTGTATCTACCAGCCCCACAAAGGTAAATAAAACAGTGTTGATATTAAATTAATACGGTTGCAGCAATATTCCTCATTCAACCAGTAAATCAGGTAAACTCATTAACACAGCTGCTGGTTTTACAATTCCACCATCTAATCAGGGAAGCCCTTCATGGCTTAAAATCTCCTCTAATCTTCGTGGAAACTCAAAATCAACCACTCATTTCCCAAAGAGTTGTTAGTTTAATCTGAGGCACAGGCCTGCATGTTTCTAAAGGTGACAGGAACTCACAGTGTTGGACACAGCTTGCACACTCTAGTAAAAGAATAGGGTGCAATCTATTCAAAAGGAGACTTGTGAATGAAAGTCACAGTGGCCATTTGTGTAGAATTTGTAAAGAGATGTCAGAGATCGCCAGTGGTTTAAAGACGGTGCTTTCTCATCAACCATGCAGGTTAGGAGCTCATCTTCTGTCAAAGTTGGTGTCATTCATCCAGTAAATGTTGGCTATGTGTTTAAAACAGTTTTAAATACTTCAGTCGTGACAGACGCCATGAAGCAGGCTCGACAGGACAAGGTGTTGATGGAATGGAAGAAGCATGAGAGCGATACGGGTGAAACGTAAATAGATGAACTGACAAGATCCAAAATAATATTTTCATGGCATTTCTTAAATCAAACCCTTTACTTAGATCACTGCTCAATATTCCCAAGTATAGTTGATCATCATACAAATAGCACTATACCACAAATAAAAAGTAGTACATGAAAAAGTTTTGGTTTTTTAAAAACTGTTTCCCAATTATATTTTCCAGACTATAAGTTGTACTTTTTTCATAGTTTGACTTGTCTTGTTACAGTCCACTGCAATTAATGTTTTTTTCCCCCTCCTCTTTTTATACAAGTCACATCATTTTATATTCTAGAGCGACTTATAGTCCGGAAAATATGGGAAATTCTCATTGGGGACGAGAAATTTTTTTGTTAAGACAAATCAGACTTAAACTTGACTCTTTTTGCATGAATCATCTTTAGTGCAAGGATTAAACACCAACATTGTTTTATTTTTCATGTTTCTTTTTTTTTCTAAAAAATAAAAGTTGTGATGGATGCTTCAGAATTGTTTGTGAATTTTTTACATTTTGAGCAACTTAAACATAATATGCTAATTCCACTGATAATTGCTCCCTCCTAATTAAGTGGAGTAAGAACTTTCTGAATCAGAACATAATTAATCTACTTTTTTAGCTTAAAATAGGTTCACAGAGTCCAATCTCAATCTGACTGGGGTGCCAGAGAATTTATACTTTATAACTTTCTTTAACTTATTGATCAGGTGAGTCATTCTTCATTTTCTGTTCAGTTCAAAAGTACTACATCTATCAAATAACTTACAGCATAGTTGGCACACAGTTACTAGGAAAAGATTTGGAATTTGGTAAAAATCCAAATTTTCAGATCAGACCCCAAAGACTTGAAGTATAAGAAGGAGATACACATTTACAGGTCACGATATGCCATATAGAGAAAATGTGAAGTCTCCAGATGGCTACTTTTACAACAAAGCAGTGTAATGAGGGTGACCATTCAGTAGAGACGTCACAAGTTCCTATTTTGCTATTCATCTCCCAGCTTTTTTTCAAATGCCAAAGACAAAACTTGTCAGGCAAGTACTCAGCTGTAAGTTGAGACACTTCATGCATACAGTAAGGGTAAGGTTGATAACTGAGTTACCTTCGTGGTATGGAAATGGAGGAGAGTTGTTGTAACCATAGCTTTGACAAACTATTAAACTGTCAGTGTCAAATAATTATTTACATTTCTCTTCTGCTTGCTAATTATAGCTCTCACAAAGCAGTCACCTGTTTCGATGGCAGCTGGCACTACAATTAGAGCTGTTAATGTTATGTTACCGACCAGTAGCTGAGCATCGGCGTGCGCATTAAAAACAACAAAAAACACTGTTTTTTGACACGTTGTACTTTCATCAACTAGATTTGTGAAAGCATCACAGATTTGAACTAAAAAAAAATGTATTGCTTTAACTTTTACTAAAAGAAACTACAACTAGTGTTATTCCACTTTTCTGTAGTGTCTAATAAATAATGAAAAAATAATAAGCATCTGATCAGTTACTGGTTTAGATCTAGTTGGGTTAGATCAAGGAAAAGAAAAGTGAATAGACGCCACATTAAAAGCTGCCATACCTAACCACAGCAAAACAACTTCATACAAACACACTGATGTATTTAACAATGCCTACAACATAATGTGTTGGCTTTGAGCCAGTGTCTTTATGCACTGATTTGAAACAGGCTTGGAGAGGAAATTGCTGTCTCTTTTTAACAATGCTGACACTTATAAAAGGACATACAATTGTGCAAAATGTGGTGTTTCAGGTTTTTCTTCACCTCCGTTACACACCTACTGCAGACTTTAGAACCTTCTGACAATAATAAGACAAAAAAAAAAAAAAAAAAAAAAACCTGTAACCGGTTGCTGAAAAGCTCCTGACGAATCCCTGGGCAAAAAATATGCAAGATTAAGGTGAATAACTGAATAATTACCTTATATTACTGAAATAAAATCTTGTAAAAAGGATTTCTAATGAATATTTAATGAACGATTGAATTGATCTTTTGTGGTGGACTGACACACGTCTATAAAAACACATGACAGAACAAAAGGAAGGGGCAGCTTTAAATGCAGGGATCTTCCTGAAAAACCGCCGGTATAGCACATGTAAATCCAATTAATTCTTTAATGGATTATACAGTAGAGTACAGAGTCACTGAAATATTGGATAGCTGCAGGCCTAAACAAAAACACTTGGCTTTAAGCAAACGCACACAGAGGCTCAGGATGTTAAGGTGTGGCAGACAGGTATGTTACGGTACGATAACAGAGACCAGTTGTTTTGCCTGGACGCTTGGTAAATTACAACCTGATAAGCGTAGGTTTTAAACTCTGTAGTCATAATTTACATTTCTTCTCTGCTGACACCATGCCGTAAGTGTCACCATGTGCAAAACTGGACTTGGAATTGTTCAGGTGACAGCTGGTTGTAAACAAACCTTGACTAGATAGCAGTAGATGTACCTCTGCAGAAAAAGATTTTTTTTTTTTTTTCGTCTACTTCCACGAAAAACAGTTTAACAACATCTACAGATCAGTCACCGGACTGCCCAACCCTGTTCAGTTTATTATTTCATACCTCATGCTGACCTGGACTGATACTGTTTGTTTGATTTTCTGCTCCCGGTACTCTTGTCAATGGGAGATCAAGAACCCGCTGCATCAGATACTGATGCAAGTAAATCTGGCTTTTTTGATGTCCATCATTTTGGCTGACTGGGTCAAAAATAAAAAAATATCTCAATAATAATCCATTTTTAGCCATATTTTTTTAAAAATTATATGACATATTCAATTGTATCTTATTTTAATTCTGTTTGTTTTATATTCAATAAGCCAAACAAAGATAGTGTCAACACACGTCAAAAAGATGAATACTATTTCACTGCCCTGAAAAAGTACATTTCTGCAAGTGAAGCGATCAGAAGTCGGTGAGACTCTGAAGGGTACGTGATCCTGAAGACACTCCCATAACTCTTTAACACACCGTTTCCAGATAGCAATTGAGATGCATTGAGACCAGATCAGGAATGATGCTTTATTAATTTTCCTTGTATTGATTGATTTAGTACTTTGTGTATAAAGTTGAAAATGTTTATGCGTCTACACCAAGAGGTGGTGTGTGTGATCTGTCAAAATGACAAATGGCCATCAGATTTTTCCTTTACCATTTAAAAAACCCACCAAAAGTGGAGATTATTCAGTTAATGCAACCACTGGTGTAAATGTGTTTTCATCAGCTTTTCAAAAATAAAGTTCTCTTGCAAAGTGTGCCTCTTTGAAAAGATTTATAACATTTGCATTCAAGAACATGTGAATGATGTTGACAAACTATCCTGAAGTCGTTCTGCCAAAAAAAAACTCATGGTAAAAAGCTCATACAAGTTAACATTAATTCAGATGTTTAGACTATTTATCCTGAAACACCTGGTTAGCCTAATTAAACAAGGAGTCCTGAACAAATGCAGCATTGTTTTAAACCTGAACACATGCAGAAAGTTATTGTTCCAAAGCACTACTTTTAGAAGGCAGCACATAAATCTGAACAAGTATGCACAGGAACACCAAACTTTCATTCAGGTCTGATGTTTGAGAACATCACAGATCCACTTTGAACAAGAGAGACAAAAAACAAGGTGGGTTTAACAAACTTTGAAAACAGTGATAGACTATGTAGCTCACGCCATCAACATGCTCATCAATTTGTATTTTTATCTTTGTGGTCTTTTCAAACTCAACTATCTTGGAAAAAGAGTGGTTTGCCATGGGACATTTCATACACTTTCCATTAATTCATACCCATCAGTATTTAGAACAAAAATGCAATTGTTAAGTGTGAAACTGTATCATTCAAAGGAGCACTTCACCACCAAGTCAGGGTATATCTATAGACATAGACTTTCAGCTGCACTATTAAAATTACTCTCCGCCTGCCAGAACCTCTCCTGAAATGTCATTTCCAGCCAGAAAGATAAAAACATCCCAAACATGCAAATGACACGCAGCACTCCAGGAAACTGTGAATCGGGGATTACAGATGCTGCTGCAGGATACTGAATATCAACTTCCACGTGAGCCGCAGCATTGTTTAGACTTTTAAAACATTTGCATAATCATGAGTAGACTGAGAAAAGCATGTAACAGTAGAAAGAAAGTCAGCACCAAAAAAAGAAAACAAAAATTACTTTTAGCTTGCTGTTGGTGAAATTACAGTTCCTTGGTGTCGAAGAACAGCGGGTCGTTTTGAACCGGTGCTACTTACTGGTTTGTGGGAGGCGCTGAGAGAGGAAACACCAAGTCTTCTTCATCTCCCCAATCCGGCAGGTCGCTTTCATCCATGGGGGGCGCAGGTGGCAGAGGTGGGAAGCTCGTAGAGCCATCCGGGCCTGTAGATGTGGGTGAACTCCGACTGGTTGGACTCTCCGAGGTGGGAGAGTTGCACATGCCGCCCCTTGTCCCTGAGTTGGTTCCTTGGAAAACCGCCTGTCCACCACTCCCAGCTGCGGAGAGCACTGATCCCGTTATATCCCCACCGGGCACCGGGTAGATACTTGTGTCGGGAAGCGAGTCCGGAGAAGTGTTTGAATGTTGGCGGGTGGTTTGGGTCGGTTCTTGTCCCAGATCGGTGACGACTCGCACTCTGTTCGGCTTAGGATAGTAGGGAAAAGGGGCCGTCTCCGGGCCTCCTCCTCCGCTCGCCACCCCTGTCCCTGTCGTGACCGAACCCGCATCCTCACTGCTGACCTCTGTAGCCATCATGTTAGAAAAGTACGCAGAGGGGGAAAAGTCCAGAAGGGAGCCTGCCCTTCCCCTCTGTCCTCAGAATAACCCTTCAGTGTTTGGGCTTCGTGGAAACAACACGAAAAGTTTCTGGGGGAAAAAAACACGTTTAGCTAGCAAGCTAACGTTAGCCAACAGCTAACTTAGCTCCCTTAGCTTCACAGCCCCTTCGCTGGCTAACGCTAGCAGCGTCGAGACACTTGATGAGTTCTTGCTGACTAGGTCTTCATTGTTTCCTGAGTTTAAAGTTCACACAGAAACGGCACTTGGGATTAAACCACGCAAAATATGCTCAGAAAAATACCCGTTCTCCGATTTTTTTCCAGTTTTTAATTCGGACCTCACCCTCAGAGCAGGCAGACCACTTCTCGAGGAGTGTTTTATTGTCACTGTTGTGTGTAATCCCCGTCTTTTTTCCAGTGTTGTTGCTTTCTTTCGTTCTTAGTTCGGTGCCTTAAAATAAAAACCGAAAACGGCCAATCCTTGTCGCCCAATTCTTTGAATTATGTGTCGTTTTAGGCTTTGAAAAAAAAAATTCTTTTGCGCAAAAGTTATGCTTTCTTGGTCATTCCCGCTAAGTACGCTGTTATTTCTGGGTTTCAGGGCTTGTGGCTTGTTGCCCGCTGCTGCTCTGCTGCTTTCTCTCTCCCCTCCCTCTGCCTCTCTTCTTCAATCACAAAGCAGACACAGCTAAGTGAACGCCGAGCGTAGAAACTTTAATCCATTTCATCTTCAATCGGTGCAGCTCGTCAAAAATACCTCAGGCTTATGGTGTGATCTTTAACTATGTCATTGTTAAGGTGTTGAAAGAGATCACTCTAACAAAACCGGTGTTCTGGCATGCAAAAAATATTTTTGATAGCTATTTTTTTACCCTGAGCTTGGTAAGCACATTGGTGTGGTAGTAAATCCAATAGTGAATTGGATAGAAAATTATTACTAAGTCATTCTGGTCAGGTGAGATGAAATTTTAACCTGGTCCACTATGACAGAAAAATTCCTCCATAGTCCACAGGCAAAATGCTATGGTGGAAAACTAATATTTTTGCTACCAATGTCAACACACAAAGAGAAGTATGGCGAGGCAGCATCATGCTGTGGGGATGCTTTTTGTTAGTCTGGGAAAGGGAAAGTGGCCCGGGCTGATTGGAAGAAACAGGATATTGGTGGAGGAAAACCTGGAAAAAGCTGCAAAAGAACTGGGGCAGGACCATAATCCCAAAGAAGCAGGCATAGTTAATGTTAGGTGAGAGTTACTATGTTTATAAGTTCACTTCATTTTGGTAAATTCACATTTCACAAAGAAAAGAAATACAAAATACCCCTTTAAAATGTAATAAAAAAAAGGAATAGGCTGAAACCCATGGCTTACCGTGTTACCCTGATTTAGCATAATAATGAGAAATATTTTTCCTTCCACTTTACAGTTCTGCATTACACTTTGTGTTACTTCCTTACCTACTTTCCTCATGAAAACACTAAAATTTGTGGTTCTATTGTAATAAAGTAGGAACAAATATCAAAGGTCATGGAACTATAGTTACTAACCTCTGACTTCAAAATGATTTTTAGAATTTCTTTTCATTCGGTCTAATAGTGAAGACAAAAAGTTCAGCCACGGGGTAAGAAATGAAATGACATTTTTTGATTCCTATTTCACTCCCAGAATCCTGAAATTATCAGTTATTCTTTTGCCTTATGAGTTAATTTCATTTTTGTGACAAGAAATTAAGCCATCTCTTATCTTGAAAGCTCATTCCAGCCATAAATATATTGTAGTTTTTAGAATAACGCCTTGCTCTAAAACTAAACTAAATTGGAATGTATATTCCAATGATCTTCTTTGATCAGAATAAAAACACCTTTTGGAAATACCAACCTTTAAGATCATGGTGAACATGTAATTTGTTAAGCTCACTTTTCTGTGTGTCTTTTTTTGGTATTGGCCTGATGTAATTTTCAAATACTCAGTGGTGCATTCTTATTATAATAAACAGAAATAAAAGCCTGACAATATCAATCAGTGTGTGATAAATCTATATGACACATTTTATTCAGGGCATTGAGTTATTGATATGTTCGATCATTTTCTGATTTATTGAGTTGCTATCAAAAGTATCGGATAGCAGTTTTTAATATCAATTTGAAACATTACTTTTGTACGGACTAGAAAGGTTGTTTGTCATTTTCTTTAAATCAGCTTTGGGTCAATGTTGTTCTGTTTCAAGGTGTGCCCTCCAGGCAGCGACTTTTCCTGATCCACCTCCACACTGTTCCATTCCTGAATAACTTGTACTGCAAAAAGGATATTTTGATGTCACTTCTTCTCTGAACGCTTGCTTAAATCTTCCCTTCGGCAAAGTTTCCTCAGTTTGTGAACCTTTCTGGTGTCTTTGTCTATTTTTAAACTACAGTTTTACAGTCTCGAGAGTGAATGACATGCTCTGCTACCTTCAATGATCCACCCCCCCCTATTTTTATGGCACTCTCAAAATAATTATTCTTGGTAAGTGAGCACAGAGAAATTTGAGGAGTGCACTTCTTCACATCTCTATCAGCTGCTTGGGGAGATAATGTCCATGTTCTCTGCTAAAGCACCGGGACTCCCTTAACTCCAGTGACACAGAAGGTCAGTGATGTGTAAAATCTAAAGCACTGGCTTGACATATTATGATCATATCTTTTGACACATCCAGTTATTGTAGCATATACTTGAGTATGCTCTTATTACAATAAAACGATTTGTTTTCATTATGATGTGGCTGCCCTCTCCTTATACTCCAAATGTAATATTTAAGCTTCGTTGCCTTTAGGTCCAGTAGTTCCCAGTCCTCAGCTGACCTTATCTGGTGTTTTTATCAGTGGGACTGTGATCATCATCCTTCCCTGCATGGAAGCACAACTGGGTCCCATGGATCCTCCCTGACTGAGTGTAATGAGATTGCAGACAGGAAGCAGCTAATTGCTGTTCCTCAGCAGACAGATAATATGAAAAGATTAACATTGTACCTGACTGTATATTCTTTACCACATCCATATTCAGTCAACACTGTACCGTTTAACAGAGGAAGTGCAACATAGAGGACTGCGTAGGCATTAAGGGCAGTTAAAGAGTTTCATCCTTGTCAGAAAGTCTTAACTGGTTTTATGTGCTTTTGACAACACCTCCATGTGTTTGACTTCCTCTTTCCTTCTCTTTGTGTGTGTTGCAGGAACGAGAGAATGCTGCTAGCACTGACAGATGGTCTGGGCTGAGGGGTGGGGGTGTGTATGAACCAGAATGGTACGGGGCAGCAGTGCTGTTCTGCTCTGTTTCCCCATAACCGCACTGTGGGATGTGAGGATGGGTGCTGATGTGAGCACCAGGGCAGCCTGACTGTGTGTTGGCTGATGTCACTCCTTCACATTCATTGTCCGCATTTCTGTTCACCAGAAATGTACCAATCAATTTTCTATTTACTTTTTTGCTTACACGTTGGAGTTGTAAGAGCCAGTAGTAATGCATTTGAACATATTTTTCTTTTAGCAAACAAAAAATACGTATCTCGTTGTCCTATAGTGTTCATTATCACTTAAGACAAAGTGATCAGACTGCTGCACCAAACATAGTTCAGTTTTGTGTGACTCTTTGTTCATCCTGTGTGGTTAAGGTGTCTGATGTCACAAGAGCTAAAGTTTCTGTTTAGCTTGCGTGTGCATCTTCCTCGCCTAATCTCCCTCTGTCATACTGTTCACACATGATCCGGTCAGAAAAGCAATTTTATTATCTTTTTAATACTCTTGACACCTTCCAAAGTCATCACCCCTCGTGGTCTCATTTAATTCCAAAAGCACAAAGTGTGTGAGGTGAAGCACTCCTGTAACACATGGGTCATGAATGTGTGTTCAAAGTGATGGGTTCAGTGCACAAGCCCACTTCAATTCCCACTCAAGCCCTTTTAATCAGGATGCTTGTAGTCACCTCAGGTCCTGTGTGAATAATTCACTGGCTCACCATAAAAGTTTTAAAAAAAGAGAAAAAGCGAGGAGTGAGTGGCACATGGATGGATAGCGTGAGCAAACGTACCCTTGGGTTGGAGGATGGTTTCAAGGCGTTACTTTCTTTGCATTTATGAAGCCTTCCCATGCCCTGGCCAATGCTGTCCAGGTGCTCAGATTGATCTTATATGCGAAACAGAAAATGATGGCATAAACCTTTGAGTAGGCATTTGAAAAAAAAAAAACAAAAACACTTAAGTGTGCTCATGCTGTTTTACTATTGGCTTTGCTATTAATCTGTGTGGTTTAGCCCACATTATATTTGATTTTGATAGTCGCTGCTGCATGTAACTCTACAAGCAAACACTGTAAATCAAAATGCTGCTGCATATTTTTAAAGTAAATGCTTGGGAGAATTTTGTATTATTTATCCTCAGTTCACCTCCAGTTGTTTTAACTTTGCTTGGACTAGTTTTTAAGTTTCTACATAGAGAGGCTGCAGAATGAACATATTTTTAGTTGATTTCACTTACCAACAGTTTGCTTTCATTAACTTCAGTTCCCCTTTTGAGCCAAATGCATTGAGATAAAGGAAGCAACAGGTTCATGTCTCACTCCGTAGATAGGGCATGTGTGTGTTTATCTGCACAGTTAACTTTTACGAAATACATATGTGGTGTTTGTGAAAGAGTCTAAAGGTCTGTCTGCAAATATTGTGTCCTCCTGCATTTTAACTCATCTGCAGGCTTACCCCGCACTGCATTAGACTTCCTGTGCTGCTGAATATTGATGAGCTGAATGGCTGACTTTGGTACAGCTGTCAAAGGAGATAGATGGCACTCTATAACAAATCAGAGAGCTAGTTATGCCGTGATGACACGTGTATCTACTTATTTGGAAGACATTACTACAAAAGAGGTCTTACTTACATAGTGCATATAGATTAGCGCTTTTGTTTTTAGGGATGCCTCTTCACTGGATAATGGCAGAGTGACTGCCATTAACTCTCTGTACTGTATTTTCTTTACTTCCCCCAAACCCCAAAATGACACCTAGACCTCTGTGTTTTTCTTTCCGCTTCTTTCAAACCCCATCCAGTCATCGGTAATTCTTTCACACACTGAGTTTGGTTCTGCAGCCAATTTATTCCAGTTCAAATGTAGTGGGTCCTTCCTACTCTCCCCAAATGTTTGCTCAGGATGAGGTATTACTAAAAAGTCAACTTTTATCTAATCACATCACGCAAACAGCAGAATTTGCAATAAATTGTAATGTGACTCGGACTGAACTGTATTGTACAAGATTCGATCAAAATCTGACTCTATGTCTAAATTCTATTTTAATGAATTGTATTCATTTAAACTGACTTTAACCTGTGCATCTTGTTGTGAGATACTATATGTCATGAAATGGCATGACTCAAAAAATGGAAATGAACATCACCCACAGTAGCCACCAGATAAAGGCTGATCAGAGCCCCCGTTTCCCCTCCTCCCCCACCAAAAAAAACCCCATACTGTCACTGTATTAAAGGGCAAGTGGTTGAGTTTGCAGCTGCCTCTGATGTGCACATATGGTCAGGGTGGTGGTTAAGAAGGAGGGGATGGATAGGGAGCACATGGCCCCTGCAGTCACATTTCTGACAGACATAGCTAAAGAATAAGGGACTCTGTGTCTATGTGGATCTCTACAAATTTGGCATCAACTTTGATGAAAGAGTCTGAAAAAGACCCCTTTGCAATGTCTTGAATATGATATGCAATATTTTACTCTCAATGTATGGAAATAACACCTCTGAAGGTAGTATTACTAGTTAGTGGAACTCCAGTCGAAGGCATCACACCCTAATACTACAGAGCTAAGATTTGAATTAAATACAGAAACTTTTTTTTAAAATAAAATTAAACAAAGTTAGATTAAACTTAGCCAAAGCTGAATTATTGTGAATTAATTCTGTGTTTTTTTATGTTAATTCATTGGTATTTCAAAGGCTCATGTAAGGACAGCTAGTATACTTTATTAGTGTATTGTACAGGAAGTCCAGTGTGGCATGCACCAAATGAAAATCAATACCTCTTAAAAAATAATTTGAAAACTAATCAACTGTCAGTTAAAAAAAGACACATTTAAGCTGAGAATAAATTTGCCACTTACTGTGGTTAACAAGCCCAGAGTACTTTCCACTCTTTTAGGTAAATATAATGCTCAGAACATTCCTTTTTATGTGACGTGCCAATTTTCACTCATCTGGGAGGATCAATAGAGGGAGGAGAAGACAAGAAACTGAATGATGAAGCATTTTTACTGTATTAAAATGCAGCATGTGGCTCAATGCCCAGGTTTGAGGTTGATTATCAGATGATGTCACCCTGGCACCCGTTGTCTGGGGTGGTTTCTTTTCCCGTCTACGGATGCTATAAGGGATGAACAGCAGCTCCCTAGGGAGCAATGAATGACGTTGTCATTAAAGATACTTCCTGTGAAAAGTTACTTAGAAATACAAGCCATAAGACACACCTGTGTGCGTGTGTACGTGAGTGAAAGAGTGTGAGAAAATGAATGAAATTTCCTACTGTACAAATGTTTAGACGACTATGCATGCATATTTGCACTAAAAATAACATCCTAATCCCAAAGAATTAGAAGTGCCTAATATTTTTATTATACACAGAGTTGTCAAAGATTGCCTTAAGTGAATGTACAGACTTTGTATATCTTTATTTTTTCATTTTCTTAAACTCGATGAGATTGTTCACTTAATTCTTTTATAGCTCACAGCTATAAAATAAAAAATAACATTCAAACGTGTGTTGACTGGCAGCATCATCTGATGAGTCACTACCCAAATGAGGTTATCCCATCAATTCAGATATGTGGGCGGAAACCAGAAGCTCCTCACTGCCCAGCCTATTTTATCAACAGCTGAGAAATAACACACCCCACTGACTGTCCACTGGCTGCATGACATCATCTCTACTCCTGTATTTTATATGCATGCATGAGGGATTACGCTCTCTATCGCTGCCATTGCTCTTTCAGCTATTGCTTTAATGTTAGACGTAAATTCATCTAATCCCTTCAGCCACTCTTGTCTCTGTTCTTCTTCTTCATAAAGAATCCCTTTCCTCCACTCTGTTCTCTGTCCCCTTGTTCCTTCCTGCCTCCCTCAACTCCTTTTTAGCCCTCAGGCTACATGAACATGTGCGCCGCAATCTGCACCCTCCGTACTCTACTATGTCCTCAGGCCTCCCCATCACCCTGTACTCCCGCCCTTCTTGTGCTTTTAGGTCCTTCTGTTTAATTCATAAGCTTCCTGTGGCTCCTGTCATGTCTCATCGGGGCCACAGGAAGGCAAGCTGTAAATAATGGAGCATCCCCAAAGACGTGTTCAATGCTAACTGTCACAGCAGTGCACTGTACGCTCACATGGAAAAGATAAGATAGCAGTGCATTCTTGGCTTTTCTAACATGTTTTTAAAGCTCATAATTAATATAAAGGTTTCCACACTTACGGTGTCTTTAAGAAAACCATTTATGTGGCTTGTCACACGTTGTATTAATTTCCTTAAATATATTTTCTCTTGGACAGAAAGCCATGTGAGCAAAAACTATTTTATTTTAGATTTATACAGGTGCATCTCAGTAAGAGGAATATAATCAAAATGTGAATTTATTTTGTCAAATATATATAAAAAAATGAAGCCCATATAAGTTACAATTTTCTTATAAACAATGATTTATTTGATTATGACTTGATCAGATTCTTCTTTTGGACGAATTACTGCAACAGTGCAGCTTGGTGTGGAGCTTCTGGCTCTGCTGGAGTGTTAAGAAAGCCCAGTTTGCTTTAATGATCGTAACTATCAGCAGTCTTCCATATGATTCTCTGGGGCATTTCCAACATTTCCAAATAAAAAATAACATTCAAATGTGAAAAAAAAAAAAAAACACACTGGGATTCCATAAGCTCACAATTATTAAAACTAACAAAAATGAACTGTGTGTGTAATATAGCAATATGTAGGTGTGTCTTTTTGACATCAGTTACTAAAATGAATTAACATTTGAGGGACATTCGAATTTGCTAATACACTGCTCAACGTTTCACATTTACTTTTGGATGTTTTCAGGCAGTACCTATTTTATTGTAGTTGGCAGCTTAATTTACTATATACCCAATAAAACAAGAAGGCACATTTGCCTCAAACAAGCTTAATATCCTCTCTATGCTGCAATCTTTACTATTTATCACCTCTAGGTGTTTTATTGGCATTTTTACCACAGAGGTGGAACTGGAAAAAAAAACAAAAAAAACAAAACAAAAAAACATCTTATTACTGAACTACTGCAGACAGCCTCCTTAAACCCAATAACTAGAAAATAAACCATTTTCACGGTGAGCCAAAAATAAGAAACCAGAGTGTTGCAGGAGGAAGAAAAGATTCTTAATTTCCAGAGGCTTGACTGTGACCTGCTTATTATACATGCTATTGATGAACACCAAGGATTACTATTTTATCCTCAGATATGAAAAGCATGTTCTACATGTATCAATGAAAAATAGATGTGTGGAGGGAATTTAGTCTAGATGGAAATGTGGACCTCAAAGAATCATACTAAGCACATATTTAAAAGAAAATTTTCTTTTGTTCTGAGTAAGAGCGTTGCTACCTCTGTGGAATATTAACATCTTTCAATGAATCAACCGCATGATCAAAACATCTCCTTTAAATGAAAACTCACATTTAAACAGAAATGCATCAGTTCAAGCTAAGAAAAGTCAGTTTAGACAACAGACGCCGTCATACATCAGCAGTGTGGTCAAATGCAAGCAGCAAGCTTTTGCTATTTATTTATGCAGAATTCTGCTGATATGGATGTTATAAAGACTGTGCTACCTGGAATATGATGAAGCTGGGTATCAAGAGATCAGCTCCCAGGGGGTCTGCTGGAGGATTTGTCTTATGTTAAGCAGAGGAGCGATGGAGGATTAGACACTGCGATGAAAAATAAGGGCACTCCAGGTGAGCATATGTAGGCCGAGCCTTTCGTACATGAGAAATGTTTATTTCCCGTGCACAATCCCAGCCAGCATGTGAGACAGAAAAAAAAAAAAAATCTATTTTTGTTAAAGCAAGCCGATTTGACTCATGTGTACATCTTTCCGCCGTCATTTTTACTAAATCAGCCAGGCAAAAAAGCTGTGATGTTTAATATGTTACAAACAAAAACTTCCAAGTGTGTCATTATTATTTTATGTACTGGACGGACACAAAGGAGAACCATACATGGCTTTCACAACAGAAACATTCAAAATTTAATGTGCTTTGGTATTGAAATTAAATTTTGTCTAAATGTAACCCTCTTTCGTTGGAGAAATCAAGAACAATCAAATGAGTGTTGTTAGAGAACAATGAACAAACAGAACCATTAAGCTCAATGAACACATCAGAGAGGTCAGGGGTAAAACATTTAAAGCAGGACTGCCATTTAGAACCATATCTCAAGCTCTGACCAGCACTGTTCTTCCACCATCCCACAGCAGAAAGAGAATGGCAAATCAAGATGTTGCTCTCTATTTAAGCAGAGAAGCAAGCAAGAAATCCATATTAGCTATACGCCAGTAGCTTAGCTTTTCCCGAGACAGCAACTTTGGTGGGAGAAACTGTCCGCAGGGCAAGTATTTGCATGAAAGAGTGGAAGAGTGGAATGAGGAAAGTCGTTGATGAAAAATATTTATTTGTAAGGAATCCTTTTTGAAAGTTAATGAAAACTAAATATAGGGAAACCCTGGAAGAAAACCTGTTAGAGGTTGTAAGACCTGAGACTGGCAGCGTTTTCTCTAACCTGAGGGACAAACAACCTGTGAGCATACAGATCCACTCCATCTAAAGTGGGATGGTTCAGATGAAAGCCGTTATCACGTATTAGCTGTTTGGATTTTCATTTGTGGAAAATCTTTAAAAATCGTGTATCCTTTTTGATTTTTTTGTGCACTACTCAAATACACACTGCTTTGTGTCGGTGCATTGTACAAACCTTTATGTAACAAACCTGTGCTATGATGTTACAAATAGTTAATATTAAAGAGGCACATTTGTTGTTGTGATGGACATTTTGCAGACTATACGACTGAACTATGTTGAATGATAGAAACTATGAGATTGTAGCTCCACCACAGGCCAACCTTCTCAAGCTGACAATGAAACAGAGATGAAACGTTGTAAATTATTTAAAAAGTACATGATGTACACACACTGGCTTAATTTAATTATTATGGCTGAGGAATGTGACCATCTTCCAAGAGACTCAAACACAAAAAAAGTAAAACAAATTTTCTGCCTTGTAGGCAGAGTCACTTTATCTTCTTATGCAACTGAAATTAAAGCTTTCCTTGTGTTTGCAATAGCTTTTAGAGATTGAAAATAAATCAGCAGAATGATTTATACTGTTTCCTGTTGATGTCTGAATTAGCATAAGATTCCTCATTTTCTCCTAATGATTCTTCTTTTCTTTTTTTTTTTTAAGAAAATAAAATGCAGCCTATTTCATGATTCTCTATGGTTTCATCATTACTGGTTTTCACTGTCTTTCACAAAACCAGAGAGAAACAGTATTGAACATTGTCTGTGGTGTAGTGAATGGAGCTGTTAGGCTGTACATCCCACTTCACCCTTTACAACAATGGCAGTTGTTCAATTCATAATTGGAGCCTGCAGAAGCACTCACGCAGTTGACATTTTGTATTGTGAGCAAAGTGAGGTTTCATCATTTATTGTTACTTGAATGTAAGTGATAGACGCGCGTCTGCAGTGAAACACCATCTGGAAAGGGTCAGCAGCAAAGACTGCAACTGTGGATGCCCTTTGACCTGCAAATGCTGTCTTTCCTTTTTTCTGATGCTTCCCAACTAGCATCGGAAAGCATGTTTCATAAACACTGTAATAAGATGCAAAGCTCTACATTTAGTGCTGATCCACGGAGCCTCTCTATATAACTGGGCTTAGATTTATACCCCATCCCATTCAGAAAGGCTTATGAAAACACATGAAGCATGAGTAAAAAGAAACAAAACTAGCAAAAAAGTTAACAGTTGGGTACTCTTAGAAAGGAGAGGAACAATCTGCGGCATGATAAGAAAGAGAGATTAGTTTGGCCATCAACAAAGAGATTAATGTCAAGATATTCCACAATAATGTTTAAAAATGCTACAAAGTGGCCTGGTTTGAAGACACTCCTGAATACATTCAATCTATTTAAGGTTGTTAATTTAACATATAGGTTTTTACAGCTTCAAGATGGCTGAGAAAAGGTCTTTATAGTTTCCCTTTTTTTATATTTCAAACCAAATCTAATTTCAAATACTAAAAGGTGTGGATATAGCCCCCTCTTCTGGTCAGAGTTGGCAATTGAAAATGAGAAAAATCTTACTAATTATTTAACGCCCTGCACAACAATTTAGCGCACTTTTCATCAACATCTGCTTTTTGATTCATATAAAAATATAAATAACAGATTAAAATACATCTTTTCTTTTCTTTTTTTTTTTTTACTATTTATTACATATTAGAAGCAAATGGATTTGATCTTAAATAAAAATCAGTTGATCATTTATCATTACAATTATCTTTTCATGTCTCCTTTACGTCGATGCTTTTTGCATTGATGTAAAGGATGCAAAAAGCATCCTTTACGTTGACGTAAATAGGTCCCTTTCAATGTGAGGAAGCCACGCGGTAAGGGTTCAGCTCACACAGTCACTGTCATGTGCTCTGATGGCTCGATGGAGAGATGGGAACAAAGAAAGACTCTGTAGCTGTTGAAACAAGCAGGCATGGTACACTGGATCACATGTTTAAAACCAGTTTCTGTTCGACCACTAACCTGCCAAATAAAGAAAACCTCTGTCAAGCCAAAAGATGGCACTATAACATCAAACTGCAAAATGACACAGAAGGAATAAACCGTTTAGTGTGGACATATTTTGATCATCGTATATAGAATTTCTTGTAAAACCTTAAAGCAGAAAACCATGACATGTATTTACTGGCTTTTTATGTGGAAGGCCTTCACAAAATGGAACATGAAACAAAAATGATTCAAGGTTTTAGATTCTTTTATTGTAATAAATAAAGGCATTCAGTAAATGCATCAAACGTTTACTTTACAGAACATTTAGCACTGCTCAAGACCAAAGAAATACACTGGACAGGTCAGGAATAAAATTGTGGAGAAGTTTAGATTGAGTTAAGTTTAGGTCCACCGAAGCTGACAGGGTTGGAAAGATAAGTTAATCAGAGAAACAGCCCAGAGGTAACTCTGGAGGAGCTGAAAAACTCCATAACTTTGATGGAAATTCTATCAACAAGACAACTATTAGCTACAAACTGTACAAATTAGGCATTTGTAAAAAAAAAAAAAAAAAAAAAAAAAATCCTGCTAGGAATTTGCCTGAGGTCTTTTAGTAATTCAGCAGGCTGTGGAGGAAGTGATCTGGACCCTTTTTGCTTTTTGCATGTTTGGTATAAAACTCCCACTCCTTACTTATGTCCCCCTATGGACAGGGAAACTAGTGTGATCATATTTTAGGCAGAAGCTGGTTTGCAAAGATTTAACTTTCAGCAAGCACAGCAATGCTTGCTTAGTATTGCTGTGCTTGCAGCACAGCAGCAGTGCTAAGCATAGAACAATGTTCTGAAATAGGTTTATTTCAGTGGATTCAAGTTTAGAATACCTTGAATGGACTGGACCACTGGTGCTAACAGTAGTGCAAATTGTACATTGACAGAAGATTAGAGAAATATTGCTGCGATGTTTTACTGCAAAAACACCTTGAGACCATTATTAATCTAATACAGACTACATAAACATTCAGCACTCTCTATTAAAACATGCGGTCCACATTCCTGGTCCTTTTGTCCTCTGCTTTCGCTAACAATGTGAAATAAAGGACAGACATTACGACCTTTTTGTTTGACTCATGCTGTTGTAAAAGTCCCTCTTGCCCGCTCTATGCAGCAGTAAATAACAGCTAATTGTGCAAAAGCTTAATTAAATGACATAAATTCTGTTTACGACGTTTGGCTTTTACAGAGCAGTTGAGCCGTGGCTGTGCAGACAGCAACGAAAGGCTTAGTGTGTCTCTTCTGTAAAACTTTGGGAACTCGAAGTAATAATTCATCTCATTTATTATAATCTCAATGGGTTCCTGTGTGTTTATGGGGCTATCAACTAAGCAGCCTTGGTATTCCACACCACAGATAACTCAGACGATTCAGTGAAGCGACCAAACCAGAACATATTTAATCAGCAAAGGCAGTGGATCAAGCGCACACACAGGGTTAAGGATGTCCTTTATGTTTGAGAATATATAACAACAATCTATTTAGGCAGGTCAGGTTCAGTTCCCGCTTTTGATGGAGATGTTAAAAAGAAAAAAAGGAGATAATTAAGCTCCTCTGTCGATTCATAAAAGCACTGCGTCTACACAGAACCTAAAACAGAACCTGCTTCCATCTATTTGTCTCAGCATGTTTCACCCAGCGAACACAATCTCCCGTGATTGATCGATATTAAGCTGAGCTAGCTGAATGTTGTTTCAGCACCGTTAACTTCAGCAAGAGCTGCAGCTGGAGATTACAGCTCTGATTGCATTTCAATTTTTAATGGGAAGTGCCAGAATATCTAAAGTTCCTACCGGTAAGTTCAGTCAGAGTGTTTTACGCCATTAGCAACTCTTACAAAGACAAATTGGTCACATTAGCAGCCGCCTAATGTTCATTCATTCATTATTTGCATTAATAAAGTGGCACATATTTGCTCTCCTCTGAAATTTGAAATTGCCCAGCAAGGCGTTCCTTGATAGAGGATGAGGCTTTTTGCAGAACCCCAGAAGTCATTTGAGTGTGCCCGGAGGTTATTTCTCTCTCTGTGGGTCTGAGCCTTCTTTGTTTGGATTTTGTGGAACATATTAAGACACAGTAGGTGTCATAATAACTTTGGTTTTGGGATTTAGATGATGATAAATAGTGTTGCATTCAGTGCAAGCAGAGTATGAGGTGACGGTGTGTGATGCAAAAGAATGGACTATTTAGTTTAGGTTACGATATGGGTGATATATCTGTCTCACTGCTCAGGGTGTGTGTGTGTAGTTGCAAAAAAATATGTCATCTCTTTTACTCTTACTAGTATTTCCTGTTATTACAGAGGCAGTTGGGCAATGAAGTTAGCATGCGATTTTAGATTTCTCTTTGGCACTAAGTTAAACCTAGAGGTTTTCTTTAGAATAATTTTCCCACAAATTTTTTGCTTGCCATATTAAACCCTCCCATATGTTGTGGACTTAACATAGGATATGGGGAAATCCAGGGGAACATAACATGTGTTTTTAATATAGGCATATGGGTGGATTTAAATGAGAGATATGGGATCATTAATTAAAAAACAAACAAACACATTTAGCCTTTTTTTGAAACTAAGGCAATAAACAATAAACAGGCTGTGACACCCCAAGTTGCATCCAATCATTCTGAGTTTTCTTGAAAATATAGTTAAAATTTCTCCTCAGCTTATTTTTGAAAAGTTAATATTTTATGTTTTACACCGGGCCCAGATAGATAGAATCACCCAGGATGGCATTTATGCTACAATCCCCTTTAGATCCATCCATTTTCTATTTAAAAATTACCATTGGACCGCTATCTTTCCAACGCTGTTCCTTTCAGTCCTCAATGGAAGACAGAAGCAAAAAGCAGAGAGCCACAATTTCAGAAGTTCCTAGAGAATCAAGCTCGCCACTGAAAGATCAAAATCATCTCTGTAGTAATGTGCAAGATGAATAATTCACCAGCACAAATGGTACTGTTCTCACTAATACATCTTCAGCTTTCTCTCTGGCACACCCTACAGTCGTGAGGCAGCCCATAATTGCTCAGGGCATGAAATAGTACTTAAAGCCCGGAACGATGTAGATCAGGGTGCTGTGCACACCACAAAATGACAGGCACAACCAGCGACTAGTCCATCATGCTAACCTCTTTACAGTGGCAGATGAAAAAGTTAAAGGCCCATAATACTGTGACGCTGCTTGCACTTCACTATGGTTTATATTCAACATTCACCGTCGGGGAAAAAAAGAAAGGTGCTGAGAAGAAAGGAGCTTTTGAGTCTTGGGGAAGAGAATTATAGCTTTAGTTAGAATTTAATGAAGGCGCATAAAGTGGAAATCTCAGCGTTCGAGACCTCAATGAACTGCTAGCGGGGAGGAAAGAATCGCAGCCAAAAGCACCACGAGGAAGACTTTGATCCGGCTGGAGCCAATCTTTAAACTGATTTGAGCATTCACGGTGCAGAAATGGCATTGTGGTTCACTTTTTAACAGTGAGATAAACGATTTCTCGCATAATAACCAGAGCTTTAGGACTCAGAGATCATGTATAAGTAGAGAACTCTACAGGAATGCTCAAGTTGGCTCCTTTATGCTCTTATCTTCTTCGGCGGTGTGTCGGGGAAGCACTTCTCAGCAGCAACAGTGAAAAACCCCCCAAAATGATGTCCAGTGCTCAAAACACCAGCAAGTCCTCAGCCCCACCATTACGTCTCAGTGGATTACTATTGTATGAAGCTATTCTTTGAAAGGTCAAGAGAAGTGATTTGTCTCTCTGCTGTTTCAATCTTTCCCTTGCTCTAAATCCCACTGGTGTCTGGGTGGAGATGATAGAACAGCCCATTCCATCTCTTCCAAACTCCCCGACACCCTCCAACCCTCCCCCATCCGGCTGTTACTCTCTCCGCTGCTCAATTGCATGTAAATTAATGTGAGAATGCATTTTTTTTCTTTTTTTTATTTTAGTTTTATAATTTAGAGGCCACCCACATAACCATAGCTCATGGCGCTGTTTCACACAGCTTATTGCATTTCTCTCATGGTATTCCTGGTCCTGGCCATGCTCATGTATTTTTTATGAATATGCTTAGCCTTGTGGGGAAAGGCCAAAGATGGTGGGGGGGTTAACCGTATATCCAGTCACCTATTTTCTTAGCATACTAACAGTTAGGAACAATTTCCCTCTCCTGTTCAAAAATGGCTCTTCTATTTTTTTTTTCCCCTTCTCTTCCTTTTAACTCCCAGGACGGTAAATTTTCTGCTCCTGCAGCTGGTAGTGGATATTTGATTCAGCATTTCCTGAGTTCCCAAACTCCCCTTTGCTTGTTCTCTCAGCCCTGCTCGCAGATAACTGCTGAAGAGGCTTCAGGGATGCTGCTTCTTTGGAAGACCAGCTGGCTGGACGCTTGGCCGTGTTGTGAAATTATGAAACCCTACCAACTCCAATTTGTTTCGCTTTGACTGTCTTGCTTATTAACCTGAGTCAGCGGGTATTTGTTGTAAGAATTAAGTACTTTGTGCAAGAAGGTACTTAAAACATAAGGTCAGAAGAACACTGAAAATCAAGATCAACCAAAGATCAAGGAACAGAGATAAAGTTGCAGAAGGTTAACAGCGTCCCACACTTTGAACTTCTTCAAAGACCATTGTGGAATACATCATCTAAACATAGAAAGAATAATACACAATCTAAAACCTACTAAGACATTGTGTCCACCTAAACTATTAGGCTGGGAAAGAAAAGCATTCATCAACGAAGAAGTCCATAGTCAGTCTAGACTCTAGCTCCACATTTCAAATGCAAGAACCTGTCGACATATGTTTGCGCACTACACATTTTGGCTCATATGATTAGCCAGAAGAAAGGCATTGTGTGACGAAAGTCACAAGAAGTTCTATTTGCTTTTTTGTCACAAACCATGGAAGAAAACGGTGGATGGACACGCTCTGATCAAATCAGAGCAAAACTGTGAGGCAGAAAACTAACAACCCAAAAGCAAGGTGTTTATAGTGAAACATGTGGGGGGGCAGCATTTTGTTATGGGGACATTTCTGTCCACCAGGTGATTCCAAGTAGCAGAAAAAAGAGAAAAACCTGAAGAATCATTTAATTGCAAATTATTCCGTAATACTTTCAGTATTTTTTAGATCGGTCTATCATAAGTACTTCAAATAAAATACATTTAGGTTTGTGATTGTGGGATGACAAAATATTTAAAAAAAATCAAGGGGTTATGAATACCTTTGCAAGGAACTGTATGTGCAAAAGGTTTTGCCATTGTATTGGTTGAAAATATGGCTTTTAACATAATCTTAACTTAACTATACAATAATGATGTGAGCAATGTACATATATTTAACTTCTCACTTTTGCAGACTGTAAGTGGCTTAATGTGATAACCCCGGGTTAAAACTTTTAAGGCTTTGTAGGAGATGCTGTTAATGTTTTTTTTTTTCCCTTTCTCATTTATGTGCCCCTGAATAAATGGAATGTAAATTAGATTTATTCTCTATGAGTGAGTCATTAAAGAAAAGGCAGAGGTTAAATACAATGGTGGAGGGCGAAGTTTAATTAGACCATCTTTTCCTGTTCTGTAAGGCAAGTCTTTCACTTCCTCACTACCTTCCTGGAATCTAAAGGAGAAGAGACGGTGAGTACGCAGCAGAAAACTTCCCAGCCTTTTTAAAATTTGTTAAAAGGATGTCAAAGCTAAAAATCCCATTTAGAACCGTTCTTTCTAAATATCTATATTTCTGCTATGACTTCTAATTATTGAGTGACTAACAAAAGTTTTTTTCTTTCCACCTTGTAATGAGGTATTTGACAACAGGGCAATCACTGACAAGCAAAGTGTAATAAAATGCCATTTTAAACAGATTCAAAAATGCAATTAACTTCCCAGAATAGGAATCCAGGACAAGGACACTTCAGAATAAAAATCGCTTTTTAAGTTAAACAGCAGAACTTAATTGTGTTAGCCGACTTTGAAGCTAGGTGGAATCCAATTTTCTTCTTTAAGAGACCATAGCTGCATCAAATTAAGCCTGCATACTGTGCTCAACCTATTGCAATGAAAATTACACCGAAGTAATGAAATATTATGCCGTGGCCAACGGGGGGAGCTTTTCAAGGATAGATGAAAACATTTACACAGAACAAGAGAACTCTCTAATATGGTGACACAGCATCAAGATAATACTGCTGAGAATGTGTTCGTTAACAGCTTACAGCGTTGAGCTAGATTGCTGTGGTAAATGATGAAACAGCTGTGAAATTCTTGAAATGTGTGGCTAAAGTTCTGTGAGAGGTTACTGCTCACATTAAACCCACTAGTCAAATCTTTTAGAAATGAATTTACAACCTGCTGATTTGGGGTTATTGTTACTCGTGTTCCAGGAAATATTTGCCCCCCTCACACGATCTGCTTCACTTTTTCCAGTCTCGAACAGCATTCTTCCACTGTTCATAATTCAGCCCTCGTGAGAGCTCTGGAGTCTCTGTGTTTGTTTTGCCGTTAAAGCTTCCAGGAGAAAAGGAGCTCCTTGCGTCCTTACCAGTTTAAAATTTGGGAAGGAGCTCTCCCTTCGTTTAAACTGTACTGAGCTAGATTATTAACGATACCATGAACATGTATGGCAGTCCATCTAAAAATACTGTATAAAAATAATGTTAATTACTCTATTAGCATAATTTTGTTTTAAATGTTACACATACATTGTATGAAAATACCTGAGAAAATAAACCTGGTGAACTTTTTAAAGATACTTTCTACTTCTGGAGAACATTGCTAAGTTCTTTAGATATTTTTGACCAAAGTTAAGAAGACCCACAGTGAAGACATGTTCATGTCTTGATGAACATGTCAAAACGCAACTCAAAATCCAACTGATAATCTGGACTTATAAAAGCTTACGACTTATAAAAGTCGTAAGCTATAGCTAAACAAAAACATTAACTTTTAGATTTTAAAATGAAGAAACTATGGATCCTTTCTTTCTACTACTTTACGATTACGATGTATTTTCTTGTTAGTCAATCATATAAATGTGACAAAATGCAAAGACACAGTTGAATAGACCAAGTTTAAAAGCTCTACGTGAGCGTGTATTTTCAATGCGTTGTTAGTCATGAGTACATTCAACATTGCTGTGAATGTACTCATGAATATTGGAGCGCATGTGGTCAGTGGGAAACCAGTGGCCTTATGTGCTGCCACTGGTCTACCAGTTTACTTTGTGCATGGAAACACTGTGATAAATAAACAGCTGCGTAGGACATTAAACACGATTTGGATCTTTATTTATGTCCTTAAAAAATCTTGAAAGAAAACAATGAATTACAAAAAATCACTCTTCTGAAGTTGGAAACCATGGCCATTGTAAATCCAATGTCCTCTGCAAGTCTATTTTGTCTTTGTTGTGCTCTAATTGATCCTATTACAGATTCAGGAATTACTTTGTTTACTCAGCTCCATTTCTTGCAATGCAAGGCAGCTGTCAGGAAATAGCAGCCCTTCCCTCTGTCTTCTTCAAATCATTCTCTCATTTGCCTCCGCTCCTTTGTCCATCTTTTACCTATAAGACTCCCGTTCCCACCAACACTGATCTACAAATTAATCTGGGGATATAAATTATAATTAGACTAAGCAGGTGGAATTTCATCTTTAACCTCCCTCCATAATTGAATATCTTGACCTTTTCTATCTGTTTGAAAGGCTGCAGGGCCTTCGGATGGTTTTGTTTCCGCATACTTCCACATGCCTGAGCTGAAATCAGCAGGTGTGATTTCATCAGTAGACGGCTTTTCTCTCTAAGCCTTAAAGATTCGTAATTGCAAAGAGGAACAGTAAATGTAACCCTGGCTGATAAGCAGAAAGATTAAATGAGATGGAAAATTTTGAAGTGGTCTACATCATACTGAAAAGTGAAAAGCAATTAAAGTTGTATGACATGGAAATATTGCTGGAAAAAGGAAAGTTTTGCTCGTCATCAAATTTTCAAGAAGTCTTTACTGACAGTCCTTGTGGGTTTTTGGAAAGATTTCAACCAACAGGATGGAACCATTTTGACAGAAGTAATGCTATGATGGCAAATCGTTTGCCCCAACACCAGCCCCTTCTCATTTATTTATGTTGTCTGGAATAAAGGGAATTATATATATGTGGATGATGCTATCTCATATCTTTTGTAATTTTCATCAGGTTTGTTTTATTTTCTCCTGTTTTCTCTGCTCACGTAGACTGTATTTTGGAATAGTTGAATTCCCAAAAGAGCTACTCTTACTTTCATAATTTATTGCTGTATGCATCAGAAAATACGATGAAATTTCTCACTGAAATTGGTCCATGTAGACAAGATTTGTAAATGTGGTCAGACTTCATTCAGTTCAAAGTCCTAAAAAACAACTATGCTGCACATTTGAACAAGGTGATGCATAACACCACGTATTATTAAAGACAATATGAGTCATCAGTTCAGATCAGATGCAGTTCATAACATTTGATGATGTCAAAAGATGCAATTCAAGATGATCCGATAATCCAAGATCAGATCTAATACAACACAAAATATAATAAAAAAATGACATGATTCAATGAGAAATAATCTAACTATACAACTACAATATCAAATGATACTGTCAATTTTGCTCTAATTGCATACAAACTAAAATGATACAATTCAATATACAGGACACAATACTATTTATCATGCTATGATGCAATATCAAGAGATGTTGCTGGAATAAATATAATTCAAGAAGACCCAATACTATTTGATGTAATGCAATAAAATTGGATGTAATGTAATGCAATAAAATACAACACTGATTGATAGAACAAAATTTAAGCTCTAATATAATACAAGAAAATCTGATATAATACAATACAAATTGTGTAATATGATGGTATATAGTGCAATCTGGTGCAATGATGATCTACTTGTTCTATTCAACAAATGAAAGAAACAAAAGACAAATGAAAAATACGAAAAGAAAAAACAACAACACGTTGCTCAATTGATAAACAAACATAAAGTTAGCCAAACAGAGCTTTGTATCTGGGGCATTGGTCACCATGTGGTTCATCAGGGCTTTTAAAAGCACCGTTCTGAGTTAATCCAGGCTGATGGCAATTGCACGTCTTTGTTGCATCCAAACATCTGCCGTGTCAAAGGAACATCCTGGAGGAGATTGGTCCGTAGAAAAATAAACCATTCTAAGCGCCCCGTGTCTTCCTCGGCCACATGCTTCTCTTTCTTGCCTCTGTGGACAGACAATGGCAATTCATTCACATTTTCCCTGCGCCACCAGTGTTGCCCTTGTCACTTGTATTGCATCTTTGTGATGCTCTGTTCCTGTGCTCAAAGGAAACAATCTTCTGCTGCTAAGTGTCAAAAAAAAAAAAAAAAAAACCTGGCAAAAAAGAAAAACTCATAGTGTTTGTTTGGACTTCCAGTATTCTGCCGTGATTTACATAATATTTGTATGAACATCTCCCCTGTCCTGAGGAATTTATTAGTGATTAAAATGTATGACAACCCAAAGAAATAAGCAAATCAAATGTTGACTTAATTGCAACTTTGCATGGAAATGTGTTTTGTAATCCAAAGCTCTTATCAGTTTGTTTTTCTCCAGATGGGGGAGCTCTCAGGCTACCCAGGAGCACTATGGTGATGCCTAACTGTCCTGCTTCTATACCTCTGTTCTTCTGCATCTATGTCCTGGGAGACTACTGCAGAGCTACACAGTAAATCTTGCAAAAATGGTAAACAGAGCAGCATAACCCATACAAAGTGCTGACTCTTTGAGTTCAGGGCAGTGTTAGTTTGCATGGGGAAACAGCTGTAAAAATGCAATTCCTTTACCATGAGTGCATGCAAAACCTTTTTCTGTGATATGTGTCTGTCAGCACCTTTCTGTAGTCTTCAAAACATCTGTCTGTAAAGCAAGTGTGCTTGGTCTGAGATTTGTTTATTTAACAAAGACAAAAATGGCAGAATAGCACTTTTCGTATGAGTGTGATTAGATTCTTGATCTTGTAACTTGTGTGTGTGTGTGGGGGTGTGTGTGGGGTGTGTGTGTGGGTGTGTGTGTGTTTCAGTATATTGTTAACAGGTTCAAACTTAATTCTAGCAAATTTACTTGTACCACGTCTATGTCCTTTCCCGAGCTTCTTCTCATGCAAACACGCCTGTAGATATGCGAGTTGATGGCAGATGCCTGTCAGTGTGAATTGAATCTCTTCTCAGAGAAAGTAATAAGGGAAAGAAACCACTAGGTAGCAACAGACACAGAGAAAAGGTTGAAATATATATTTTTTTCTCAGACTGTGAAAAAAAAAAAAAAAACATAGCAGAGAAAACAACTGCAAATATTTAACTAAAAAATCCCTTTCCCCCCTGGCTTGGCTCATACTCTATTTCTGGTAGTCTGACATTGTCAGACCTTATCCTCTGACTGCATCTCCTTCCCAGAACAAATCAATGGAGATGTTTCATTTGAGTGAAAAAAAAAAAAAAAAAAAAAACAGAAAACCTTCACAGTTTTCAGTGTGCCTAACATCAGGTCTAAAAAAGGCAAGCTCTGGTGAAACTGAGTGAGATGTTCGTTGTAAATTAGAAGACTGATCATGAACTGCTAAACACACATCAATATTTAATTAGTAAATATATGTAAAAAAACAACGAGTAAACAAAAAAATTAACGTAACGGAAAAATAAGTTTAAAAAAATAGCTTTTGAACTGAGCTCACTTAATCAGAGCAGAAAGATATCTGGATTAAAAAGTAATGATTTTTTAATTTTTTTAATCACATCAAAAGTAACAGAATTATTAGAACTTTGAAACAAAACTTTCAAAAATCAAAACAAAAAAAGAAAACCCTTCCCTGTTTGAGTAGACTGGAACTATGTGCTTTGGCCCAATTACACCACAACTGAGCTTTTCACCAACAACCACTCTAAGTGGGTTTGAAGCAAATGAACGAAATGATGGCTGTGAGGAAAAGCGAAGCATGACCTGTGTAAGGTACTGTAGAGAAACTGTAAAATTACAGTTGTAAGTGCTGTAATGTGGCTGTTATTCCCCTGGGAACCTTGTTTCATGGTCTCAATGGCAAACACATTTCAAAGATTCATCTTGCGGCTTTTGTAAGAAAACTCAAAATATCTTTCAACAGGATACTGACACAAATCATTACAAATATGGCCTATCGGTCATGAATTTGAGCTCAGAACACAGACCTAAGTGCTCCAGAAAAACCTGTGGGATGAGAAGAGAGAATAAGAGAGGAACAAGAACTCTACATGATCTTGTCCAAAGATGAAATGTCAAATATTCTTGTCTTTGCATGATCCAGTCTTGTAAAAAGTTGAGGAAAAGACTAATCAAGTCCTATTAGCAAAAACGAAAATGTATTGTTAGTGTTGCCAGTAATTATGTCAATGATAATTTCATAATTTGATTGAAAAGAACTATTGGTAATCTTTCTACTTTTGCCTTTTTGTAATATTATGCCACTAAAGTAAAAAGTACATGAACTTGTAGGCTTTTTATGCATATTTGCTAGAGGTGCAGATGAATATGGCCACCTCTGTAAAAGCAATTACTTGGTAAACTAAAGTAAACATAAAGCATTATGCTTTATACTTTATGATACATTTGTGGTATAAATCGTGTGCCTTCAGGGAGAGATCTTGGGTTTAATATTTTTGAGCTGTTTTACTTCTCTCATCCTGAACTTACCAGGAAAATTAAGAAGCTTTCAATAAATAAAACCCACATATCCAGATCAAGCATTAACAAGGCCCGGAGCAGGAGACCATGACTCTGGTTGGCACAGTTATATTGAAATGAAATCTCTGTTCACCCCGAAATTGGCTAATAACTTTGGCAGTTTAGTGTTTCATTATCGAATGAAAATCTGTTATGGGATCTAAAGTCTTCATGAGGGGGATGTAGATATTATGCCACCTTCTGAATCTTGGCAAGGACTGCTGCCAAGTCTCTGCAACACTTGTTTTCATTTTAGATTTTATATGCAAAAACTGTTCAAACATGGAATATTTTTCTCCTCTGGCCTCACAGGTTTCGTTATTATTTGCCAAAACAGAGCTGGCCTCTTTAAAGTGATTCAGTATCTGCTTTAATAGGATAATGAATACAAAAGGAGAAATATTCTGCAATAACATACTCTTCTTGCTAGACTCTTTTGAAGGGTGCAGTAAAACTAGTTCACAGGGTTTCTCCGTTTGCTGCTTGCCGTCTAAAGTTGCAATATTCCTCTTGTGACTGAATTTTTAATTTTTCTTTTTCCGGTGACATACAAAAACATGTACATAGACAAATGTGATCTCACTGGGACATTTATCTCCCATGAGCAGCCTTACTCTGGAGGTCCTGGACTAATTGTGTGGAATTCCTGGCTGAGGTGGTGGAGGCCCACTTTGACAAAGTGGGAGGTGCTCATACACTTCATCTTCCTGCACTGACAAGTCCTCGCTTCTCCTCAAGTCAGCATCTTTAAGGAAACACATTGCAAACAGAGTCGGCTGGGAGAGGGAACAAGCTTCGCTGGAAGAGGAGGACTTCATCGCGCCCTTGAAACTTTGTTGAGTGGCAGCGTTGTTCAGCAACTGCAGACAACTGCTCCCTCCTCTTTCTGTCTTCATGCCCCATGCGGAGACATAGTAGACACACAACGTGCAACTCTACATATTGCAACAGAGTGATTAGCGATATGATTGAATGCTGCTGTGTGAGTCGTTTGTGTGTGCTGATTAGGACTCATGCAGTGCATCCAGAAGGGTTATTTACCCTCCGGATTACATGACAGACGTCTTACTCCCGTACAGATTAAGTAGATGTTTATATAGCTCTCAATACACTGCTGAGTCGGTTCACACGAGCGAGAACTTACAAACGAAAAATTGCTTAACTATTTTTGGCAATAGTTAAGCAATTTTTCGTTTGTAAGTGAACAAACTCTTACCGAAATCAAGAGAACCACTGAGTGTCTTTTCTGAGATGGAAGTGCAAGATTTACACCAAGCTGAGGCTCCACTCTGAAGTGCAAATGAGCCTATAATTAGATTCCACACATGAGATGCTGAACAGCCCACAGAGTTTGAAATCAATGGCTTAAAACACAGCAAATAACATGACAAACAGGTTTGCGAGAACTTTAGACTTTTTTTTTTTTTTTTTTTTGGACAGAAGTTACTTTCTAATTTTAACAAGGAATTGTAAAACTTTTTTTCAGATTTTGCTGTGTAAACTTTTATGTGTTATAGTGGTAGACCAACAGAAAGTAGTCAGAAACAGAAATAATAAGAAAATAATAAATCACTTCCAAATGTTTTTTTTTTAAATTATGTGCAACGCAGCTACTGCAGAGTGATTTCTGTGAAACAGTTATTGTAATTTATGTGATGGTATGGACTTGATCAAATGTCATGAATTTAAAAAAAAAAATAAAAAAACCTTTGGTAACTGGTATACTGTAAGAGTATGAAAAAGGTGTTAACTCGGCTAAACCACTAATACCTCCCTCTTTGCTTTTCATCATGCTTATTTAATGGACTCAGTTCAAAAATCTCCTTTAAGAGAATGAGAGAATGCATAGTTCTCTTGTAATGTCTTCTTATTCCACTCTGCCCCACTTTCCATTCCCTGTGACCACTAAGAGCGACGCTCTGCATGGAGAGTCCATCTAAATTATGCGATGTGGACTGCTGTGGACTACCCCTCTGCAAAGCGCTGCGTGCCAGCCAGCACCCTTATGTACCTTTCATAAGATGCCAGGACTGCACTGCAGCTTGGTCCCTATCCAGATAACACCGCTGCATGTAATTGGCCCTCGCTGCTGGACCCTGGCATCAACTAGGATTCCTAAAAGCTCTGGTTAGAGTACATAATGGCAGAGAATAGATCATTTATGCTGATAATAAAAGGATTGGCTACTCAGGACGTGTTGTTTTTACCCTTGGGTGCTTCGATAATGTGAAATTCTTGTATGACCCAGAAACCTTTCTGGTCTATATTTGTACTCTCAGTAGAAAGACAACACACATATTTAAACTGTTTTTCTTTTCCAAAGACGAGAAGGTTGGGGGCGTTCCAAAATTAGCACCCCGTGTTGCTGCACCAATTTGCTACATTTGTAGATGTTGGATGTTTGATTAGCCCCATCAAAACTTTGGGGTACTCAATGGAAGCTTTAAATGATTTAGTTTGATCAAAAATTGAGTCAAATAAAACCAACAAAATTCCATGCTTTTCAGTAGTCAATAAAGGCCCTCAAGAAATCCCTGCAGCAGCTTTACTGACTTGTCACGCATTTGGGCGGAGAGCATTGACCTTTTGCAGACACCTTTCAAACAAAGGGTTGAGTGTTTCATATTCAGAAAAATACCATTTTGAAAGGGGCATCTCTTCAAAGATGTTTATTTGTCTCTAATGACACTTGAAAGCTCTTTCTGTCTCTTTGAACAAGGTTGGTGATCTTTGAGATCCACTGTCTCGTGTCTGAGGCTGAAGGATGTCAATTATCTCACAGTTCATCATGAATTCTTGTAATTAATTGTTGAACAGGGGGTCACCAGGCAAAAAATGACAGTTCAATTTGTGCTGAACTGTCACCTTGGGGTATATTTAAACACGACAGGCACTGATGTTATTGGGAGGTTTAAATGTTTCAGGATCTGTATTTCCCCCTCCTGCCTCCCACCTCCAAAGCAATGTGTCTTGTTTTTGGTGTTCTACCATCGAACAAAAAAAATCAACTCCCCCTCCCCCACTGCTGAATTATACTTCCTGACTGACCCGCCATCGACCCCACTATCTGCCTGTTAACTTCATTACCACTTAGGAAAAGCGACATGATCTGAATACATTTTTTTCTATAAACGCCCACAGGCATAAACAGCATGCCATTAAAAATGCCAGCATGTAAAACCACCTGACAGCTTTACTACATGCTTTGAGTTGTTTGTCCTAAGACTGAGTGTGAAGGTTACACTGAAAAATCAGGTCTCTTTCAATGTATTACAATATCATCAAAAATGTCATGCATTAATCAGATTTTAAAGTTGAAGCTCATGTATTTTTATGAAACGCAGAGTGATACATTTCAAACGCTTATTTCTTTTAATGTTGATGACTATGTCAGAGCTTATGACATTTTAATATTCAGTTACTAAATTCCATTCAATTCCAGATCAATAAAACTGGACTTTCAATAAATAAATATATTATGACCAACATAGTTATGGGGAAAACTGATGACAGCGGTCCAGAAGCAAGTTATTAACAAATTAAAGACCTCAGACAAAGGTACGTCACAAAAGACATCAGCTACTCTAAAAGACTGAATGCAGTTATTTTAACGGAAAGCTGAGTGGAAGGAAAAATTAGACTTAGAAAAAAGGTGCACAAGCGACAGCAGGAAAACCCATTCAAAGTGGTGACTGAGGCTGGAGTTTGACCTTTAGCCCCTTGACTGTCATCTTCATTTATGTCAGATATGAATTATGCAGATGACAGTTCACCACAGACAAACCCAGTACATGGATTACTTCTGTTGGATGTCTTCTGTCAAGCTTCTCCTCAATCTGGACGAATGGAGACGCATAAAAATCCAAGTTGCTTGAAGTAGAGAGCAAAGTCTCTGCCCACAGTATAATGATTTGGAAAGCTGCGCCATCCTCTGATCCTGGTTTGTATTTTAGCAAATCTAGTCATCATAGCCATTTACCAAGAACTGTCAGAGCATTCCCTGCTTCACATTGCCTGAAGACTCTATAAATATATTTTCTGGGAGGACTTGGCAGCTACCTACACTGCTAAAAGTATCAATACTGGGTTTCATGACCATGGCATCAGTCTGCTTGAGTTGGCCAAAGACACCTGATCCTAAAACCCAAAAATCTAGTTTCTTCAAGCAGACTCATCAAAGGTTACTAATAAAGCAACCCAGGCTTGTTCCAACATCTTGGCAGCAATGGGCCGATTCCCTTCATACCACACACACCACTAATGCAGTAATTCATACAAACTTAATGAAGGTTATACCCAGTCAGCCCTCGCCACATTAGTGAGATTTTGTGGGGCATCACTGAATACAAAACATTTTACATCAGTTTCATTTTTTAAAGTACTAATACTAACATAGTATTTATATTTAAGGTGTTCAAGTCAAGATACATCAGTAAAAGTTCTTTTTCTTTTTTTAGCTCATCACCACACCATACAAAAAAAAACAAGAAATTGCTTTCAAAGTCTAAAATAAAACTAACCTTGGCTGATTGCTAAAAACTGACTGTAGGTATTATTCCCCTGCACCAACTCAGCAGGCAAACGCCCAGTTTTAATACTTTGCCCTTGGATAATTATAACTAGAAGAACAGGGTTAATTGAACTGAAAAAGGTTATCCAAGCTTAGCTGCGGAGCGAAGAAATAATACCTGTCAGAGTCCTCAGACCTTCACACAAATTTCAGGTGAGCCACCTCATCCTCTTTTAAAACGATTACTTTAAGAGTGACGTTTAGACATTGCACTTTAATAAATCATCTGCAAAGTATCTGGAGCATAGCTATTGTCTACATACAAGCCCACATTACAGTTAACACTGTAGGACATTTTCCCTCAGTTAATATATATTTTTCTGGACCTGATCCACAAAAGATTTTACAATTAAAATAATATGTATAGCTACCAATAGCGCAGAAGTTAAGGGACCTAGGTCCACTTAACAATGTATTAAACCTTTTCAAAGTAATGACATACGCATGTCTTATAAGATAAATAAAAAGACAAATTCATATTTAAGGTAATTTTATTTACAAACAAAAATAGGTGAATCCCATTCTTCTGCACAGATTGAACGCAGATGGATAAATGTGTTCCAACTGACAACCTGCAGAAAAAACAGGACACAAAGTGATAAGATGACTTGCATACATCTTGATGTCAAAAAAGCAATTTCTTAGTAAACACCAGAGCAGATAAATGTGACAACACCTCAAAACAGATTCCACCTGATACACACTGACGTTTATAATAAACTGTCACATTAATTTGGCCGAGTGGGAGCTGATCTGCACAATACGGCTGCCACTTGACATCTGTTACTATTGCATTCAAGCGTATGGTAATATATTTAAGAAATGCCATGCAGTGAAAGGCTAAAGAGGTGCAGGGAAAAGCCTGACTGCCAGTGCCCACTTTACCAAGCAATATTGCAGCAAATGCCACATCATCCTGACATTTTAATAAAAGCAGATATGCTGGATCAAAATGGCAGCCATAATTACCTCGGAGGCAGAGTAACAACATTGGGCCATTTCACTTCTTCAGGAGCTGATGCCTGACAACGATGAAGGGGAACGCAAAGCCGCTGCCAAAGTACAGTACCATCATGCCCAGCAGACGCCACTTGTTTTCCACAGAGAAGGGTAGGTTCTGTGGGAAAAAAAACCCCAGACAAGTTGCAATCTATGGTCAAAGTACATATTTATAATCTGCTCTTATAATATCTGGAAACCACTTTTTTTTTTTTACACATTTTTCTATTTATAAGTTCTTACTACACTAAGGATTTAAGAGAAGTAAATTTATAATAAATATTTTGAATAAGCTCCTTCTAATCATTGAGGATAAATGTGTCTATGTAAACATTAAAAACCATAAACGTTCACTATGATGTTGTAATGTTATGCAAAGACTGTCTTTTTGTGATGCCTGCAATGCAGATAAGAATTTGAGAGAAGCCAAACTAGACATGCTTTGAAGCTATGTTTGTATTGATTTCACTAAAAAAATAAAAATAAAAAATGAAAAAGTAAAAAGGCAGAAGACCTCTTCAATCATTACACTCTTGCAAGGATCAATTATGCTTTTGGCTTTTTAACCTATTAATGCCATTTGGATTTCAGTTGCACTTTTCTTCTAATCAGAGCAATGACAGTTATCAGCTCTTATTAATAACTGGAAACTCTTTTCTCCTTATGCAATAAATGTACTCTTCCTATACAGTCTGCTGTTATTTCTGTTATAAATCTGCATGCCTCGACCTACCCGTCGCTGCGCAGCTAGTTAATCTGAATTTCCGTCAAAGGGTCAATACAGGTTTTATATTGTTCTCTGTCAACGTTCGAGCGCTATAGTTTTCCTACATTTGCGACACAAAAAAGATCAAAAGTGGGCCACAAATAGGACTTCCAAACAAGGCACACGTTCTTGTAGCAATTATGATTTAAAAAAAAAATATGCATTTGGCAGAAAAGGAACAATCCGTGTCAATATATTTTTTCCGGTTCGTGTCAATTTATCTACGGGTTTGACCTTAACTGTTACAGCAGTTTACCGGAAGTAAAAAGAAGAAAAATAAGTCAGATGAAAAATCAATCAATTTTGGAAATTTATCAACGTATGTGCCTTTAATTATACCCACTTTTCAAATGAAATATTATACCAAAGCATGTATCATAAATTAAGGCGCTTTCGGAAGTAGTTTGCTAGCTGTTAGCTTGACATTGTTAGCCCTGTTGTATACATACATAAATATCTGTATTAAGTGTATAAAGACCACATTAGGCATATATTTGAAATTAAATAATGTTTAATGTGAACAAGTATTACAAACTATTCATGTGATCTTTAATAGCGTTGTCATATTCTTGTCAATTAAACATGACCTCTATGTTAGCACTGGCTAAGCTAACGCCAGGCTTCGGACACTGACAGGGCCAAGTCTCAGTTGAAACAACGCTGTTTCTCTTAGAAGATAAACTCACCTTCCCTGGTCCTTCAGCATAGTGTGAAGAACGAACAGCAGATGTAGCGAATCGCCTCACAGCCTGTCCCAGCATAATTGTTGTCTGGTTTGCTGCGTGTCTTAGTACACTGACTCTGTTGCTGCTAATCGCGAGCGTCTTGCGTCTGTCTCAACGCAAAGGTCTTTGGGAAAAGAACGGAAGGTGTGCTGTGGGAAATGTAGTTTCAATACATCCTGCAAAACCTAATCCGCTGGGTGGTTAGGTTTTGTAGATGGTTTACGAGTTTGTGCAGTTTGTCGTTCTACAAAATGGTGGAAAAATAACACCTGGACTGTGTAAGAAAGATAGGGTAATTTACATAATAGCTTTATTTATGTGTTCAAATGATTTAAATTACTGAGCCTGCATATCAACAATTTGTATGTATTGTATAAAAATATACAGAGCAATGATTAAATAATGATTATTATTTAAATTTGATGAGTTTTTTTCCACCTATCCTTTTCAAAAATTTCTAACACAAATCAAGTGTATGTTGTCTTTTTGCAATATTACAACAGCACACACCCTTTAATTCTGAAGTCATCTTGTTTTTATGTTTTATATAAAGTTAAAATAACAGTTTGGAAAAGATTAATACTGTCTCACTTGTATACAGGATAGTGAAACTACAAATGTTTTAGATTTAAGTAGTATTTCTTTCATATTTAACGACATCAATCTCCCACCACTGGTGTGGATCACATGCTATTTTTTTTAACTAGTTTAAAATTTGAGGCACATGGCAGCAGGTGGTCAAACTCTCTAATCATCAGAAGTCTGATGATCTGAATGTCCTTGAACTCTTTGAATGTCCACTGAGTCTTGTTTGGCATCTTTCCAGTCACTACTGTCTCTGGTTCTCATCTGCTGATGAGAACCTGATGCAAGTGGCAGTTTCTGTCTTGGTCAGAGATCAGAAACAATTTGAAAGGAAACCATTTTACAAAGCTCAAATTTAAGGAAAGCTATTAATATACAACAGATGTTTTCAATGTGAACAAAAAGGACAAGCAAATAAATAAATGCAGCAATATTTCAGTTTTCTCCTTCATTGAAAAATAAAGGCAAAAAAAAAAAAAAAACAGAAAGAAAGAACCAGGTCGAGCTTCATTAAAAACTGCAGATACAATTTGGTTGAAGCAAAAACGAAAAACAAATCAGCTTAATTACAGTATTTCACACAAAAATAAATATTCACTTTAAATCCATCCCTTTAATTAAAACTAATCTCAGTCAGGGCTATTTTAGAAGACAGCTCTTATTTTTTTAACTACTCAGATTTTTGATAATATAAAGTGAATTACTTTATGTTTTCTCATCTGTTAAATATCTGTTATGTTTGTTTCATCTGTGATGAAACAAGTGAAGGTAAAATCACCCTCCAAAATGTGACAATAATCTAAAAACCCACGGAACATCTCTATTCAAAGTAAATTATATGACAGCATTGTCAGCTTGTACCATTCTCTTTGCTGGTTGTGTTGAAGCTCCAACCAATTATCTCCTGTGTTGCTGGCAGCTGCGTCAGGCTGGTTACCCATCGTCTCATCCATCAGTGCAGGGTCATCACCTGGCCTGCTGCCATTAGTTTGCCCTCACATTGCCACTGCAATCTGTTTAAAAAACATTGAGGGATTGGGAATCATACTGTAGCTGGATGACAAATAATGTCATCATACCCCAGCTATAAATATTGATGTTATCTCATGCTTGCCACAAAAAGCTGGAGGCCTAGTTCTGAAACGCATCGTTTGTAACATTGTCAGATTAATCCATTCTGCGGATTCATTTCTTATTACTGTTGACTGCCTTATTGTCTGGTTACAGACCTTTCTTGGCTGATGAAAAAGGTGTATTCATCATAAATTCATGCTGGTAGAAGAGAAAGATTGTTGAATGAATAAATATGAACACAGATTACACTGCACACAGCTATTAAGGTGACTTCCATATTCACTTGGGGCTTCTAATTAGCAGTGATACTGAAATCTATGATTTTAACTTGATTTGGTGAGATTTACCAAATCAATCATGCATGTATGCTGGTATCCATAGTTAGTTATATGCATGATAATATACACAGATGGCCCACACTTACTTAAAAATAATTCACAGATTTATAACAAAAGACTTGCGAAGTATCAAAATGTTGCACTGCATTCTTCCTAAGTCAGTTAATAATTTGTTCTCCTACAGTAACTTGCAAACGTTTTCATACCTGTTCAACCTTTCTACTTACAGTCGATCCTTAGTTAAACCACTCATCTGTCACTTGCAGCTGCAAAAATGTTAGAATCTAATGGACGCAGATATTTTCCCCCTGATTCTCTTGTTGCTCAAGTGCATTCAGTTGATGGAAGACATTCAGGAACATAAATGTTCAAATCATGTAACAGATTTTGTTGGATTTTGGTCTGTACTTTGTACTATTCTTGCTATGCAGTTATATGAAAGGTCACTCAGTGTTTTTCAAGTAAGGGGTGACCAGGTAGCGGTAGGGAGGCCACAGAATGCTGGAAGGAGAAGAGAAAAATGCAAAAAGCAAAAACAAAAAAACAAAAAATAATACTTTTTTAGTTTGTCAGATAAATTAAAAAAAATGTTCAGCATCACAAATTTTGACAATAAAATCTAATACATTTTTGACTCAATAATATAAAATATAAGTTAAATGTTATTTACCAAGCTAATTTTTCTGATTGACTGCCAGTCAAATTTATCAAACTACTTTGCTCCTTAAACCAATATTGCAAATGCAAAATCAACAAGTATTTGACAAGAAAAAGACCAAAGGGTCTGTTTACCAGCCTTGATGGAGTACACTGCTCCAAAAGCCCTAAGAACTCATGGCCAATAAAATCAGAAGGTATAAGATAATATTTATGCTAATAATAATTGAATAGTGAGTAAAAATGAAAATAAATGATCTTAAATTTGACGTTTCTTTACATATTTTGAAGCACATGCTGTGTTCTTTCCAAAGGGAGTCCTCATCCAGAAGCTAATGCTGTGTAGTTAGGACTTTGTATGACTTTCTTTTATTAGTGACTTTCATCAAGGCCAAGACTGTGGAGTGTATGAATAATAGTTGCCGTGTCAACAGTCTTTCATCTGGTCTGTGGATCTCTGCAGCTCCTTCAGCGTTGCAGTAGGTTACCTGGCTGCTTCTCTGAATACTGCTCTCATTGCCCAGGTTTGCAGTTCTGTCTTACTCTTTCTATTTTCAGATGATGGGTTGAACTGTGATCTGTGAGATGTTCAAAGCTTGGACATTGGCTTAGAAACCCTGAGTTTGGGATTCTAAACTATTTAATGGCTGTGTTAATTCATTCTGAGTTAATACAACCGCGCTGTGTACTGTGTTACTTGGTTTATGATGCTGATTGTTCACTAATCGTCTCCTAAATGTGAAAATTGTTAAATTTCTTTTTGAAAACCAAGTATTCTCTTTGTCTACTTCATAAAACGACTTTGTGTTGGTTTGGCACTAATATTTCTATAGACTATGCTAAAATGTGTTGTTGTGACATTAATCCTTTTGCAAGGCACTGTATTTACCAGTCTTCTGCAGCACATGATGAATAGTGGGACGGATCGCCAAAGTACACACCACCTCTCTCCTTGCCTAGTTTTGCAATAATGTTCCACAAAGAAGAGGAGAAGAAATAATGGATAGCATTGATCAGTGGTGACAGCTCATTTTGGCAGCAGCACTCTGGAGTTTAAACTGCCTTGTGATGTTAGCAATGATGAAGGAAATTTGTGGTTTACTTTGTAAAAAGTGAAAGGCAGCAGTTCATTGTCATTCAGAATGTGATATTTACTTACATGGGTGACAAAAAAAGCACTTCACTAGTTTACAGAAAACCGATTATGACATTTGTTCATCTCTCTTTCATTTGGTATTAACTTGTTCTGTAAAACTCTTTCTATTTCTGTCTTTTACCCTGAAAGACTGTTTTGTATCGATAACAATGTGCCTCTTCATGTCAATTTTTAGGGTCAGCGTGTGTCCTCGCAGTTTAAGAGGGTGAACCCTACATGTTTATTGTTGAGTGCACATCCACAGTTAATAGTGTGAGCTATTCTTACTGCAGAGACACACGTGGCCTGCAGCAAGGTCATGCTGGTAGCTCATAGCGTGCACAGAGTGGCATGATTCAACATTAATCTTTAAAGTGGATTAGGGGGAAATTGTTCGGACTTGGAGCTGACCTTGTGCCCCTTGGGATGACCAGCAAGTTCACAGAAAGGTTTCATAAATAACAAGCAACCTACCTGGGATTTGTATTTATGAAACATTGCTCCTCTTCTTAGTCAATGAGATATTTTAATATTGTATAACAAACAAGCCTTCAGCCTCTCACCACTCTCTCTGCATTTGCTATTCTTCCCAAGCAAAATGGACAATGATGATTGGATTCTATGCCAAACCTGCCAGGCTTGAAAGAGAATTAGACAGAGAATTACTCTGCAGGCCCGAGGTAAACATGACTAATTTCTGTCATTTCATTTCTTTTTCTTTCTCTCTCTCTCTCTTTTTTTTTTTTTGAGTGAGCCCTGGGTTACTTCGAATTATTGTGTTTTTTTGTGGGGTTCTTTTGTGAAAGTTTCTTTGAATTATAAAGAGAGAAATCGCTTGTTCATTTTTAGAAAGTGTTAGTGTTTTTTATCAACGTTTTTGTGTTTTACCCAGATCTAATAACTAGATCATAATGATAAGATATAGATATTATTTACTTGAATCATTGAGACTCTTAATTTGAATGAAGAAAAAAAGTAGTGCATGAGATACAGGCAAAGCTACTGTGGATTCTTCTCAGGGTGCTATTGTTATTATTGACTAGATGGAAACTGGACAATGATAAAACATTCACATCATGTGTGCACATATGGACTAACAGCTGCTGCTGCCTCTCCTTTATACTGCGTCCCCCTTCTTCCACTTTCCATTATTATGCTTGACAGTGCATAGTGGTTACGGGGTTATAACTACCTCTTGAGGTGGATCTGGAGGTGCTCATTAAAAATGGTGGATTAGTTTCAACCCCCATTCCACAAAGAGACCTTTCAGGTGATTTAAGCATGTTTTAAACATGGGTAGATTGCAGAATAAAAGGATGATCTGAAACGGGCCACTGACCGACAAAATATGAGCAAAGTCTAAGCACTGAACAAAAATAGAGCTGTACAACCCAGTTATGCTAAAGTTAAAGTTTCTACCTGAGCCGTAGCTTCCTACTGGCAGTTCAGTTAATGGCTAACTCTGGACTGGATTTAGTATAAAATTCAAAATAATTCTCAAACCTGAGAAGGATATAGTAATAATTCTGCATTAACTACCATTCTGGTATTTTCAATGACAAAAATACAGTCACAATATATATTTTTTTCTTTTCATTTTTACAATGTTGCAAGTCCTTAGTGCTTGCTTGTTCAATGTTATCTTTCTTGCCACATGCACTTAGGATTGATTGCTTCCTTTTCTTTTTTAACATTAATTTCTGTGATTTTTGACTTGTGGCATTATTTCTTAGTCATGCTGACATTTAGTCATGTTAATTATTACTTATTATCTTCCTTTTGTCTTTAGTTTATTATTCCATGCAGTAGACATTATATTTTTTCTTCTTGTTTTCCCCCAGGTACTGTTGTTCATTAGTCTCACCTAATCCACATCAAATAATGCTTTAATATTTTTCTGTTTTGTCAAGACCTTGTCGGATGCCTCAGTTTTTCCTGCCTGTCACCCAAAAGCGTTTATGGTTTTAGCATCTGCAAATGTTTCCTTTCAACATGATACGCCTTTATGCAGCTCGACTTTAGTTGTGGAGTCATTATCATTTAGAGCCAAATGTCACAGTTTATGAAGCATATTCTATTTGTCAAAGAGCTAACAAATAGAAAAGTGGTATTCTTCAGTCTCTCATAAATATTGGAAAAGTCTTTAGCTTTAGATAGCCTGGTCTGGTAATATTGTCTTATCTTGTGAGAGAAGCATGTACTTTAACCTCCATACCCAAATTAAAATTAGTCCTCAAACTATTAAATTTTTATCCATCATTAAATAGATTTTCAGTCAATTTCATCACCTTTCTATTTCTTTACCCTAAAAACTAAAATGGTAAAAATCCAAAAGCCAATAGGAATGCTCCATCCATCCATATAACATTATATTTACTTTTTAGGAGTAAAATACTTATGTTTTGTAAAGTGCCTTGAGATTACTTGTTTTGAATTAACCCTGAATAGATGAAGTGAATTGAAATACTGGTTTAATTTTCTGAACAATATATGAGGAGATATACAGAATACAGAATATTTTTTACTCTACAACTTCATTTTAGATGACTGAACTTTTTGTGACAAGATTATGCATGGAAGCTCATAGAAAAGTCGTCTCTCATACATATTGTACAGAAGTAGAAAGTGAATAAAGGAAATAAAGGTCTCTTCACACGGTCACTCTTTTATGTTCCTTAGACACTTTCACACCACTGGACAATCTGCTTTTCTTTTCAAACTTCTTGGGTGCACAGGATTATCACTCATGTATTACTTGTAAACCCCACTCTCTCACCCTTGAGGCATTGCAAACACTTTTCAAAAGAAAATCATTTAACTTTTATTCAGTCCGACAGTACTTGTATATTTATAAGTTTTTCTTTTTTTTTCAGCTGGTTGGAAGGCAGAATGAGAACTGAACGTTTTGAGGTCTGTGCTACAACCGATGACAGAATCTCCACTCCTAAACAAAACCAGACCCCTCAAACAAAACCCCGCCTTGACTGAGTGGACACTCATTAAATACATTTACATTTTGTGGTGTAAAGTATGGAAGTATTTATGTGAACGACAGCGCCTCTTTATGGATAAAATCTAGTTTTCCCCTCTCTGTACATTCACATGTTTACACAATAGTTGTTTGTCAGTATTTGTGTCAGTGGAATATGGACTGTCTTTGGTAATCCAAGCAGCCCATTCAGAATGAACTTCTGCTTTGCCACCCTGTCAAACATGAGACAGAGTGCCACAAAGCCACCTGTCAGTGGTCCGTTAAGCAAAGCTCCAGGCTGACCAAAGACTGACCGGGAGCATCTGTGCCACTGTTCGCCTCTAATACGCTAATGAGAGTTGTCAAGCTGTCGAGTGCACTCTGGTTGCCCTCTGGCACTAACAATGGCACCTTCAATTTGGTTGTCTTGAGTGACATTAACAAACACAGCTGCATTGGGGAACAGACTTGTTCGACATCACGCTGCGCACTGACATGCTCACAAACAAATCAAACAAGCTGGAACGACAGCTAAAATAAAACCCTTAACACACACAGAGAATGGCAAACAAAGAGGGGAAAGTGAAAGATGACAGTTTTAATAATGTAGTTAGGCTGGTGCATGTTCCTGTATCCTTACCACCCCATTTGTTTTTCTGTTTGTGCCACCAAAAGAAGTCAGTGGTACTGGATGGAAGAATGTCTCCAGTATAATAGCATTCAAAAAAGCCTACAAATATCTAACAGCACATTTACTCCAGAACAACGCCATTAGAAAAAAAACAACTCATCCCTTCCTGTTTCACCGATTCCACATGAGAATTCTTGATTGATGCCATGCATCAAGGCAGTGCAGCCCTCTGTCACCTCGTGAAAAGCGCAGCACGTGCCAGTCGCTCAAGTGTTTGCAGGCGTGTGTGTGCGTGTGTGTGCGAGGTCTTGGGGCACTTCACTCTAAACCTGCCAAGCATCCATCAAGCTCACTCTGGCTCCTCTCGGCTCCCTTAACATGTTTCTCCCTGCAGAATTACGAGGCTCTGACCTTGTTCCGCAACAACAAAATCTTCCTGGCAAGACATAAAACACACACAAAAAAATGGATAAATTGGAAAAGTTGGATTCCACTTTAAAGTGAAGGCTGACATGCTGACTGCACTTTCCAGATGCTCAGTAAACAAGATGATCATGACTGAATGGCTGTGTCTTGGAGCACCAAGATGCTGGCCCTGCACCTGTTATTGTATTTGAGGTTGTGCATGTGTCACAATTGAGTTTGTTTTATTTGCTGGTTTATTGCTTATGTTTTTTTTTTGTTTGTTTGTTTTTATTTTTTTATCTGAATTCTTTTCATGGTTTGTCTTGCACTCAGTTTGCACCTCCACGACACACATAAGGTTCAGCTGAAACAATAAACTTTAGAGTTGTATTTGATTATTACAACAAGACCAAGTCAAAAATGAAACGGTTTGTGATAAATTAAGATATTTTGGAAACACAAGGGTGTGCTAGTTTTAAATAAATGTAGTTAAATAAATGTGGTACAGGCCGGGAGCTTCATGCATAAACGAGTGCACAGTTTTCACACTAAGCCAAATGTGTCATGTTTATCAAAAATATCTTTGTCAAGCTAATATCAACTATAACTGACCTAAAAAAGGAAAATATATTTACATTTAGTGTTATTATTTTATCTTTTGACATTTATTTACTGTCATTCTTTTCTTTTTGTTTTTACTGTTTTGATGTAAAATGAGGAGAAAATCTTCCCTCTCAAATAAAAGCTAACATGGGTAGATAATTTTGCTGACATTACAAGAAGGGTCAGACATATATCTTTTTGCCATCTAAATGTTCACTGTTTATTTGCTTGTCTTTTTTTATCAAAACCCATCAAATATGTTTACTTGTATTCTGTTTAGCGGCAAAAAAAAAAAATAAAAATAAAAAAAAATCAAACCATATGTCTGAAACCTTCATGAAAATCAGGAATATTTGAAAACTATGAAACACGTGGAACAAGTTTATGACAGGGCTGTGGCAGGAAACAATGGACACATTTTATTGTCAAAGATTTCCAATGATCATTTTGAGCCAAGCTGTTATCAGGACCATGTGGTTTGGTCAACGTGTTTCATTAAGATTTTAAATCCCAGCAGAACTATTTATATATAGATACTCAACTCTATAAGAAAAAAAAAAAATCAAGGTCAACCATGTGGACTTTCTAGGTTTTGACAGTGTACCACTGAATTTAAAAAAAATAACACTACTTTCATGTTTATAAATCAGAAACACGTACAGTACATGAAGTTTTGGGAAATGTTTAATTAAATTTGGTTGCTGTGTGATCTTCTCTACACAACCCACCTGGAGGGAAGCAGGTGGCTGCTGTGGGAGTCAAAGTCTTTGGAGAGATCAAGGCTGCCAGGGACTGACAGAACGTTTCTATTTTGCCAAAGATCAGACTCTTTATCTGGGCATTGGGAAGAGAGGCAAATGTCGACTGCTGAAAACACAGGTGGGACTGTCTCACAGTCAGATCGGCAGTGATTGCGATCGATTTGCCTTGTTTAGGTTGGTTTTAAGTGTCTGGATCTCCTGACATACGGCGGCGACAGGTGCATCAGAGACAGCACGAGTGACAAGCATCTGTGCAGCGTTCCTTTTTGCCCCCTCTAATGACGCTTGGTTGACATTCAGAAAATGTATTGGCAGCATATGCACAGGTAACTCAGGAGCTTCTGAAGGCATAAGGCATCTAATTTAATGTAGTTCTTTATTCAGCTTAGCAGTGAAAATGAATCCTAAACTTTACTTACACATGTAAGCAGAACGGGCAATTAGGCTTCTTTTTCTCTGCTTTGTTCACAACAGTGCTGACAAATAAGGGAAGATAATTCTCATCAGCATGTAAATTTTAATAGCTGATCCATGTTTATCTGTTCAGTATAAAGGATTCAGACACAAGGCAAATGTTTTCCAGCTGCACCGGGTACTTCAAAGAGTCCAGTACCGTTGTAATTAAAGCAGACATAGTATTCATTATTATGCTCATAAATCTCCCCTTGATTTCCCCTTGCTCAACATAAACTGGCTAAGTTGCTGGTCTCTTCTCTCCACTGGAAAGCACTCCTGACTCACAGTTAAAATCAACCACTGAAGTAAGAATTGGAAACATTGGCTTCCCTTTCATTTAAATATTTTAATAACTTGCCAAATGCAAATATTTACATTTGTACATTTGAAGCTCCACATCATAGATGGTTGAGGATTAAGGAGCTTAATACAGTACAGTTCAAATGGGGATATCTACAGTGCCTTGCAAAAGTATCTGTTGAATCTTTTCAGACTTAGATAAAAATAAATCATAAAGTTCAATGTATTTTCTTTGTTTGTTCCATGTCAGATCAACAGAAAGTTGGACATAATTCTGAACAGATAAAACATAGTTGTTAGTTTATAACCCTCTTTGATAAAATAAAATCTGAAAAATGTGACATTGATGTCTAATCTGCTATTAAAAGAATATATATAAAACAAAGAAGAAAATAGAAAAATATCCACCAATTACCTGTCCAATGCTTATTGTAGTGTATCTCCAACTCCACGTTTTTTACTTAATTTTTCTTTTTTGTCCATTCCTCTATCCATTATGACAGTCAGTCAGTGGCAGATGCTAAACCCCCATTTAATCCGAGGTCTGCACCACTTTCGCATGTACAATCAATTGTAATATCTTTTTTCTTCTGTTATCAAATGAAAGTATCTTCAAAGTGTATTTATTCAAGCATGAGTGTGTCATTTTAGTTGTGAGATCTCAGTGGTGTATAAATAGGTAGACGCTACTGACATAACATAGATGACATTTGGTCATCATTTGTGTGGGAATTCACATTCAGCTTCTACATGCATTAATCTTTCTAAATGCTATTGGAGTGGCACATGTATTATTTTTGTCCAACATTGGAGCATGATTGATTGTTGACCTTCATTAGCGGTCTTCTGTTTCTGTAAATGTATCTGACATTCAGTCAATGCAAGGCAGCATTCTAGAGCGGATGCTGAGATGAGCAGCAAAAGCATACACAGTGTTGCTTCACAAAACACTGTGTTGCTTCACAAAACACTGGATCATTTCACAAGTTACCAAGCACAGATTTAAAGTGGTATCTCATTCAGAGCGTGCACCACAGTTTGCGTAATCAGAAAGTGGAGTAAATAAATAAGCTGAAGCAAAAGAAAAAAAAAACCCACACAATTAATATTCAAAGTTTAAAGTAATGTTAATTCTTAGTAGTGAGGAGGACAGCTGGAAAAATATTTTTTATGCCTGGTTCACTCAGTCAACAAAGTATCAAATTTATTTCAATTTTTTATCTAGCCTCTGATGTCATGACTTCATGACACAAATGTCTCAACACGTCGTGGGGTGATGAGTGTATCTTCTCTGACAAGTATGAAGAAAAAGAGACATTTTCTACTCTGAGATGGATAGTGGGATGATGGCGGAGTTGAAAAGAAGCAGGCAGCAGTGCTGCAGGTTGATTTGCAGCTTAACTAGATCACCCAAACTGCTAAAGTGTGTTTGATATTTTCTACAGTGTGTAATAAAACAAGATCAAACCTGAAGGTAGAGGTGTCAGAGAAACCAAAAACAGCAATTTTCAGGAATCTAGGAAATGTCTGTTGCATTCAGCCTTGAACCTTGAATGACAAAACAAATAAATTTTTAGTCTGAAAGCCTTGAAACTTCAAAGGTTTTCTAAACTCACGAAAAACTATAATAAGTCAATAACATGCAACAGTTTCAATGTAATGTCACATTCAGCTAAAATTAATAAAAATAAATAATAAAAAACAGCAAAAATTCATACAATCGTTAAGTTTTTTATGTTTCTTCTGACCAAGAAGACCAATGTTAAAATTCATATTAACTATGAACTTGAAAAACTAGCACACTAAGTCACAAGAGTCACACATGCTTAGCTTGGTTATGGATATGTTGTGAAACAACCTGAAAATGTCTGGGTCTAACTAGCATCACTGATACTACAGTGAAGGTCATTTAGTGAAACATAAAAATTGCAACAACTCACAGAACAATGACCTAAACCTACATGTGCCTCATAGCTTCAATTTAGCCATTGAAATGATGCTGTGTTGTAGGGAGGGGCTGTGTGGACACATTAATGTGAAACATTCTATAACATCTTTGTGTTAAGTAAATAAAATAATATGAACATCAATAGAAACAATAATCAAAGATTTTAAAAGTTATTGTTCCAAATTTGGAGTAGCTCAGTCCCCATCCCATATATACTGTGTGCCAGTTGATTGGAACAAATGCACTAAATATTTCCAATTTAGGCCATTTCATAATATTTTAGCTTAATATTATGTATTAGAATAGACAAAACAAGAGAAAAATGCTACAAGTGCCATAAAGATAACTGCAACTCCTTATCAGGTAATGGTTATTTGGTAGCCAATATTTCTGTATCAAAATCGAAATCTTCAATAAGGATTCATCACATTATGATGATCTTACCTCAGCCAACAGAGTTGAGATTTTAAAAGTATGGCATAATTCAGAATAAGGTTTGCAAAAGCAACTTGAGACAGATGTGAGAAATGCACAGTTGTGCGAGACGGCAGAAATCAAGGCTGCGGGATTAGAAGGGAGCAACGTCCTTATCTGAAATCAGGGAGGAGAAAACGAAGAAAGAGAGTCACACCCATCTTCTAAACGTGTGCTGTATTTCATTTCACACAATTATGCCCAACCATTTGCCTGCAGTTACATTCATTGAAAATCCATCCCTGTGTTAATGGAATTATAATGATGTAGTGTATGTCACGGCACCTAATCAAATGGAATTGATTTAAGTTGCTTTTGGCCTGTAGCCCTGCAGCTCAAGGGTATGTGTCTTCTTTTTCTCTGATGGTCTCAGCCCTTCAGGGAACATGGCTGTTTGAAGTGGGATTGTGTGTGTGTTCACATTTGTGTGTGTACATCAGCATATTAATGGACTTGTTCACTATTTCTTTGTGGTAATGTTTAGAATGCTTTTGATTTAAGAATGATGTTGTCCTTCTGTATTAAATGTTCAGAGCAGAAGAACTGGGATGGAAAACAAATTTTTTGCAACTTTGGCCAACCACATATCTTAAGATTTTTAAATATTTAAGTACACAAAAACCAGTCATGTCAGCAACAGCCTTAACATCTGACTATGTGAGCTGATGGTATGCATAGAGTGACAATATTATGGCATATGAAATAAAAAAATAAGAAATTGATCTTGGTAAGAAATAAAGTGTACCAAACTGTGAGGCTTAATCTTTTCCCTTTCAATATCAAATGCTTTTTGTCCAGTGCATAAAATCACTGTTATGTTTGAGAGAAATTACAATATAAAAGTGACACATGTAGGTGGTTGAAGAAGCAGCCAAAGAAAAAAAAAAAGCTGTTCAAAAAATGTATTTGATCTTCAATTAATCAATCAATTTATTGATTAAAAAAATGACAAAGAACACAAATGTTAAAAAGACTTTTAACTAGAGATTGAATATAAAATTATTTGTTTATGATGAAATCTATGGTGGCATAAAATACTATTACAAAGTCATGAAGATCAAATAAAAAGTCAAAGACAAAAAAATAAATACAAAAGGGATTGCATCAGCAAAATCAGAAAAAAATAGCACGCAAAATAAAATTAGCGTGTCTGCTTCATGAAAATGCAAAACATATGCTGATCGTCAGAGATTGGAAAATACTGGGAGGAGGATATGGAAATGTGATGACTTACCACCTGCAATGCAATTTTTTAAATTTACAGCAGAAGTTGTCAAAGTTGTTGTTGCTTCTGTGTTTTGCATGTTGGAAAAGTAGGTGCAAACTGGCACACAAAAATGTCTGCAGTCACTGCGGCAAGACAGGAGGCAATGACAGAATAAATTGCTTGTCAGGTATTTTAAAAATTTTTAGAAATACAAAAACCAAACTAACATAAAAATAGATGAGGAATATTCTTCCGCAATGGCAATTTTCAGCAGCAGAATAGCAAAATAATTGCAGTGCACTATCACTATATGGCAGCACACATGTCTTGATGCTCTGCAGAAGCATGTGTACATAGTCTAGAAAAGGTGATGCAGATTACACTAATCTGCCACCTTTAATCTGTTCCACAAATTGTGCCAGTAAAAGATTAATGCTGCTGGACTGCTAATAATGTTAGTGCAGTTAAACTGACATGAAAAGCATCGCTGCTTAACTTAAATATCATACCATGTTACTTAACAAATAAAACTGAACATTATCAGGCAGCAGAAATCAGAGAATCATCAAAATACAAAAGGGATATCGAAGATAAAACAAATAATAAAAAAAATAAATGTTATGAGAATTTTTTCCCCCTCAAAGTTCCTTTACAGGCTTGAAGGGAACTCATTCATGTTGTAACAAGTAATTGGGGTTTAACCTTGATTTGCAAACATTATTTATATTTCACTATAATATGTGGTTTAATTGACTGAATGTACTGAGCTGTTACAGCAAACCGGTTGGTAACTTGTTTATGCGTCAGTTGATATCTATATTTGCATGAAAAACCAATATCTGTAATCCCATCACTGATGATGGAGTTTAACACTACATGCAGGAATGCATGTCAATGCCAAACGCGAACAAGGTTTCAGAGAATCTATGTTAATTGGAGCAATCTCACTGAAAGATGAGCTTGCTCATCTTTCAGTGAGATTGAAAGATCTCTCTCTGCTACTTTGAGAAATGTATGAACATTAGAGCCTCAACTGTAGCTGACCACTTACCTTCTCAATTTCGTAACAATTATGTTATGCAGGAGCAGTTCTATATAAAGACAAGCATATATTTTGCTGTGATTTGCCACTGTAGAGTTTGAAATGTGAATAAACTGTGCAAAAAAATCATTCTGCACACAGAATCAGCAACCAAAATGTTACAAAAAAAAATCTTTTCAAAATATGAAAAAGTAAAAGCTACTTTGAGAAATGTATGAAAATTAGAGCCTCAACTGTAGCTGACCACTTACCTTCTCAATTTCGTAACAATTATGTTATGCAAACCAATTGTACATTGCAAGGTTGAAGATTACATTCATTACTATTACCGGCCTTCTGAGACTGCTTTCATAGGGGCTCCTCATCAGAACAAGAAAAGGCACTCTGAATAAAAGATGTCCTTGTGTAAAAAAAGCAAACATGTCCTTCAATTAAAGTCGTATTCAGCATAGACAGAAGTGAGCTGCATAACTGAATGATAGTGAATGGAATCAACAAAGCATACAGGTTAGCCAATCAGAAAATGTGAGTGACTTGGCATTGGAAGTAAATTTCAGCAAAATGAGAAGCCAACACCGAGATAAAATGTTTTGCTACATGTAGGGAGGAATATTGTATGTATATAAAAGCTTATTTATGCAATTGCGCATTCAAATTCTACCAGTGATTAGGGGAGTCCGATAAAGCACAGGACTTGCATGCAGTCACATTTCTGTTTTATTTACTTTCTAAGCAGCATTCAGCAAACTGCATGTAAAAATATTTGGAAATTTTTGCAAAGCCCTTTGCAGAGCTTTTGGGAAAAACACTGGTTTTATGCCTTTTTCTTCTTTCCCCTTATTGTGGACGCCAAGGTCTTATTTCCTGGAAGCTGTGCAAACAGAAAAAGGTATGCAGTGACATTTATTGGACGTAGGTGTATTTGTATTCCATCTCTTCCTTCAGTGTGTGTCAGCTTTTATGAGCTCACTCAAGCAAAACATTAAAGAAGCTCATTCTTTATTAATCTTCACAATGACAATTCAAAACTTCCAATGTGCCGACTTTCCTGTGTGTGCTTGCACTTTCCACGTTGAGAAATCAGGTTGGTGTCATTATTTTTTAAACAACCCCTGGCAGTTGGTGTATATTAAGTTTTGCATCGCTTTGGCTTTTCCTTTTTTGTCAAATGGGACAAATAGGAAGAATTGCTCTGCATGAAGACTTCAAGTTTGGGGGCTTTGTGACACTGATAACGTTTGAAAACCTCAATTCATAAAAATTGCGCAAGAACCACACTCATCTGAGTTAATGGCTAATGACTTATTTCACTCTGCTATGCTAATCTAGCTTGATTAAAGCTTAAACACAATTATTATGGAATTCATTATAACATGACAAATTCAGACTTCAAGTTTTGCTTCCTAGTAACATTGTATGCAAAAACTGATATATTTTGCAGTAGGTCCAATTTTGTTGGAAAAAATAATAAATTCCTGCAAGCAAAATCCTTGTTAAAAAATATTTCCTTTGTGGTATGCATTCAATAAAATAAATGATAGATGATTCTAATGAAAAAAGAAGGCAGCTAATTTTTTTTTTTCTGGTTGTGTATCAACACTGTTCCAACAACATCAAGAGATCAACAATGACTTTTGAGAAGCACTTGTTGTTACCCGTCAATCTTAATTTTTTTTCTAAGCCCATTTCCGGACAATTTGAGGGCCATCGTTCAACACAGAGAAATATTTCTTTACAGATAAAAACAAAAACAAAACAAAAAAAACTTTTTGATCATCACCCAGAGAGTTGAGACTTGAAACTGGCTATGCATCCCAAGGTCAGACTGTGCAGTCCACAGTGCAAGAAGGAGCTACAGCACTCTAATACACGTCGGATAAATTCTTGACAGTACTGTTCTTATAAGACTGAAAAGAAAATGGGTTGTTTGAAAGGCTTGTGTGGAGAGAATTTATATAGATATATACATGCATACTGTGTATTAATTTTCTAAATACTAGCAAAGAGTATTGTTTTGTCACTGACATTAGTAGTTTTGATTTTCAAACATTTCATTGAATCTCAGCAAAATGAATGGAAGTCCCAGCACCGGTGTCAGTCGAGGAATCTTCACAAGGAATAAAAAGATAAAATCTTTTATATATGTCTTCCATACATATCTTTATTGCTCACATCTCCTGCTGGACTAAAATAGTTCATGTGCTGCCAGAACCAGCCATGCCAACAAACCAGCTTCTCTGGTTTGACATGTGCAACCAGGGATATAACCAGGGGTAAAGAGGAGTAAAAAAAGTGGTTCATGATTTTTTTTTTTTTCCTTCGTGTTTTTTTTTTTTTTTTTTTGCCGTTTGCCCTACTTTCAGATGGAAAGGAGCTTCTGGCAGGTTTTGGATTTTATTATTATTATTATTTGTGCCAGCAGAGTGCATTGCAAAATAAAATGAATAAAACACATTTTCAACTTGAAATGCCCCGCTAACTTTTCCTTACTCTGGTAAGATCATTTCTTTTAGTTAATTGAATGCTGTGTTAGTGTAGTGTTGGATTAGTGGTGGTGAACCAATACAGGAACAAGACTCAGATAATATTGTGTTGTTTTTTTTTTGTTGATTTTCTTTTTTTGCCATCGAAAGTAAGCTCAACAAGTGCAAATATGTGATTACTACTAAATCAATACTTTTTAACTTTGGAACATGATTAGGCTTTATTGCTTCGTCTGCTTTGACGCACACTCCTGCTTGTTTTCTCTTTATCTCAGCAACACGTCACAAACCAATTTTAGATTCTTGAGTGTAGATTTAGTAAATTTAGTGCCATAATTCAGTTCACATATGCTACTTCATTCGTTCTCTTGATGTACCTAATGCAGTAAAGATAATTCAAATGTAAAAATAAAAACTCCCATTTCCAAACACTTGTAAAAAACAACATGCTGAGAAGCGTACGTGTTGATTAATTTTCAACTTTAAATGTTTCAATAAAGTTCAGTGATTATTTAGTACACCCTGAACAGGGTGGAGGAGGTAGAGGTGAGGGGTTTAGATAGTCTCTATTCGAAGACATAATGATGGATTATGACTAAACCAGGCTGCATGGTGAAGTGCACAATCAGCTGTATGTAGGCCAGAGGCTGAGCTTTTCATAAATATGTATGGCAGTTCACATATTGTTGGGAGCCTGCGGTGAATTACAGATCAGCGTTATCAATTCAAAAATACATAGTTCTGCTGAGCTTCATTTTAAAAAAGAGCTTGCTTGATGAGATGCAAATATGACAAAATAGTCTCAGAACAGCAGTCGCACCTTAAGTACCGCACTTGACTTTCGGTTTGAGTCAGAATGAGTTCAAGTGACATTTTGTCGCTATGGCTTTCACCTATCAAAGTACAATTTTAAGAATCCTCCCCCAAGGAGGCTTCATTGCGCTATGATAAGAAACTTGTATAAGAAAGTTGATGGCAGAAATCCTTGATAGAGGGCACTGGGGCAAGAACCAGGGAGCAGAATCAGCAGCAAGTCCTCTTACAATCTTTTTTTTTTTCAGTTTCAGTTCTGAAGCAATCACGCACCAGCAGAGCACAACAGTAATGCAATTAAGCTGTCTGTGATTTTTAATTAAAACTAAGAGGCGTGATTTGTCTAGAACTTTGTTTGCCTTTCAGGCAGCACAAGTTATCATCATCTTAATGGATATGATTATGGTGACTCTTGAAATAAAATCACATTATGATCATATTTTCCAATAAGAAAGGTAAGACAGACAAAGGCATAGGTTCTAGTTTCTTTTGTCGTCTTTGCCGGTGCCAAGCATTGTTACAATTAGGACAATACATTTAATAGATACATGAATTATTCAGCACCGTGAAGCGGTTTCAGTGGGTCCAATCAATAGAACATCTGACTCCTTTGCTGAGGCAAAGTCCATTACAAGTTCTAATACATCTGAGGAGCTTCTGAACCAAAAAGCAATTTAATGTTTATATCTCCTGGGACTCCACAAGAAAGCTCAAGAAAGGCCAGTAAACAAAGCGAGCACAGGAGCAACCCTGAGGAATGTAAGCCTTTTACTGTACAAAACTTTTCACTCTGATATTGACAAAGTGAACATCAAAACTGTAGCTATTTTTAAGATTCACTCACAAGGTACATGATTGGATCAAACAACAGATGGTCCAGAGATAAAAGATGAAAAAGCAAGACTTGCCCAACAAAATAAAACAAAATCCTCACACAAACAAAAACAAAAAACAAAAAAACATCCTGTTTTCTGCTTTTTGTTCCTTCTCCCCTGTTCCATGACAGGAGGCTCCAATGATCGATTAAGACAGAAAGTCCTCAAAGTTCCAACATTAAAAAGTTGTAAATGCAAACTGTTTAATATTTAATTTTAAGTTGGTATGAATGGAATCCTGCTATAAAAAACAAACCATTTTCTAATTCATTTTATAGTTCAAACAATAATACAAAAGCACAAAATAGCCAGCGAGTTGCAAATCGGAAGAATAATCATTCAAGATTTTTTTCAATCTTTCTAAACAGAAAATTAAAAAGTGAGTCTAGTAAATGTATTCAGAAGAGCTTTCGCTCTTTTGTAAAATTCAGTGTAGGTTGTATTGTCATGCCAAAGGGTGACTGTCATGTGGTGGAGTAGAGGAGGTGGTGAGGCAGATGCTGGAGACCCAAGTAAGGGTGAGTGGTGAATGTTTAATAGAAAAATGTCCAGCAAATACAATCAACAGAAGTAGTCTGCGGCCACGCAGCACGGCTGAGCGGAAGCCAGGGCTCACACCGCTAGCAAATAGTCAAACAGGCGGACAAAAAACACACTGCAACAGAATAAAGACAATGGACGACAAGGACCCGACGAGGAACAAAGGACACAGGAGGGATCAAATATACAGAGGGAAATCAGGGGAACAAGACACACCTGGGAGCAATCAAGGGGAAGACAGGACAACGAGGAAACTCAAATTAGCACAACAGAAAAAACAGGGATCATGACAGTGACAACATAATTGCATATTGCATGTTTTTCTTATGTCATGCACCCGAATTAAATAAAATAATTTTTATTTATTCTTTTTATATTTTCCACTCTAAGATTATGCTACTTTAATGAAAGATTCATAAATAGACATTTATCTCCATCTTTACAAGGGGAGCCAATAATTTTAGTCACCAATGTATATCACAGAGAACATATATTTTACATAATTCATCTTTCTGTATCGCAAGAGTGTTGTGTCCACAATGTGTAGCAACTTTCAGGATTTTGTACGGAGTCACGCCACAATTCTGAATCCTTATTTGTTTTAATCATTCGAGCTCAATCATTAAAAAAATACTACTATTTGAAAGCCTCTCTAATAACCCAAAATGGACTAGTCTCCCCTCAAAAGAGTGATGTAATCTCTTTTAGTTATCACCTTTATCGGGTAAACAGAATGGGTTTTTCATTGTTTGTAGTCCTATAGCCTCAGGAGACGGCTGGTGTAGGCTCAATGGGTTGCTGTGGTGTAGCACAGCAGGAGTAATGTGCAAACAAACAGAGTCATAATTTCCACAGATGCATGGGGAGAAAATACATGTATTTACCTAAAATGTAGCTGCGTGAGAGGCTGTTGACAGATATAGATATGTTTTCCTGTAAAGACTGCTTTCTGTTATTGTACTGAGCAGCTCATGGCCTAAGTAGTTATTGAAAAAATGCTCCGTAATATATGCTGATCTATACCGCAAAGTTTTTTTATTATGAATAATTCCCTGCTGCAGTCACAAATCAGCAACATATTCAGTGCAGTTTGCATTCCCTTATATCAGCAAATTACTTCCATTAACTCCAAAACACCCAAGATCGATTAACTCTGCAAAGAGAAATAACCCCATTTGAAAAATTCAAATGTGAGCTCTGCCCTGAAGTGAAAACAATCAAACAGATGTATTAGTCGGTGCTCCTCCTATATTCCTCTGCTATTTCCCTTACGATTTTCACTTAACTCCCAAGGACTTGTGGTCTTTCTGGACCATCAGCTGCAGATATTAGAAACTTGTTAACAGGGAGATGAAATGTAATTCATCAGGGTTGACATCAAATCTTCAAAATGACAAGGCGTCTGCTAGATCTAAGACTTTATTGGCTGGGAGACGGATGGACCAGAGGGGTAATTCAAAGTGAGAAATCAGCCCCTTGAGAGTCAGATTCTCTTATTTCAGCCACAGTGAAAAATTTCTATTAGAAAATCGAACAGTTTTTCTTCACCGCTCTAATTTACAGTTGGCAGTCAGGCAACACACTATGTCTTAACTGTGCAACCCAGTTGCTTCAAATAAAATTGATTGTGATGGCAGTAAAAAAAAAAAAAACTGATAATTTCTTCACATTTGAGGAATTTGTTGTCCTGCTTTCGTCCATTTCATACAACATAAGTCTCAAAGAAATGAATGCAGTCATTGGCCCTGTATAACCAATTATTTTAAAACAGGAATTTTAAAATGACATGGCATATGGCACAGTTGCAGTGCTGAACTCCTTAGAAGAGAAGATCAGTAGTTTGAATCTCAGTCAGGGCGAGCCTCCAGCTGCTTCAGAATCTGCATGAGCGAGAGACATATAGTTGAAGCCCTGCTGGCTAGGATGTCAGCTGGATTAACAAGGTCTGCATCAAATGTTTGGGGACCAGGACAAGCTGAAAAGGAGATGACTGCTGGAAAAAAAAAAAAAAAAAAAAACTTGGCAAAAAAGAAATGCAAAATGTGGAACGCTAACATAGACAGTAAAGCTGGGGACACACTACATGAGTTTTTGGCAGATTTTTCACCCTGTTCCCCGTCGGGAAAAGTCGGCACTAGTTGCGGTCAGTTGGCATCCTTTAGTGAGAGAGTGGATGATGACTGGAGAATCGATCCGAGCTCAGTTACAGTCAAACAAACATGTCTTTTGATGAATCTAGTCGCAGGTGGTAGAGTGAACTGATTATTGATCACAAGCGTGTGTTGCTGACAGCCAATGTAAAAGAGAGACTGGGACACATTAGCTGCAAGGTGACTTTTTTTTTCACTTGAAACTATTTAAAATTGCACTCAGGGTTTAAAATGCACCAGCCTGGGGCTGGTTTTCCAGCTTCAAAACTAAGGAGGCTGTTGATCCGTTTCAACCCAAACATAGGGAATTGACTACTGCAGATGAGAAATGAAGCTCATGTTGTCTAGTCTAAATACTAACAGTAAAGCAGCTTGTAGAAAGTAACAAACATTCTGGTTTCTGAATCAAATCAAATGGACTGGAACTGGCTGTCATAATTTAACCAAAATAATATTAGAAATAATTTAACAGTAAATTGGTTGATTTTCTTGAAGGACTTTGGGCTAATTCAATGAAATCTCTCAGCCCTCCTTGGCCCACCCCTTCCTTCTCCTTTTACCAAATTAATTAGATTTTGACTTGGTGAGAAGTGAGTGGCAGTGGGTAAATTGTAACAGTGCAAGGGGTGCAAGAAAAAAAAATGGCTGAAAAACTTGCAAATTAACACAGCAAAATGCACCAAAATAACCAAAGAAGGGGTGATGGGGGGTTAACACACAGCCAAACAGGCACTGGAGTGACACAAAAAAAGATTGTTTCTTTGTAATAACAAACAAACTCTGGTCCATTTAACATTGAACAAATGTGTTCAAATGTCTGCAAAGTCGACAACCATCTTACATTTTAAATTATAAACTAATATGTTTCATTTGTTACATTTTAAATAGTGTAGCCTATTCACATTTTATTCACCACAAGTAAGGAAAGTAGATTTTTTAATGTTAACTCTTCTCTGTTATGTTCTTCTGTTGCTTTGTCTTTTACATGACTGTTTTTTATTTCTGTGGCACATGGTGGGATCACACTAAATTTTGTTGTGCCTTCTGGTATAATGACAATAAAGACTATTCTCTTTTCCATACTCATTTTTACTTCTCACCATTTTGTTATGCTGTTATTTCTCTAATTCATCTTTTGGGAAAGTTGATCACATTTTACTATACTGGTAACAAACCTTTTTCATTTGAACATTTCCGATGAGTAAAGCAGAGATAGGATTTCAAGTATAGATGGGATTTGCAGTCAATATGGTTTATGAGACAGGCCATGTGCACTGTTACACAGGATGGCATTGCAAAGGGGCGTGCATGAGCACAAGGTAAAAACAAGTTGTAGCTCATAAGTCGATTGCAACTTTGACAATAGTTCATTTTTTTTAAAGATGCAATTTACCTTTTATGGCAAATGTAGATTAGGCCATGTGGTGATTTGATCACTCCTGGTCACTACTAAGAACAGCTATATTATGGTATTACTTGCCTTTTGTCTGGGACTCCGATGTATTTTATTCTACTTCAAAATCTTTTTATTTTGATTGGCTGAGAACACAGCTGGAAGAACATTACCAGAACATCAATCTTCTGATTGATCAATTGTTTTCAGAGAAATGTTCAATCTGATCTAGAAGGGGCTATAATGAGGACTGACTCGGTTATGTGCTACGTTTTCTTGACATAAATCTTTACTATTGTCTCATAGCTTGTCTGTTTAGTTGTGTTTAGATTCTGATGCTATCAACTCTTTACTTTTTCTTTTGCTCTTAGATCAGTGCTTTTATGCCTTTTGTGTTTCTGCTCAATCTGCTCAAATCAATCACAGCAGATGGTTGCTTACACTGAACAAGGTTGTGCTGAAGGTTGCTTCCTGTTAAATGATATAACTAGTTCACAGGGTAAGAGTTTTATGCCAGTGTTTGTTCCAATTTGCCCTTCTGAGAATCTCAGGGACACCCAGATTGTCAGGATGTTTCTTAGAGCATGCAATGAGATAGTCCTGCCATGTGTGGTGTGCTAAAAGTCTGATTTTAAATTAAACAAGTTGCTTAGAAAACAAGAACTTCAGAGACACAATATCTGCCAACAACTCACTACACACTGAGTGTCTTTTTTTTTTTTTATCAAACTATCCCAAGAAGGAGATTAATTTGAAACCTGCACACTGTTCGATTTGTATCAGCTGTTATTTGGTGCAGCTGTATGAAATGCATATAAAGAAAAAGACCAGAAAACTGATCATCTCTTCCTCTGTAAATGTATTATGTCTGCTACACCGAAGAGCTGGCTGGCCACCTTTTGAAAAAATGAATCATGTGATGATTATCATCAATTCCTATTATTCCGTGGCATTTAGAAAACAGAAAGACATGATCTTCTTGTATGCTCCCTCCTCACCTTTTCTCAAAGATTTATGGGTACTGAGAAAAAGATGAGTCACCTGTACAAGCCAGCCAAGTGGAAGAAGATGAAAATGGCATACAGAAAAAAGTTAAATTTATTGCTGAATTAGATTTAAACAAAAAAACCCCACTAAACTCTGGTGTAGGAGATCTTCACATCATTAAATATTTTGTTAGATACCTATCTTGGTGAGATACTGTGAAGCTCTTTATACAAATTCAAACCTCCAACCAAACTGACCTACATGTTGTATTATGTACTGACTTTTTCAGTCAAATGCTATGACTGAAAAAGTCATACCATGAAGAGACAGGAATGTTTCTCTTCTTTGAATGTAACTGACTCTTCAGTAACCTGGAGAAACCCAGATGTGAGGCTGAATGTTCATTTCAATTTTCCACTTATTGCAGATAATGCAGTTATCCATTTATAAAGATGTCATCAAGGCAAACTGCTTAACCAACAGAGAAAGTTCAAAATGAGCCGGACAGGAAATGGATTGGATTAATCTTTTTGTTTTTGGACAAGAGAAGCCAATGTTTGACTGAGAGTGCTTTACATTTTTTCCCCTTCTGTTGAAAAACAACACAAGATGTCAAATCATATAAACTTATCACGAGCCATTTATGCAGAATTCCCCAGGACAGTTCAACATTTTAAATATTAACATAGTTATTGTTTCTGACAACCATTTTAAGAAAAACAAAAAATATCCTTTATCATGCATCATCATGCTGGATTATGTCACTGCACACCTATTTTGTTTATGGAAATATTTAGACCTTAATTGTCTGAAATGCCAGTGATTTTCTCCAAAAATGTTTTGGTGTTGTATTTCTCAAAAAACTGCAAATTAAAAAAAAATCTAATAATTCTCCACGAAAAAAAAAAAAAAAAGCAATTTGTGATTATGTCACACCTCAAACACATTTATGTGGCAGGTGCAGTAATTTTCTTTGTGGGACACAATGCTTTGTTCACTTTGAAAGCTTTCCCTCTGTGCACAGAATGTGTAATTTAATGTGTTTATTCAAAGGACCTTGCACACATTGTCTTTTAATCACTGGTAAATAACAACTCCTGCCGTGCCATTGTGACACCACAGGCACAATAATGGGCTTGTATCACATTTATTCATTCAATTTTGGTCTTAAAAACAGCTTTTAAAACATTATCAAGTTTCTATGTGGAGGTGGAGTGGGGCTTTCTCTAACAAAGCCTCTTATTCAGAGTCCCATCTAAGAAGTCAATTGCTACCGTGCTGCGGGTATGTGCAGACAATTGCTTATGTTGTGAGACCAATGTTTTTATCACATGATGAAAATTATTTATTTCTGTTCTCAAAATCTTTAAGGTCAATATCAGAGCTGCACAGATCCGACAGTAATATCTATATAGGTCATGGTATTGAAAAAAACTATAGAGCGGGTATCGGTGACAATGTGCCCAATCCATAAAGGCAGATCTATTCAGTCTAATTCTATGCTTTATGGTCAGAGCAATGTCATGCTTCTGGATGAGAGGTTAAAACATCTACAAGAAATCAGGGTTCCCTCTATTCTGAAGCACTTAGGATTGTCATGTCCTGGAAGAATGAGAATACACCTATGTGTCACTGCCGCATGTGCAACACCCTGGCCTGCTTCGCTTGAATCTGCTCAGAAGCTTTGGCCTGTCATAGAGTTAACAGCTCAGTTGTCTAAAGATGTGTGGCCTGTTTAACTTCAGGAGTCTATAAAGTGCCCATATATCCCTGTCTCAGAGTTTGTAGTCATCACCTGGTCCAGATTCTGCAGATTTCAGTTTCAAAGTATTTAAAGTGACTGAGCCAGTCAGTGATGAGCTGACTGGTCCTGTTTGTGTCCTTGAGTCTACAAACAAACTTACTGTTCCACTTGTAGAATCAGTTGGCAGCTGGTGTCCTGCCTTGTTAAGAGTCTTATCTACTACACCAGTCCTGAAGCCTGCAGGTTTCCAGTCAGTCATTGACACCGCAGGGTTAGCGGCTGACTGTTCTGTATGCTGCCTTGCCAGTTCCCTGAAGGGTCACTGGCATTTCCTGCTTGGTCATTTTCCTTGCTGCCTCCAATGACTGTGTTTTCAGTCTGCTCAATTTCTCTTGCTGTGTATTGTCTCAGTCTTTCTAATCCCATAACAAAGTAATCAGGAAACCTTCTTTGTACGAGAGCATTCAAGCACTACCTGCTCATTTGACAGCTTTCCTCATTCAGCTTTTTGTGTTTCAAACTGAGGCATATGGGATCATAATTTTCTGTCACAGAATAAGTAAAATATGTGTGAAAACATTTAAATGAAAAAACATTTCAATGATTTATGTTTGCAAGGATTTGAACTGCTGAATTTAATCTGACAAAAGGTACAAAGACGCTCCTCACCGTGGTTGGGATAAATAATACTTATCTACTTGTGGTAATTGTAAACCTATCTCTTTAATTTTTTGTGACTAACTTTTTCTTTGAAGACAATGGGTGTTTTATAAAAATGCATAAAGGTCATCTTGAGACTTCCAAAACAGTTATCCACTATTTATTGACTGATTCATTTGCACTGCTAAGAAAATATTGTCAGCAGACTCAAGGTTGCATAATTTTCAGCTAATCCGACTTTGGAGGATAAGAAACAAACCAATTTACAAAAACCCTCATTTTATAAATGTAGTCATAAAAACTAGTGTGTAAGAAGCAGTAAGCCTGTATTTTGGATTTCTGACTATAAAATATTTCAACTCACTGAAAAGAACAAACAAAATGTTATTGACAAAAGGCACTTTCAAGATGTTTTAAGATTGTTAATTAATATATTGTAATGTATTTTCATTTTGGAAAATCATAAATATTGCCATGACGTTTATCAACTTGTTTGAAGTTCAAATAATTTGTCTTTTATAATCAAATTGTTGATGAGTAATTGCCCAGTTTAAATGTATAAATGTGTTGTGCATTAGCATCAAGACATACTACAGCTACAGATTGAGGTTGACTGAATAAACATTTAGTAGTCCCTTCTGCCCCACTAACAGTATAAGTGTACAGCTCTTTCTATGCCATTAGGTGGTATTTAATTGAATTTTGTATTCCTCAAAATGGCCAAATGGAAAAGATCCAAATTAATCAGTCCTGACTTACAAGTAAACTTCTGGCTTTGCCGGCTCTTCTGAAGACTGAGTGGCCATGTTCTGCTTCATACTCTTAGCCTCAGGCATTATGTCAAAAAGGCAAAAATAAAAGACTTCTTCAGATCACATCTGTCATGATTTCCACGTTGGTTGGAATAATCTGGAAGATGAAGCAAATTGCTGCAGCACATCTATCAGAAGAACAAGTCTTAATCACAGTGGACAAAAGAAGCTGTGCTTGAGCTGCTGTCACGAGGCAAAAGTGTTACACATTTCTGTGTCAATAAAATCCAAGATGGAAAAGAGATGAGAATCAACCAGTTGCATAGAAAGGTAATGGCCAATGTAGTAACTGTTGAAACAGGAAGATCCTTTGTGATTACCGGTATTTTTATGAATAATATGTGAACAATTAAATCTGAAAACAATTAATATCACATAAACATTACGGTTGTTTTTGTTTCTTTGTTTTGATTCTTAAATGTTCTAAATCATGTCTGAATGTGCCAAACTATGCCTATAACACAGAAGCACACTGACAATGTTACACTCTTTATCATATAAAAAGACATATAATCTGTAACATGTCATAGATGCATCAAAAATGCTGCAACACACACTTTATATGTGAGCATTTTACACTTCAACTTAATGCTTCTGGCAAGACCTGAAACTTTGTGACAATATACATGTTCACTGTGACAAATACTATAATTTTGCAAAAACTGTTTCAGTCTGTGTTGAATATTGAACAACTCTCAGGATTATATAAGACAAACTGCAGTTAGTTGTTAAATTAATTAAAAAATAAAATAACATATTGTTTTCTCTTTAATATCTCCACATTTAAAGGTCTGTCTGAGGTTGAACATGAGGCTTTCTCATTTGAATTGTAGCTCTGTAAAGCTGTAGGAGGAGACAGGGGGTGTGTCTATTTATGTGTCAGTTTGACCTAAAGCTGGTAGTTAGGAGGTGGTGCAAAACAAGCCTGTATTTCAGCAGTGTGTTTGGAGATTATTGACTCCACCATTGATTTCTCCACCAAAAATCAATGGCAAATAAATTAGTATTCTTGCCCCAACACTGACGCTCTATTTTCATATACTTGTAGCTTTACTTTCTTTGCCTGCGTATTTTGGTGCACAAAGATAACACATGAATGACTGTGATGTGAATAAACACATTGCAAAATCATATGTCACAACTCGATTGGTTGGGTAAGGTTTGTAATTAGACTCTGGCAGGCTGACAAATAGTCAAAAAAGCGTTTTATACCAAAAGGACAAGAGACATTTAATCAAACAAGATTATGTGCGTATGTGATACTCTTACATTAGTTACTTCAAATTAAATAGTAAGCCTTGTATGATCCTTGGCATTACCAGTGATTTATCCACTTGATCTTCTTATACCACTTTTCTAGTGAAATCAAACTATTATCTAACAGGTGTGGAGTGGCTCTATTATCCACGTGTATGAATAAAAACAGAGTGTATGAATGGGTGAGTGAAATAACATCAATGATATGCTGCACATTTTATTGCACTAGCCTGAGCCAATGAACTAATCAAGTAAGAATAGAAAATAAAACAAAATTGGTGGAAAAAAAATGTGCCAAACAAATTCTGGAATGTTTATTCATGAGTTTATCAGAACGCTGAAAACATTGACATTCAGCAGCAACATATGTAAACTACTGCGTGGTACCTCAAATACAGGAAGATTTATGTGAATGTGTGCGTTGGTGAGAAAAGACTCAGCATATTCTTTACTGTGAGAATATCTCATTGTGTTCAGTTTCTTTCGTTTTTCATTTCATTTATGAAAGTTATGAACACTGATTCCAGTACCTCAATAATTAAAATTCCTGCAGGCAAATTATCGTTCACAAATATAAATCGTTTTGCTTATTTTAATTGACCTAACGCAAGAAAAGTTTGGTTAACCGCAGACAGAAAAAGAAAATATGCCTATTTATTTGAAGCGCGTAAACTTCTAGTTTTGAAAGGAGCAAGCTGGTCCAGTTAATATATTAATATGATTCAATTTTATAGAATTTTGTTTTTGCTGTAGCACCTTTTTATTCACTTAGAATTGACAAATAACTGTCAAACTATTAGCTATCTGACTTATACATAAGATTAAACTAACTCATAGTGACTATTTTGGATACATGTGGGGTAAATGTATTTGAAGCAGAGAAAACATTTGTCACAGAAGGCTGACTTCAAATCTGAATCAGATGAAGGAGAAAGAGAAAGGCAACAACAATGCCCTCTGCAGAGCTTGTTGTTTTATTTAATCTAAAAACAGAACTGAATGGGGAAAGAAATGAAAAGTGAACCTGGACACCAGCGGTCCCCAGAGCATTAATGTCTTATTCTGCTGTTTGTTTTGTGGGGATGGTTATTGTTTTTGCTCAAAGTGTTGCACAAGGTCAGCTTTGGTGTTGCCTTCAGCAGCTGGTGACACTGGAAAGGTTATCACCTCTGAGGTCGTGTTGAAACCCAAGAGGCTCACAGGCAGCTCGTTTAGTGGCTAACCGTATATGAGGTGTGTTTTAAGGTCTAAAATGTATGTGGAATCCGATGGATATGTTTCCACATAAAAAAAGTTACAAAGTCGGTCTTCTAATGCCTAAAGAACATTTCCAGAATTAGAGGACTAGTGTCTCAGCAAGACCTAGATAAACTCATCTTATCTTTGGTCACATTGATTACTGCATCAGTGTCTTTGCAGGTTTGCATAAAAATAAATAAATAAAAAAAAAAAAATCAGACAATGCTGCTACTCGTGTTCTCACTTCTAAGGAGATAGATCACACCACACCAGTTCAGAAGTCCTTACATTGGCTCCCTGTAGCTTAGAGGATAAACTATGAAATACTGTTGCTAGTTTCTAAGTCACTGAAAGATTTCACACCACAATACATTAAAGACCTGCTGTTGTTGTAGCAACTTTCCAGACCTCTCTGGTCTGGTCTGTATTCCCAGAACCAGAACCAAACATGGAGAAGTAGCATTCAGTTTCTTTGCACCCCAAATCTGGAACAAACTTTCAGAAAACTGCAAAACAGCTGAAACACTGAGTTTCTTTAAATCTAGACTAAAACCCAGCTGTTTAGAGTTGCTTTTAATCATAAAACATTAATCAATAATCTGAGGTGCAAAATGTAATGTTGTTGACTGTGTATACTGTAACTAACTAATATTTTTGTGTTTTAAAATGTCTTATTGCTTAAAGGTGCGATTGATTGATTGCACAATTCTGAAGCGGTTTCACTAAGTTGGACAAAAACTGATGACATTGGTGAAAAAGAGGCAGACACAAAACCTAGAACACTTCATGAGACTATAAATCAAAATTCAGATATTACCACAGTTAGACTTGTAAGTACAAATACATATGTCCTTCATATACATGTTATGAAGGACATATATAAAATACAGGGAAGCAGCAAAACATTAATCTGATGTGTGAGGTGAAATTATTAGATTGCGGTCTCAGCATGCTATGCATTGTGTGTTACAAAGACTTTTCCAGAGACAAGCCAGTATAAGTTCACACAGCATAACAGGCATTTCTGTCATCTTGTAATTGGTTGTATGACATTTAAAATTAGCACAATGCTTTTTCTTGAAAAAAAAAATCACTGCAGCTGGCTCCTTTCCAAATTGTGCAATCAGCTCCATCACATCAAGAACTGCAATCATCTGCACAGCTGGAGTTCTCCATGAACTTCTTCCACAATATTTCAAGATAATGTAACAATTGTTTTCTTTTTTTCAGTGATAATTGATTGTGTTTCTTCATCTTGATTGGATTCAACTGCAATGTCAGCGCTAGTTTTTTATTTATTTATTTTGCTGCCTCTCACAGGTGTGACCCACAATTGGTTCCATGCAGTAACATAACATTGCAAGCCAATAAAGAACAGCACAAAATGTACCAGTTTTAAAAAGGCTCAAAAATCCTAAAATAGCCCTAATTTATTATGGTTAACATCATATTATTTGTCTGATCTCTTACTGTCACATTATAGAGAGAGTTTCAACAAATGTATCAAAAACATATTCTTCTGGTGCAGCGGTGGTGCAGGAGTGAAGTGCACGACCCATGAACTCAGGCCTCAGTTCGAGTGCTGGCCTGATGACCTTTGCTGCATGTCTTCCCCCTTTCTCAACTTCTTTTCTGCCTGACCACATCTCAATTAAAAGCCACTATAATTAGAAGAAAAACAAATAACAACAAAGCTACTGAATGCAGCTTTGAAAATAATAAAAAAAAAAAATTAAGCCAACCTTTCTACATTTTGCAGTACCTGACAAAAGGATGACAAACACATGCATTTTGCTTATGTGTCAGCAGAGCTTGAAGTGGGGAGTACACTCCCTCCTAAATTTCCGTTGATAGTAACATCATGTCCATTCCTCAAAAACCCGAGGGTTGGTGTTTAATGTCCACTCATTGGGGAAAGTTAGCGGGAGTTTTTAAAACAATGTGCCAGGAGTAAGGCCTTCTCCGGCATACCGAACCTGAAGCGCCCAGCCAGCTGGCAGCTGGCGAGGGGAGCTGGCTGTTAACGCAGCATGTTCGAAAATGTCAGAGCAGGTTATGTTTTGGTGAACTGAGCAGATATTTGAGACTTGTACACTCACATTCTCGCATAAAAACATTGTACAGAATCACGTTGTGTCACTTAAAGTGCAATATAACAAAATAGTTTGCCGGTCTTCACCGCTATTGTTGCTCTGCCTGAATCCCCGGTTGGGACCAACAGAGAATTATGGGATATGGTGGGCCGTGAAGGATACACCAAACCTATCATTGAAATCTGGGTAAAAGGAGGACCCATTTGGAGACCGCATGTGCAGGAGGTTTTGAATTCGGACAGGCATTAATGGCAGTTATTTTGAGGTGTAGAGTAATAGGTGCCTTCCATGCATTGCTAAGGCAGGCCCTAATTATAACAATTTAGTACAAGCTTGTCGAGGTTTTTAAATCTAAATATTGAGCCATCACCTGCCTTTTGTTATGACCAAAAACAAGAGATCTCAAGTTTAACCTAATATGTATGTTGCATGCAGTACCGGCAGTCACTGGTACAGCACAGATTTTTATCTGTGCTGTACTTCATCTGTTTACATTTGATTTCCACAGAGGTGGGCCGTTAGGCAGAACGTAGGTCTGTCCTATTTTCCCTACTCTGATGCTGCTATTTATTCTCATACATTCCTTTGACTGGCATATTCAGGCTGCCTTATGTTAGCTTGTCCTGTGGGCCTACCTTCAGTTCTCAGGTCTTACAGAGTATCGTATCTGCACATTCTTAAAAGGGAGGCACAGGATAAAAGTGTATTAAAAGCTTGGCTTGACTGCAAAAGATGGTCCTCCTATTTCTGAGTGATTCATTTATTTATCAAGTTTGCCAGTTGTTGGAAATAAGGCAATGACAAACGTTTTGTGTTTCACCTGGCAATATAATTATCATTTAATCTTATTTGTGAAGAAACTTTCAAACTCTGTGATTAAAATCCTCGGTTTTGTCTTGCAGCCATTATAGAAGAAACACAATTTGGTTTCTGAATATATTATAGTTTCTGAGAACAACTTTGGGTTATTCATCAGAGCGTTGCATTTGATATTTTTCTGAAATTAGTTATTGACCGAGCCAATTACAGACTGGCATGAAACATACCCTCAAATTAAACTCGAACTATAAAAGTGTTCCCCTCAAGTTCCTGGGAAAGACAACAGCAGGAAATCAAATGCTAAAAGTTTTAATTTTTTCCAAATGAACTGTATCTTTATTTTAATAGGGCTTCTTTAGGCTCATTTAACCTTAAAAACCTCCTAAAATCCTTCTTGTTCTGTGACTTTATAGCTTTCAAGAAAAAGGTCTTGAAAAAGATACATCAAGAGGGAATTTCCTTACCATTGAATAAGTTGTCTGTATTAACTCTTTCTCCTGGTTTGTCAGTAGTAGTCTCTCGGCAGCACAGCTATAGGACTTCAAGACGAAGACTTGAGACTTACTTGAAACTTGCAAAACAGTGATTTGATCCCACCTCTGCTATTTATTTTAAAAATCTCAGTAGTAATTATGCTTATTTCTTATTATTGATCTACTCAATAATTATATCTCATAATTGATAAAGATAATAAACTATTATTGATCTCTGGAAAAGTTCTACAGAAATGTGTTTTCAGATGACGAACAATCAGACCAAGCTTTATTTAATAAAAGATTTGCTCAACAAATAGAGGGTGTAACATTTCACACAGGTCTGTTTTTCCCTTGATCATAACAATCATGCATTGAGCAATCATATTTAGTCTTTGGATATAGTGCAAAATTTCTGGTGATGATAAAACATGATTGCAATGGTTACAGTAATCTAATTTGGTCACATCAAATCAATTAAAGAAAATGTAACAGTTTCGTTATTGTTGATAATTAAGTAAATGGTGCTTTATGTAAATAAAAGAAACATAAATCTCTTGTGGCGAAGGAATTTTTTTAAATGCCTTTCCTTCACTGCTGGCTTACCTTCATTTTTGCACCTCTTAAGTGCCACATTTAAGCTTGTCTTGCCTCATCTAGTTATGTGACATATCAGTGCATTAGCACTGGACGTGCACACACCCAAATCTAATGCAGCCTACAGAATGGGCAGAAATCACATACCTGAATAATTTCTCTCTTTCTGGCTGCAGTGGTGTAGTTTTTTTAGTCTCAGTCCACTAGAGTTGACTGGAATAATGGCAGAGGTTTAGGTTGTACTGCAGACGCAAGCATGATGACGCTAACCGGTATGAGTGAGCTGATCCGTCTGTTTGCTTAGCAATTACTCTTGTGGTGAGTGATGAAGCACTTCAGAAGGTTTCTGCAGAGTATATCTAGCGTTTGAAAATGCTTTTTATGTAATCTCGGATTCAATAATAGTCCAGATTTTTTTGATGAAAGATAACCCTTCTAGTATTTACTTTTCCTCTTCATGAACTGGTTTTTATATGTTTTATTGTCTGTGCAGTGTGCATGTACAGATTCGTCATTCTGGTTCAGCTCTTGAAGAGAAAAAAAACAAAAACAAGTAAGCACTAATAAAAAACACCTTTTCTCAAAAATAAACCCCCCGAAAATGGAGGGACTCAGGAGAACAGTGATCACCTGAACTTATATCTGACCGAAAAACTGACCATGACATCATAATTTATTGGTGACAAACTAAAAAGTCAGTTTGATTGTATTTTACAGAATGGTCTTTGTGAAATGCCGAAGTACACATGTTATGTTTCAAAGATGAGTAGACAGTTATTGATAGAGAGAAATCCACTATGTAGCCCACCGTGTCCACTTATCTTCCAAGAACTGCATTGGAAGTCATAAAGTTCACCTGAGCAATGTTAACCCTTCAACTCCATCAGGAAGCCTACAATTTGATAAAGTCAGCTTCAAAAGATCTGTTGCCAGAGGTTGACAAAAATATCAATACAAAACACTGCTGTTTTCTCTGAGGGCTGTTCTTGTCAGAAGGCAACACTGAAATAAAAGACAACCACAGCTGATATACAGATGCTGCTGTGAACAAAGACATTTGTATTCTGAGTACTGTATTGTAATCTATATTTCAAATTCCTTCATTTTTTTTGTAGAAAATCAGTAAAGTGCCCTTTGTATTTACCACAGCATCAGGAAAAATATATGTTAACGTCTCTGAGACAGAATCCATTTCAAGGAAGTGCAGTTCAATCTTTTTGAAAAAAGAAAAAAAGATCAATGATGCTGCCATCACCAGTTGGCTAAAAGCAAGTAGTAGTTTCAGTTCTGAGCACAGCACGCAATATTACAATATGTAACAAAGAAAAATGCAAAAATGTGAATAAACACATGTAGTGGGTCATTAAACACAAATTACTGGGTATTTAATAGGTGAACTCTCCTTTGTTAATTTAGCTTATCAAGCTACTATGGTCCAGGCAGGACAGATATACACTCCTGATGCTGTAACAACATAAAATTATTTCCCTTCTTCAGTTAAAATAAATATTTTTTTAAAACAAAAGCAACACTTTAAAAACCCAACTTGGGTATTCTGACTGCAGATTTGATCCTGGTAGAGCTGGATATAACTTTTTTCTGACAGTGGCCAAAACATCTGTCCATCCCTGGTCTAAGAGATTTTCACCTTTCCCTATGTTGGCACTTGAGATTGATTTATTTGTAACAAATATTTCATTGCCACATCGACACACGTGCATAGTCTGATTTCTTCTGATGTGTTACACCTGGCAATATTGTTCATCTGTCTTAGTACACATTACAAAATAACAAATGTAGAATATTACCAGTAAGCATATTTTACTGTGACGGCAGCCTTTGAATCAGGTTTGGCACAAGCAATTAACAACTGTTTGCACAATTGTTAATTTGTTTAAGCGACCATAAAAAACAAGAATGTCTGTCACTTTATTAATTTCACACAGCTTTTATGGGCTGACTAATTTCCAAGAACAGGCACGCATAAAAAGCATTTGTGACGACTGATGTGTTATTGGCTGTTGAAGAACAAAGAAGAGAAACAGCTTTTGCTCAATTACAGGAAATTAGTTGTATTTTAGTAATTAAAGTACTACAGTACAACAATACTTTAACTACTAAAATGATGTTATAGCATCATTACCACATATTTGCCACATGAGAAAAAGTTGTGTCATCCCTTGCTACTTTTTTAACCCCATGAAATTGGTTTCCTGATATGTTGTTGAGATTTGTCCCAGTTCATCTGTTTCACACTGTCTTGTTCATTTTTGGAGATAAACAAACTGAAATTGATTTCAGGAGATTTTGTGCTTGTCTGACAGACTTTAGTGGTCCTGAAGCAAATAGCCTCTCCATCTAAAACTTGTTACAAGTCAGTGCGTGTGTTAGTGCATTTGCGTGTTCTGGCCTCTGAAAAATACAAATATTAAAAAGTTATAATCAATTAAACTACTTGTTCAATCTTATTGTGGTACCTGAACACAACAAAAAAGCTCTTTCTCATTCCTGTGAACACAATGAAAATGATTTGGTACATCCATGCAAGTACTTATGTAAAAATATCTGCTTCCCACTCCATCTTCAATTGCTTATGTCATGTTGATAAAATTTTACACAGGTTTAATTTAATCATTAAGTTCATCAGTTTTACGTTTCCACATGCAAAATGCTTTGAAAAGTTCTGATAATATGGCAATCATATTTCTATACATTTCCTTTTCAAAGTCAAACTATAAAAACTTAGTGTTGTGAACATGCAAAATGTAGAAAAACAACAAAAAGGGCGGAAGACTCTATCCTCTTTAAATCTAACATCGATCACCAGTGACCTTTTACGTTTCAGCTCATCTTGTCTTCTTATTTCAGCTTGAGCGATTTGTCAGGTACAGCAACATGATTTCACCACACCAACATGCCTGTCAGATAGGATAATGCATGGGTCTTATCAAGCTTTCATCTCAAACAACATGGTGTTGCTTCACATATCAAAACACCTTAACTTTGATTTGGCCTTTCTGTGATCTTTGAAAAAACCTGCCTGGATAAGATATTTTTTAAATCATAATAGGAAATCAAACTTTTAGTTCTTAACAAACAAAAGGGTTATTGTGTTATGACTGGATATTTTTTCTGCTCTGAACATTTCAAATATGTGCTTGAAAGAATGTTTGTAACTGGAAAAAAGTAACATATCTCTGTCAAGGAAAAAGTCTAACCTCTTATCATTTTAGCCTTAATGTTTCTGGCCAGGTTCTGTCTCAATAAAAGATAGCTCAGCATGTAATATGGCATCTTAACACTGTGATGTTTTATTACGCTGCTGGTAGGGTTTGGGAAAATGCTGCCAACTGCATCTGATATTTAGGAAAGTATTAAGTGTGGTAATAACCCTTTCTTGTTGCAGTAGCCCTTTGCTCCTATTTTTTCATGGTTTAATTGGTTCCTTTGGGATAATTAGTAATAATTAAGAGATAATCAACTGGGCTTTTATGCCTTGTCATGATGCATTGCACCAAATGTCCAAACATTAAGTGGTGCATTATTAGCTGAGTGGTCAGGATAGTGGTGCTTTTCATACTAAGAAATCACCTAAGTGTGATTCTGTCCTGATCAAGAGCTCCTCCTTTCATGAAAATGTTTATGCTCAAACTTTAAACCACATCTAAAACTGCACACATGTTCTTATTCTCCATCAAGTATTCTAGTCGTTATAGAATTTGTAAATAGCTGTAAAAGGAAGTCTAGCTGAATGTGATTCTGAGAGAGTGTAGTCTTATCTGGTTTTGCAGTTGACATGACTGTAAAAGTCTCACTATCTTCATTGTTTTTTTTTTTGTTTTTTTTTGTTTTTTGCTTGCTTGTTTTGTTTTTGGTGATAATCAGGTCACTGCCAGATGTCTAAAAAAGTTTGACAACATTTTTACAAAGTTTAAGAAAGCTTGCAGATAAAAAAAAAAAGATTATCAGAAGCCAAAGCAGAAAACCATTTTGAAAAAGCTCATATAGCAGATGCCCTGGGAGGTTTAATAATGCCTCGATACAAGTGACAGGCAAAACACACCCATTGACGCCCCTTGGGATCAGCTGAGTTTTCAAGTTCATGTACACATGCTTATCCGCAGTGAAAAAAAAAGCTTTAGTAGCATGATAAACACCCTTTTTTCTGATATTTCAAATAACTCTTCAAACAGTGAGCAAATATTGTTGCCTTTTCACTCCTGTAATAGAGGTGACCCAAACAAAGTCCTCCCTAGAACATGCACATCATTGTGTGCACACGTTTTAATAATTCACACTTCCTGCAAAATTTTTAGTTCACTAAGAGTTCAAACTTAGCACAACTCGTATTAGCTGTGAAAACACTCAGGGTTGCACCTTTCGCTGTAGAATTTCAGACATTTTTGTCAACTTAAAAATCAGCAGTTATATGTAAATTACCTATAAATATAAGTCTGAGTACTAAAACACATGCAGAAGTTCAGAAAAGGTCATGTCAGTACTTTGGCCTATCACTTCAATCAACAATGAATCAGATTTTCCATTCACATTAAGTTGGTGCAACTGGCACAAAACCTTTAAAGTACTACTTTAAATAAGGTACTTGATAGTTACGTAGCAATATACTGCAATTATGCTGTAAACATTCACATGTATTCTAAGATAGCTTTATCTGTGGGGACACAGTTTTGCATCGTTTTAGGGGGCACTAAAAAAAGACGCTGCACTCTTCCATTCATTACATTACCACAAGAACATTCAAGAAAGGCATAATAGCCATTTATATCTGTGATAATGCAGAATGGTGAATATCTTTCTGTATTTTGCTTATGAGAGCTATATTATTATATAAAGTGTGATTTTAAATCACACCCAGTAGACAGTGTTCTTAATTTTGTTCCGAGTAACATTTTTCTCTTGCATATACCCCATATCATAATACAAAATAGATGTCAAAATAGACAACTGTTACTTTTCAGTATGATTGAATCTCTCATAACCCCAACAAATTGTAAATGTATAGAATGACCTTAAGATGTAATTTATGTTATGAAGAGCATATGCAAGAAAAGTCCCTGCTTATGGGATGAAATAACTCATTTATGTCTATGCATTACAGAGTCATTAATATTGTGATGTGAGGATGAAGGTGGAGGTTAATGTGAAGCAAAATGTCCACATCAATATCTGCCAGGACAAAATGAGTAAAGAGCAAAGTATCTCCCCCTGTGCACTGGATCATATAAGGTCTCATTATATAGTAATTCATTCCATAAGCTGGCCAGAGAAAATAGAAAAATACAAAGGGGATCAGTTCAAGGCGCTCAGCTTGGAGGCAAATGCTACAATCCTCAGTTTAGAATATTCAAAGTTCCTTTTGAACAATTGTCCTTTTGACAATCTTTGTTGTAATTGTAGGAACCAGAAAAAAGCAGCTAAATAGCCACAGATGCAGTATGCTTGTAGCAACAAAACAAGGAGATATTGGCAAATGGCGAGACCTCGGGTATGTGGTGACAATTCCATCTTAGCACACACAACTCCTTCATGACACACTTTCTGTTTAGTGGAAGATATCGAGTTTTTTCATATCAAGGCATTGAATCCCAAGTAAATTCATGTGTCAAAGTTCAACTCCAGTCCAAAGACTTGCATAATTTCACCACGTCTATTCTTGAGGCATTTGTAACTAGAGTATGACTCATTTCTAAGTCACATGACTCGATTCCACGCCTTTGCATCACAGTGGCTACCTGTATTTTTTTTTAATTGGTATTTGCACCCAGTACTAATTAGAAATTAGACAGTATTTGCACATAACAGTTTTGCAAATGATGTGTACAACAAAGATTGTGTTTAACCTGGGGGGACCATTCCAGCGATCTGCAAAGTTGCAGTAATGTTATGATCTTAAAGCCACTGCCTGGAGCAATTCTATATCGCCCCGTTCTTGATCTTGTGGTTTTCAGAAGACCGCAGGGCCTGTGGAAAATTGTGTATGTGTGGTTATGTATTTTTTAAAGCTCGCCAGTGAATCTGAGGACAACGCTATAGGTGCCACCCTTGCCTCTGACAGAGATCTTACATGTTCATACAGTCAGCATAAAAACTGTAGAAAAGCAGCCAAGTGGGTGTGCCCTTAAGAGCCAGAGGGAATGAAGAAATCTGAATCCATTCAATAAATATGAAAGAGATAAAACACTCATGGTGCTGCAGCTAAAATGCAAGCAAAGCAAGAGCTGTCTGATCCTGCCAGCTCTCCTGAGGTCACAAAGACCTTGGTGGTTTGAGCTTTAATCTGGAGTATAAGAAGATGGGAGGGCATTCAATTGCCTCAGGGTGTTAAGGTGGTGTGTTGGAAAGGAGGTGGAAGGAACTTTTTTCTTTTTTTCTTTTTAGGATCAGCGACACTAAACATTTATTCAAAAAATATACTGTCCTGACAGCTTTTAATGATTCTTCAACTTTAATACCATTGAAGCTGGCCGTTGAAGCTGGCAACAGTGAGTTTCCAGCTTATAACAGAAAACTGTTGTGACGTACACTGAAAGCTAATTCTCAATCTGGATTTATTTTAGCTTAGCCTAGACATTTCTGCATAGCAGAGGGCCTGTTGACTTTTCATTATTTAGTTAATAAAAAAGAAATAGTGATTTTGCTTCCTATCATCTTTTTTCCATCAACCTTTGACTCTTGGAAAAATGTAACACAAAATATGCTATTTTTTGTCCAAATAATGGAAATTAAGTTCATGAGGTCAGAAATAAATATGCATAATACATATGCAAACAATGAAATGTATCTAGTGGTCCCGTATTAGATAAACTTTGTCTGAGAACAGACTCACAGAAAGCAACTATAAGCTGATTATTACTATCACTATGCCACCATAAAGATTAACATGAAAGAATTAAATCTCAACCTATTTAATATACAATCAAGATTTATTCGAGGTATGCTGACTTTACTATGCTTGCAAAGGGGAGACCATGACTGATCATTTCCTTCTGTTGTTTTTTACTTATAGGGACAGTATTATGCATTTTCCAGGCACATAGTGTCATTTTATAGTGCAATCAAGTTCATATATATATATATATATATATATATATATATATATATATATATATATATATATATATATATTATATATATATATATATATATATATATATATAGATATATAGATAGAGAGAGAGAGAGAGTAAATGTACTGTAACTTTAAGTAAGTATGTCTTGACATTGAGCCTCTGTCTCTTTAAGTAGCTCCTGCTCTTTTCGACACTACTCCTTCAGCAAGTCATCATAATAAAATATACAACCATTCTTGGTAACGCTGGACTGAGAAGTAGTTTGTATGATAATTTCAACTTCTGCACTGGTCCACCGGGTGTTAGCTTATTGCTGTTGCTGCTTGTTCTCATAAATGATGACGATTGTGAAATTAGTATGGAGCAGCCACTGCCAAGGCTTTTTACTAACTTTTACTAACTCACTTCTCTCGTTGGCTGACAATGTCGATTGGGAGATATTCAAAATATCACATAAATATGATGAGGTCAGATTATTTAGGCCTGTAAAATGAGTCACTAAAGCTGAAAGTCAATTTCTATGTGAAGTGGGAGCAAGTGTAGAGAATTCAGGATTGGAGTCATGTAGCCATGCTTTTAAAGGAGCTGGCAATGTAGAGGTGACTGAGCTAAGCTGACATACGTGATATTACAATAGTCCAAACGAGAAATGTAAAACGAAGAATCACCTTTCAATGACTTTGATTGGGAGCCACATTTTTACTTTTGAAAAAGCTTGATAAAACAACCCCAAACCTCTGTTTTTTTAGTTTCAGGCATAGTCCACACATAGCCAGATCTTTTAAACAAAGTAGCAGAGATATTAGTTTTTATGACATAATCTCGTCCACACCCAATAGGTTTAAGACAAGTTTTCATCCAGAGTACCTGGAGACAACCCATGCATGCACTGGGAGAACATACAAACTTCATGCAGAAAGATTGTGACCCAACAACATTCTTGCTGCAAGGCAACAGTGCCACCAGCTGCACCATTGTGCAGAACGCAGTGTTAGAATACGAAGTTAATAAAATCCAAGACAATGTCGACTCGGAATTATATTAAATCAAGAATTTGGATTGGAGTCTGAATGGCATTCTGCATTGACTGGGAAGGATAACTGGTGTGAAACTGCTGACCTCCAAGTAATCTTTCTCTTTTGCAACTCAACGTATCGGAAAAGTTGGGCTTATAAAAAGCAAATGCATGAACAATTGTAAAAATAAGCACTTGTATTTCCTCCACTGACTGGCCAAACAATAACAATGGTCACATATGTGATGTCAGCGCCACATGATTTGTTGCACATTGTCATGCATTTACCTCTAACTCTCTAGTTTCCAATGTCCACACTCAAATTCTGTTCGTTCCGAGTAGTATTTTTACTTAGAGTTAATGAATACACAACTCTTAATATTAGAATATTATAATATTATTTTTAATTTCAGAAATGAGCACCACATACTAATTTATTAACTATAAATTTTTTGTCAAATTTCCTGAACACCTCTGCAGGCACTTTTGTTAATATTTCTGATTCGTGAAGACTGCTTTCCATTTGAAAACACACAGCACCAAACTAAATTCAGAGCTGCAGGAGAAGTTGTATCTTTGATCTAAGACTAGAATCTTTGATCATGCAACACAGTGGCAGTGTTTCTACTGAGTTGTGTCTTTTCCTCAGAAATTCCTCATAGCCCTCTTATACCAGGACAAGTCTTCATGTGCATACACACAAATGCTCAATTTTTAAGCCACCACAGATGCAAGAGAGGACATGACATTTCCTCTGCAAGTATTTGAATTTGTTCCTCATGTTTGCTGGTGACAAAATCCCCAAGATGCTTGTGGTTAACTGCAAACAGAAGAAATCACACTGAAAAGGTTGTGGAAAAACAAAGTGTAAAGAAATGGGACAGGAGTGGGAATCAGAGAGAGAGAGGAAAAAATGGGAAGATTTACCAAACAAAAGTTCATCTTAAAGAAACTTCTGACAAAAAAAAAAACAAAACAAAAAAAAAACATTCAAAAGCCTGAAGTGGTTATTCGATGGAAGGATTCTTTTACCTGTGTTGGACTGGCAATTACCTGTAATTACTGGAGACAGCTGCCCCATTATCTCCACAAGTGTTGACAACTGATGGATGAATGGTTTGGATATGCTACCAGGAACACTTAATCAGATTAATTAAGTGTTCTCAAGATGTGGTGACCGCCTGGACTTCTTATAACATACAATTGTGTAGTGATCCATAGACAAATGAATGCACCTGTATACACAAAGGACATGAATCAACCTTTGATAACGCTGTGGCTGTCAACGTCGGAGAGGAAACGTTGATGCAATTGAGAGAAATACCAGCAGTATGAGACTTGTAGAGAGATGGTTGACAAAACATCTCCAAAAAACATATTTTCTTTCATTGGACAATACGGTTGGCTCCAATGTGCACTGTTGCCTCTAGTTACTGCTTTCTATTATGAGTCTAGCGAGGACAGGTCATCACCTCAAGGAACACAGTTCACTTAATTGAAACACTTGTAAACGGAACAGTAAAGAAAATAGAACTCTCCTCCTAAATGTCATTTCAACCTCTGAAGTCCGACACCATGAGTTTGTCAAACTAAGAAAATCGATTTGAACTATTCCGCTCTCTCCCACACAAGATTTCCACATAAAAGGTGTAACCCGCCTGTTCTCAAGCCTGATCTTATGCCTGACAGTCTGAGTCTTTTCAGGAATAAAGATAATCTGGACCATTAAATTATCACCGAAAGAGCAAGTGAAAGTCGGATACACTTCAAAGGTTACAGGACACAGAGCGTGGATTTTAGTCACATACAATGTGAAAAGCAAAGGCTGAAATCTTCTATCCAGCATTTAAGAAAAACCAAGAGTGTATTTTTCCAGCATAAATCTGCATTTGTTTAAAGAAGCGTTGCAATTCTAAAGTCAAATGTTTATCATTATGTCAGTGTTACCATCCCTCCAGTGTCCTGCAACATTGAAGTACTGTTGAGAGGAAAAGTTTCAAACCACAGAATCATTATCTGCTACCATCTCTTTTGACAAGGAAAAAACATTAACAACTTTGTACGAGTTCATATGATTACATTTGTCTTTAATTACACAGTCCCTTTAATACTTGTTATAGATAACTGAAGAGCTGCAGGTAGCAGAAAGTGTTTCCCTACTGTTGTTTTTTTGAGGGGGTCTGTTGTTTTTTTGATTGTTTTTAGATTAGTGGTTTGAAGCAGCCTTTGGTGTCTCATAGCAGATGTGCCAGTATTGAGCTCTATGCATGCTGTAAAGAGCCTTTAGAGCCTAGCTATGGATAAGTTCATTTATCTATTGCAAATAAACAGAGACTGTTGGAAGACTTATGGAGGTTTCCTTGTGATATTTTTTAGTCTCACTTATGCTGTAGCAAGATGCTGGTGAGGCACGCAAAGACAGAATGAGATAAGGAGTGATTGCAAGCTTTTTACTAATCAATTAACCTGTTAATAATTACTTTAAGGGGTGTTTAGTGTTTTGAGAGTGAATGCTACTGTTATTAAAACAAGAAAAAACCGTTCTGGCTGTACAATACAGCCAGAACGGTGCCATGTGTATAACTTAAAGGAAAATACTCTGTTGCTGATTATTTCTTTTATAGACAAAATCCATCCTCCTGTATTTATGCAGAAAGACTTCAGTGACAGTCTTAGACTTTTGAGTAGCACATACAGAAGCTGATAAGACATTCCTCTTGGTTCTGACAAGGAGCAGTGCATTTCTGCAGATGGCTGTGGGACCACAAGGAGGTAATAGAGCAGCTTAATTCTTTTTTCAGTTTATGTCTTCTACTGGCCACAGTGCCATCTTTAACATTTAAATATAAAAATCAAATTTTTATATAAGTTATACTACAGCTTCAAATATATTACTGAATTGTACCATTCTACCTAGCAGTTGAGTGACTGCTGATCACAATTATTCAAGATTTATTTTTTCCCTGACCACATTTCTTCCTCAAAGGTGATGGATCCTGTCTCACCTTCCAGTTTAATAATGTATTGAACAGGTCTTAACCCAATTAATAGTTTCTTCAGTGTTCTTAGATTTTTTTTCTCTGCTTGATGAATGTCAATGATTTGACCCTTTTTATCATCTTTTATCATCTTTGTCACAAACACTGGATGTGTCTTTTACTATGGTTGTTTAGGAAACTTGCTGCATTAATAACATGTTGCCAGCTTAAAGATGGTCACCCCAGCAGTATGTATTTGCCTATATATACTGGGACATCACAAAAAATCTGAAGGCAGTAGGTGGGTGGTCTGACACAAAGGGGAAGACGATGGCAGAGGGTTATAAGGGTTGTCGGATCAGTGACAGACAGGGGCTCTTTCCCCCAGAGAGGGCCCATTACAGGGAGAATAGAGGAGGAACATGATGGCGGGCCCTGCCACAGAGCTTATTGGCAATCTGTTAGTGGAGCCGCTGGCAGGAGAGAGAATAACGTGTCTGGGGACAGAGGAGTGCCTGTGAGAAAATAAAAATCTACTCTCCTCTGGATTTCTGGCAATGAGGGAGATATGTGGAGTGGGTGGTGGTGGTGGTCGGGTGTTGACAGCATAAAGCAGGAAAAAAATGAGTTGAATAAAATATATTGTTGTGTTTTGTTACCACAAGGGATGTTAGGAACATTCCAACTGCAAGATTTGCATTTGTATTTAGTTCAACAACATATAGGTGAGTGGGGTGGATTTTGTGGCTCAAGGCAATGTGAGCCCAGACCAGAGAGATGAATTACAAAATGGGTTCTCACTGTAAAAAGGCCATAAATCACAAAGTGTGATTAAGTGTTCAGTGCCGGGTAAATTACCCTCTTAGGTAGAACAATAAAGTCTAGTTTTTAGTTAACACTACATACAGTTAGTGACCTGCAGTCTGTCTCTTGTAACACCGGGAATGGTCAAGTTTTAAAATGCAAGACATACATTTTTGTGAACTGATAAAGAACATAAAAATATACAAGTTTTCATTTACCAGTTTCATCCTGTTGTGGATGAGACTGGGGTGGTACAACACTTCTCTAGAAATCAATTAATTGGCATTAGGGTAATACCCAGGACAATGTGTTTGTCCAATGCCAGAGCCAGTTTTTGGCTTAACATTTAAAATATCCTTTTGAGTTTTCTGTAACCTGTGAACTTTAACCTTTTGTGTTGCTATAAATGAAAATAAAATAATAATAATAATAATAATAATAATAATAATAATAATAATAATAATAATAATAATAATAATAATAATATAATAATAATAATAATAATAAAAACTTTTGTTAATTGGAACTTTCATGGATGGTCACAACATAGTGTGATAAAAATCTAAATGTTTGATTTAGTCATGATTCAAAGAGATATCTGAATATCATCATCTTAAGTTATTAACACTATTTTTCCAATAAGTGGTCATTTTAAACACTTAAAGATTCTTATAAGCTCATTGGCATCATCAGCAGCCCTGGAAAATGCTAATTTAGCAGCATGATTTATTAAGACCACCTGGCAATATTAAAAACAAACACTGTTCTTGATTCAAAAACAATATGAAAAATATTAGCTCTGAGTGCAGCTCCATGCACTACGTGGAAGCTATTCTCAACTTATTAATGGGAGATGGAAAAATACTTTTTTAATTGCTTAAACATTTTATTATTGTTGAGACAGTGCTTTGTCTTAAACTAAGTGGATCAACAACAAATCTTATTTCAGAAATTTAAGCACAAGTCTTATTTTTTTTCTTCTGCTTCAGCTTTGTCCAGCTTCTTTTGCTCCAACTCAGAGTTAATGCTAAGAAAGATGCAATTTATTGGTCTAAGAACCAGAACTTGCTTGTGAAATCATGTTGTACTGCTGCAAACCAAGCAGCAGCACAAGTGTAGCACCATCGGTGTGCTGGAAAAAGGGGCTTAGTTGCAAAAGTCCAAGAATCATTTAGACCCACACTTATGCTTAGAGGCAATTTAGAATTCCCAACACAACTAGATTTCCCCTCTTCCATTTTTTGAATCAAAATGGGTTGATCAAGGTCAAATAGCTTTTACCAACATCAATTAGGGATGGCTTTGTTCTGGGAGTAAGCAATGTTGATCAGAGTGATGTGCTGCACATGTTGCACAACACCTTCATGATTGCAGGTCATTGCTGTTCTATCTTTTTTTTCCAACCAGTAATGTTTAAATTGTTAATAAGCAGCTTAAATTCACAATTCACAAAACCATCTGTTGTTTTTAACTTGTTACTGAAAAACAGATAAACTCTCTGACTTTTGCTGCAGGCATGTAATTAAGCCCATTTAACTGATGAGATTCTACCCATGTCTAAAAAGAGCTTGTTGCTATAGATAGATACATAGACACAAACTAGTAAAATAATAGTAAAAAATATAATTAATCATTGTGTCTGCCTTAAAAGAAGTTTCAGGTACTGCAGAGGAATTTATGACTTGAAGGGTATAGTTTGCTTGTCTGCACTTCATCACTTTTTTTCTTCTACAGAACATATAATTAACAGACAGTGTCATTGTTAAAGTTAAAGAACAAAGGAAAATCCAGGCAACAAATGCAAAATAAATCCTTTGAACTTATTCATTTAAAAGTCACTCACGAACAAAAACATTTATATTAATGCCATAGCCATTTCATCACATTGTGTGTGGTGCAGAAATGAAAGTGATAACAAAAAAATGGCTTAGAAGTACGATATAATACAGATAACGAGAGAAAATAGAAGAAAAGGCGGGGATTAGGAGAAGCCAGATATCCTCAAACTGGGGGGTTAATATTTCAGTTTAATTTCACACTGTTTGATATACAGTCAGATATGATGCACCAGATCTGGTGTCACTGTTTCAATAACAGTGGAGATTTCTCTTTACAAAAGAAAATGAATGATGTTGAAGTGGAAGATGAGTAACGTCAATCAAACCCTGTCCTGAGAAGGAACCCAAGAGGGGGATTATCTGCACTTACTAGAGGTGATGTCATATTAACTGCAGTGTCTTTGCTGAAACTATTCTTTGCAACTTTCCAACAGAGGCTGGCCATGATCTCCTGAGCCGTCTGAGAAACCAAGGTTTCCCAGAGACTTATTGATTTTGTCTCATAATCTTATATTTGAGACTTTGGAGCAAAGGTGAAAAAGAGAGAAAGAAGAACATCATATTCCAGATTTTTTTTTTTTCTGGCACTTTGGGTGGAGGATGTTTTTATTCTCAATATGCTTGAACTCATTAGTCTGCTGTGAAGACACTTTTTCATTGTCAAAAGCACTGCAATAATTAATTGGTGGGAGGGAACCCTTCAAGCCACCTTGTTGGGTGCAAATGATATTTTCATAGCCTCTGGACACTATTTGAAGGCAAAAAAGTGTCACACGCCTACCTGATGAGAGCAGATTTAACTGATTTATTAAAAATTGAGGGTGAAAAATTTACATGTGAAATGGCTCTCTCGAAACTTAATCAAGTGCTTAATTAACAATTGTTAGCAGTTAATTGCTGATATAAGATCTCTGTCTGAGCCTGAATGACTTTTAACACATAATAAATTGGTGGGTGAAATATGATGGCTGACTGAAGTGAAAAAAAAAAAAAAAAAATTCTTAATGATATCTAATTAACCTCCTTGGAGGTTTTGGTACATACCACATGGACGGGCATGCTTTTTTTTTGGCAGATCAAGGGAAGGGGTGGAAAACAAAGGGATTTACAAAATAAAAATATATAAATGTTGTATCATCCATGCAATGGGGATGCACTATGTGATTCAAAGCATAACATTTTGTGAAAAAATCATTTAATACAAAGTTAAGAAGTCATTACCACATTAAAAGGTGTGAGTGAATATTGCGTACAAAACATTTAATTCAGGCACCTCAAGGTTGTAATAAAAAACTAAATGCATAAAGTCCAGTTCCAATCTAAAAACATTTTCTGTTATGTAAAAGAAAAAGCAATTTATTTAAGTTTGATTGTAATGCAACATATTTCAATCAAGCAAAATTCAGTTTTAAAATAATTATAAGACTGAGTAAGACATGCACTATTTGAGTGCTCGATTTTAACCTTTGACTACTCTGGAAAAAGTCACTTTTCTTATAACTGGCCAAAACAAAATCTTTTCAGATTCCAGTTGCATCCTGGATTCTTCAAAGCACATGCACATGCTTGACCCTAAATTGTTAAAAAGAAGTTTAATGAGCAGTCCTAAGTGGGATTAATTATTGCTTTATATTAAGTATAATTGATGGTATTTATGCAACAACTCCTAGTTCTGGTAAATATCCAGAGCCTCTGTGCTTCATTTAAGTTTAAAATCAAGGTCCTTCAATGGAAAGTAAAGAATTAATCTTGCATATTTATTTTTTTTATTACATTATGGTGTAGATTGTGACACAGACTGCAATAAATTATTCTAACTTAACATAGCAAATCAAATTCTTTGCTTGGAAACCTTGAAAACCACAAATAATTGTGCTGTCTGAGAAAAAAAAAACTTGTCTATGTCAAAGCATTATTACTTATTACTTGAGCAAGGTAGTTTATGGAGACCAGATTTTGCATACATACTTCATTTAGCATCTGTAGTTTGTGTGAAACTAATCTACACTACTTGAATTACTTCCTCTCTGACCTTCCTGTTCCAACTTCTACCTCTCATTTCATCACTGACCTTGTGTGGATGAGTACATAATTGAGGATCCTCCCGCTGTGAGAAATGTATGAAAAGAAGGAGAGGTGGTCATATTTTTTTCAACTTCAGAACAGTTCTTCTCACACTTGTCTGTGTATCTGCACCAAGGTCAAATCGAGTGTATATTTTAAGAAGATGGATCGCCCTGGCAAAACGCTCATATTCAGGTCTGGCCCACGCTCTCCATGCCAAGATATTAACTGGCTTTACCTAGTCCCTAGGACACACATTTCTCACAGCGCATTTCTTTGTTTTTATGTGGCGACATGCCTTTGACAACAATATATGGACTATCAACATCTGATTTATAGCTTGAGCCAACAAAATCCCCAAATCTTTTTATTTGTACCAACATAAGGATGCTTTGTTAGTGTTGATAGAAAGTTAATGCACACACACAAACGTATTTGATTAAGTAGAATTGGATTTTCTGATACACAGAAACAGTCATAAATACAATCAACGTCATATTGAGAGTGGATCCTGCATTTTCATCCAGTTATTGTCCAGTTATATGTGAGACATAAAGAAGTTTGGTAATATTTTGCATAGAACTACTCCAGAAACTGACATGACCTGGTGAGATTCAGTGAAAGGCAGGAACTTATGTAAATATCTAACAGCTATCTGTTAAAACGTGTTTCCAGTAGACTCAAATAAGTCCACATAAAGGAAAAGAAAAGTCAAATCTTATAGTATCGTGCTTACAGCTACCAATAATGTTTACGTTGATAAATGTTGATGAAACTGACCAACAATTAACTCCATGTTTGAAATGTCTGCATCGCTGCACAATCTAGTAATTCTTTAGGATCTTACAAGTATGTATACTTCACTTCTAGGTTTTGCTTAAACAGGCAGAGATATTGATTTGTTACATTGACTTGTCATCACATGTATTTTAAAAGTCCTGATATGTTTTCCCCACTGAAAATTGCCTGTTATTAGACTTTGAAATTAATTAAAGATCCTTTCTTTCCACGAGCCTTCAGTGTGGTCTGCACCCAGTTCCTTCCTCTCTTGTCATTCTCAGATTATTCACCTGGCAGCCAAGTGTCAGAGGTCTTCAGCTGAATAATGGTTAATGAAGCATGTAACCTGCATTACTTCTGCCTTCACTTCCTGCCCTTAGTGACATGTGCTGCTCTTCTGTGCTCCTCACTCCACACTGCATTAAAAGGGGCAGCGCTCGGAGGCAGCTTCCTGCTCTCTACCTGTCTAAACCGTTCTGTTTAAGCTTTGCCAAATTACTCACTGGGTGCTGTATGCAACACTGCTTGCTGAGGGAACAGTTTATAAAGTGCATATTCCCACTAACATTCTGACACATTCGTGCTCTCACACTGTCGGTCATGGTTCTATTTTAATTCCGTCTAGTCTTTCACACCAAAAGTAATATTAAAAATGTGCCATACTTGAAAATGTGAAGCAAAAGAGAGGCAACCTTGACAGCAATTCAAATCTAATTGTTTTAACTTGTCAGGAAAATGAAATATTGATTTTATGTTGAAATTTGAGTGTCCTTTGTTATTAAAATAGCACATTTAAAGTGAAAAGGTAACTTTTCATTCCAAAGTAATTGCCACAGACACCTTTTATTCCTGTGAAGCACACATTGGTCTTGTACTAATATGTGCAGGCAATAAATGACTTAACATCTGCAAAAGGCACAGAACTGTTGTTTGTTTTAATAATCACCACACATTTTAGAGGACGCATGGATTTGTGGTCATTTTGTACAATAAGATACAAATGCTCTCATTAAAGTAATTACATTTTTGCATTTTCTTTGCATGTTTTCACAAGTATATTTAAAACCATGTATTTACACACACTAAATAAAAACATGCATGCTCATTTTTTTAACTGTCTTAAGTTAAATCAAACTAAGTCTAAGTTTTAGGTCATTTAGTATTACAAAAAAAAAAGATTGCAAAAGTAAGTAATTGAGACTCTTAACATTTTCTTCTACCGTCATTAAATGAACATTTAAAGCTAGTTGTAACTTCAAACAAAGTCAATACATTTATCAACAGGGATTTATCGTCACTTAGATGTTTCCATGCAAAAACAAAAAAGAGAGCACAATTAATTTACTATTTTGGCGCAGTCCCCACACAGGGATAATCAGAGATTGTCCATTTGTTTCTGCAATTGGATGTTAGGGAGCTTAAAGTGAAGCACTTAAAGTCCAGTTCAAGTGAAATACAGAAACAGCTTGAGGCTTATTGATCTCAAGGCTGCAAACATCAGCAATGTAGCCTCTTCTGCTCAGTTGATGTACAGGCCGTGAACTTATGACCTTTTGCTGTGTCAGGCTTTCTGGGTCTAATCCGTGCAAATCATCCAGGGTCACAAATTATGCTGGGTTAGCAATTTCTGTTTCACAGTGGATTACTTCAGTGTTTTCCCAATAACTGTGTTCTAAGGTACAAATAAAAATCATTTTTAGATGATACAGCATATGTATTACTTGATTGGAGAGAAACATGATAATAAATATTCATATATAAAAGGTACAACACTAAGTGCAAAAAGGTAAACATGATTCAGAATAATTAATGAGTAATCAATACTTTATGTTAATTAGAGCTTAACTCTTATTCCAGGAGTACACAGTTATATTTTATGAGTTTGAAGTGGGACCAAAATATAGACAAGAGCTTTGGGTAATCACAGGGTGTTATCTTTTATGAAAACAACTTGCAGGAGGAAGAACAGGCAGCAGCATGGCAGGGAAACTGGAACATGTCATGGTCAGAACCAGTGAATAAAGGAAGAAAGGAATGGAGACAAATGAACACTGGTGGAGCTGAGCAAAGGAAGAGGCCTGAAACGCCAATAAGCAGGAAGGGAAAAGACGAATTTAGAGAAGGAAAATCCAAATGCACCAACAACAGAAGGTAAGCATAAACTAAGAAACCAAAAACACAAAGGAATGACCTTAATCAAGTTTTTATTTTCCTTTTTGCTGCTTTTTGCAGGACATTTCTGATTGAATGCCAAAATGATTATAAATTTTCTATATAGTTTCTGGAATTTTAAACAAAGATGTCAGCAAACACCTATAGAGAAGCGGTCAATTGGTTGCCTTTAAATATTATAGTGTTAGTGGTTTAGCTCTGGCATTTTAGCAAAGTTAGTATCATCTTCCTTCACACTCTTTCTATCTCTGCCTCTCTCTAGCTGTCTGTGCCAAATTATTTATTTCCAATGCATGAAGTATCCTTCCACATGAGTAAGCACGCTGTCATTCATAAACACACTCAGTCTGGCAAGAGATAAACAAATAAGCTATGCACGTATATGACTAATTTCAAATGCTATTTCTATTTCCCTATCAGTCATTTTTCTGTCTCTTTGGGAGCTATCGTTCAATTAAACACTATTATCTGCAAAAACACATTCAAAGTTTTGCGCTCCTGAGAAGCTGCCCTGTTGCTGATTATTTATCCCAAAGTAGAAAAATAAATTATTAAAGAGGAGTAACCAATTTGGAAAAGAAAATTAGAATTAAGATGCTATTAATTTATCGTGGGGGAATTACTTCATGAAATTGTAAGGTAGTTCATTTTAAATAAATTGTAGAATCAACACTTTTTCATTGGAATTGATTTAAAAAGTTTTGGAGTATGCACGAGTCAGGAGTGGAAAGAGAAACTTTAACAGGATGGTATGGTCAGGAGAACCTGGCTCAGTGTGACTGGCCCTCTGCCATAACCCTAACCCTATCCCTGTCTCAAAGACAAAAAAAGAAACACAAGCACTGCTCTGAGTATTTTCTATGTTAAAGAAAAATAAAGTCTTTGGCAGCAGTAGCTCCTTTAGTGGCTTTATCCTGGACAGAAACAATATGCCCTGTAATAGTTTTCTAACCTATTGATTCATTTAGTTATCAAGTTATTCAAGATGTCTTAAAGGAAAGAATGGTTGGTGGAAATTTGTCTTGACTGCAGCCGCATGTTTACTTCTGTTATCCATTTAAGCTTTATGTATATGCAAAATGTTCATGTTTCATTTTGTTGTGCGAATTCATTGCAGAATTTGGGGAATGCTAACTATCATTTGTACTCAAGATATATATATTTTTTCTTTTTTACATTTTTGTGTGTCTTTATCTTTCTGCTGGATCAGCCAGAGATAAACTTGTCTTATCTCTTTGAAAATGCACATCTCTATTCTTAGAATTCCTGCAGTATGTCAGCACTATTTGTCTGCTTTTCATCTTTACACTCTTGTCTGATCTGATAAAGACCCGGTTCCACCTTGGTTCTGGCAATAATTGTTCCGACAGCAATTTTGTCTTTTCTCTCATTAATTGGAGCAAGCGCAAAAATTCATCTGATACCCATCCTCTACCAAAACACACACTAGCAATAATAATGGATATTACCAGTTGATGTTACAGTCTTAAATGGGGATATCTATTTTTGTTGTTGTTGTTTTTGTTGCTTTATATCATATTATAATGTTATTCTGTCATTAAACAACATACCTGGAGTGCTGCTTTGATTCTGTTGTACAGATTTGAGGAATCTCCTGTGGTAGCAATTTGACAGTGCCTAAATACTTGCTCATACAAATCGTCACTTGTTTCCAAAAAGCTTCTCTTCCCCTGTACTACTTCACTGCTCAGCTCCACCAGAATAGCCAGCAGCAATTATAAGTTCAACATATAAACTACACTACAAACTACACACCCAGTGGTTGCAAATGGCTCAATGGAAGAGCATTGTTATGATGAGGTGTTGAAAGAAAGAGCAGGAGCTTCTTAAAGTAACAGAGGCCCAATTTCAAGATGTTAACTTGCAAAGTCAAAATTCTTTTAAGTCATGCCATCAGCATTTTTACATTAACTGTTGGTGTTTGTGCTATAAAATGTGCCTGGAAAATATATAATATTACCCCTTTAAGAGATAAGTGCCTATTCCAAGGTCTGGCTCCAGGCTGAATCAGTGTGGGAGCTTTTTGACTTCTAAATGTGGTCAGCATCTCTTGAAGGAGCGGTTTTACAATCCTGGCGATTAAAGTGACATACCTCTTTCATCCTTTCTGCCCTCCCACATGTGGGGAACTTTGCAAAACTTTTTCAAATCTATCTAATGTTGAATTCAATTTCTGAAGGGTATTTTACTGTTAATCCTTTTCAGGACTGGTACAGATCTCCAATGAGCTTTTGCAAATTCTGCATGATTTCTCTGCAAACAATAGCTTTATCAAAAATATGTAATTAAGAAAACAGCAGAAAAATCCTCAAAGATTAACTTTAATTTCAAGTTAATAAAATTAACTGTAACTGAAGGCACACCTGCCCTCATGCACACTAAATGTTGAGACTGAATCAAAAGGAAATTCAGGAAATTACTAATTTAAGGATTGGCACTTTTATGCATATCTAATTTTTAATAGAATTGTTTACCTTTTGAACTATACGTCATATATATTCCTTAAATAAAATGTCATGAAGAGATTTATCTTTTTTTTTTATCAGGTGTCTTAACAGTTGTATCTTCACTTCTCAGAACCATTGTGAATGTAGTCATTGGTTTTCATTACTCTGTTTAGAACCACACTTGTGAAAAGAGAATATATATTAAAGCACTGAAGAAACATCTTTGTTTATGTGCTGTGACCAACTCACTATTCAGTCATTGTTGTTACAAATTACTAAATTTAGACAGAGCCAATCTAGAAAATCACTATATACTGACAAATATAAAGTGGTTTATATATAAACCAGTGGTTTTCCTCTGGAAGGTGTGTATAACTCAGGACTGTGAAATCAGAAGGTGTCATCAGATATGCAGAGGATCCAAACCTCTAAAGTTATTATTTAAACTGCTGAAACATTTGGAGGAGCCGGTCCTTTTAAGCTTCTCTGATCCTATTTAAATTGCTACCATTGCAATTATCATTTTAACTCAATATTTAACTAAAATTACAACTATACTAGATATTTAGTAGTCAAATGTTTAGTGGAGTGAACTAAATATTTAGTTTACCCACTAAATATTGGTAAACTCACAATATTTAGTACTGTAGGTGCTAAGTATTAGCAAACTCGATATTAGTTTGTAAACTAAATATGTAGTTATCAAAATTAGCTTGCTAATTAAATATTGAACTTGCTTATGAAATACCAAATCAGCTGCATTTTGTCAAAGTTTCTGAGAGAAATCCGATGTGATCAGCTTCACGTCTATAGGAGTTTGAACGGGCAGAACATGGAGTTGGATCGGCAGGTCCAAACATATGAATGTTCCTGAAGGACCCGATCGATCATTAATCTGATTATCAACCTTTACCGTAATCCAGGTCCAACTTGGACCAGCTAAACATGACAACTGAAGTTTCATTGTAGCCTTTAGCTCTAAAATAGATGAGCAAAAATAAAACACTGCAGAGTCCAAGACGTTTAAGCAGTATGTTCTTCAAAACCTTTTGTACAGTAAGGTTAACATGAATATCAAGAAATGTGTTTCAATACGACAAAGTTCATTACTGACTATTAGCATCACTACAAATAGTAACAAACAAAAATACTCAGAAATTAAATGACTAAGTGAGTTTAAACAGAGAGGTATGCTCAGTGTAATTGTGAATGGATGTGTGGAGAACTCAAATGAGACAACAGGCAAGGACTGAAAGGGGAAGAAAAAAAAACAGCTGTGGAGTGGTAGAAAAATGTGAAGAGGGTGACAAGGAGCTGTATGGATTTCAAGAATTTTCACTAGGCTGAGCCCCAAGAAGCTAATACCTCAATTCACCACCTGCAGCCTAGTATAACACTCTTTTTTCACATATTCATTTCAGACATGGTGAAAACCCTGAAGGAGAATGAGGAAGAGAGTGAGAGAGGCAGTACTCTTGCTTGCTATCCCAGTTTTATTTTAGCCCCACAAGGCATTGCAGAATTTGTCATACAGAGGAGCTGAATTTTTTGACATCCTCCAGGAAGCTGTGGAGTTGGATTTTTCTTTTACACCCCCATATCCAAGCCTTTTAGCCCTGTGGTTATCTGTTTGTGAGTTTTCCGGTGAGACAACATCACATGTCAATTTGAATGAGTGCAGTGTTTTCTAAAAGTGAGTTAATGTTTAGAAAATCTGGGCTTATTTTAATATCATAATACCTTTACCAATTGTCTTTCAAAATTAAAATTCCTTGCACCAACATAGAAGCATATGTAATAATGCTAACTTTAACCAGGGATAACATTGCTGAGGTTTTCACTGAAGAGTAAGTTTTTAAGTTTTATAAAAATGTTCTTTTACCTGAACCATCAATAGATTCAAGACTAAACCGATGCTGAGGCTTCAGCACCAACAAACTCGTCCCATTCAGTCGCCTATAAGCTAGTTTCTGACTTTGTCATTCATTAATTTAGCACTCTGCAACACCCACAGGGACACACAAAACACATTCGCTTGACAATCCGCAAACATACCCTTTACCCTGTGTTCATCCATCACATACTAAACACTACGCTCTCTTAGGAGACTTTGTAGAAGCTAACTATATAAATACAAAGAATGCAGGACATTGCATTCTTAGATAGAAATGCAAGAAGGAAGGGCTGACTGAAACCTGGTTTTAATTCCACTCCTCAGCTTCTCTGCATTCATCTGTTTGCTGCACATGTCCACTGTGGCAATCACTTCAAAAACCTGCGAGAAGGAAAATGGAGAGTAAGCCGATGCACTCACAGGTCATTACACCAAGCTGGAACTAACAGATGACATTCTGTCTGATTTCTGAAAGGTCAGTCCAAGATGGAGCTGCTGCTGCTGGAGAATTAAACATTCAAGCAATGGGCTCATAATGGTATTTCATGGATGTTAGGTCCTTTGTCATGTGACTACCGAGGGTGGATGCAAATAGAAGCAGAATCAAAAAACTCAGAGAATTAATTCCTTCGCCAGACAATAAGCTTGGCTTATTATACTAGAGATGCTGGAATTGATGCCCCAATTCAATTAAGTAATTATTAATAGTTACTTAGGCCAACCAGTGCTAACTAGAAACGGCAACCAAAGCTAGGAGACAAATCTTAGTGCTGTCAGTCACAATCTTGTCTTGCTTCACACCCCCTCACTTGTGATGATGACTGAAAGCGGAGTGTCGGAAAGAGCAGGAGCTTCTCAAAAAGACAAAGGCCAATTTCAAGCCATCAAGTAGTGAAGTCAAATTTCTTTTAAGTTATGTTCGATGCTTACCAAATTTTTATTACAACTGAAGGTAACAAAGTTTTATGATTGTGCTATAAAATGGCATGATTTTTAAAAGCAATAATAAAGGGAACCGTTTTTATAGGGACTGTAAACTATGGAACACGTTTTGAGTTGAATATTCAGCAAAGTAAACAGTTTCAACCCACAAATTGTATGCTTGGTTCTAGTTCTCACTTTTGGTTTTGTAAGATGAAGGCTTTTAGAGGCAGGTGGTAGACAGGCTTAATAGCAGGGTGGCACAGTATGCCCTAAAAATGTAGCTTCTCTTTAAAAATAAAAAAGCCTTTCTAAAACCTCTATAGCGTCACTCACGCAGAACTCCTGGATACAATTCTTTCCATACATTACAGCATCCATGAATTATGATTCCATTTAAAATATTCTTTACTGGTCATTTTATAAGTACAATAAGACAAAAAAAAATTGAAGCAGTAAGTCACGAAATGAAATCATGTTGATCTGACTGTTTTTAAATCTACAGGAGCCAAAGGAGGCAGTGTGACTCTCGGGAGCAGTAAACCAGTTATCATGAACAAAACAGAATTTAATGATCCGAAGGAAAATGGAAAAGTGTGGGTATTTCCTACTCTTTATGCCTAACAGTGTGTTACAAATGCAATTTATTCCTTTCAATGCAGTTTAGTGTGCTCTTAAACTTCACATCACAAAGCTTGAATTTTGCCTGTAGCTCCTATATATCTGCACATATAACATTCAATGCTTTAATAACTACTCTTCTTTCAGTCAGGTTTATCATGTTTAATATTCTGCTCACCAGTATGAAGACCCCGTATTCTTCCGCCAAAATGCAGAAATTGGCTCTCATTGACATAAACATGCAACAAAAATTGCATCATTTTGTTCGTAGAGAGGCAAACTCGACACCAGGCCCGGCTCAAACTATTTCGGCAGAGCTGAATGCAAAGTATTTTGTGATTGGTAAGAAGTTTATTGTCTTTTTCTATGCAGAAATGACATCAGACAGCAATGTTGATATTGCTCTTCAAACATTACGCTTCCACTATCCGGTTTGTGCATCCATGGGAGACATGAATACTTTTGAAGAACGTTCATATGACACGGCGAGAAATTATGTCCATTTGTACGAGTCTTCACTGAATAAATATTTTGCAAAGTAAGACTAGTAAATTCCTAATAACTTCTAGACAGAAATTGTACCATTGTGTGTTCGCTCCATTATAATTTTATAAAAGCAAAATGGAGGATGCATGGAGGTGAACAAGAGGAAGCATAAGGTGGTGATTTATACTGAAGCTGGAGGGCTGTCCCCCCTGCTGCTCTTTGCTGCTGTATGAAAGGTGTGTACAAATATCAGCAGTCCACAACCACGTGACTGTGTATCGACTGTTCGGCTTTGGATGACTTTTACCGTAAAGGGCCTGAGTAATGAATATTTAGAGTGGCTGCAACTGACAGTAGCCTGGCCTACTTTGTGACTAACAAAATGGCAAAATATCCAACAAACTTCCAGCACTGTTGGAAAAATGAGACGTTTGATGACGCTGTCATACTACATTCTGACACTGTAAATCACTGACTCTAAACCCTTCATGCTATCATACTTAACAAATTGGAGGCATGTCAAAAGCAAAGAAATTATGAGACTTAATGTTTCACAAAACTTGATGACATTTAGACCATTGAAGCATCATTTTTGGATACGTAAATATACATAACTTTAAATAATGCGATAGCAGTGCAAGATTGCGGAGTGCGCTGTCAAGATTTGCTTTAATATCTGAATTTATTTCTAGCATTCACTACATCTGCTTTTGTTTATTTTTCTTGTTTTGTTTTCTTCACAGTCACGTTGTCTTATCATGACATCCCTTTATGGTGGAGCTTTAGCTGCTTTGCGTAACATTGTGCTGCTCAGTTAGATTTCTTTTTAGTGTTTTGCAATAGCTAAGCTTAAGATTTAATCTAAACAAAGACAAAGAAGGGAGGCTTAATGAGGATGATGAGAAGGGTGGGGGTAGTTTTCTGAGAATGAAAGCTGCAGACTTTAAACTGTCCTGCTCCCTGAGGAAGAAACGCTGGTGTTTAAAATGCCATCCTTGCACTGCAGATGATGGAATGGTACCACCACTATCTCAGTGTGAATTATCAGCACAGTTCGCCTTCTCTCTCACATCTACATGGTAGATTCTTGTCCTCATTTACACATCAGTGTTTATTTGATCTTCATCACACATGCGAGTTGAAAGTTTCAGCATTGCATTGAGCCCAGGGATGAATAGACATGGATGTTTTAAGCACACAAAGACATGTATCATTATCCTTTCCCCTTGCTCTAATTAGTTAATTGAAAGGACATCTGCGTAACATCTACAACACATTAGCCTTTCCCCACGGATTTTCTGCTTCTGGTGCCATGTCAGTTCTTTGTTAAATCTTTTGAACAGTTACAGAAAATTCTCTATTATCTCAGCCTTAAACGTCATAAAAAAGTTTCATTTAATTGTTTAGAACTAACAGTGACTGCTAATCAAAAGGTCTGGCCTATAATTTTCCTACCTTGGTATTGAGTAAGGCTTGGTTTTTATGCTACAGGGCATAGAGCAAACAAGCTGTAGCTCCAACATAATAATTTATTTTCCGAAGCTGCACCTAGCCCTTTAGTTTCTGTCCTCTGGCTCTTCTCTCAATACCTCAAAACATTTTATATGGATTATGCCCTAAGCTCCAGTCAATATCTCCATTTTAGATTTGTGTTAGCTGCTTGCACCACAGCCGGGTGCTAAGTAAGTAAGGGTGAAGGCTGCAGCCCAGTTTTGATGAATAACTTAGATTAAGAAAGCAAAAAAAGAAGATAATAAAAATGTAGAAATCATATAAGTATTCTCAAAGTGCACTTGTGTCTCTTTTATACCTAATTTTAAAATGATCATATGTGTCAGTCCATTTAACATGCGGTTCTGGCACAAGAACCTAGAGACGTGTGTAGACAACATCAGGATTGCATTCATGGGGTATTTTTTCAGTTATTGAAATGCATTGTTTTGTTTGTCTTCTTTGTCTCTGTCATGTCTGTCTTTCAATACACTAAGTAGGAACCCCTAAAAGGTGTGATAGCGGGGAAATGCATTCTGGGACATTCTGACACCCCAATTGCCTGCAGGCTACGGCAGGGGAGGCTCCTTGTCGTGTCCTTGGGTTGTGACATTTTCTCTCTCTGCTCCTCCTCAGATTTACTGGAATGAGCATGGTTGCTGAGCAGGGCACTTTATAAATACATCTCCTCTCGATTACTGTGACCGTTGGCCCTGGGCAGCTGAGTGTGGCTGGGATGGCTTCATCCCTTGAGATTTGGAGCCGTAGATCAAGGCCCCAAATGGACGTCCTAACTCGACTATCAATCTCCGTTATTGCCTGCCACTGACGCCAGGGGACACACACGATGTAGTGCCATCTAATCAGTGGGATGCCGATCGGTGGATGGTAAACATGAAACAGGAGCTCTTGCATTCATCATCAGATATATACAGACAGAATATGTCATCAGCAATCTTTGATGAATATCTGATATGTCTTCTTGAACAAAGACAGAGCAAACTGTACTTCTGTCATAGCTGTCTTATCTGTCTTGATTTTATATTTATGATTGTCATAAAATACAGTCTTCTTTAAAGCTGCAGGATGTAACTGCATAAAATATATGTTGCTTTAAATCATAATGTAAAATATCATGGCTGCTGTTTCTGCTACGATCAGGGCGCGGCGCAAAGAAGGACACAATGCAGATAGAGGGGAAGTTGCATTGCAGCAGCCAATACTGTCTTTCTGTCACTATGAACATCATTGTTGATGGTGAGAAATACTCATGTTGATATGGAAAGCCCCTGGTTGAGATTAACAAAAAAGAAAGAAACAGAATTTGTGAAAAACTGACCATGCAAATTTTTTATCAACAATTAAATTAGAGTTTTCGATAGTGATCGTTTAAAAACATCTTGCTAAGGATCTTAATTCTATGCTTTGGGTTGGAATGTGAATTTCTTGTTGAAATGTTATGTAATTTTTAAAGCCTGTGCACAATTACACTGTTGGTCCAATATAGAATAGAAGAAAAACTAACATATTTAAAAACTTAAAAGTAGCTTAAAACGACAATACTTTATGCATTTCAAAGTCTGCATGAAAATGTTAAATAATGGGAAATGTTCTTTAACGTTGTTTAAGGTTAACATATTTATGAAAGAAAAAATATGGTAAACGCACATGTTTCTATTCTCACACTTTATCGGTTTCTTTGCAAAGTGCCTCTAACTCTAGGGACATTCGGAGGTTTGTAGCAGATAATTGTTCTTGTAAACACAAGTTTTGCCACCATGCCGCTTATGCATTATTCACACAACTAAATCCCAGCAGTAGAATGTTAAACACTAGTTAAGTCTGCTCTGGCCTCCAGGCTTTTAGCGTTCGCAGTGGGAAAAGGTGTGACTTGTCAACATACCCACGGTGTATTTTAGCGTCAAAGATGAAAGGAGGGAAGCTCAAAGAGTATAAATTTATCCAAACAAATAGGAAAAACTGTTTTGACAAGTTAATTGAATTTCCTTGTGAACTGTTAAATATGAGAAAACAGGCACAAAACCACAAATGCACACAGATCTCCAAATCTCTTTCACATACATATACAAAATCTTTGACCTACAGTATCAGATAAATAGAGTATGGTTGGATATGTGCATGTTTAATATTAGCTTTGATGGTATAATGAATAAAATATGAACTATGAATATGAGGCACAGATAATTGAAAATGTCTCATTCTTATTCCACACCTCAGATCCATTTAAAAATTTCAAATCATATATTTTGAGGCAATTTGTCAAGTCAGAAAAGCCAATGACAAATTTTTTGACATCTTTCATCCTGCTTTGGTATAATTGTGAACAATCTTTGCTATGGATCACTTCTTGAACTTGTAATCAAAGAGCGCCAAGAATGTGCATGTGCAACGTACTGAGTTTGCTGAGTTTTAGCATTATATAGAGGGACATTTAACTCCAGGCTGTCACCGACACACAAGCTTAGATCTAACCTAGCATATGTTGAAGAGATGCTATGTGATTATATTTAGCGACTGCGGTATTTCACTGTTTCTGCTTTAGTGAATTACATTACTAACAGATTCAATTGAGCAACTATTTCAGCTTGTTTAACAGTGATGCCAATTGGTACTTTTTTCACCTATTCGTCACCTAATCTGACTTCTGTTTAAAACTAGGTGGGAGTTATTAAGAACCAAAACCCATGTAGTCAGTATCTGAATGTATCTTGTGTTTCCTTGTAGCATGTTTTATGCTGTCTGTTAAAGTCTGTGAGGTTTCCAAAGTGCAAATCAGAAGCATAGGTCTTGTAGATGAATGTAACATGAAATTTCAGGCTTACATTTTACCTTACAACTTTAACCTAATAACCATGAACACAGTATCGTTAATGGTAGCTTTCTGATTTTCAGTCTTTAAATTTTTTACTTTTTTTTCCTAATTTGGTTTTCTCTGACTGATTCATCTGGGTATTTTTTTTTTTTATCTTCAAAGAACCTAAATAAGCCTGCTGAGTTAAATGAATGATGTGCTGTGTTAGCTTACAAGAAAAAAATAGAAAAAGCATAAAAGGTCATGTTTTCATCATTACCTGTCATTTTTCATAATGGATACGGCTTGGTGCATTTCCATGTATTCCTCCTCATTTTTCAAAAATAACAAGGCAGTTGGGAGTCCACTTATTTTTGATGCTTGATCCTGGGTACTGTGGAGTCACTGCAGAGCCCATCCTCATTAGCATACAATAGAACCGGAGCCCCAGTTCAGTATGCTTGGCCAATTTAAGATTATCTCAGACCCTCATATGGTGCGACTCTTGTGTAATTTTCAGTTGGCTTCATGTTGAGAGGAGGACAAGAGTCCTTTGGTGCTGAAATGGCTCAGCTTCACAAATCCAGCCTATAACGTATACAGTGTCAGCTCAGAATAACTATTCACTCATTGCTCCAATTGGAGACACACGGCAGATCTATGATCATGTTAATGCCAGTTCCTATGAAGATGCCAGCATGGCAATCCAAGGTCTTTTTTAATTGAACAATTTTTACTTTAACATTCACTTAAGTTGCTCCCGAGTGTCAGAAATTATTCTTTATTTGTTGTGTTGAGTTACAATATTTGTGATAATTCATGACATCACACACAAAGTACACTTCCTTGCTCAGTTTATCTGAGCTTTAAATGGCACTATGATAGCATAAACATAGGGTAAAAAATATATATACTTAATCCATTCTGTTTAGTATTTACTTATCTCAAGGAGCAAATCTTTATTGTATCCAAATATTCTCATAATCCTGTTACGCAACTTAGTTCCAGTCATCAGAATGTATTTCTACAAGACAATCCGAATTTCTATCCTATTGAACAAAAACATCGAAAACAGTAGGAAACAAGCAATTCAAGGTATTGCAATTGCAGGGCATTTGATACAGTCATTTATCATTTAACTTTTCCTTCAGCAGTTTGTTTTCAAGAGTCTGTCTGCATGTGAATAAAACAGTTCTCAGCACTTCTTTTATATTTCATACACATAACCTGCAGTGCTCAAGGGTTTTTCAGGAAGCTTTGGAGAGACTGAACTGATCTCAGCAAGAATAATAGTAAGTGATTGTAGTGCTGGGCTTGTGGACAATTTCTATTCATATTTGGATTTCTTCACCCTACCTTTTCAGATTGTGGCCTATACAGTCAATCAAACACTAAATCCAATAAACAACGCAAATAAATTTCTAATGTACAAAAAAATGTTTTTCAGATTTTATGAAGCTGCTTCACTGAGGGAGGGTATGCTGATCATACATTTTTCCTATTGTCTGTTTATATGTAGTTGTAATCAGATATTTTAAAACTCCACATGAAAAAACACATAACTGTTTTCTGTCTGGCATGGAATTACATATTCCCTATTTTTGTTTGTTCGTTTTTAAGGCAACACCTCAAACAGAAACATGTTGCCGCCTTGTCTGACATCAGGAAAAAGGCTAAAGAAGTCAGCCTGGACATCCAGAAGTATTGTGGAAATCTTCACAACTCTGGTTCATTCTCAGATGCAATCTCCAGATTTCCAAAGGTGCTGCGATAATCTGTTCAAACAGTTACATGCAGTAATAAACAACACGGGAATGTCCAGAACATCCTGTTCTGTTCAACAGAAATACGTTTTTGTTTCGGTGTAAAATCTAAGGATTGATACTAGAATAAAAGCAAAAGACCTTTTGAAGATAAAGTTGATCAGACGGCATCATTTTCCATTGTGAATTGAGTTCTGTACCAACTTCAGCTGAAGCAAAGAAGACTGAAAGACTGAAAGAGTTTGCAAATGCAAACTCCTTAATTTTTGGAGACTTGTCCTGTGATCTGATGAAACTAAAACTGGAAACTTGGCTATATTGGCCACTGTAACATTTGCAGTGAAAACACTAAATCTGGGGGTGACAGCATCTTCTGTCATCATCGTTTAGCTGTTGCACTTCACAGAATAAACAGAACTACAAGAAAAAGAACATGATAAGGAAACTTTGAAGCATCTCAAGTTATGATAAGAAAATCAATCTTCTAAGTGGAAATTGACCCCAAGCACACGGCCAGATTAGTTACAAAGTGGCTTAAGGAAAATGAAGTTGATGTTTTGTAGTGACCACAGCAAAGCCCTGGTCTCTGTCCCAATGAAAATTTGATATTATAGCATACATATATCCAAAGAGCCAGCTTTACTCTCTAGACACTTTTCTTCATCAGACATATGGAATTATTGGCAATATAGATAAAGATGCATATAGCAGACTTGTAATTAGTTCTCTAATTATTAGCTTTTTAAGATATTGTAAAGTTTCGATGTGTGCCAGTTTTTCTATACCCATTTTCTGATTCATGAATATAATAAACATTTGCACTACTTAAAGGCCATGTACATTACATCTGTGTAATATAATATGTACACCACCGAGAAAACTCAATTAAGCCTGATTATCAGAATGACTTAAGGATTCTAAGGAGATGTTAATATAGGATTTATTTTCACCTATTAAATGTAGTAAAAGTTAGTAGTCTAAGGTTACGCTTCTGCAATAATAGATTAATTTATTTTAAGACTTTGAACACATCTTCACCACTGGTGTAAATAATGTTCAAAGGTTTGTTCTTTTTAACAATTTTATAACTGCTTCAGAAAAACTCTTAGTACCATGTTTACCAGGTAGAAAGTAACCTACACGCACTAAATATATTGTATGCTTGGATAATAATTGAAAAATATGTTGTTTGTATGAGAAAATGTTGCACTCTACTGTTTTACATTTTTTGCAGCTGAGAGCAGCTTCTGGAGTGTTCGCACCAGAAATTGAAATTGACACTTAACCTGGTTGTTTACCTCCTACATCCTTTCTGATGAAACACCAACAGTGCAGAGAAGAGGAAACAGCAGGCTCATTGGGTGGTAAATGCTGGCGCTCAGACACTTTGCATCAAAACACATGCTTAAGAGTCATAAAAACAAGTGCTGTCTTAGAAAATTGTGTTTAAACTTTTTTATGTATTTTTGTATTGTATTGGATAGTAATGTGCCACAATTTTTATATATTTTAGCAAGCTGAAGCCAGTCAAAATCAGCAGACATTTTAAAGACAGATTTGTCAGAATTCACTTAACATTAGCTTTTTACATCAAGGTAATAAAAAAATAAATAAAAACAAGCAACACTTGTTAAGTTGTGGTGCAGTACTCTTTCTTTTACACCTCCTGACTTACCCAAACTGAAGCAGACAATAATGCAGTCAGTTTCTGACCAGGCCCACATTTGAAGAAAATGTAGTCTTTTCAGAAATCAGACATTTTTTTACTAGTCTCCTTTTTCACATATTTACAACAACTAAAGTATCATTGATTTACTGCAACAACGCTGATGCTGCTTTATAGGAACTGCTCTTGCACCCACCCTGCCAACAGGATGACATTGGCAATCTTTATGTGGCCCGGCAGCCAACTTGGAGACAAAGTAAATCTAACAGTGGGATATTTATTGTATTGCCTCGCGCGCTCCACTTCAAAAAGAAGTTGGAAACCAGAAAAAAAATTAAAGCAGAATATCTGAGTAAAATGTTGTAAACCACCAGGCTTGTTAAGGTCGTGACAGCTCACCTGGCGTGCGCTAGAGACCCCAAATCCATTCGATAAGATGAAGAGGAACAATCCCAGTTGTTTGTCTTTCACGGAGAATCCATTAAAAAGTTCCCTCTCCATCGGTTTACTGTGCATTCTTCTTGTACCCAATAAATCACCCCTATGTCTTGGGTGTCTTCCTCCTCTGCTCTCCTTTGTATACTGCACTGCTCAGACAACATCCGTGGCACAGAATTATCTTGTTGCACAGGATGATGATGATGGTAAACATCAATCAAACAAAACAATGTAAAAATCAATACATTAGTTCAAACGTTTTGCACAGCAAGGATGACCAAACACTTAAATCTCAGATGGAATAAAAACACAATGTAACTTATTTTTTGTTTGTGGATCCTTACACTGACAAATAAATAACTAATAAATAAATGAACCTAACTTTTTTCTGCCATTAAGTGATTAAGGAAAGCTAAACGTAGCGAAAATATTGTCAGACCTGATGATGATCATATCGTAACTTTTGTGTCTGCTGCATGCAGATCCATTGTTTGAAATCTCAACAGACATGAAAATGATTGAGCAGTGATTATTAATCTATTCATCACTACATCATGACATTTAATCACAGTTACCAAAATGTAACTGGAACCATGCATTTCAGGAATACAGGAAAAAAATGGTTAGACTCGTTCCAGTAGTTGATGAACAGAAACTGATCTTCCTATAATAATAACACACTGGTTTGTATTTCATAATTTGCTTTGAGGTCTGTTGTTCCTTATTTTAACCATCAGCAGGCACATAAGCACAACTACATTAAAAATCTAAAGAATCCTCATAGTCAATTACTATGTCAAAAAAACATCTCTTTTGTTTCTTGTCATCAGGTTGCCAGCTTGTTTCTAAAGTTGGAAATGTGTGGATGATTGTTTTTATTTTTATTTTTTTTTTACAATAAGAATCTGATGGATTAAAAGTTTTTGTGCAAGTATTTTTCACGTTATCCTGGAAGCAAAGTTTCTTGAGCTCCATTTAACTTTCAGAACAGACATGAGGCAAAAGCTAAAACGAGAACCATACCCCAGCTTCATTGCAGTATTCAAATGAGGACACTGAATTTGAATGAATAAGTATCCAATTTCAGAATCACTAGAAATCGAGTCTCTCACTGCCTATAGAGGCATCAATTTGCTGCCTCGCATACTTTGTACTCGCAGGGCAGAGATTAAATGTGAAATTATTGGACATCTGTCATATAAAAAAAAAAAAGAAGTTGAAATGTCCTTGGGTCTTTTGAGACTATGGACGAATTCAATTACAAGAACTTGACAAAGTGAGAGCAGGTGAGGCATCCATTGACTGCGTCAATGAAGCTGGATCAAAACTATGAAAATCAGATGCTTTATTCTGGCGTTTAGTCTCAGCATCTGCTTCTCCTTTAGAAAAGCTTCGTACAACTTCAGTGTCATGTATATCTACATCTCTAGCCATGTTCTGTTTTCTTTCTCTTATCGATTCTGTCCTAACTCACTTGGTGACAGTGATATATATATAAAAAAAAGGCTATTGATTTTGAGCTTACAGTTTGTTTCTTTGTTTTGTTTGACAGTTCTTATTGGCTCCATACTACATGAATCTGTTTTTGCAGGTAAGCGCCTTTTTTATCTACGTAGATTAGAAGTACGGTTTGAATCCAACTAGAACTTTATGAGCTTTCCTCTTCCATTCTCTTCCTTTAGCTTTATCCTGACCATCTTAGGGCACTTTAGATCCACTTTACATACTCTGACATGGAGGACCCTCATTGAAGACCTGCAGTCTGATTAATTACTTCTTTAACTGGCTCTGCGTCAGGGGCCACCAGAGTGTCGACTTAGGACAGTCTTGATTTAAGCTCTAGCAGCATTTTACCCACATTGCCAAGGGGAAGGTCACCACAATGGAGTCCACAGAGAGCAGGAGCAGAAGGGCATGGGACTTACATGTAACACTGCATGATAGATACAGAGGAGGATTCAACAATCCTATAGGGAGAAAAGGATCAGCCTAAAAGCTAAACATAAATAAAAATATATTATTTAAAGAGCCATAAATGTAAAGTTATTAAATGTTGAATTTTTTACGTAAAGGTAATTTGTTAGTAAGAGTTTTACATGAGCTCATCGTTGGTTGTGGGATGACGCATTATAAACAACTGCAATGAATTTTAAAAACAATAACTGGGTGCTTAAATTTAATTTCAATGCAGATTATTTGTAATCTACTCAGGATCAACCCTCCCCCACCCCTTTGCTGGATACTTGCTAGGAAAGCAACTAAATGAATCCAATCTGCAAACAAGGGTTTTAAAAGATCCAGCGATGATGACAAAAAGCATGCAGTTTCTCTGTAACTTGCTCAGAACATTTATCCTAACTTTGGTGGGGTTGCGGAAATATTTTGACCCTTTTTGAATTAGATAAAACTTTACTGCTTCTATCTTAAATTTGTCCTCTTCAAGCAAAGTCATAAGTCAGTATTTCTAATCCATTGTCCTCCTTTAGCTCTGAGCAAGGTGCAGAAACAGTTCTCAGAGGATTGAATAGGGCTTTTTGTGCAAATCGCCACGATAAGGGATGATTTATTTAGATGCATGCTTAAGCCACAATTTAAAAATAGCCTATAACCAGATAAGATAGCAAAGTTTACACCTGCTAAAGGGACGCAGTGCACCAATAATTAATCATTTTTCTGACACACAGAGACGAATAGAACAATAGGTAAGAATAAATTGTTTGCTCCTCTGCAGTTTCTTTCTGCTTTATCAAAATTAGAAGTATTTATGTGCAAGATTTGAATTGAAGCAATAACTGACCCAATTAATTCTCCTCTCCAAAGCTGCAATGGCACGTAACAATTTTGTTCAAGTATCTTCCAGTGAATTGAAAAGACAAAACAATGAATCACCAGCTCCGTCTCTCCCTGGGATCTACTACATCACTTCTTCCCTAAGCTCATCTCTATGTTTGACATCAGACACAATTATTTTTTGAGGACAAGCATTTTTCAGGTTGTGATGGCGTTTCCCTCAGATGTACCAGTTTACTGAAAAATACATCCCCAATCAATCTTAAAAAAAACAAAGTAGCTAATCCTGTCCCAATTAGACAATGATTGAACATTCAGTAACAACATGGATCAGTGAGGCTTTATGACTGTTTGACAACTATTTTTGATCCAGTCTTTCAGATACCTTTGAACATTTTCCCATGAAGACAAAAGTCATATAGAGAAAAATAACAATAAGCAAATTAGCATAAAACTGCAAGTCCTGCTTCATTTTTGAGTTTTCATCTTGTAAGAAGAAAATGAACTTTCTTTTCTAATCTGCCTACATTTGAAATCACTTTTTGTTGCCAGACTGAGTGCTGACACAGGTTTAATCCTGATCTAATCTGAACAGTTCCCGTAGTTACAGGAAGGATTTTCAGTTGATTCATTTTTCTTAAATAGTGCTGAATGTTTATTATGTTTATTTTATATTGACGAGACATTCAGGGTGCTTCTCATCTTATCAAATGCAAATAAAACTATTTCTACATGGGCAGCTAAATAATTTGGAATAACAATAACCACCATAAATTGAGATTAAATTCATTGGCAACCTGCTCTTTGCAAGCAACCTAATAATACACATTCCAAGATATGTAATAATATGTTTCTTTTTTATTTGTAAGAAACAATTATTACCAGAAGTGCTTATTTTAGCAAAGATCCTTGGTTGCATGAATAGGTCATGGAAATTAACATATTTTAACAGCCCAATGTAATTTAGATTTTATCAAGTCTTGAGTTTCTGCTTTCTCCTCATTGTCATTATTTTCTGTCTGTGGGTTCTACCACTGCCAGCTGCTTCTGAGACAGACTCAGACAGTAAAAGTGGCCTTGGATTCTGTGTCCAATTAAACACCACTCCCTCTACTTTAGTCTTTATAAAAACTAATCCCACTGGAGACAGTTTAAGGTTTACATAAATAAAATAATGATGGGAATCATCAAACTTAGATTTTGACTCCAGCAACCGTTTTGATTTTCACAGAAACAGTTACATTTTTGTTCAGCCATGCGTTTGCACGTCTCCAGAGAGCGGACACCGGCAATTTTTGAAACCAGATCTCAGAATGGAAATTTTCATAAACAAGATTTACTGTGAAATTCGACGTAGTATTATAACAAAAATCTAAATTCTTCAATAATATTAAGTTTATTATTAAGTTCATCTCCCCTTTTCACTCAAATTACAATATGTTTATTATTTAAAAAGGAATATTAAAGCATAAAAGTATGTTTATGTAAAAACATAACACATTTTATGCATGTCAATTTGAGACACTATGGAGAACCACTCTAGTTTTAAGCCATAGAGCGACAAAGAATAATGTCAGTGCATAACGCACAGCAAGTACAATCTTAACAGTAAAATGTAAATGTGTCCGTTTGATCAATAACTACTAAACAACATAGTTGTGTTTTAGTAACTTATTAAATTGTTGGAACAAATTAAAGTTAAATTTTGTGTGTTTTTAGTCACCTCTAGTGGTTGATTTCAGTATTACAAGTCTCTTAGCAGTCTTTCCCTTTAGTTCCATAGAAGAAGAGAGAAGAAACAGGAAGTGCCTAATATGTTCAGCTGAGCCAAGGTATTGTGTAGTAGAGTAACATCACTATCAAAGCCATCCTCTTGTTCATAATGGTTTGAGTGACACAATCGGTAAGTTTTATATTATTCATTATCATAAAATATTTGCTAGTTTAGTGGTTTTTCGACAAATACAAATCATTTTCTTAAAAGTTAACGTCCCATGAGGTGTAACTACCTGTTTTTCTTTTGGTACCTGCTTACTGTGCACATATGGACGAAGCTGATTTGAGAATTTTCTTGTGTGTTTTGTAATTGTAATTGCATTTTAGCATACGTGTTTTTAGTTTCACACTTCTGATTAAATCTTGTTGTCATACTGATTTGATTTTGTTTTTACAGGTTGATATCATTCACCATGTAATAATTTCAACTCATACAATGTAATTCTGCAAATGTCCACATGTAGGCCAGTGTGGTTCTATCACAGATCTGGACGGACCAGCTCTTCCTATTGTGTCAGGGGTAAAATAGACAGAACTGGATTTGCAAAAATCCAGTTAAACAAGATTAGCACAATAACCAAATATTGAATCAGGGACCAACTTCATCTGCCTGCTGTAACATATGTAGAGATAATCTTTCAGAGCTCACAGTGTGCTCAGCAGAAGAGTGTTCCTGAACTGGAGATTACAATAATCAATAGAAAAAGTGTTTGGAGTTGGCCACACTTCCACTGAAGTAATATTAACAGCCATCTTACTTGGCTTGGCATTTCCCTTCACAGTGGGGAATTGTTGTTTGCAATTCAGGCAATTTCTGGTAAACTTCACAGCATTAGTAACTGGCTAACATTTAAAACTTCACAGGTTCCAAGATTTGAGAAACAGCAATTGTTTCTCACTATCCAAGGATTCAGACCTTCTGAGTGAAGAAAAAGGGAACAAGAGGCTGGTTTTTACCTTGCTAGTGACTCCCAAGATGTTTTAAAAAACTAATTTGTGTGTATTGATGTGACTATAATGGATATTTTTGGAAGGTTTGCCTCCAGCTACATCTTCTTTGGACAAAAGTAAAGTAAACCAAAACTATAATGGGGTAAATACTTTGTTCACAAGACTGTATCAAATTGTTAGTCTCATACTTTTATTCTTTATCTTACATACAATACAATTTTCAATTCCAATTTGTAGATTCATGTTAATGGAAAAAGTAAGTCATCTCAACTGTCCTATTTATTGCAAACACATTGTATGTGAAAACACATTCTCCCTCTTGGGAGTTGCTTGTTAATGAGCAACAGAGCTGCTGAGTGTATTATTAAGTGACAACTTGCTGGGATGGTGTAGAGTAAAACAGACTCTACCTGAAATCCCCATCCCAAGAACAGGTGAAAATAAGAGACTTTCAAAATGGTGTGTCAGAAATGCATTAATGCATTTATTATAATCAGTTTAGAAAGATACACAATAGCTTTGACAGCCTCGCAGTATCATGCATAGCTCCATTAGAAGTCATTATTTCTGATCAAGCTTTCATTTGATGCTGCCCTGATGCAAATATATATTACACCTCAGGATAGATATCTTTATATTCTGTACTATTGCAAAGCACCATTATTCTCTCAGCAATTCCAGCTAACAGCTAATTAGCTGTGACTTCCCTGTTCTTTTACAGAAAAAATCTACTCGAAGTAACAATGAAAGTGACAATTACTGTCAAACACTGAAACAAAAAAAGATAAGAGCGCCAGAAATAGAAGGATATATATGCCTCTGCCTCAGTTCAGCTAGAAATCTACACAGGGTCTCATTCATCTCATTTCTTTGGAGTGACCCTGGAACAATTTGTCAAGCAATTTTTTCATGTCACAGCCTCCAAGAGCTATAATTTGCCTCGACTGTGGCGATACTCTTGCATGTCCATGTGTTGAGATTTGCTGTAAAGCCAAGTCAGGACTGAAATGCTTGTTCACGCTGTGTCCTGAATATTGGACCTCGAGGAGAAATTGTCTGGTAAATTCAAATCAAACCTGCAGAAACAGACCAGCGGGGCTCATTCACAGTCCATGAACAGCTGTGACAACCTCTCACTGCTGATGTGTTCAGGAATATTTCTGAACACGGATGAGCCCATCTGCATGCGGATAACTATAAAATCATTGAACCTAGAGAATGAACCTTAGTGTCAGTATTATATGGTTAAAATATTGTATGTATTCAATTTAAATAGCTATAAGACAAGGTTTTGAGAAAGTACATTCTTTCATTCCAGTGCATTTGTGTTCTCACTAAAACCAGGAAGATAGAGCACATAACACCAGTTTTAAAGTCCCTCCACTGGCTCCCTGTAGCTCAAAGAATAGATTTTAAAATACTGTTGTTAGTTTACAAATCACTGAACGGTTTAGCACCACAATACATTAAAGATCTGCTGTTGTTGTATCAACCTTCCAGGCCTCTCAGGTCTTCTGGTTCGGGTCTGCTTTGCATCTCCAGAACCAGAACCAAGAGAGGAGAAGCAGCTTTCAGCATCTATGCACCAAAAATTTGGAACAAACTTCCAGAAAACTGTGAAACAGCAGAAACCCTGACTTCCTTTAAATCTCAACTAAAAACACACCTGTTTAGAATTGTTTTTGAAATGTAATATGTAACAATGTATTGTTATTTCATGATGCATGACTTTGTGTTTTTGTGTTTATGATGTAAAGCAATTTGAAATGCCTTGCTGCTGAAATGTGCTATACAAATAAAATTTGATTTGATTTAATACTGAAAACAATGCTTATACACTGATGCCTAGATATGCTATGGTTATTAGATATCGTACAATTGTGATATAAAATATGTATTAATAGATTTATTGCATATACTTGAAACTTATTACTGTGTGTAAGAAATAATACTTTTTTCACTTTTTGAAATTATTTAATGAAATCAATGAATCTTTCAATAATGCATTTATCTGAAAAAACTAACAACACGTTAAACAGCTCTAACTACATAATTTTCTTTCTGTCCACTAATGTAAAGTTTTCCAAATTAAAACAAATCTTACAAATATTTCCGGAAACAAATGCAAAGAAGTGTGCTGCCCAAAGCCACAAAGTTATTTTAAAGAGAGCCATAGTGGTAAACATAATACTAGCAAAAAGTTATTTCAGAAAACCTGTGAATCATTCGCAATGTCATTTGTTATTCTATTTCCTTCTAAATCCAAATGTGCCGCATTATTTTTAGTTCAACTGACTTGAATTGGTGCATTTATAACTTTTAAAACAAGTAAATAGAGTGAATAGCAATTCTCTGCAATTGGCAAAAGGTTCCATCGATCAAACCTTCCTAGAGAAAATAATTAAAGTTGAACTTTTGATTCTCAGAAATCTTGTGAACCAGATGAAAACTAAAATGAGTGTTCCAGCGTGGTGTGAAAATGTCCTTTGATTGCTCGCAGTTCAGAAGAGTTTGCCTATTTCAAACTGAAGTGAGCTGTCTTTGTAGATTATGGCTCTCCAGTTTCTGCTACATTTTGTGTGTTTGGAACAAAACAACATGCTATATCTTTGAACCACTGCTGAAGATGTAGTCCCCTGAAGTGTTTCTGTAATGCACCACTTTGCTTCTTCACCACAATAACATTTTCCCTTTGTATTCTTTACAATAAAGATATACTGCTGTGACATTCATTAAGGCCTGACACTGAGTTTGAGTATCATTCCGTAGTTGTTACAGAAAAAAGGTTCATTGTTCCAGTGCATGTAGTGCGGTGCACTGTGGGCTTTATGATAAAAAGATGTTAAAATGGCTGATATAATAGCAGCAGTCAAAATGACTGATGCTTATTATATTCCAGCTCACACTATTATCCGTGTATTGTTGCTCACAAATAATGGATATGAAATACTAAGGAAACGTATGAAGTCTAATCAACTAAAGACTGATCTCTAAATGGTAAATAATACAAATTTCACCCTCTCTTTCCTCTCTAAGTCACTTCACGGATTATGGGCTTTGGCTTATCAATTGACAGGAGCACCCGGAGCATCACGATTATAGCACATGGGAGAAGTGATAGCTGGTTAATTAGGATGCATACCACATGGTGCAAATGCTCTCAGGATTACTACTTCCTGCTTGGCTGTATGTCCCACATAACCCGTTCTTCTAATTAAAAGAACACGGTTTCCTCGCATGTAATTTTGTATGTGCAAACTCTTTTCAAGGATCTGTAGCCTGTTGAAGTACTTTTCCTGCATTTTTTTCTGGTTTTGAAAATGGCTATGTGGGCTTCTCACCATATATGCATAAGGAAATGTAGTGCCACAACAATTAGGTGGAGCTTGCACACTTACTTCTAGAACAGTATGTGCTGGTGCATATGCTTCATGCCCCCTGCTCAGATCAAGGAGCCAGCATGAAGTAGGTTGACTTCGACCATATGGTTGTTTGACTGCAAAGATCAAAATGTTCTCTTATATTAAGACCTGCTAATTAGCAAGGCTGCCAGTCAGTGCAAAAATCAGGAAATGGTTTCTGCACTGACTGAGATTCTCATGTTGCACATTTATACTGTCAATGGTAACATGATAACCTTAGATCAATATAACATGTTGTCCTGAATCTGAAGGGACATGCCATCCACCAGCAGACCTTGCCCTTTAATTAATAAGTGAACACTTCTGACTAGATTTATGTCACAGCTGACTGGTTAGCAAGAGACCCTTTTCTCTTGCTAACCAGTCAGTAGCTGTGATATTGTAATGAGCTCATGACTGTCAATTTTGTTGTGATTAATTTTTAAAAGTGGTCTTGCCATGCTAGTGCTTGGTGAATGGGACACATTCTGGTTCGTTCTTTGTTGTCTTGCAGGTGTTTTTCTGTTCAGCTTTCACATTGTACCGAACCTCATTTTGCCAGGATCACATTCTCGAAGGGGGATGCAGCTTCATTCATAGCAATAATCATAAGGGATTTGGACTATATTTGACTGAGCTCTGTGTTACAGTCACTTCATGATCCCATCTTACTCTTACAGCTTGTAGTTATCGCAGGTTTTTAACTACCTTTGGATGTGAAGCTGAAGTGTTATATTTCAACTCCCAATTGGGTCTGGGGAATATTTCAGCCAATCAAAAGGTGCAAACACCATGAAGGGAAGGGATTCGCTGGATGATGCTGAAGGAGATTGAGACAATTGTTTGTTTATTACCTGTAATATTGGCACAAGACACAAAAATGCTTGAGTATTTCTTTATGTACTTGACCACATATTTTGATCTTGGAGACGGACTTAAAGTTTAGAGTTCTTCCCTTTGTCTTATTGCTAGCACACAATCTATCGTGCGAAGAGAATGTTCTGACTTCTAGGTGCAGCTGCAATACTATTTTAACCTTTTTAGAGAAGTAAAGAATAGATGTTAGATAAAGCTTTTGAATGTAGTTCCAGAATACCTTCCCAAATTAGATGTTTCAGTGGTGGACAGTCCGTGCGAGAAGCCCGACAATAAACATAAGATAATTTATCACTGTTCCACGGCTTCTAGACACCCAGACTTCACTCCTTCTCAGCTCCTGCTTAATATTTTAATTGCTGCAACCTGCAGCAGTCAGAGGATTGTTGTGGCAGCAGAATGCAAGACCCCAAGCTTAGACTTGAGCGATGACTGACGTCCCAGAGCTGCTGCTGCAGTATGGCAGGGCAGCCCTGAGCAGATCGATCATGGCTTTAGCTACAAGGCTGGCATAAGCCTTAACAAATACAAAAAGAAAGAGAGACCTATAGTTTTCTCATGCTCACTCTTTCAATGATGAATTGTTTTCTCACAGCACTTCCTTTTGTGTTCTTTATTTTGGTACATCATATTAATATTCAGTGAAGCTGTACACCCAGTAAAGGCATTGGCCAGCACATTTTTCACAGCATGTGGTTCTTTTGCTTCTAGAATGAAAATTGCTTAATATTTTTGTTTCAAGCAGGACACAGATACAATTGCAAATGGAGTTATACAGGGTTGTTTTCAAAAACTTCTCACAACTGCAAAAAAAGATCAAATTCATGCATAATGCTTGAGCATTTATTCATAGCTGTCATCAAAATGAAAATGTCATGGATTCGTTTCAAAAAAGTATTTTGTAAGAGCACTGCATATATGTATATGAGTACAACTTCAATTTTAGGGTTCAATTAAATTATTTAATCTCACACCATATTATGTAGAAACGCTGCATGTTAAATACTTCAACTTTCTACAGTAGAAACCTAGTCAGATCCTATTTTTGAGCATGGCAGATTGGATTCATTGGATGTGTGGGAAGTAAGACGACAGCAGCTTTAGAAAGGCTAGAAAAAAATACTAGAGCAGAGGTCTGCAACCCATGGCCGCAGAACCGCACTCGGTTCTTTGGCTCCTCAGTTGTGGCTCTTACAAAACAACAAAGGAAATGCTCTGAAATCAGCTGTTCATTTTAGTTCACACAACCACCATTCAGTACACATTATCTCTTTTTTGGATCAGTGTTTTCAAATCTAAGATGTAGCTGTGCATAAAAATCCCAGTAGTTGAACAAATTTGAAATACTCAGGTCAGCTTTTTCAGCCCCAACACTAAAACCATTCCTAAAGTTACTGAAATCCACTTTCATGCAAATTCTGATGCTTGATTTAAAATTATCTTCACTGCGTCTAAAACCCTAAATCCACTGCCATATGATCAGGTGATTTGCTATTTAAGTTAACATCCTGAACAGGTGCTTTATCAAGATCCTGAGAGGACAGATCTTTACATTCAGTAAATATTTCACTTACTCTGCGGCAGAGCAGTACATTGCTGTTATGTTCAATGAGTTAATTAGTTTACTTAGAAAGAAAAAAAAAGTTTGTGATTATTTTTGCTATGCATTGAACACAAGAGTGCTAATGCCTTTATCCAACATTCCCTCCAGGGCACTACTCATTGTAATTAATTCCTTTGTAAACTGAAGTTCATTATGCCTGACTGACTGCCACAGCAAATCTAGAGAACAAAAAGTGGGTAGATGAAATTCAGATAATATGGTGTTAAGATACAAACCAACTGTTGACACAATTCCAATAGTCTGCTTGTGTAGCGTTACATACAATCGGGAAGAACATGTTTGAGATAAACAAAGTTTTATTAACCTTTTTGTTATAAAAATAAATAAAGCAGTTTTACATTTTAGTTAAAATACATTACTTAAATTGGCTGCAGCATCTAGGAGTGCTGTAGGTATCATGACATGATTATACTACATCCAAGATTTCATTGTTAAGTGATTTTCTGCCAGTGAACTCCTTTCATCTCGTGATTCACAATGTAACTACGCCAAATTGTAAGTTACCTCACAATGAACATATTTAAACTTGTCATTTCACAATTTACTCGTTGAGCCAAGAGTGTCAAGAGTTACTAACCTCTGAGGTCCTAGTTGGACTAGACCTAAATTCAAACATATGAACCAAAACTTAATTTACAATATGCCCTGTATTCATCCTCTTTGATTTTTAATGACATAGCAGTAATTTTTCATGAATTAGTCAGCATTGTTAAACTTTATGTTTTTTCACTGATAGTATTTAGAACAGAGTGAGCTATAACAGAGAGAATAGTGGTTGAGTGGTTGATCTGTTCTCCTCTGGTTTACAAGGGCACATTTCAGATTTCTGGCAGCTGTACTGAGCATTTTTTACAACTAATGCCTCCACACTGCTTTCAAACATTCACCAAGGGATGGAAAAACAAAACAACGGCACCCTTGGGCAACAAGTCATGCATAACCAAGTGTATAATAAATTATGCACCATTCATGAATAATTAAACAACAAACTGAACAGAGGGTGAAAGCAAAGTACATTAAATAAACGTGATAAGGAGGGTAGATGAAATATTTTCTGTTCTGGTGTGACGTGCAGCCTGCTCTTATTTTTAACAAAAAAAATTGAAAGGTTTTGATAGAAGGAAAAAGAATATCCTGGTCAATAAAGTTTTGTTTCTGAGAGTAAGATTTCAGCTAGCAGCTCAAGCGCTTGTATTTTCTCCTTTTATCCCCATAATTCACCAAAAGTCTTAAATGATTCATGTGCTGGCCCTCAGATATTGGGATGCAAAGGCCTTTTTGCACTGCAGGGGCCACCCAGGCTGCCATTGGCCCTGCTCTGGAAGCCAGCTCCTTCTGGATCTGCTTATCAACAAAGAAACGGGGCTGAAGGGAGAAGAAAATACCTCAGCTTTACCATTAAACAAAATCATTAAAAAATTATTACCCTTATACTAAATACTAAATAATAATAATAATAATAATAATAATAATAATAATAATAATAATAATTCTATCTGACCTGGACTCACGTTTGGCACAGCTGAACCGCTGCTGTGGCTTACGGGATACGTTTCACAGTTCACTAGCTCTAAAATTCAGTTTTAGTTTTATTCCTTCTTGTAGCCCACTGTGAACAGATACTCAGTTCATCAAAGGTATGACCCAGAAACATAAAAGACATTCAGGTTTTACAAATGTGACATTAAGCATGACAAATGTTTGCCTTGGAAAAATATGCTTTAGCTACAAATGAGACTGTAATACTAGCCACCAAACTCTGGTGCTGTCCTCTAGTGATGAAGATTAAATTAAACACGACCAGTAGTTCAATAGCTGAACTCTATTTGAAAACAATTCAATTGAGTCTTAACTGAGTGAATGGATGAAAGGATTTTTTTCCCCTGTAATCGAAAGAGTAAGCGTTTAAATTAAATCAGCGACATGTAATAAAAATGCTAACCTCACTTTACTTCTGTGGTGTTTGACCAACAAAGATACAGAAATAGCTAATAAAGATTTAACAATAACAATAAATAACATCAACCTGTTTGTTTTGAGTTTGTGTAATATTTTTTTAATTTTTTAAGTATTAGTGTAGAGACTAGAAGAAGCATTTGATAATTTATTGTAATGCCGCCATATTAGCTGCGAAGCCACTTTACTAATTTGAGGGCTGAGTATTGAGTCTTTACTGAATTTACATAAAACTCCTCGGCTGGATTCCATTCTGTAGGCTGGCTTTCAGTTGTTTGATGAAAAGAAACGGCATATGACCCAGAACCTGTAATGGGATGCAAACACAAGAGTGGGTTGTGTGAAAACTTCAGACAACTGAGTCTTCAATGTAAGACCCTGTTGGTGATTGGAGAGCTTTGCTTGCCTGTGTTCAAGTGTCTCTCCTCTTTCTGATCTCCCCTGATGATGTGCAAACACAGATACAGCTCATTTTGAGTAGGCATGCTGGTTTAGAAAGAATTCATCACTGCAGAAAATACTTACATTGATAATTGTGGGTTGTCACCATTCACCTCATTCATTCAAGTGAAGGCTGTAATTGATTGGTGGGGATCCAGCAGTGAAACACGTACCCAGAATCCTTCTGTGGAGCAAATTTTTATTGTAAAATTGGAATCATGGTGCTCACGCTCTGAAAACTAAATATTTTAAGCTCTTTTTAAAAAATATATCAAATCGAGTTAAACCACTCACAGTTGAGACAATTATATTCAACCATGAAAACTCCATGGAGTTATAAGGAAAATACCTTATTGTGGTACTGACAATTTTGTATTTTCAAGAAAAGCATGATGAGTACTTACACTTATCTCAGAAAATAAATACCTGGAAGCATCCCCAGTGCAGATTTTAAACATGCCTGAAAATAGAGACTTTATGCAAAGGACTCTTAAAAGTGGAACACAAATTGTGCCTTTGAGGCAGAGCTCTCCCTTCTGTCTTCTATGATCCCCACAAAGCTCCTCTTGTTAAATCGTGTTAGTTTTAGGTCTTGGTCATAGATGCTTTAAAGTGAAATATTTAATGGAGGTGGATTAAAATAGAAGGGCCCTGTGAATGTTATATAAGTGTATGTTCTTGGTGCTTAACGTGATGTTTGATCAGAAGCTGAGGTTGTATACCGTATACTCATTGCACCATGGAAATAGAATGTTTAATATTTATGATTTCATAAAAGTGTACGTAAACATATTTCAACTGTACTTTTATCTTTGCTGTGAAATGCATAATCCCCCTTTGAGCTTACTATGTGCTTTTCTGGCACACAAGCTATAATGTTCCAGACCATCATGCAAGTTTAAATATAAAAAAAAGAATAACCTGAGTAAAACAAGATGCAGTTTTCAATTGTTCCTTGTTCTTAGTTAAAGAAAGCCACACAAATGAGGAACCAAATGTGAAAAAGTATTTCACCTCTAAGCCTAAAAACAGGTTTTGCCAAACTTCTGATCACAACTTCTGTCAGTACTATATGTTCAGGCTGAATGGATTTGAGTCTTTTTACATTGTGAACAAATTCTGTTCATGACTTTTTGTAGAATTGGGGAAATAAACAAGCTGAAGCATACGCTGCAAAATAAGATGATTATGTAAAGGACTTACTCATGGGGGCAGAAAACTACTCCATGTTACACATCAATTATTCCCATGTGATGCCAGTCTACTGTATAAATCCCAATGACATACACTGAACTTCACTATTGTACTTTTTCCACAAAGATTAACAGAACATTTCCATGTCTGAGACTGAAATCCCAAAATAATCAACTTAAATGGCCCTCCTATACAACAGATCAATGAGTGTTTGTTTATATTCATTGTAGGGTGTCAGTTCCTGTCAGGAGAGTGAAAACTTTTTCAATTACAAGTTTAAGGTAAACTTAGAAGGAATGGAGTTGAATTATCAGAGCACTGCATTAACTGAGACATTTGCCATTATAACCACATCAGTGGAACTGTATCATTAATCTGTCAACACAACAAAACCCAGCCAGGTGAAACGCTGTTGCTGGAGTGTATACATAGCTCAACAGATCCAGAAAAAAAGCAGCTGTCACCAAGGATGATGCTGTGAGCACTGGAAAATAATAAAAAGATAAATAAATAAAATGCTTGAAACCACTGTTGTTCAATGTCAAGCTGTCCTCCTGTCCAGTGTGACATGATTTGCTGAGGTAGCTCCTCTGCTTTATATTGGTTTGTAGAAGACTACTCAGCAGTTGTCCCATGAATGATGGCTGAGCTTTTCCTCTGCTACCTTTTCATTGCACACATGTTGACCCCAAGGAAATCTCTGTCTGAGAGCAAATGTGTGTCTGCTCTTATATTAAAGCCTTACGGAGCACAAAGGTGGGGATTATTCCTTTAAATGTGGGGGGCAGATTTGGATCCCAGTAAACATGTTTGTACATTTGGGGCTTGAGATTTTGTTACGGTAGATCATATTTATTTTGATATTGTGTACAAACGGACATGTACTGTTTGTACGATACAGAAACAAATGTTTCCTTTCATGGATGTGTGTGAGTGAAATTTAAGCCGTTTTTAGGTCAAACGGGTCTAAAGGCTCTCTGAGGGCAAGAAAAACAGTTGGATACTCAGCGGGGGAGTTATGAGAAATACATGTCCTTGTTTTAGTGTGCTGGCACTGCCAAAGGAACCATGTGGTTATAAAACAGCTGGCCGATCGTCAGTGTTTCCATGTCACTTGTCTTTGAAACATTTTTCAAAACAACAGAGTATTTGGCACAGTTGGAGGTACGAGTCTATTGTCTCTCCGAGGTGTAATAATTACAGTGGACTTGCAAAGAAGATGTGGGTTTTTGAAGACATGCGAGGAATGGCAGGAAGAAGGAGTGCTAAGAGGCAAAAAGACACACAGCAGATGTTTTCTTTATGCCTGGGTAACAGAGAAGCACACTTCAAAACAGACAGAGCATTCATGTAAGTAACTTAAGCTGAATATTTTTCTTATGGGTGACTAAATTAAATAATTAAGGAGGAATTGATTATGTGTATTTTATATCTAGGCTGCATAATTTTGTGTTTTTATTTATGAGTCTTTATTGACAGAGAACTACAATGTGCTTTTTCTCTAGTCTGCACAGCTCACAATCAGTTCAAATGAGCTTGATGAATTTAAATTCAATTGTCTGCCATTGAATTGCTACTTTGCAACATACTTCACAAAATGGTCCAGTTTACATGTATAATTAGTGTTGGTACGATACAATTCAATTCAACAAATGTTGAGCCTTTACAGAAGGATGTGACAGTTTGAAGAAATTGAGAAATTTAGAGGTTCTGAGTGACAGACTGTTTTTAAGTGTCAACTTCAACATGTAGAAAAAGCAAAAAAATAAAAAAGAAATTAAACAATCTTTCAACTTAAGACTCCTGCTTAGAACACAATGACATTTATTTGAGAATAAATTGCATTAAGTGTCATAATATCTATATAAAGTAGGAGTTTTGGCAGGTTGTTGGTGTGGAGCACATAGGTGCAATGCAACATAATGCCAAGGAGTAAAACAGCATTGAGCTGAGATAAGCAACAATTCCTACCCATCACTCTGGCAACATTTAAAAGGCTGTTTACAAAATATCCAGTGCATCACTTTATAATGAGGGAGGTTGTTTTTTTCATAAAGAAATTGTAGAAAAAAGCTACATAATTGACTCAACTGTCCATTCTTAGCATATTAAAGTTTTTGACAGTACAAATAGAAAAAAAGTGAACAATTGTAGTTTATTTCACAAGATTGTCCATAAAAAACATGTTCTGTCACAACTATGTCAAAACAACTTGCATTCGTCCTTCCTTTTCCACTTATCCAGGATTGGGTCATGGGAGCAGCAGCTCCTGTGAAGGCAGTCTCTATAGTCACTTGGGGGAATCTCAATCCCAGGCCAGGAGAGGAATATAGTGCCACTAAAATTACTGGCAGGCTACAAGCACAGAAAATGTATGTAATTGTTCACAACTTCTCGTCCTGTTTGCAGATTGGCCCAGTACAAATCCAAGTCAATGGGATAAAGCCCAGGCTGAACTGTAAATGAGATTTGAATCAAGCAGGATAACACAGGAAGGCAATGGCCAGCCCAGGCAGAACTCTATTCAAATAAATATCTGCAAACATCAGTGATATGAGGCAATGCTATAAAGGAAACTATTACTTCTAGTTAATGCTGCATAAAGGTCTTCTATAAGCTTTTATATTTAGGCCGTATTTTTGCAAAACAACTGACAATCTGGAATCTCTTGTATACTTCTGTTAACTTGTATAAATTTACAACTTAGCAAAGACCAGATGTTTTTGTTTATTATGCCTATTTATATAAAATAAAAAAATTAAACTTCCACATTTAGGTGCATATTACATCCTCCACTCATAAGCATAATTAGTACATTGTGTCCTGTTGTACTAAAAACCTACTGTAAAAAACAACTAGGAAAAACTCATTGAAATTACAAGAACAATGTACAGCAACAGATCTTCGAATACAAAAACATTACTACAAATGATATGCAATGCCTGTAGAAACTATTAAAATGTTATATGGTTCAAAATGTTCTGACTGAGTTACCCAATAGGATCCCAACAAACTCTGTTGACATCCTGAAAGCCTGAAGTGATGGACTAGCCAATCCCCTCCTCCAGTTATCCCTGTGTTTGCGATAAGCTGGAACAATTGTTGTCACTGAACTTTAAAATGCCACTGTAAGCAGTGATGGATTTTGGAAGCTTGTAGGAGCCCTGATGATATTGTGTGGCCAATCTCAGAGAAGAGGCATAAATGCCATAAGTCAAAACAGGGATTATTGACTGAAAGGAAATTCCATTGAGAGAGTAGTGCTTGACAGTTCTGATGTTATGCAATCCATAAAATATTAATTATGGTCCCTGTGTGCAATTTGTTAAAACATAATTATCATTCTATAGCTATCCACTAAAATGATGATCATTGTAATGAATACACCAATAAGATAGATAACCAAACACAAAATGCAATGGGTAACAACTATCTAGAAAGACTTATTGATGCCAGGCTGACATTTTTTATTGGAATTTATTGATGAAGTTTACCCCCTTCTGCTGAGGTGATTTGCATTTAAAATTATTTTTTATGAAGGTCAGCATCATTTATTGTAGACGGATAGATCCTCTTTGCTTGTTTGTTTCCAGCACTTTACACCTGAGAAATGAATAGATCCAAGTGCTGACATTTCTGAGATGTATTATTGTGGTTACATAATAATTTGGTAATAATAAATGACCCAGGCTTTTAATGGATAAAGAATGAGGTCGAGCAACAGTATTTTCAAAATGATAAGTGCTTCCATTAACTGCATAGAATGTTATCTTGAGATAAAAATACAAGCCTTCCGAATGTATTGGGATTGATACAAGACTTTGTGCTTTATAGGAATTGATGATGTTTATTTTAAATTTGGTATTTTTGTATCTTGTCACTTAAATGCAAATTCCAAAGTGACTTTCTAATCATGCAAGTTGGGTGTCATCTACCTAATTCAGAAAATAAAGGCAAATGATAGATTTGATGCAATTAAATTCAAACTCAATTTTATGCTCAAAATTTGGCTCCTTGATCAAACTACTGGATATGTGCTATTTACATTTGAAACCACAGGTTTTAAGAAACGTATACCTTTACAGTAGTATGTGTAATTTGATCTTTAGCTAAGTCAGACTTTGTATATGAATTTAATCGGTGAGTCTCACTTATGTGCTTTTTATCTTAAATGAATGCAATATTTTGACTGTACTGATGGGCTATCGCTGGTATGTTTTGTGTCGTCCAAGTCTGACCTTGATTTTCCTACACAGATGGGTCAGATTTATGAACTTAAATAGGCTTATGTGGCTTATTCATCTGACTCAGTCTCACCCATCATTGATATATTAGAGTTTAAAATACCCCCTGGGTTTAAGTCTGGTTTGCCTCAACACAAATCTAAGTGACCAATATTACAGTTTTATAAATTGGCCTTGAAAATATGGGTTATTTGTTTGCAACTCTGGAAATAATCAACAATTAGTCGAGGTTAAATTTGATAAAATATCTTGACAAAATTAATTTATGCTAATCAGTGATTGCAATGCAATTTTTATTAGCCTTTTCATCTGATTATTATTCCTAAAATGTGTTTTTCTCAAGGTGAAAGCTAAAGTCGCCATGACAGATAAACACTCGAATTTATTTATTTCCTCTTTCTTTTTGAAACATCATTTTAAAAAACACAATTAAGGTTTAACAACTAAATTTATGTTTTCTATGATAACATACATTATATTCATCTCATTAGAGCAAAACAAATACATGCCTGAGGACAGAATAATATTGGCCCACAAAATTAAATGGGATTGCAGCGGATTACCCAGGATATAAAGGAGGTAGTAAAATACATTATATGCAGATTACAGTAAACCGGATAATCTGTTTGTTCTAAACGGGCTTTGGCTATTGGAAGCTACATCCACTTGTCCCTCTGGAGCTGTTTCACTGATGCCATCTCCTGCTGCCAGTGTCTAGGCTAATATCTCATTTGTGTTTTTTTTAACTCTAGCTGCCAAAAAATATGTAATTTTCTGAACTACAGCATAATGTATAATATCTGATGATGTGAATAAACAATATATCAAAATATGTCACATATTTGAGTCTTATTTAGATCGTGGAGATATTTACTATAATCAAACATTCTTATAGTGCGATACATTCAGTGTCATGTATTTGTGGAATATGTTGGTAGGTATTTGTGAAATATGATAAGGTTTTTTAGAGTAAACTCAATATGTTTTATTAAATATTGAAGATAATTGCAATATATTGCAATAAAAAGATGTCAATCTCCAATCTCACAGTCTAATCTAAAACAAAGCATATATTCATTAGCGATAGGTCACGCTGCAAAAAAAAAAAAAAAAAAAACTGGAGCAAACGTTCAAACATTCCTAGCTTTTAATCTTATAGTGTTAAATTCCAGAATGATCACATTAAAAAAGTGTAAGACGCACGAGACATCGTTATATCACAATGATGCAGACTGGCCAAAATAGTTGAAAAACCAGAGAGCACACGCCTGGGGTGATGGCACCCTGGACTGGAATCAGACAACAAGTTCCTATAAAAAATACCATTAACAGTTGGCTGCTCTTCAGCAGGGTTGAAGGTTCAAGGAGATTCACAACTCTGCCAACATGATGATGGTTAATCTAACATGACAATATTATTGTGTAGGAGGGCACAGTTGGCACTTTCCCTCGCCATCTCTGCTCCACTCCAGTCTGCTCCATTAGCCCACACAACAGGACAATTGTTCTCTTTGTGAATGCCTCCATCAAATATGCACAGATGGAAAGGAGCACATGAAAGTCAGGGATGGTGATAAAAGAGAACAGCCTGAGAAATGTAATAGAAACTGGGCCACACAGGGAGAATCAATAAGACAAAAAAAACTTTTTTTTATATATAGAACTTCACTAATTAGTTTACTACATTAGTTCTCCTGAAACTTAGTTTAGAAAAGCTTAAGTAAGTGAATATAGATCATTTAGAATCCTAAATAAAAAAATAGATATTGATAAGAAGACAATTAAAGCTCATTGCAGCCCTTATGAAGTTTTATATCCATATGAGAAGGAGCAGAATTACTCATTCAAATAACCTTGCTTAAAATAGAAGAGCACTTCATTAATCTTGATGTCAGTCCCAAGGATAAATGGGAAAGGTAATTAGAGCTAATAGAAATTTCATTTTCTATTCTATTTTATGGGGGTATTATTCATTATCTGTCAGCAGTGGGGGAAAATACTGGACAGGCCAAAACTGGTTTGTCTGCTAAACAATAAAAGGTGCTTTTAGATTTATTTTGGACCTCTTTTTCCAAATTTTCTAATTTATTACAATAATACATAGCACAGCTATATATGAAGGATTATTGTAAACAGATTTAATTTTGAGCATGTGGCTATCAGAAACAGGTAAGAATCTGTTTTATATTAATAGAAACATGCATGTGTCTTGAATATTTTTCAAGAGTAAATGTGTTTTATTCACATCAAAAACATGCAGGGAAATGTATTCACCACAATCTCACACCACACACTAGTTTAAAGAGGCTATAAATCTGAACTGAAAGTAGGCATGTCCCAATCTGATTCCAGGTTTCAGCTCGGATATCAGTTTACCTCATTTTGAAAATACTGATGTCAGGCGTCCACAACAAAACTCATCTCATGATACCTGTTGTTGATTTACTTTCTGCAATAACGTCAGACACACCTGCAGTAAGAGGCACAGCTGTGTTCTGCCTGCTTACATTCCAACAATTTTCTTTGGCAAGCAAGACCATATTATAGTCCTTGCACAGTATTGACTGATCAAATCCAGGTTTCAAGCTGTGATCTAAGTATTATTATTATTATTTTTTTTACCCTTCACAATGATGTTGAGAGACAGAGAAAGCTAAAAAGCTTTCTTTCTGTGTAATGTGAATATACTCTGCCTGAGATCAGCCAAAAATTATTCACACTCATGACAGATTTAGATTTAAAATTATTTTAATTCCACTAGGTTTGTGTCTAAGAAAAGCTGCGATAAAGTATCTCTCTCTCTTTGGAACAACTTTGCAAAAATAAAAATAGTGGTACATAGAAACCTGTACCCATCCAAATGATAAAAAAAACAGGGGCTCACACAGAGAGAAAACGGCAATTAGGGAATTTTATTGATTGACTTAAAATTTTTTGGTGCTTGAATTTGGCTGAAGAGGTGAACGCCACCAGCTTGAATGGACAGCAGGGTGAGGATTAGGGAAATCTTGCCCCTGAAGGAGACAGAGCTGCTGAAGCACCAGATTTTAGCTATCTGGAGATATTTAGGATTGTCAAATCACTGAGTCAGCTATGACCTTATAGGCAGGCTCACAAAAGTGACCCTACAAATTTATCAAATCTGCAAACTATTGTAAATTATCTGTTAAAATCTAACAATTCTTAATTTCCAACATAGAGTTATGCAAAGTGAGCCAAACAGATGGGTGATGTGTTTATGCCTTGTTATCCTGGAAATGAGTTGAACTCCTTGTAGGTGATAGAAAAATATTTTAACATTGAAATATTCACACTAGGACTTGATGCAAGAGTGGAGAAACACACAATGTGCATACCTGTTTTAATAGCTGGAATATTGTTAGAGTATTTTCAGAGCTGTCATTTTAAAACAAGAACACTTAACAATACGTATAGCATCAAGGCAAACAACACAGCATGGTTCCTGTCAGCAACCAGTCATTGGAAAGACTCCCTACTCATTAGCAAAAGTGATTGGTGGTAAAACATGTTTAAATTTTGTTGTTCCTGTTTTTCTCAGAAAGTAAACAAGGCGAACCCAATATTACCAGTTACCACAGAAATGCCTTCAGGCAGCACGCCAGACAACATGTTTCTTGGCCACCTGCAGCTGAGGACCAAGTGTTACACTGAATATGATTTTTATTCAGGTTGAGTTTGCTTGTTTGGGCAAATCAATGCTTGTAACCTCCAGAATTGTGTGCACAACAATCCTGGTGCGATGACATGATGTCCTCATGCCATTAATTATTTAACTTACATAACAACAAAAAAAGATGTTGTATAAGCAAACTTACTAGACAGCAGGAACATTGATTTTCCACCGTGTCTGGGTCACGTCTCCTTCAATAATTTTCACCACCAGTGAAATTCAAACCTCACAAAGCTTTCATGCATTACACTTTGCTCAGCATCTCTTAACGCGACAACACTCACCGATGGAAATAGCTGGCTGGAGAAATCAGATCATCACTGATTTTACAGTTTTTATCTTGAGAGCTTGAGTGACAGCACAGCCAGTGGTCTGCACAACCTACAGGTTTTTAGCACTTTGAAAAGGAATTTTTAAGTTAGAAAGTCAGAGCAAATATGACAATTATTCATTTACCTCTCAGGATGTTGCTAATGTTTCTTCTCTGGAGGCCATAGGAGTTGATATTTTTCCATGTCAGCAGACTTAAGTCAAAAAAATATTAACATAACCTGGTATGCTTAACCTAGTAAAAACCTTCTAGCAGAATGGGTTGCACAAACTCAGCTTGTGAGAACCTGCCAATTCAGCTCCTCCTGCCAAAGTGGCTCCTAAGTGCCTTTGTGCATCTTTGGTCAGTGGCTTGTCAATAGTGAAACACCTGTTTGTTCGATATGTAATGTGTAAAGAATGCAAGGTTGCCACTTTGGAAAAAAGAGAAAAAAAAAACTTTAATAAATATGTGCATTAATCAATAAAGGGACCAAAAGCTGTGTACTTGAAAACCAAACACACAACTTTAAGATGTTAAGTGAGAGTCTGAAGCATCTTACTTAACTGGAATGACGTGGATGTGTTCCTCTAAGAAATTTTTAACTTCAGAAAGTGAAAATTCATTTTACTACACATTGAAGTGATCCTAAAGTGATCCTAAGTTGAGAAAGAGTATTGCAGATATTCTTTATTGATGAATCTCTTCAATGTCTGGTTGAGACTAATAAAGTTTTTTTTAATTATTATTTAAATTGAATCTGAATTGAACTGAGGAGAAGAAAAACAAGAACTGAAAGATGAGCAATTATCCAAACAAAATTATTATACATTGGCATGCACAGACACACTGTGGCATATTTCTCAAATCTGTAACTATTCTGTGTCATATTATTTGTTTATAGGGGAAGAAAGGAGGATTTATACTAATTACTACAAAAAAAAGATTAATTATAAGTTGACATGTTTTTACACAAAACTGGTGAGAACTACATTTATGCACAATTCCAAAATCAACATGGTTTGAGAGTGGTAGGTCCAGAACCAGGCATCCATGACACCTGCAGAGACTCCACCAGAGATAAATACTGGACACCGATCCTTATTCCGTCCTTGAGGGATCTCAAGGATGATCACTTTACCTAGAACTAGTTCTCTGTTTAAGTTTCAAGTATTTTTAGACAGAAATGCGGCACTATCGTCAGATACGCTTTGAATGGGCAGTTTTACCCTCTTAATTGAAAGAGTAAATGTGTACAAAGGCCGACAAGCCCGGATACAGTCAAATTTTAGCACTCAAAATGCAACTGTTTCCAGAGCTAAGGAGTGCCAAGTAGACAATTTATCACACACCAAAGCTCTAAAAATAAGCTTTCTACATTTTTTTTTTTTTTCCTCTTTCCAGTGATGAAAGATCATGAGCAATTTAGATGTTGGGTGACCTGGAACACAGTTTTTGCTTGAGTGGCTTGAAAAATGGCACACTAGTTTATACTGTATGTTGCAGGCATGGGCCAGAACGAGACTCTCATAGTGTTTGTTGGAAGGCATAAGTAAAAAAAAACAACAAGAAAACACAAAAATCTATAATGTGATCTCATTAGCAACTGCTGCAAAACATTAATTATAATTAATGTTGTAATTATAATCATAATAATAAAGATATGTGTAACCTTTATTTATTATTTTGATTTTAATGCACAAATGCAACATAAGAGAACACAGCTGACAGTATATTTTGGAGGTGGAATGAAACCCGGTGTTTTTTTTTTTTTTGTTGCTTTAGTCCAGCTGCTTTAAGGTTTGAGATATTGTCCTTTCAGATATGATGTTGAATTTACCTTGGTGAACGTGCTTTTTATAAGCAACTTTCATTGCTATTATCTGGAAAGAGTCTTCCCTCCGACCATTGACATCCATTATTATCCAGGGAACAGTCGCACATTGGATTTCTGAAAACGTGTTTCTGTTTTTTTGGTGATGGGAAATGTTTTGAAATGATTACATTTGTCTTTTTTGCAATAAAATAAAGGTTTACTGAACTTTTTTTTCAGTCAGATGACCTGCAGAGCAAATCGGTATAGGGAAAAGGACCAAAAGCTGTAAAGCTGTCACTTTGGCACTTTCCTTTAAAACACTTCTGATTTGTGAGACTCAGAGGGGGGAGACATGCAGCAAAGGTCTTCGGGTCGGGACTCAAACATGTGACGGCCATGCTGAGGACTAAGGCCTCCATACATGGGTTGCGCTTTATTCCTGCATCACTGCCACACCCCAATGATTCAGCTCTCATAGTATTCACTGCACTCAATGCCTCACAGTTGTTCTCATGCTGCCTTTTGTTTTATTTTGCTGTTTGACGTTTCACAAGAGCTGCACAGGTGCCGCACAATGTTGCTCACTTTTGGATTACATCTGTAGTGTTTGTGTTGATATCAACAAATATTCACTCCCCAAGCATTTTGGCCACTGTTCCTTCAAAGTATTTTTCAACCATTAAATGTGCATAAGCTCCTTAAAGCAATGCCTGCATCTGTACTGCTGAGCTGAAGAATCCTTACCCTGTCACCGCATCTAAGCCACTTTGCTCACCTCACCAGGAAGAGAGAGAGAGACAGAAAAGGAGAGAAAGATGGGGTCGCACTCCAGGATAATAACAGCTGTTAAGATTTTCCAAACTAAAAGAGATTACAGGCCACATTTGGTCTCAAAAAGGAGAAAGGGCTATAGTATATTTTAGTGAAAAAAACCTGGGCTGAAAATAATTTAAATATTCTAACAACAAGCATCTGAAGAGTTAGTAAAATCCCAACTCAGCTTAAGCTTTTACATGCGCCAGTAAATGTCTGACATTTTGCCGTAGCGCTCTGACTACTTTCTTACATAACTGTTCCAGGTAAATGTGACCAGTGAAGTCTGGGAGAGGGAGAACAACAGTATTCTCTAATGAGAAGGCGTGTCTGTTTCTACTATTAGCTACTGGAGAAAGCTTCATATTTAATGACATACTCTACAGCACACTCAGCACTGTCTAACACACTGTCCATACTTCTTCCTTTCTTCTCCTGCTGTGAACTACACAATGAGTTTATTTTATACCTGACTTGGTTGTGTTTGATATGCATTTATTCTGTACCATGAGAAACACCACTGAGGAAACCTACACAGGGATTTACTTTAGAACAATGGTATTCATCACTAAAGTGCTCTGGTGTGAATTGTAAGACCCTGAAGCCATTGTTATAGATCAGAATCAGCCCGCCTACAAAGAGGATGATTTTTTTTTTTTTTTTTTTACCACAGCAGGTAAAAAATACATTAGCATCAGTACAGCATTTATTTCTTCTTTTTTTTTTTGTCTTTCTGGTCTAGCAAAGTGACTAAAACTGTTATGTCGGTCCTTTTAATTTCCAAAAGAAAATGTCCAGCTTGTATTTGAGACATTTAAGAGATTTAAAATATTCAACAAAGTGGTTAAGAAAGAGAGCAAACAACAGAGGGGTATTTTTCTATTCACATGCGTGAGGAAAGTATTCTCTCAAAATGATCATCAGAAATGTCACAGTCCAAATTGTACATGAAATAACGCACATCCCTAGATGTGGTAAAATATATATGACAGATCTTAATGAGATTCAAATATCAAAATCAGACCAGAAAACATTGACATGTTTGCAACTGAAAAGATGAGCTGTTGCTTCCAGTTCAGTTTTTCAGATTTAGTGTCAAACCAAATGCTCTTGAGAAAGAAAGGACTTTATAAACTGCAATCAAATCCATGTTTTTATTTTTAAGAAACAAAGATTTGACCTGAGCATATTAGCTCATTTTAAATTTCCAATTTAGAATGCTTATGGCTTCAACATCCATAATACTTGAGGGAGATAGCAAGTAACTCAGCTGCAATATTAAACAACAAAGGACTAGTTGAGCATCCATGGTGAATACTGTAAATGTCATAATTATAATTTTTATTTTTTTTACATCTCCTCAGCTTATCTTTGTTTGATATTAACATTTTGTGATGATCTTAAACACTGAGATATTAAAATACCAAAAATATAAAAATCTAATTAATCTGTAGTCAGCACATCAATTCACTGCACTGTGTTTCCTGTTCCTACTATGAGAAACCTGAAGAACATTAAAATTGAATTTAGTGAAAAACGGACAACTTGTCCTCATTCCCAGGGTTTTTTGGCTGCTTTGTCAAAAGCTACTTCTTTGCTTGAGTTCTGTACAACGTGTCCTTTGCAAGCCATGCCATAAAGATCTGGTGATAACATCTGCCTTGTTAATCAGGCAACATTGTCCACATAAAACAAAAGAGGGTAGCTGTACAGTGTGTTATGAAAGACTTGAGACCCCTCTCAATTAAAAAAATTTGTTTAAAATACATTCTTTTACGACACAGACACAAACACATGATGCTGTCTGACATCATAGAGTTCTTCCTATTTGTTTTTTAAAGAACATATTGGACTTCCGATTTAATTTGAGTTGCATAGTTTTTCATCTTTCTAATTTGAAATGGTTATTTGCTCAGTCTAACCAATATAAACTTCCAAGAGGTGAATAGTGCCAACTTAATTTCTTTAAGCCAGATATTCGACGTAGTGTGCTACAACAAGCTTGTTTTTCTTTTTTTTGCACTTCATCATCTAACACAACAGCAAAATTGGATACTGAGGGTGTCAGGCTGTCATTATTTTTTTCCACCATCACAACTGCTAAGCCTCATGTATAATGTAGTGTTGTCTCAGGAACTTAGACCTTAAGACAAAAACAAAATGTGTATTCGGGTAAATGTGAGAAGGCATTGTTCTTGTGTTCTAATTAACTGTATCACAGCCGTGCCAAAAATACACCCAAACACTAATTTATTTGAGGTATGTGAAGATGGAGAAGAGGCAATCTTTAGATACCACCCAGATCTGTGGTGAGAAAGACCCTGAAAACCTGCATAAATTACTGCAGTATTTTTGCACAGAAATCCCTCATTCCTCAGTGTAGTGTGACCTAATTCGTTGTACCTGGGGGACCCAGCGGCATCTTTAACTCCCCCTCCGTCTCATATTCAAACTCGTGTGAAGGCAAAGCTTTGCAGCAGAGCGCAGACTTTGATGATGTGAAGTGAAATGCAGGTCGCAGTAAAAAAAAAAAAATGTCGTATTTGTGTGGAGTAACTGGAAACTGATTTGAGTTCAAAATGTGTGCAATGTGTGTTTGTTTTTGATCCAGCAGCAAACATTCTTCATGACCCCGTCTCTGTACATTATGTACTGAATAAACAATGTTTATTGTACTGTTTTCACCTGTTTGTGCAATCTTTATTTTTTATATTAAACTACAACAAAGGAGCTCCTATAAACAAGTATATATTCTTCATCAAGGCTTTGTAGGTAAGAATACTGAGATTCAACCGTTTGCAGAAAAAACAATGCAACTGCAGAAAAACAAAGATTTGCCTTTAATCCTCCTTCACTTCTTTCTACCTTATGCACTGTGACATTTCATGAGCGTCCCTGTACATGTTTTCAGGCCATTGCTCATGATGACCTTATCATGTTTGTTGTCATACGTGTCAACGATCACATGGATATTTTCCAAACTGAATGCTGCTTTACATGACCTTCAAAAAACAAACTTACAGTCAACATCTTAAGTTCTCAGTGTGAAAATGTTGAAAGGGATAAGGGGGGTTTCTGTAGAGGTCTTCAAATATTCAAAATTTGCAACAAATTTGGAAGGGATCAAGGTAAAATGTGGGTTAACAAGGTGTGACTAAAAGTCTTTATCACTGTAAAACCTGAAAACACAGAAAAGAATTTCTCTAAAACTGCATCACTGCAAATGGTCATTACAGATTTTTTTTGTCCACTGATGTGAAAAATGGCTGCCTCCTGCAGCTTCAACCTCACTTCTGCAGATTTCTTTTTGCCTTTTTGCTTTTCAAATCTATAGGTGATTCAGACTCACATCTTCCACAAATTCTCAGGCAACACAGAACAAAAACAAATAAAGATAAACATACACAATAAGGTAACACTTTAATTGACGGGTTGTTAAACTTTAGCTTTAATAACATAAAGCTACACAATTATTTAAGGTTTAATCAGTAATACTTTTATGACAAATTTATGTCATGATTTACCGAGTGACACTTTATGACAACAGTCATAAATATTTGTGAAGATTTGTGACAGGTGTTATGTCATGTTTATGACGGTGTCATGCCAGTCTTATTCACAACCCGTCAAATAAAGTGTTACCCACAATATTGTCCTCAGAGACCCATCATTTCTTGTACAACTTTCTTTTAAGGCTCTTCAAGCCTTTTAACCAGTAATTTGGTTAAAAGAGAATAAGCAGCAAAAGTGAGAAATGTCAATAGTTCATGCAGTGGAGCTTGATGCTTCAGCAGAATAAGTCCCTGAGAGCAAAGGAAGTCTACTTAACATGCTTAACAATACTGCAACTTCCTGAACCCAGCAATAGGAAGGCTGTATAGACTGAGAGCTTGATATGCAGACAGGCATAGCAGGACAACAGCAAGCAATAAACATGCTAATTTAGGAAAGTGTAACAACCACTTATCTGGAGCCAAAGAAATGTCACATCAAAATGGCTCATAGCATTTTCTGCACATCTGCAACCAACAGAGAGGCAGGAGCTCGACGCTGCAACAAGCAGCGAAGCAGAAGGTTGAGTGTTTAGTTTTTGCCTTCCACCCACAACTTATAAAATATTAAAGGGATATTTGATTAGAATAGCATAATCATCACTTCTGGCATTTACATATAAAGTGTAAACTTTCAATAGAATAATGCCTCTGCCAGAGGACAGGATAATATTGTTCGTGGAAAATATCTGGAGCCTTTTATTTCTTTGGCCCGTCACTACATAGAGGATAAAAGATGGTGTTTGTGTGTATGTGTGTGTGTGTGTTTGTAATGTGTGCCTTATTAGAATACAGACAATTTCACTTTGTGAAAAGGAGAGGAAATGTGGAGAAATATTAAACTGAATATTACCACATGAAAGCCAGTTGAGACTTTGTGTTTCTTTAAGGACTTCACTTCAGCATATAATCTATAAATATGAAAGTAGGTATTTCTATACCCATGTCTCTTGGTATGTTTAAATCTTTAAAAGTCACTTGGCATTGAGGGAAATTATATGCTGTAAGCATTGAAAATTATTTCTCTCACTGAATAGCAAAGCCACAAGTGTTTCTTCTCTGGAGTGAGATATAATAATTATTTTTGTCTTTCCAGCAAAGACATACATCTAGAGGAGAACGTTGCTCTTAACCTGGTGATCTGAAAAGCATGACAGACGTTACAGGATTCCAGGAAGAAGCAAGAATTATGTCAGATAAGTTTTGGGTGATTCTGAAAAAGCAATTGCAGGAAGATGAAATGGCAGCATGATCGCTGGCCATCAGTTTGTTTGTTGTCACTACATTGGCGTTGTCCTTGAAGAAATAAACGGGATCAGTGCACACCAGAAGACACTAGAAATTATACTATAGATTTCTCCTCTGACAGATAGTATCTGGAGGGTGAAGTCCCAGTCGACCACCACAGTGTCTCCTAAGAGAATTGGAAATGTGCCACGAGAAAAAACAACAACAAAAAAACAAGGAGATTTTGCTTTAGGGCAAATATTTTTTTCTGCATTGGAACATAAATTGTTAATAAGCACAAAAGTTTTGTCATCTGAAGAATTTTGAACAACAAATCTATAGAACAACCAGACTGTATAGTGACACAGGGGGGATTGCAGAGAAAAGATCCAATAGGATTTTTTGACTGGCTGTCTTTTGTGAAACAGTAATACAGAAATTCCTGTGCTTGTATAGCTCTTTTTTCTCAAACATATATTTATTGAATTTTTTCGAAAAGCAGGTCCAACAGAGACAACATAAAAAGCAGTCCCAGCAACAATGCAAAAAATGCAGACTAATCAAACAGCATATAATAAAATCCATCCATCCTTTTTCTAACACCCTTATTCCTTTTGGGGTCAGGAGGAGTGCTGGTTTATCTCCAGCTAACGTTCTGGGCAAGAGGCGGAGTCACCCTGGACAGGTCACCAGTCTGTCGCAGGGCAACACAGAGAAAAACAGGACAAACAACACACACACACACACACTCACACTCACACCAAGGGAGAATTTAGAGAAACCAATTAACCTGACAGTTGTGTTTTTGGAAAACATAATAAAATAAAAAAAAACATAACTGAATAAGCAGCTGACAGCAGTATAGATATAAAAAATACATAAAATAAATTGCTTTGGTCGGTAAAGAATGGATCTCAAGGATGATAAAATGAAAAAGGCTGATCCTTCAAAGCTTTGTGCTTCAAGGGGAATGATACCAGCCACAGTCTGCTTCCACTGACCGAGGGCGGGGGCTTTGTCACTGATCCATACGGGGGATTTTTGTTGCAAAGATCAACAGAAACTCCTTAATCAGTGCCAACAAGAAAGTCCTTGTGCTTACAAATTATATCAAACTGTTGAGGTATTACACCCCAGAACTGTTAAACATAAGGGCAAGTCCACAAACAGAAAATAAATGATCAAACAGCAAATTGACATTTAATACAGAGTTCTGACAGCACTGTTTTCATCCTGTGTCTGGCCTCAGGAGTGAGATATGTAGCCCATAAAAGAGCTTAAATTGTCTCTCCCAAAAGGAGTTAGACACCAGAACCTTTGAGGGCTGCACAAGGCCTCCCAGTCCACAGCCTCTATTGTACCCACATCCGTTTCTCATCTGCCTTTTACTTTTACAGTGAGATAATTGAGGGCCCTAAACACTTTCTGAGTGAAAGATTTAAGTTGCATATTATTCACCATAGAAATTCTATTGGAGAGGCTTTTCTTAAAGTACTTTGAAAATTGCCAAGAGAGTATCACAATGAGCTGATCAGGCAAATTGATTAAGTCGGTCATCTCCACCTCTCTAACTACAGAGTGGTTACGGAGAGATTTGTCTTAGAAAACGGCAACAAAATAGATACTAACAGTGCAGATTGTTAGTATCTATAAATGTAGCTTTATATTCCACTTTCATGTGTAACTGGAGACCATTTGCTCTGTGCTGATTCAAAGTGAACAATTTTCTGTAATTCCTTAATTTATTCTTTAACAAAAACAGATAACAGGAGGTTATGAACTGCTCACCCCAACATTGAAGTAAAACAAAAGTATGAAGACACAACCCATAGGGCTTTATGTAATTTCAATGTCTTACCTTGACACATTTGAGTTCTGTATGAGCAGACAAGCACTACATCTGATGAGCAGTGCGATTCCCAGCTATGGTCTTTTCATCAAAACTCTCCAGAGGAGTGTGCTCAATTTCCCTTTGAAGTATTCCAGGTGTTTTGCAAAGACTGCACATAGTTGCCACTGTAATGTTAAGTACATTGTCACAAGTATCATATTCATGCTGAAAGTTTGGCTCATAATTAGAAAATGTCATAATTTTTAATTCCTGCTGCACAGAAGGGAATCTAATGTGAAGTTTGTTTCAAATAACTATGTAGCCCCATATTATGAGAAGACAGAAAGTAATGCCAGTAAAAAAAGAAAAAGCAATAATAGTTAAAGAAAAGTGAATCAGGATATACTCAGAATCGGTTAGATTTGGTAGAATTGGTGCATATGAGAATTTGATCTAATTTTCCTACATGCAGCTTACAGACAAAAGTCAAAATGATTGGTTTAGAGCTTCCAGACGTAAAAAAAGATGTCTGGCCACAATTGCTGCAGGTGGGATTAAATGTGTTAATGTCTGTAAGCTTAACACTGTATTAACTTCAGAGCAGATACAAAATACCAAACAAACTTGTGTTTACATATATGTGTATGGATGCATGTACATACAATAACTGAAAAAAGACTAGTTATATGGTGCAAATATTCAGATTTTATTTCACAGCAGAGCAGCTGCTTACTTTGGCATATACAGTGTTCATTGTGTTCATCAGACAGACAGCCTGGGGGAACAAACAGGTACAGATACAATACCACTAGATAAAGTCTTCAATTTATCAAGTGGTCTTGAATATACCACTTGTCTTCAGTTGTCTGTTTTCTTGAAGCTATTGTTCTGTGTAGCTATTTGGTGCCTGAATATTGAGATCAGGGTTAAAGTATTGTCATGAGTGCATGAAAAACTGTGTGTGCGAGAACAAATGTCCTTATGCTTTAAATATAGATTCTCAAAACTTGCTAGTCTATTTTTTATTTTCTTTTAACTAAAAACAATATTTCCTAAATAAACATTGCAACTTTTTTCAACAAGAAATGGCAGCAGCGTTTTCTAAATGCTCTGATTTTAGAGCAACCACTCATGTCTACATAGAGAGTAGTGTATTGCAACCAGAGTGAGAATCCAGAGGCAAAGTTTAAATGAAAAAAATAGTTTAAAATTTCCTCAAAATTTAATACTAATACTTGTTTAAATAACATTCATGCACAACACAGGAGGAACTCAAGGATTTAGTAGATTTTGGTAGAAGTAAACTCAAAACTGAATCACTCATAATAATTCTTGCCATTTTTAAGATGGGATTAAACGCACTGGAAGGAAAGTTCATTAGAATATTATCCGTGTCAGTGCAATCAGTGGGATTTGTGCATCTCAAAATTGTACATAAATACATAATCATGTGTCTTCAGTGAAAGCAAGAACATTACCCTGTTCCTTCTTAACAAGTGTCTGATCAGTAGAATAGAATAGAATAGAATAGAATAGAATAGAATAGAATAGAATAGAGTAGAATAGAGTCTATTGTCATTACACCCTGAAACATAACAGAATTGAGGTTGCTCCCACTAAACCACCCTTAGCCATTGAAGAAAAATTGTCATTAAAAGGACAGGAATTGACAAAAAAAACATTGAGATAACTAAGGAATAGCAAATTTTAGAAAATAAATAAATAGGTCCTTCCCTAAAAATAAATAAAATTGCTCAGAAGCGTCAGATTTTTGTTTTTTTGTTTGGGAGGTTATGGGATTCTGTTTTTACTTTATTGTGTCTGACAATGACTGATAGCAGTTCTGATGGTCCAGGAGAAGAAGTCGTTGGTTAGTCTTGTTGAATGTGAAGCGCCTCACAGAGGGTAGCAGTTCAAAAAGGCCAGACTGTCTCCTGTGATTGCTTTAGTTTTCCTGAGGCTACAAGCATGTTGCAATATGCTTCAGGGTGGGCAGAGGGCAGCCAATGATTTTTTTAAGTCAGTGCTGGTCCAGTCGGATGCTACTCGTATGCCCTCGATGAGGAGTGGAACAGGATCCTTTTTGTTTTTTATGAAGTCCACCATACGTTCTTTGGTCTTCTGGATTTTCAGAGTCTGGTTGTTTTCTGGTGATCAGGTGGATTTTACTTCTTATCCTCGATTTTATTTCTTGCCCTCTTCACAGAAAAAAACATCAAGTGATTTGAATACTTTTAAAAGGCAATGTAGAAACCTAATTGTCCTTCTGAATCTAATATTGTTAGTTCATAGCACAGCTACTCAAAGAACATGACCGAGTGACATTAAATTTGGAAACTGACTAAGCATGCTTCAAAAGACTGCAGCAGAGAATGTCAGATTGCTATTTCATTAAACGTCACAAAGATCTTGCTGTCACAGTTTGACATCATTTCTCACTGATGAGAAATCTCTAGAGGTTTTCTCCAGGTCAAAGTTCACTGCCATTTCAAAGTCTGACAATCATACATTTTACTCTGATTTTCAATCAAAAAGATCAATGTCCAAAAATGCTTTTGTATTTTATTTCAAATTTCCTGTGTCAAGATAAACCTAATTTTGGTGGTCATAGTTGCAATGATGGTTTCTGTGATGTTAGGCCGTTTGGGGTTGAGCGCTGAAGCATTGACTGATATTCAGTAGTTTATGGAGGATGTGGGACATGTGTCGCCAGTAAAGTGCTTTATCTCTGGCCATAATGTTCTGCTGTGAAATGTTCTTGTTCCAAAACCAAGCAGATGTTACATTTACAAATAAAATTAAATAAACATCAATTTTTTCCACTTTTAGCAATCCATCAATTTTGTGATCACCATTGAACCACCAATATAATTTATAATTTGGATAGGGAGCTTCAGTCTTTTGAGATTACTATGGTTTATTGTAAGTCAAACAGGCGAAACAATAAACTTTTGGTCTGCTCCACTGTTGCTCCATTAGATGGAGAAGCACTGAAAATCTGCTCAGACAAGATAAGAGGTTTCTCACATTGCTGCTGCTTGAGCCACTCATCAGTCATTTGTGTGGCGCTTGTCCACCTCCCTGCCAATGTCCTCTGTCCTGGCAGAGAACCAACTACTGGTGACTTAATTTCTTCTCATGCATTGTAGATTTTACAAAGAGACTCAGAGAGACACATATGGTGCTGCACTGAGTCACAAACGCAGCACTATAAATTTACACGAAAGCAGTGTGAAATTAGTCGTTTTCCCTCAAATGAAAACGATTAGTATCTTTTACTTCTTACTGTTTTGGCTCAGTAATTTACTTCTATTGCCTTTTCTGTTGACGGTCAGAATATATACAGTGTATAATTAAGCTATACGTAACTTGTGCAGTGAGCATTCAGGCTTCAAAACACATGTGCTGACACACAATATTTTATTTTTGTGTTTGCATTCAAGTTTTGCAATGGAATGAAATCAAAATTTTCTTTTGATCTATGTTGTGTGAAAAAATATTGCACAAGTGAGCAATTTGACCCTGCCATACATTATATGTATATTCGCAAATATACCTATTATATCACCAACATGTGAGGTGTGTAGCTGCCTTTTGTACTTCAGAAATTAGCGAGAGTCATAAGTTTATAATCACATCTCACCAGATGTGATTTATCTTATTTATGTATTTATTTTTCTGTAGAAACATTTAAAAACAAGCTTTAGAACCTAGTTTTTTCCCTTGTTTTCTGTCCCATTTGGACAGAAAACAACAGAAAACAAAGTAAAGTTTTTTGGTTGGTTTACTATATGTTTTTTCTAAAAAAAACATATAATAAGAAGATAGGTTACAAAATAACAGCAGCATTTCTCTCTACTTAGTATATTTTCCAATAATACTAAGTAGAGAGAGAACACAGCAAAGCAGACAAGCTAGTCTATATATCCTGTGACCCATGGCACCATAAATATAGACTTTGCAAAAGACACTCTAATAGACTCTTACTAATAATAACCTTTATCAAAAAGGAAAGCCCACCAATGACCTGCTCAGTTTATTAGCCTTAGGCCACCAAATCCAGCCCTTCAGACGAGCTAACATGGAAATTGGAAATTCATTTTGTGAAAGTCTTAATTCTGCACTGGTACTTGAAACAAAAGAAGAGATGTGCTTTTATTGTAAGGCCACCGTGTTCCTGAATTCGGTTGCAGTCCTCCAGCAGTGCAGCATTTTAACTAGGTACTCTGTGCACAGAGAGAGAGAGAGAGAGCGATGTGATTATCTCCAAAAAATGCCAGCTTGGGCAAAAAACCAGAAAGCTTAATGTGGAGATTTTCAGAAGACTGGCATCCTACGTATTTATTTAGAGAAGTCAAAGGTAAAGTAGTGTGCTAAGGTTGTGGAAAATAGTCAAACTTATTCTCAACTTGCAACTTGAATTTAAAATATCAAGACTAAAACACACCATGAAGTACAAAGCCTTGCTTATTTTTGACTGCTATTTATGTGAATGATAGATATTTTTTGTATAGTATTTTCAGTTGTCTGTATGGTGGCTTGCATTTTATTATCCTATAAAACTCCTAAACAAGTATTGTATTAACAGTATATTTTAAATATGTTCTCAGTTTCAGCCAGTGGGTTGTCACAGTTGCTCATGTGACCCTTTGTACAGATGAACCACCTGCACCTGTCCTAGAGTATGAAACTCCCTAATCAAAACTGTGAGCTGGCTCCACAAGTCAGGACCTGATAACTAAAACCTGTCTATTTTCAGATTTTTCCTGGCACTTCAAGTGAACCTACAGTCTGAGAATGAGTTGGTTTCTTAGGAATATAGAGAAGAATGGTTTTGCTCAGATGGTTCTGTACTTTTCACTGTCTGAATTCATACCTTTATAGAAGTAAGTCATTTTTGAATACTGGCCTATATGTGTTAAATATTTCTCCATTAAAAACTGGAGAAATATAATTTCCTATTTTAACTCACAATAGAACTCTCAGTGTCGTATGTAAGATCAGCAAAAGGCTTCTCACAGTTTTTCTCTTTTTTGACTTAACATATTAAAGATTTACTATGGTCCAGCAGAAGAGTGACAAACACATTGACTAGTTTTAAAGCACTCGGGGTCATGATGCCCATATTAGATGATGTTGGATCAGTCTGTTGTAAAGTAGAGAAGAAACCAACCTATGCATAAAAAAAATGCACTTTCAGTAGCATAGGCTGTTTGAGCTTTTGTATTTGTCAAAAGACTATAAACATTTTAAGATAAATTAAAATTCTGACATTTTGAATACAGCAACCATCTCTGTCTCTATGTTTTGATGGTTTACTTCTATGGTATAGTCTGGTATAGATAAAGACAGTTCATTTTAGGGTGATAAAAACATTTTAAAAAATTAAATTAGCAAGCTAATTACAGACAACTTGAAAATTGTTTATTTCTCAATATGTACATCATCCCATTAAATATTGACACTATTGCTTGATAAGATTAATCCATTAGGAGTGATATATCTTAATGGTTGATTTCATATGCATGTGCACCAACATTTACTTTGTTGTAAAATATGTGTTTGTTTTGAAATTGCAGAAAACGTACATATGTCTGTCTCTTTCTAGCTAATGCAAACGATTTTGGGAATATTGAATCACATTAGGATTAATATTTCTTAATTTGGTGAATGATTATATCTATGTCCAACTCAGGTCTCAAGTCTTTAGTGACTTCTTTTACCTATAGTTTACAAATGCCAGTGATTAATGCATCTTTCTTCACCTCTATTAGAACTGTGATTAATGGTGCTGTGAACTATGATACTTCAGAAAAGATGAAATAAATACTTTACTTAACTAATCTATTCTTGTTCAGTTTTTATTCTTCCACTGCTGATAACATAAAGTAAAAATTGTTGATGACAGTTGTGTCCCAGATCTCAAGTCCAATTTGAGTCTAGAATCGATCTGGGAGGCCGAATCTGATGTCTTTGGATTTGTAACTGAAGTGTGACTCTTTTTATCTAGGACTTTCTTTTTTGAATTGTACACACCAGCCATAACAAAAAGCAAAAACAAAATTATTTTTTTTCATGTCTTAACCTTTCTTCCCCTCTTTCTTCTATTTACACCAAAAACCAGGGAGGAAGGGAAACCTTCTGCTGTCTGGTTTATCCAGGTTCTATTCCATAAAGTAAAATCTGTTTTGTTGTTGTCAAGCCAACAACAAAACATATTGAGATTCTGGCTGAAGCTTCTGAGTATCATCATCCAAAGCAAAGCGAGTTCTGTGCCAACATGATTTGATAGGCCAGGCAGAAATGCAGAACCTCTTCCTCCAAAAGCAACATAAAAAAGTTAGATTATAGTTTCCAAATGCTTTTGGGGACAAGAACTTTGAAATTAAAAATATGCTGAAGTTAGAATTGAAGGGTTTAACCTAAATAGTCACTGTTTGAAAAAAGACATTGGTAAGCTTGTTTCTCTATGGCAGTGGTTCCCAAAGTGTGGGGAATGCCCCCAAGGCGGGGGCATTCCTGCCTTGGGAGCATTCCATGTAGTTTGTTTTGTTGCAACCTGAAGTGTGAATTTAAACTTCAGTAGAGTTTGAAAACAAAATATGTGTATAGCTTTATGTCAGGTTGAACCGTGTGTGCCCGATTGATTTTGTTTTTTCTTTTTTGGGGGGTCCAGAAGAAAATCTTAGGGTACCACTGATCTAAGGTAAGAAGTGTCGCTTCAGTAATCAATAGGTCCATATTTTTTCATGCATAATCCCTTTGGAGGCTGTAAATTATCTCACACAGGAAAGCTATGGGATACAAGAGGGACCCCCTTCTGGGGTTTCACATTGGATCATCTGATCTTTTTAGTTGCCGCCTCACTTTTGGCTTGATCAGGAGAAAACCAGACAGACTGTGTTATTAATAAAATCAGTGTGCTTGTCAGGGACATTAAAGGTAACTGAACAATTATATGTAACCTCACTGTGAATTTGAAAAGTAATCTGTCATCAGTGATTGGACCCATAAGATGTTAAATACTCCATAAATTAAAATATTTTCTGCAGCTGTAGATATAAGCTTAACATATTTGTTGAAGAGAAACATGAGATAGTGTTTTAATGGTTGTGTCATCGCTGGATTTCTTGTTCAGTTATTATGATCTACTTTTATTTTTTAAACAAGAGACAAAACTAAAATATAAGATTCTGTTTTTGGTTTTATAGATCAAATTGCACACTAGTCAGTAACTCACCAGTCATAAATTTTGCTGCATGTCACTACACACATACTCTCTTCAGGCCATTTTCTTTAAACCAGAACTATTACAATGCGCACCAATTTTACTCAGCTTGAACTTTATTAAGTCATTTCACCCAGTTTAGATGCTTAAATTCATTGAATCATTTTCATGCAATTGGTTGCTTTACTATCTCTCATAACAAACATTTGAAAAAGTGTATAAATGGAGCAAGTGTTAATGTTGACTCATCAAAGAACAATACTAAATTTCATCCAGGCCAAGAAAATAAATCCATCCCTTGACTGCAAGGCAAATATAATTATGTAATATAATATAATTTACGCCTGCAAACTACATACAGATGTAATTCCACTATCTCTTTGAATGCAAACACAAACTCTGCATTGGCTTGGAAATTAAATAATTCTCCACATGCCTGCATTAGCCCTAAAACCTGCATTTCTTCTCTTATCAAGGCTTAGAGAATTATGTCATGCGTTATCTAACTGGGGACCAAGCAGCCAAAGACAAACTTATTTACATACCCCACATCTCCTGTTTACATGGCACCCATTTATCATCAAAGACACTTTATGGATACTTTTCTCAGGCAGCGAGTGATATTAATCAAACACAGATCTAACAGGAAACAGAGAAATCACAAGCCAGAGGGCAGCAGTTACTTATCTGTATGGTGGAGGCCCGTGTCGGGTAAAGATCCCATGCAGATAATGTGCATAAGTGAGCAACAGCTACGGGAAGAAGACACATGGTGATGAAGGATCAGGGTTGCTTTAGCTTAGGCATTTTGGCTTTTCCTGCTGTGCTAGACTGTGCACAACATGGATCATATTTAAGAAACAGATTATACAATATGTTTTCATGAAACATCATATGTTTTAACTTAACCTGGGATATCTGCAACATCAAAAGTAAAAGAGTAGAATAAAACCACCTGCTGAGTTTGTTGTATTAGTTACATTGCAAACACATGGTAGATGTGTATATAGTATGTTTTCATACAACAAGATGGCTTTCTAAGATTTATTAAGGTGATCTACTACTCATTCTGAACTCCAACATTAAATAATCTGTGATAAAAAATGACAAAAAGAATGCTGAGGGGCATAAACATCCATTGTTCTTAGGATGTCAAGGTTCTGAGGGAAAATCCTTCAAAATGCTAAGAGAGAGTAAGTCCTGCAGATGGGGAAAAGATAGCTACAGCAATCTCTGTGGGATAAATGGGTAAGGTTACTCTCTGCCTTAAACTCAGGAAGTAAGATTCCATTATAAGTAATTGTAAAATGTATAATACATCATGTTTTAAGGCTTCACCAGGCCTGGAATTTTACAGATGGAAAGAACAGCAAAACACTTGCATAAGGTCTCTTCACAAACGCAGCAACGAATCTCCTGACACCAGGCGCCAGTGTGCTGTATTGTTCACATGCTGCCCCCAGAGTGAGTCAGTGTGAGCCAGGAGTGAGAAACGAGAACAAAGGCAAGGAAGAGAGGCAGTGTATCACGAGGGGGTGTTTTTATTGTCAGTATATGTACATCTATACAATAAATTAGAATATTATTGAAAAGTCAATTTATTTTAAAAACTGTGTCACTAAGAAAATACACTGTAATGATTAACTACACGCAGATGGATATTTGGAAGTCTTTATTTCTGTTAAGATGATTTTCCTCCTAAATATGAAAAAAGGTTTAAGACAAAGAATATATAAATATTTTCAAAAATAGAAATGTGAACTTGATTAACAGTATGGTTAATACCTGCTTAAAAGTATTTTAGTCTGATTGATGAGATTCATCAGGGCATATATTTTATTTGATTGTTTCTTTTTTTACTTTAGTTCAGCTCTTTCTTAATGATTCTAGTTTTTTGTTGATTTCCTCTCTCCAGTTATTCTTTTTAACTTAGTTTAATTGAGTTCTGTACATCTACTCATTCTTTATTGTTAGGTTTTTTCCTAGTCCCTTGTGTACTCTCCTTTTGCCCTGTTTGCCACTTTCTCTCCATCGCTCCTTGGCCCGCGTTCCGCTCTCTCTCCTCACACCTGCAATCAGTTAACCAACCAGACCAGGTCCATTCACTCTCACAATACGTACACACTTTTGCTCCTCTCACTCTTTGCTGGTTCTTCCCGTTATACCTTTTTAGATCCTGTTTTCCGCTCTTGTGTATCCTGCTTTCTTTTGTTCCTGATTTATTTATTTTTTGTTCTGCTCTAGCTTCTTGTGGTTTTGATAAGTTTTTCATGAAAACGGTCAACATGATCCATACTCCTGCATTTTGGTCCATCCACAAACTCACAATTAATGACAGCTTCTTTGGCCCCCCTGCTGGTTAATGGATTCTTGGAGAAAATTTTATTTGACAGGACATGATAAACGTGTTGTAAGGACACAATGCAAAGGCAATCTTTCTTAAAATAAACATATCTACATGTGAATGATAAGCTAATTATGCATTGTAATTGATTTTTAGTACTAATGTACATAATTACCAAACTAGACATTCAACTGAAATCATATTTGTACTTTCAGATGTTCATATAAATTCTTTGAAGATGTTAACTTTACATGTTGTGATGTTCACAAGGAACAACTTACAGAATAATATATAATGGAGAAAAAACAACTAGGGTGAATGATTCTTTTTAATTTTATATTGTGTTATAATCATTGTGTTTTACTGTATATGTGTTGCTTGACATATTGAAATAAATGTTTTTCATTACAGTATAGTTATTTTTTTCTTCTATGGTCTCTATTTTGTATTTTTATATTTTTATATTTTTAATTTATATTTTTATTTCTGTGATCTACTTATATATTTTTTGTTGTTTATGTTGACCTCCAGGAACAGTAGATGTAGAAAAAAGCAAGAATAATGTTTTTGAATCATTCTGGGATTTAAAAACCCTATGCAACATAAGACCTGTGAGATGTCCAAACTTAATGAGTGGCTTAATTACAATAAATGATCAATGAACTGGAATAAATCAAAATTCATAATTTCTGATAACAAGTGATTCTATTATAATGTCCAAAGATGATTATCTAGTGGAATGAATACATAAGGTCTCTTCACAAAATACATTAAGTATTTATTTATTTATGCTTTTTTGCAAAAAAATGACTTGGACCTTTATTTTAGAAAGGTGACAATATGTATTAAATCTTTTCCACTTCCATTTTGAAGTTGAATCAAATTGTACCTGAGTAATGGAAGTCGGAGCAGCTGACAACTCAATCAATTACAAAGAAACAAAACAGGAACTGAATATCCAAACATGCTCAGTGCTGATTTGATGTTATGCATGCAGATAGCTTGGAAATAAGCCACCCATCCCAAAGATGAAATGGGTAGGAAAACATCAATTTCCGATGTTTGAAGTGGTACTCAGTCATAATTACCATTTCATTTGCCTGACGAGCCTTCTTGAAGCCATATGCCGACTTTGCTGCCATATCCAATAATGGTTTTATGTATCAAACAGATACATAGAGATATTAAACAACGAATGTGGTGCTAAAGCTTGGATCTTCATTTATTTCAAATAAAGCTGCTTTCATACACTTTAATTTCCATGAGACAAATAAAGAGTCTCAATTATTTCTCCCTAAATAACCCTTTTCTACATTCATCAACAATATTTTCTAATGCCTGAAATGGCTCCAGGGACTGGTTTTGATTAGAGATCTGTAAACAAATAGAAAAGGTAGCAGAAGACTTTAAATTAACTTGAAAAGCCTCTCGAACTCATCACCACAAGTGATTTCTCTGTTCTTGATAACAGTGTGATAATAGTTTGATTTTTTTTTTATGTATTTCAAATGAATGGCCAAACATCACTCAAGTGATGTGATACTACTCTTTAGATATAATGAAGTCTCAAAGTAAAGCAAAACCATACAGGGTGTTCAGCTGGTGTTGCAAACATTTTGTTTATTCTGTTTTAACAACATCACAATTCTTAATAATGCAGTGAGCAACGATCCAAAGCACACCAGAAATCTGACATTTGAATCTCTTAAAACAAATCCCAATCAATCAATCAATACAACTTAAAATTCTTCATAGAGTACATATTTTACCAAACAACAGACTCCATTTTGTCTCTGCTCTCTGTAGAACATAAATTGGGACTTTGACAAATTGTTTTTGACATGTTTGTGGTTGCAAAAATGTTGGTCTGATATCATTTGTGGAATACACAAAATACTAGGAATATGTGTACAAATGAATCCTTTGTAAAAATGCAAAAATGTGACCTTGAATGATAAAAAGAAAGTGCATCGCTTACTCACTTTTGCTGCAAGGAAAAATATCTTGATGCAATGGACTTGTGCAAGAGGATTGTTAAACGTTGGCAAAGAGTACTGCAGGACTTATTGCCATTAGAATATTTGACTTATGTTTTAAATTCTAGGGCAGACTTTTTTCTCAAGGTTAAGGAACCATACTTGGACTAAGTTAGACAAATCCATTGTGCTTCAGGGATTTGTCTAACTTAATGTACTTTTGTTGTTGTTCCTTATCTGTTCTTCCCCTTCGTCCTCCTGTGTTTTGTGTGGCACACTGAGTCTGCGCTGTATTGTCATTATTTTCTGAGTTGTGTTGCAAAGTTCTAAAAATCAAATATATATGGAAGAAGAAAGTCTGGGATTAATTGAACTAAATTAGAATGAATTAATCTATACAGAATAGGATTACACTAAATTAAATTGAAATTAAATCAACTGCTTTCCTGGCCTTGACTTGTAATGGAAATCCTATCCATCCAAGAGTTAAAATTCATGCTGTACAAAAATTCTGCTGTTAAAGCTTATAGAAATGAACTTTAATATTAATACACAAGTTGCATAATTACGATTGACTTCATTTTATGTCACATTTATTATTTTTGCCATTTTTAATTCTCTGCATTAAAATAACCTTTATTTTATTGAGAACATTTCACTTATATCACTGCAAAAATATCACTGAGACAAGAACTGTGACTGAATGAAGAGATAATAGCAATAATTCCCTTAAACTTCAAAATAAGAAGAGAATGAAGATTCATTGCAAAACCTTGTGCTCTGTTATGAAGATCCTGTGGGTTTTTGCTACTCAGGTTTGTTGAACATAAGAGAAATGTATTCGCTGGAGCCAGAGGAGTAAAATCTCTTCTGGGTGACAAAATCGTCCAAAATCTATTCTTATGGCAGAACCCGTGATCAAGGTAGAAAACTGAAATAACATGTTTTTTTTTTTTTTTGTGAGTGTGAATTGATTAGACTTGATGGACAATTTAATAACAAAATTAGTAAAAATTATAGCTTTTTTGTCTTAAGGACTTAGTTTAAATATTATATTTCATTTATCTTCTCATACTAATGTACTTATGAACAGATAAGCATGAGGATTTTTTTTTGTATGTTCACGTTTCTGACTGCTGTCAGCTGTTGTCATAATACAGTTTCCTATAAAACTGTCTGCATAATGCTGACATAAAAAATGGTCTGATATTGAGGGGTTTAAAGTAATGTCTGTTGTATGTGTTTGCATTAACATATGGGTTTGCATTCATACTTGTTTGATTAGCTATTTGTCTGTTAAAATATGGAAATGAGTGTAACTATGTAAGCATCAACCATATGGACTCCTAGCATAACCCACATGTGTGCAATTAACTGTGGTAAGGAGGCAGAACCAAACTGTGACTCGGAAACTGTTCATCTTTTTTATTTTATGCAGGCCCCCTGAGATTCATGGTTTCTATGGAGATGAGTGTGGGTGGAGATACTGAGGACTCAAGAGAAACCTTTTTCCTCGCTCAGGTTCTGTTACACTTGTGGTCCAGCTTGCATTCAGATTAGTTAATTAATGTGTTTGAGCTTGCATAATCATGTTCACCGTTGTAAAGCAGATTATTATTCACATACCTCAAGTGAAATCGTGATGCATTTGTTTAACTTGTGGTTAACCCTAAATTATCCTTTCCATGCATTGTTTATAATAACTTAATTTCTGGCCTCTGTATTTTTGACCACTTTTGGTTATGAAAAGAAATGTATGTTCTTTATTCCTTTTTTTGCAATATGCACTTTTCAAAAGTAGAAGTAGCTAAAATGCACTAAGACATTGCAATTATTGATGTAACGTGCATAATACCATATATTTATTGAACACTTTAAAATTAACGTCAAAAAAATAAGAAATGTTGCCACATATTTGACTGAATCGCTAACAGAATATTCGTCAAAACACCTACAGAATACAAAAACAATAATCCCACTCTGAAACATGACCTGATCGATCATCAAGATACCTGACACTTTGTTTTATTTGTCCTCAGTTTCCTCTGCATCTTAAACTATTTCAGCATCCTTATCCCTTAGTTTTCCTAGATCCCTTGTAAATGCACTGTCACTTGCATCATGCTTATCTGACAATAATATTAGCCACACTACGTTTCCTGTAGATCGATCTGTCAAGTACAGAACACCCATGGAAAAAAGCTATCTGTTAGTTTCACAATTGAAATAATCTACTCTTAATATTGTTTTGGCTGCAAGGAACAAAAGCACAAGTAACACTCTATTAACAAAATTAGTTTTTTGTTGTTTTTTTGCAACAATTACTTCTATGGTAAAGCAGCACAATGACCTCTTTAATGAAAAGATGAATGATTGCAAATTCATTCAAACATAAAATAAATATTCTGTGAAACATCAAAGGGCTGGATATAAATTTGGGAGGTGCTCTGGATTTCTGTCTGACAACTAGCCATGTGTGTTTACATATTTTTTTCATGAACTTACACTGGTAAGCCAGCAGGTGACAGAGCGTGGGCTCACACAAGCCTTCAGTGCGCCACTGACATCCACATAGATTCAGGAGGAACTAATAGAGTTTGAATAGTTGTCTGTTGTAATGGAGATTTTCAGTGAATGGATCACTTCTATTTTCACCGATACTTTGCAGTTACCAAACTAAACTTTAGAAAACAGAGATGTACAGAGCATATTCTGTACATATTTACAATTTGTTTGGTATTTTAATGAAAGTGCAAATTCTGTGCTGGACCAGTAGTACAGACTTTGGATTGGCAGGTGCTCTTACTCCATCAGTCACAGCTCTTTTTCAGTTCACTGGGAATAAAAAAAATAAACTTGTGGAAACCTAACACAACTACTGAAAGACTGTTGGAAAAATAAAATGTCAAGCACCTTCTTTGAGAAGACTGGCACTAGAGAATTTGTCTTTTTCTATTACATAGAAGAGTTTCTGACTGTCTCTGACACAGCCACAGCCAATGTAGTTCCTTTACATAACATCTGAATACCGGTAATTAAAATACTGCCGAATCATTACTTAACTAGGAGTGGGGCAAGTATTCCTTCCTAGTTGTCATATTTCACTGATCACACATTCAGTAGGAATTAAGCATGTTGAGTTGGCGGAAAGCTGTCTGCTGTCAGATTGGTAGGTGGTGAAGGAGGAAGGTTAAGTCCTATTTTATGGTAAAAAAAGAAAATGTTTCCAGGTGTCAGTAGCACTGTGAATCTTGATAATGTAGAAAGCCTTTTCTGCATTAGTCAGGGAAAAATTATGAAAATAGTGCCTGGAATTTTATATGATCTGCAAGATCTTTTGTTGCATTTTCCTTTCTGCAGCTCTGAGTTTGGTGACTGAAGGATATTGTTTCTACTTGTGCAGTTTCCAAGACAGCAGGGTATTCAAAGGTGATGCATTTTGATATCGATAGCAGATGTTTGTATTTCTGTTGATGAGAAAGTACCAGGTCTGTTTGATCACCTCACCCAAATATACAAGGGGTTTGGGAGAATGTATGGTTGAATGTTTTCCATCCCTGCTTCTCAAGGCACACTGACCTGCATGTTTTAGATGCTTACCAGCAATTCAGCAAAAGCCTGTTAATCAGCCATCAATTGAAATCATGTGCACTGAAGCAGGGAAATGGCTAAAGCATGCAGGGCAGTGTGTCTCTAGGACCAGGTTGAAAAACATTGATTTTGAGACAAGAACTTTTAGAGGGTTACAGTGCTTTTTGGTTGTGTGAAACTTCCAGGTGAGTTGCAGATGACAGGAATGGTATTGAGGATTATAATGCAGGTTGAAAGCCTGGAGCATTTACCACATGTAGGACAGGCTTCATTTGTTCATTTGCCCTATAAGGTGGACATGCTCAGGTAGACACACAATGGCTGATACTTCATCAATAACCCCTTAACCTATGCTCACAATTGAATGTAGCGATTCAAACGATAGATGATTGGACTTGGCTGAGTAGCCACATGGTTCCTTGTAGCAATGGGTTTCAGACACTTTATCAATGGCTTGTTTTAGCAAAAAGACTTTGAGAAACTTAGAAAAAAATGTATGCTTTCGGATATTCAAGGTTGTTCCATCTCGGTCCCAATTATAAAATACTGGAAAAAAAACAACAAACTTTGAAAATCAGTGACAGATAAACAAATCATCCTTGTTAATGAGGAAGCTCTGGCAAAGTTGGCTTTGTGTTGCAATGTAATTTTTTTCTGTTGATAGCTTAGCTTAATTTTTAAAAAGGAAAAAAAAAACATTTTATCAATTGTTTGTCAGTTTGAATAACACAGCATCCTTCAAATAACACCTCAAATAAAAAAAAAATAAAAACTTAATTATATTAAAGGTTTTTTCTTGGTTTTTGAAACATGAAATAGGACAGAGAGACTGAGTTTGTTAACGTGACCTTAACTTAATACAAACCGAAAGGCAATAAAAAACAGAAAAAACATCTCCTCAACATAAAAAGAAAACAGTACAACATTCCTCTCTTTTGTGGTTTTAGTGACTTCCTTTCTGGATGCAAAGTTACACACTTTAAGTCTAAGAAATGTTTCTTTTATTGCCATGAAATTGTGATATGAAACAAATAACACATATAAATGGTCTTTAAAGCTAGGATTTCTGAGAGTTACAAGTGTAATGATGTTTTTCTAGTTTTCCTTCCATTCTAAAATGTCTTATTGATGTGTATGTCTGCCAGTCATTGCACTCTCTGTAAAATAACGGTTGGTGTGAAATTATTGATTTACAAAATGTATTTTTCTGTGATGCCTGAATAAATTGATTACCATTTGAACAACTGCAATGTTAAGGTTAATATCAAAGCACATTCATCAGTTAGAACAGTTCAGTCAAAATCCAGGATCAGATTTATCTTAATATGTAGGTAACTTTATAAATGCGGATAGCAATTTGAGGCTCTTCTTCTGACCGAGATTCAGACGATTTTCTGAGAAAAATAAGTCAGGAAGAATTAATGCTTTTCAGATATTTATTTCTCAAAAAACATCCATTTCTCCTTTTCCCTCCCATTTTAAGATCAAGTTTAAAATGTTTTTGTTAGCTATCTGTGACGGGGTTCTCTTATGACATGGGCAACCCACAAATAAAAAAAAAAAAGACTTCCCAAGGCTGGAGATCACTTCAGTGAATTGTATTATCTATTCAGTGAACAAAGATGCCACGTGCAAAGTTTATACAAAAGACATCCATGGCAGGTTAAAATCAACACAGCAGTACTTTAGTTCAGCATGCATCACCTCCAGAGTGAGTTCTCCAGAGTCTTGCTTCAGACTGACTCCCTGTTGAACAGGGCCCTGCTTTTAAAGCCACAGGCTCCACCCACATAAAGTCAAATCAGGAAAACAAAACAAAAACTAAGCAATTACTCCTAACTCAAATACATTCTTAAAGTATACAAAGTAATTACTAAGAAAAAAAAACTTGTAATCCAAAAGATACAATAATCAATTTAACAGCAAACACTCAGTACATTCTGATGACGTCACCACACTACGTAACTCTCTCCAGGTGCGCCACAATCCGGAAACAAGCCAATTGAAAATAAAGCCTGGAAAATGTTTGAAAATGACAGATTAGGATTAATGTTTACTGAAGCAGGAACACGGCGTGTGACCCACGATTAATCGCACCAGTTTAAGCTGCAACAAAACGCAAGTTAGCGATTGTGTGTGTTTGTGTATGTTTGTGTGTGTTTGTTTATGTGTATGGGCGTGCTAACGCAGACTCTTTAATTAGGTCCTAGCTCCTCCGTCACACTAACATGTAAATCCAAAATTATGAAACATGAAAGGGATAAAATATTATCCCTTAATATTACATAATGTGTAATATTAACATTACATATCGTATAGTTTTATGGAAACACTGAACTGACCATAAAATGTTTACTAAATAATTACCTTTTTAACCTTATAGACTCTCATATTATCCCTAGTAGATGACCTCTGAGTTCTTGGAAAATCACAATTTATTTTAGTATTATTATAGCACATGTCAGTCACAAATAAACCTACTGCATGACCTAAAGGTCATCATCACTCACACAGAGCGACTAATCCATTTGTGTGTCTCTGGGAAAAATGGGTTTTAAATCAAACCATAAGCGAATCCAACATCAGGAAAAAATTATTTCAAATGAAATTGCTTTATGACTCATGGTCTTCAGGCTCCTGCTCGCTTGTAGCTGAATAAACTAAAATATGTGTCTGGGTTAGTAACCTTTACAAGCCAAAGGATGTTTTCACCTTCACGCCAACTGAAATAATTTTTTCCTAAACCGCAAAACCTACTTGATCGTTGGTGGAGCGGATGGCTTTAGGAGCTTTATGTAGGTTTTCTGTGTTTAGGTTTTGGAAGAAAGAAAAACATCAAGCTTTTCTTGAACCGAATGAGACTCACTGAGTCCTTTCTCGACTTCAAAGATCAATGTCTAACCTCGTGAAAAAACAAGACTTATCTAGAAAAATGATTTCATACATAGCGAGATCATATCATTTTCCCATTTTGTAAAGAATCACTTATATATAAATTATAATTAGTCACAGTTGTTGGAACTCAGTGTGAATATCTCTGACTTTTAGGGTCAGAGGCTACAAATCCCTGATATAAAAGAAGGTTCCAGAAGAAGGCAGACAGCAAGTAAGATTATTACACAAATCTTGCTGAATCTCCAACGTTTTTAAAAAATATGGAAACATTACGGTTTTAGTGTTTCCATGAGTCACAAACATAATTTTCCATTCACTCTAGTTTACATATTACAAGTTGGATGAATGAGTCAAATTGCACCCCCTAATTACACTGTGATGTTTGCATCCATCAAATTACTTAATTGCAACCGCATCCCTGAAAACACGTAGTTTTACAAACATCTGTAATGCACCACAAGAGAGAATCTTCTTTGTATCAACACCCATCTTGCTTATTGCTGTCTCTGCTGGAACAGATGCTGCCAGATCTTGTGATGGAAACAAACAACCACAACCATAAAGACTAAGACTGGAAGAAGAGACGGGATATCTTATGGTAAATGGGTTACTAATCCCCCACACACGTTGTTTTCAGCTATTTTGTACAGACTGATACAACATCGACAGATTCCTCCAAAAGAACTTTAGCTTAAGGTGAAAATTAATAAGGGTGTCATGCACTTGTATAGTGTCAATGTTTTGGAAGTTGAAAGTTTGTAAAACCGACCAATACATGGACATCCACCTAAACTGACTGGCAATAAAAGGAGAGCATTGTGTCGCTAAGAGATCTTTGATAACTCTAGAAGAGTAGCAGAGATTCATAGCTCAGGTGGGAAGCAGCATCTGTAGAAAGGAAAATCAGCTGCACACTACACAAATCTCTCCTCTGGAAGAAGGACAAGAAGAAAGTCATTGCTGGAGTAAAAGTATTAAGCATCACATTTGCCACAGGGTATGGAAGAAAACCTCATTAGGTCAAAATTAAACTTTTTACACGCTAAATAACACTGTACATAAACCTAATCACACCATTCCCAAAGTGAGGCAACGTGAGCATAATTATACAATAATAAATTAAGAGCTGTTAGTAGTTCCACAAGCCTGGTGGCTGAGGTGAAGGTTTAGCTTTCAGCACAGCATTAAACACACAGCCATAATGACAGCTTTCAAATGAGTTCAGTTAATTTCATTTATGAAGTACCTGTTCAAGATTTTACCAGCTCAAAACATCTAATTCTCTACATTGTTTATACAAAAGATACAGTCATTTCAAGTGCTTTAAATAGACATATTCATACACTAAATATATTTACTTTGGTCCTACTTATAAAACAGTGAAATCAGCTTCAGTCTACAATGTCAAGTGTCTAAAAAAATCATTCTAAATTCTACTGGTGTACTTTGCCGTATCCCTTTATTATTAGCAAACGTGGTGATGGTGAACGATTATTTTCTTCTTTGTCTTGTGATATCACATAAAATTGTAACGGGCAAATTTGAAACAAGTTCAAGGAGGAATAATATATCATAAAATATGTCAAGCAGTAGTACTTGTGGGTGTTTTAATATATATACTGAATCAGTGATGGTCTTGTTCATAGTAGAGCTTGGAGGCAGGATTTAATGTCAAATCCCAATAGCACATTAAAAAACCCTTTCCCCCATGCGGAAAAAAACAAAAAACAAAAACAAAACTTATTGATTTGTATACAGATACAGTCCTATTCTGCTGTTTGTGTTTAATGCAGCAATCTGGTCTGAACAATGCAAGGTAGGACACTCATAATATTAAATTATCATTCTCAAAAATGAATGTGCATTTTCTGTCCTCGCCATTAAAACTGTTAAAGCCCTTTTATCATTTTGGAATCTGTTTACAAACGCCTTAAAGCTATGCTTAAACTTTGTTGCATGTATTTGTTGCATGTATTCTGTACTCAAACATAGCAAAATTACAAAAGGATGAGCCAAACAGTGTAGATGTTTCACAGCTACCTGGCAAAATATAACATGACATAGCATAGCATAATGTAACATAACATGACGTAACGTAACATAACATGACTCATTACAACCTCATATCAAATTTGTAGGTTCATGTTTGCTTTCATAACTGTCCAGATGTGGGCTTCACAAAACCTTTGAAGGTTAGCTATGGTATCTGACACCAAGCTTTCAACAACAGATTCTTTGATTCCTGTAAGTTAACTTTAGAGGCCTGGTCACTTCCTTGTTCGTCAAGCTATTCTTAGAAAGTCTCTTAGATGGTTCATTATGCATTTTCCTTCATATTATGTTTTAAGAAGAACTGCAAAATATTTCCTGTCAGTTGATGTAAATGGTCATGAGATTTAGGTCATGACTGAAAAAAGGAATATCAGATTCAAATGATTGAATTGCACTTCCTCTGTAAGCTAGTCTTATCTTGGTAGACCTATATAGGTTAACATACTTTCTGGTCTACCTCAAAATGAAGTTTTTTTTTTCCATTGGAAAGAAATTTCTGAGCAGACCCAGACGCCACTGAAGAGAATTTTACACCATACTGGCATGGGAATGAATGAGATAGGGAATGTCCCTGGGGAGAGCAATGTCTGGGTTTTCCTCCTTTGCACGCTGTTTTAAAATATTAAAAGTCACGGCAGAAAAAGTCAGTCCACGTCAAAGCTCTTCTGGTTCAAGTGTACTCTGCATCCTCAGACGTTGAACCAAACAAGGAGTACCAGATTTCAGTTTTATGGTTTTCTCATCATGATTAAACTTACAGAAGGCTCAAAAAAGCTGAAGCAATGAGTTCATTTGAATCAAGGCTTGAAACCAATTTGCTTAAAATTAACATTAACTGAAAGACCATTAAAATAGTTTGTATCCCAGCTTTTAATTACTTTTGTTACTATACCAATGCAGCATAATGTTTTTTTGTTTGCATATTTCATCATAAAAAGCATTTTGAATTGTCTTGCTGCGATGTGCTACACAAATAAACTTGCCCTGCCCTCCATAAAACAAACTCCACAAAAATAGCCTGTTTAATGGCAACTCCTAAGGTGTAAATTAGACACCAACTTCAGAGTCAGCAGCCATAAAAGCAATATTTTTCACACATAATTATCACAACTATATTTGTTTACAGTTTTATAGTGGGCACACCACAACAAGGCACACATTCGTAGTTATGGATCATGCGGGTAAGAAACAGAAAACCCCTTCAAAGCAGAAGTGACAAAACCATCTGCCCTGGGTGCCGTGTTAAGAAAGCCATGCCATCCACAGCAACACCCTTCATCAACTGTTTGACATTGTACAAAATACTTTTTTAAAATTCAAACAGGAAAAATTGTTTACCTTCATGATTTTTTTTTTTTTCGGTAATCAAAACTTTTCTGAGCCACCTCATACATTTGAAGACCCTTCATCAGCTGTCTGCCCTACTGGCCTGTCTACTTACATGCCAGTAGGTGAACACTGACAGAAGCAGAGGTTTCACTGCAACAGTATTAAGGATTTACAGTAAGAAAAATCTGGCAAATAATCACTACTAATTAAAAATAGGTGTGCATCCATTGTTGGCTGTTTCATTTAAGGTAAGGTCATTTTATTTATATAGCACATTTTCAGCAACAAGGCAATTTAAAGTGCTTTACATTAATTAAAAGGGAATACAACAAAAATAAGAAGCCAAAAGAAAGAGTAAAAGTAGAAAAAGAATCTAATAATGTTGATTCAAAGTATATAAACTAGATACTCATGTCTCTGTATTAAGCCTATAATAAGGTAACCTGTCCAGGCTGCACCCTGCATATTCCTTGATGGTATATTGGATAATCTCCATTCTCCACCTCACTCCGGAAGAAGACAAAGAGAAAACATCAACTTCCTGCTTTGTAATTTTAGAGGTTTTTCAGTAAAGTTCAGCATTTCATTTACAAGCACATAGAGCTTGTTCCATGCCAAAAGAAATGCACCCCAAAAAGGTGTTTATATTGACACATTTAAATATGATGACTTGCACATCACTTCACAACATAGCTAGCCTTTATCTAGTGATTGTTCAGGAGAATAAATGTTAGATTTTGTGTTCAGTGTAAGGTAAAGAAATTAATTCAATAGAAGCTGATATGTCACTGTATTATGCATGCAGCAGAGAATGAGGAAATCACTGTAGAGTAGAACATTAGAAAAACATACCTGACTTTCTTACCAACCCAGTCACATATTATGATTTCTGGCAATTTATTCCATCTGAAACAATGTTTTCTGGGTCCAGAGAATTGAGACAGAGCCTTTGACAAACATTGATACTCTGGAGACGTTTTAGTGGAAGGGGCTGAAACAAACAATAAAGCTGTTATGGGATGGTCACACTGTGGAAATTGTTCTTCGGTCGGCATCTCAAACTCTTAAGAGGTAGCAGAAAGATTTTTTGTGTTTCTTTTGCTATGTACACAATTATTATATATTATTTGTTACAATTTATGATTAGAATTTAGATTTTTATTGACTGAAAAACATTTAAAAATGAAGCTGCTTCTCTGACTTTCAGTTCACATGAATATCATGCTTTTATTCTGAATATCACAGCGATGGGTGCTAACATAATAAAACTGTATTACTAATGAAGCTCTAATGTTAGTATTCTACATGTTTGCTTCAGGAAAAGCACAATCCTAAGTGGAATGCCAAAGAGAGAAAAACATGAGCTGATGCCAGCTCTATCCGTCACCTGGGACTAACAGAAAACAGACGAGAGAAACGAACAAGGCTGGTAGGGCAACATAACTCTGCTTGGTGTCCCAATGCTCTGAACGGAGGGAAGAAGAAGCTACAAAGCAATATTCTCTTTGGAATTAATTTACTGTCTCGTCTCCAAGAGCATCTAATTTAGAGTTGCTTGCCTTCCTTTCTGGATCAACATACCCTTTGCTCTCTGTCTCCTTCATCGTCTTCATCTGTCTCCTTTAGTATCTTGGGTCTAACTGCTCTATGACATCCTTTCCCTGTTTCCACCTCTGCATTCCCCCTACTAGTATCTTTCATTCTGTTCCTGTGGTTTTCATTAGGACATCTGTTGGAGCTATAGAGACAAAGAAAGAGGCACTGCAAGAAGAAGCAGGAAATGTGTGAGATAACAGAAGGTGTGAGTAGATATGGGCTTGTTAGAAGGAAAGGGGATCAGAAGGAAGAGGGAACATACTGTTGGAAAGCGTTTCCTACTAATAAGCCTAATAAGAGACAGTCCTAATTAAATCCTGAGGAGTGCGTAGATTTCAAGGCAACATTGCCTTTATTGAAAGCCTTTATTCTCCAAATTGGTTTCAATCCAATGTCAATTCATTATTTTTTTTCTAAATGGTGCTAAAATCTTTTTTATGTGGATAAAAGAATTAAATGTTTTATGCTTCACAAAGTGAGAATTATTGCCAGGCAAGATGGATTTGCCACTCTTTTTCCAACTCAAACTTTTACCAGAAATTAAACATAACTTGCAATAAAAACAGCAGTAAATGAGTCATTGAGAAGGTCACTGTGATTTTCGGACTGTTGCTCATCCTAAATGCTTCCCTGTGGTCCAAATGAAGATGGATGTGAGAAAAGAGGGTCCAAATCTCTGCCTTTCACAAAAGCCAGAGGAGGCACAAGGGTAGAAGAGGCAAAAATGAGCACAAAATAGAACTAATTGTAACTGGGATTTACAGATCACAGTTATAGCTTCTGCATTTGCTGCATAAGGTGGCAATGAGGGAGAAAGTTAAGGGGCTTTTTCTCAGCCTCACCAGCTTTGATGCCATTGGCTAGTTTTCTTTGATCTTTATTCTCCATTTCTCAACTGTTTTTCTCTTTGTTGTAGGCTCCTTGTAAACTAATGAGGTACTTTGTTTCAGTTTCATGATTATTATGCACACTTATGATTTCTTTCAACAGCTGGATTCTAAACCAGATCTGGACGACTTCATTGGCAAAACATGGCATTTTAATGTATGTCTTTATATTCTGGAATCACACTCCATGAACCTTTTCTTTTCTACAGCAATACAGTTCAATGTATTTGTTGGCAATATGTGGCCAGTAGTCCATAAGAGTACATTTTAAAGTATTTCAATGTAGCTTTTGCAGAACTTTTAGGGTTACTGTACTGATAGAAGGTGAGTTTTCAACACAACCTCGGGTGTTTGGCAGCCTTTAACAGTTTTTCTCTACTTTCTTGAATTTAATTCTATATTTACCTATATTCCCAAAAGCTTTGACCGATTTCCCAGTCCCTCCGAAGGCCCTGTCCCATGATGCTCCTACAACTGTATGATGTATTGAGGATACTGTGCAATTTCAACATGTTTGTTCTGTCCCCTAAATAAAGTTACATGTTGTCATGTAACTTGTAAACAGATTTCATTTGGATGACATTTTAATATATATGTATTTATTTACATTTTCATTTTCAATATTAATAATCCATAGTAATTTTCTTTTTCCTTTTGTAGAAATTGCCAGCTCCAATCAGAATCAGGTTGCAGGGTGACACAGGAAATGGAAACCATGGTGGGTGGTGTTTTGGTTGTAGGAATTTCATTAACATGATATTAGAGTTGAGTATACCTTCCTCATATGATTTATTAGTCTCGGCCAGCTGCATAGCTCTTTATCTACATTAAATCCTAGGACACTTGATGTATTAAATGATTCATGATGATGAGCTTGGACACACCTCAAGGTCAGACTGATAACATCAGGATGTTGGATGATGACATCAGTTTAAAGGAGACATTATATATTCTTAGTTTAAGAGTTGACATACTTTCTTCAGACCCTGTTAAAGACAAAAGATTTACAGTACCACCTATCAATGTTTCTTTAAAGTCTGTTTCAGGGTACAGAGTGACAAACTCTGCCCAGCTCTTTTCTATGATGCAGTTTTACAAGCTGCATAATGGAAAAGTAAGAAAGTTGGTTTTGAATATTCACTTTTGTTGAGCAAAGTTGTATGAAGAGTTGTTTAAGGAAGAGGTTGGAGATAGATCATAAGTGGGCTTATAAATGAATAGGCCTAACAATAATTTTGTTATTTACACTTATTTGTGATTGAAGGGTGTTCATTTCTTGTAAATAGTCTGTTTTTTTTTTTGTTGCACTTATGTTCACACATGTCTTGTACATTTCTCTTCTCTAAATTAACGTGGCTGCACATTACATTTAACTGCTATGTTATGTTTTAATAATTTCTAGGTAACATTGTCATTAAATGTGTCTTTATTGTAGAGTCGCATATGCTTTTTTTTCATTTGAATGTACTCACATACCTTAAGTTATTGCTCTGAAACACAGTGGGAATTGTAAAATGAGAATGCAAGCAAATTTACTGAGAATATGCTGGCATTAACTTTGACCACTACTGACTTTTCTGGTGTATCACCTGATGGCACAAAAGACAAGCACAGTCAATTACATCTCAATTGTTCTATTATCAGTTATATAGCTGGCAAAGCTTCCTCTCCACCACAGAGGCACAGCTAACATGTAGCTTTGTAAAGCTGGCATTCATTGTGACTCCTCAGTGTTTTGACACTTTGACTGGGATACAAACAAACATGTTAAAACATTGATCGATGCTGTGGTAGACAATTATCTCCTACATGCTGTTAGGCACAATGACAGCACAGTTAATGTTTTTTTTTTTTTTTTTAAAGAGTCAGGTGCCTTTAATGACACAAGGACAGCATTTCCAGTAAAGCCATCTGTCTAACAGCAAGATAAAATGGTAAAATAAATAAATAAATATTGATAGTAAATATTGATTTCTCTTTTTATCTTTTTCTTGCTACAACTGTCCACACTATTATTGTTAATAGTGTGTAGGAGTATTCCTGGCTGTTTTGCAGAGACAGAAGAACCAAGCTGCAGCCAACATCAGTTTGCTAACTGTGAATAAACACTTTTTTCTGATAACACGTCTTCAAAGAAACAAAATTATCACTTTCTATAGTTAGCATCAATGTGTTACTCCAGGTTAACTCAGTCAGAGACCTTGTAAAGAATCCAAGCATCCACTATTCATGTGAGCTATGATGTGCTACCTTTTTATTCCTTAAATATACTTGCTATGTTATTTGGCTGACAGATTAATTTAGATTGGAAACTGAAAATTGCGAGGTGTGATATATTGCTCAAGAGCACTTTCACATTAAACTGCATTGTAGTGGATCCAGAGGCAGAGGGTACCAAACGAGAAGTCTACTCAGGAAGCTCTGTCTTCCTCAGTCAGAATCCTTTAGATTAAAAAGTAATTGATGAATCAATTACTTTATGTTTACAAGAGCACTGTAAAAATGTTTTGTACCTACAAGGCATAATAAATGTTCTGATTACATCAACTAATATTTACAGTATGTCCATTGGTTAAAGAATAGAGCAACATTCCATGAAGGGCTGTGAGTAAACTGAGCAGAAGAAATTTGATGCTTTTGGAGTTTCCTGCAGCTGAAGATATGTCCATTCACACATGGAGAGAGTGCGATGGGACAGGAGAGCCCAAATATTTTTATTTAATGAGTGGATGCACCTTTGGAGAGTTAAAGTAACGACTCTTGGAAATCAAAATTTATAGATTCATAACCCAGGGCTGTGTCACAGTTGAGCCTCAGTGTTGGTAGAGTGGCATTTTTTTCTAGATTTAACTAAGATTGAGAGTTTTATCCCCATGTCAAACTGTGCTTCAGCACCCACATTGACCCTGATGTGCTCACTGATGTGTGACTGTGGCAAAGAAAGCGCTACATATGTGTCAAGCAGAGCTATGCAGCGACTACCCTGTTGAAAATGTACCATTAAATAACCTTTTCACCCAATAAACATAATATTGTAGAGCAAAAATAATGAAAGCCTAACCTTTAACTTATGTTATTTATTTGTTTATTATAGATAAACCTCTATTATTGGTAGATGTGGAAAAAAAAAAGTTCATGTAATGATTATGAAATGTTTAAGATACTGCATTCCATTAATATTGGTTTTAAACAGCCAAAAAATTACTATCTGAAAGTCATGAGTGAACTGTAGACTCAAGTGACCAGGAAATGTTTTATTCTGATCTCTTGATGTCCAACTTAACCTTTTTGAATTGTCGTCCCAGTTTTCTATTGTTACTTAATTGAAGTGTAGCTTATTGCTCTTCTGCCACTGTGACCCATCTTTTCTAAAGTTCCTTACTGTGCATTCACAGCACAATAAGGCTGTCTGGCTTTTGATTCCAAACACCGTGGCTGTAACAGGAGGTTCTTTGAGATGTTTTTGCCTTTTATTGTCTGTGACCTCTGGCATTATGTTGTTTTTTTTCCATTATTTTTCCAGAAGTCGCTCAGAGCACCATTTGTGAAAAAACAAAAAAAAAAAAACAACAAACAAACAAACAAAGAAACATCTCCATATTGTTGTGAATTACAGCAAAAAAACAAAAATGCACGGTTCAAACACCCAGGTTGGAATATTTATTTATTTCCATTGCAGATTTTAGATACAGTATTTAGCATTATGTTCCTTCATCGGCTTTTATTTTGTAGATGCAGATCGGAAGTAGCGACTCTCGCGACACCCGAGGGCTTGACGGCAGATGTCCGGGAGCGCGGGGCGCACACGTCGCTCTCTTCACCACATCTCACCACTGCGGTAGGATCGGGGTGGCATCAGCAGAGGAGCAGACGGCAGGCAGCCAACACAGTTCACTTGTTCCCGCTCCGCGCAACCCCAGAGGCGACTTTATCACTTAGGAGGTACTTTTCCCTTGAAAGGACATACAACAGCAGCATCTCCCAGGTTTGTCCCTGCAGCCTGGCGAGAGCGAAGGAAGGAGAAGTTTTGATCGTGTGATTTGTGTGTGTGTTGTTTTTTTTTTTGTTTTGTTTTTTATTTTTTAACCACAATCCCTGTAACCTTGGAAGACTCACCTGGTTGCTGTGCGAGGATGGGACCGCTACTCCCTTTCATCGTGTTGTGTTTGAGCGCCGCTGTCCCGCACCGTGTGAAAGGTGAGTGGAAGAGTGAAGCTGTCATTACCTCATTTTGCGTTATTCGAGTCGAAGTAAGAGACCGTGTGCAAGATAGATTAAAAGTGCTTAGCATTTTAATTAAGATGCACAAAACGGCATGTGGGTCCATATGGTTTGCAGCACCCTGCATGGACGTTGTGTTAATATATGTACGCACGTTCACGACCCATTAGTTAATGGGGTTACATGTGTTTCTAGGACACTTTTGATGCGGTCAGAAGGATAAAAACATTTCTTTATCCACGCATATTTTTACTAGAGGGATGTTTACCGCGTCAGGCGCACAGAGTTCATATAAAAATGGGTATTTCTGCTCTCCCTTCCCTAAATGTGCATCAGCTGCCTGTCTGGATAAAGTATGCTGAGCGTTCAGGTTTACCTGCCTCTACTAGACGATCACCCCCTTCTCTTTAACCAGCTGGTTTCTGAGAAAATGAAGACAGATAAATTAAAACAGAAAATATTGCAATTGGAACAGAGAAACTACCAAAATGAGAATAAATTGCTCCTTCCTTGGTAGCTACAATATTATTGACCAGGATGACATCACAAAAAGGTCAATTAGGCACTTTACATCTAACCTGGAGTTTTAGCATTAACAGCCAGACTATCTTCCCGACAGAGGAAATTGCTACCTGCTTATAGATTGACCTATACACTTTAATATCCATTACAAATCAATCCACCTCCTCTTCTCCTTTTAAGCTTTCCATTCTTTGGATGTTGGGAATGTTTAGGCTTTTGCCTGCCTTAATATTGTTCACGGTCAGCACAAAAGCAGAATACCTGTGGGATAGTATGTGAGGAAAACAGTCTGCAATTGCGCTAATGGAAGTGGGTCATGCCATCCTCCTTGTCTCTATCCATTTAACGACACACTTGCCTCAGGAGTCACACATGTCAGGCAGACCTCGGTCTCTAAACAAGGAGTCTGCCTCGAGCAGACTTTCTAAGGCTCCCAGAGCCACGGTGTCAACTCAGTGTCAACCGTTGCAAAACATAATACTCCCTGGTAGACTGGCAAAATGAGTCTGGAGGAGAAGAACAGAGCTCTGGTGCTTTGGGGCGACTTGTTCCAAGGCTCGGAGAGTTAAAAATATACCTTGGCGGTACCTTAATTAATCCCAGTAAAATATTTTGACATTATGAAGTGGAATTCATCTAACTAGCTTTAAGCCAAAATGAGAGTCTCACAGTATGATAACCTTGAGTAAAAATATGTAGGTTTCCTGGTATTTAGACACAAAAAAATGTTTTGCATTATTGTTTCTTTTTAAAACAGAAAATCAACTATTTTTCATACAACTGCTAAAATGTAGCATTCTGTTGGATTCAAACCTTTGAAAAATTGATGTTTTCAGAAAATGAACATTAATCAAAGTCACATGCTCTGTTTGATAATTTTAATCAGAAATGTGGCAATGACACATCAGAAACAGGGTTATTAATAGTTACACTAGGAAACAAAAATGTCTAAAAATGGAGATGTGATGATATAATGCTATCTTCTTGGGTCATAAGTGCCACTTTACAGACATTCAGCTCTTAATTGGGCATCTGCAGTTTCAAATGTAGGTAAAGCAAATTTAATTGTATCATTTCTTCACCAAGTAATTCAAAGTGCTTTACAAGATAAAGGGTAAAGGTTTTTCTCACAACTCAGTGTTTTAGGGAGTTCATTTTAGAGCTTAGGAGTGCAAGAACTTAATGTTACCTCCTGCTGTTTTGAGGCAGCCCTGATTAAACCAAGTAAAAAGATCTCTGAATACCATAGGTGTCTAGATACCTGTGAGAAATTCACTGTTGATGCTCTTGGCTTATCGTCCAATACTCAGCACTCAAAATCACTAGATAGGATGCACTTCTTTCATGTCCATGCTTGTGTTTTATGCAACCACGCACATTTCCAATTGACCAAATTTGTCTTTTTTGAAAGCAAAAATGTAGAAGTTGTGCCTTTTGCTTGCTGACCAGTGGAGGAGGGGCACCATTGTTTAAAGCCGTTTTCTGATCAAGTTTAAAGAACAAACGAAAATCAATCTGGCATCTCAGTAAAATGCCTTTAAAAAGTTGAAGTGCTGAAACAAAAGTCTGTCATCTGCTGATGTACGTATGTCCAAGGAATGTTCGTGATACAAGATAAAATTTTCTTGAAGAAACATTGCCTGTAACATCAGATTGAGTCCCAGAAACCCTATGTAGACCGAGGAAACGTTTCACGTATCCGCAGTCATTACTCAATGATAGGTGGTGCCTTCAGAGATAGCCCAAAAAACAAACACTATTGGTGGTGTCACACAGTGCCACTGAAATAAATTGATGTGCCAGAAACATCGCCCCCCCAGGTAAAAACAGACTGCATTGTTCCAAGTCTGTGCGCAATACATCACATAGTCTGGTTGCTGGTGCTGACTCTCACACATTGTTTGGTATTCTGCCTGTCAAGCTTGGACAAAGCACAGGGTTGCACTCAGTGTGTGGAAATGTAAGATGCTCTCCTCTCAGTACAAAGACCTAATGGAATTTTTCTTGTTTTCAATTTGGGTCGTTTTGTAATAATGTACAATTGAAGGCTTTTAGGCAAATGGTAAGCCATCTTGATTAGCAGTGTAATTGTCCACATTCAATGAATTATGATTAACGGTAATGTTGCTAATTTGTTTTGGTCAATGGATTCACTCTGAAACAGACAAACTTTTTCAACCTTTTCACATTCAGTCAGAAATGTCATCGCTAGAATACCAAATAGCCGCTTTCAGCTTAATTCTGGATGGATTTTCAAATTCAGTTTAGTTCAAAATTACTTTATTAATCCAAGAGTGAAATTAAATGTTATGATTTACATGATCCAAATTTCTTCAAAAAGGGGTTTATGCACTGATGGCCGTTGGGTAGTGATGATGATGACCAATGGAAACAATGATTTGAAGTTCCTCCTTTTCGCCGTCTTCCTTACTTTTCTTTTCTGAATCTATGGTTCCATTTTTTAGGGTCTTTTTGGGATACCACACATCAGAAGCAAAATGGCGTTTCATATATCGATCTGCATAATGTTGGCACTATTGTAAAACATTCAGTGTTCTGTTGAAGTGAAATGCTGCTATGCTTCCAATGTATGGTGTACTAAAAAATAAAACAAAACAAACAAGAGTAATTGTATATCTTGTTGAATGTGTGAATACAGACCCTGTTACTGGACTTCAGTTTTATCAGATTGTTGACACTTCTGAGTAGGAGAGTCTTGAAAAAGATTGGTTTGACATGCCTTTGTTGGCACCTACCAAATACTGCCACTGAGAGTTATTACATGGGAAAAAATAAGGCTTTATTTTTGATGTGTGCTTTATGCTGCCAAGTCCATCCATCCATCAATCCATCCACCCATTATGCTGAATTCAGCTAATAGGAAGCTGATCTAGTTGTTTTATTTGTTGGATTTTGTTTTTTTTTATGACAGAACAAAACATTGCAAGCATTTCTGCAGTGAAGAACTTAAACCATCTAAACATCTCCTGCTCTTTTCTACCACCAGCTGCGAACTTGACATCAAAATATTTACACTTGTATGAGGCAGAGACAGACTCTTGACCCATAGGTTGTAGTGCACTTCTTTCCAACTGAGAACCATGGCCTCAAGATTAAGCTGAACAAATAGGATTAATGCTGATTATATTTACCAAATAATTAGTAGTTGTTGTATTTAACAATTTGTATTCTGCACTTCCCTGAACAGTGAGATATGACTTTGTTTACTATTTAATTGCTAATTCTTGAATACATATACAGCTAATAGAAATTTATCTGAAACTTTGTTACATTTCTTGGCCTGTGCAAGTTCTGGCTGAACTTTGGGTTACGACTTGCAAACTCTGTCCAATATGCCCTTCATCCTGGTTTTAAATGCAGCAATCTTCAATTATGGAATAAAGGTCAGGACTTTGTCAGATCACCATCCCTGATAACCGCAGGAATCAATGTGACTCAGTAGAGACCATCCTGTGCATATGGAAAGTCCTGCATAGGAAACAGTGAGGCACTGACATGGGCTTAAATTATTTTGGGATATATTTGCGGAACTTAATTGGGCTATTCATCGTCCATGCACATGTTCCTTAATCCCCTTAATATTTGACGGTGAGGTCATTTGTCTCTTATGGTGACAAGTTAATGGATAAAGTGCTACTTATGTCGTGATGTAGTCAGACCTCCGCTGTCCTGCCTACATTTCATGCTCGACTTAATAGGAGGGCACTAGGGGACGGTTATAGGGGATTCAAGGACACTCATTCGAAGAGCTTTAATAAAGGTATGACACGAAGGTGACAGTGTTGGTTGAAATATATTCTTTAAATCAACACAGCTTCATGTTAGATTTTGGAATGAAACTAAATCGGTATGTGAATATTTTTGCTTTATCTTTCTATCTTATTTAACCTCTAGTAATTGAGTAAGCACGTCACTAGTCCACAGTCCCTTTCGAAATGCTATGCTGGGCTTCAGGCTCATTTCTCGCTTTTTAAGGTAACTTGAAGCTTATCAGTTCCACGTCTGTACATCAGAGAATGGAAAAAGGAGAAATGTTTAAACTCCTCTCATGGAAGAAAAGGCTTATAGGCAGTAAAAATAGCTTCTTTTCAGGCACAACTCTTCTTGTTTTTTCCCCCTTTCAAATCATTATCTGCTCTTATTCACACGAGTCTGGAAACATTGATTGTAAAACTGTTCAGACATGTTAAAAGTATCATTTACTGAAAGCAGCAGGCAGCATTATAATGGTGGGTTTAAGCTGTGATTTTATTTTATTTTTTCTCCCCAGCATTATATTAAAGCTGGTGTCAAAATTCAAACTGTGGCTCTGCCAGGAAAAAGAGGACCCCTGAAAATAGTAAAAAAGATTATACAAGTCCTCTTTTTGTAGTGTCAGTTCATGTTGAGTGTACATTAGTTGTTCTGCTAAGAACATGGAGCAGCCTATCATCTCCTAGCTCAAGCTTTCATAAGACCACACACTGGTTTTAAGTAATCCCACTGGGTCGTGATAAATGACTCAACTGTGAGAAGGCTCACAGTGTGTGTTTAGCGAAAAAAGAAAACAGATGATAAGTTTTATATATCCCTGTCTGAAATATATGCACTCTGGAAATCTTCGTGTACAGCTTTGCTTGTTCAAATAAAATATCCAGATTGTAAATACCAACAATACAGATTAGTTTGAGTTTAGTGGTCAACAGTAACACTTGTTTGTGAAAGCCTAAATTCAAAGTAAAGTCCCCAGAGCGACCGGACAGAAGCATTAGTTTCCACATAGGATGAAATATCAATAGAAACAGAAATACCTTTTATTGCCCCACAGTGGGGACATTTCTGACAATGGGGAAATGTCTGCTCAAATATCAGTATTCTCCCCTTCATAAGCTAAGTTACACTTTTTTAACTGCTTTATTTTTATAATCTTAAAGATATCAACATTTTCAAAAGCTCACCACAAATTCATCACAAGATAGCACTTTCTCTGTCAGAGGGTTGAGTCCATTCTCTCAGTTTGAGCTGAGAAATCAAATACATTGCAGTTTTTACATCACATTTTGCTTTATTTTTTACGGAGCCCCCTAGGGAACATGGGGATTTTTTTTTTCTTTTGCGTTCCCTCGCAAAGCCTTTTGCGAAGGGACACAATACTTTCGCGTTACCTCGCAAAACCTTTTGTTTTGCGAAAGGACGCAAAAGTTTTGCAAGGGAACGCCAAAAAAAAATTAAAAATTCTCAATGTACCCTAAGGGGCTCCATAATTCTTAACTCTGTGATAAATATGACATTTTTCTGTCTATTTATTGTTATCAGGCATGGCCTGGTTACTAATATCAAGACACAACAAAGAATTAAAAAGTTAGTAAATAATTTATCAAACTGTTTTCATGGCTTCCAGTCCTTTCAACAAAATGTCAAAGTGCCAGGGTGAACACAAGCTCTTAAGCTCAGTGGAGCCGAGAAGATTGCTGCCCTGCTCCTCTCTGACCAGTTGCTGTGCACTGCCAATCAGCTGGCTCAAGGAGGACATTTTCCTCTGACTTACGACATAACAAATTCACCTGCTCATAGAGGGAAGTTAGAAATGTTTCCAAAAGCACATCAAAGCTGCAGTTGACTAGCTATGAATAATTAATTGACGCAGAGTCAAGGACCCAGTCCTGTGGGCTTCCTTAGGCAGACAATTGATCACTAATTGTTATTATAGAGACATCAGCTCTATATTGACTGTATTTTGATATAATTATAATCAAATAATGTCCTTTATGAATGAACTTGAATCAGTTTGACTTAGTCTCATTACTTTGATTGTATCGTTGTAAATTGGATTTATGTATTCCTATATATTTGGATATGAATTAGACCTGTGATACAATATATAAAATTTAGCAAAATAAAATAAAATCTAACATTTAAAAATACATTGAATTGAATTGTAAAAGACCTAAATAAGGAGCAAAATGGCAAACCTGTATAATTATTGACTCAATGCATCTAGTATCCTGTTTTTTGTTTTAAAATAATGATAAAATCTAAATGTATGAGAAAATATCTTTACTGTAATCCCTATGTAGGCAGCAGCTAAAATAATTCCAGCTTTTTGTTTCATCTAAAGTGTGTTAATTCATGCTGCCATTGAAGCATGGTGAAAACTACTCTGTTATCAGCACATAAGAATCTCATATATGCAACTAATGCTAAAACAGACACTTCTTCAACAGTTTTACCCATTGTGTCTAAAATACATAAATTACACTGAAAGACATTGTTTTAGCTGCCAGTCGGGATGAAGACTGATTGGAAACATGGGAAGAATGAATGGATCTGACAGGAGGCATGAAAGCAGAGATGAGACAGAGAGTGAGTTCTTATTCTAAAGTGTTGCGGGAGTTAGTTGACAAAAAATAAATAAAATAGGGCCCTGGTCTGTCAGTGGTACAGAGTGATGTGAAGTCTTTAACAATGATGAAGTATTTTTCCATGCTTTTTTAGTGCTTAGACCTTTTTTTTTTTTTTTTTAGGCTTGTTCCTGTCAGTGTCACTGAATATTTTCGTAATTATTTTCAGATTAGTTTAAGTTTTTCACAGTGATGTGTACACTGTTGGGCACAGATATTGGCACTCCTAATAAAAATGCATGAACATTCTTAAAGTGAAATAAGACTCTCATATCATATCCAAACCTACAGAGAAAAAGAAAAGCCATGGATACTAATTAAAAGTTTCTGAATCTCTGATTATCCTAAAATGTAATGCATAAATTGAAACAGTGCTTCGATTTTACTTGGAATTTATTTTAAAGGAGTTTGTTGAATTTCTACTTTGGCGCAAAAAACACAGAGATTGAAAGAGATTGTGAAGAAACTCAACATAATTAGTCCAACCATTTATAGTGCAAAGCATTCATAACATAACTCCTTTCATAAAACATTAAAAGATTCTATTTTTTTATAGCTTAGGAATTACATTAATGTAAACATAACTTTTTTGGTGAAGAGGATTGATCGTCTTTCATGATCAAGTGTGTGTCAAAGCATTAAGTTTGTTAACAACATAAATAATCATGGCAAGCACTAGGATGTATCCCAGCTGTTTCTTTATTTTATTTTGTTTATTTATTTGTTTTGCTGTAGGAGTGGTTGCTCAGAGCTCTGAGCCTGACTGATTTGTTGGAGTGGTGTCACTCCAGCGTCAGCCTTTCTTTATCAGTGTTTACCAGAAGTGTACCTTTTCATAACAGATCAATAAGCAGAATAACTGATTTTGGATTATAGTGCAGAACCACAGCAGCCTTTAAATCTGTGGAGGAGGGTAGCTACAGTTTAAGTTTTACTGGCTGAGTACTGCTTTGGGAAAGTGGGGTTAAAACTACACAGTAGCCTTTTCTGAGTTTATGCCCCACGCATAAATGGTTAGATGAGGCAAAAACCATTAAATGTTCCATGCTTAAACAGAAAGCTGGCTAAATTGGCACATTTTAGGGATGTTCTTCAGCTGTGAGGACATGAAGTCTTTTAGTGCTTGATGTGGGTTAGTATTATCCTTCCCATCTCTGAAATGTTCCTTTCCAAGAATACTTGACAGTTTTAAAGAGCTCTCAAGTGTCTAGGGATTTTTTTTTCAAACTTCTAATGATTTAAGATTTGGAAAGGATTTTTTTTTTCAAACGTTTGAAACCAAAGCTTGTAGAATTCTGCTTGTATTTATTACAAATATGCTGCAAATTTCATACATTGATGCATTGCCAGACCAAGTGGAAATTAAAGTCACAGCAGATAAATTTGGTTTGATATGATAAAGTTGGATTTTGCAACATCAACACATTTTTAGACATCTGATTTTAGCATGTGGGTGAAATTATCACTAACAATAGGAGATAAATAGATACAGGCCTCTAGATTCATTAAGTAAACATTGATCCCGGATCGATGACAGTTAATGGTCTTAACAGTTTTTTTTTTCTTTTCACATAGAAGGTCTCCCCTAAAATAAAGTTAAAATAAAGTTTGGACCATAACTTTATTGATGTGACAAACATATACAGAGTGTTTCAAGTATTCACTCCCCTCACAGAGAAATGTTTAATCCATCATCTGAAAATGGAAAGCAAATGTCACAACCGCAAACCTATCGGGACATTGCTGTCTCCCAAAACTGATAGATTCAGTTTGAATTTAATTTAGTTTCACTAATTCTGAACGAATGTCACCTCCAGGCACGACAAAACAAACGGCTCCAAATCAAGGAGAGGATTAATCACAAAAATCACATAGTAACTGTAAAGGAGCGGAAAAGATCCATATGTTAGAGGGGAGGGCAAATGTCATTTGTGCTCTCCACAAATCTGGTCTTTATGGAAAAGTGGCAACAAGAAAGTTATGATTGAAAGGATGTTATGAGAAGCATTGGCTGCAAATGAACACAATAGTTTATTTGTAACAAAAATTAAACTTAAAAAGAATATATTAATTTAATCTCATTCTACAATTATGGATTATTTTTACTCCATCACACAAAATCTTGATAAAGAACAAAGTAGTTCCTGGTTATCATGTGACAAAAATATAGAAGAGTTCAAAGAATGTAAATACTTTTGCAAGATACTGTTGGTGTTTTAACTTATCTTTCAGCTAATGGTGCCGGATGCCGGCTATGCATCTGTGATTTTGTGTGTGTGCACTTCTGCGTGGGTCTCTGTTTGCAGAGTTTGAAGATGTAACCCAGAAATGTCATTGCAGAAAGTTAAGGCAACAATTCAGACTGTTTTTGCACATTGCTGATGTGAATCTATACTTCTCTCATTTTCAAAAGCACAAAGAAAAAAAAAAACCCAAAAAAACACTTTTATTTATCATGCCAGCCAGATGAGTTTTTCTGATATTTCTTTTAAATAAACTCCATTTTGAATTGAAAGCTCTGGTGGAGCCTTGTGCTTTATCTTAAATATAGATAAGCCTCTGATGTGTTTTAAGGAGGTGTATTTAGGGTAATGGCATACCAACTGAGAGGTGAAGTGCAGTGTTTAGGCAAATATCTTCAGCCCAGATGTTTTAAATTACCCCGTGGGATGCATGGTGCCAGAGAATGAGAAAGGTAAAAGGCTGTGAATCAGGAGGAAAATGTACTCTAATGTGGAATTCAACGGACAGAAAACAATCATCGACAAACATCAAAGTAGGAGCCATTCAAAAACTGTAAATTATTCTCCAGTGTGGAAAAAGAACCCGCCGGCATTTAGACGTTACAGCATCTTTTAGTATTAGAGTGCAGAAATGAACTTAATAACCTCTTTCTTCTTTTTCTTTATATATTTTATTTCAGTAATATTGTAAATTTTGTAGGCCTATACAATCCTTGGGAAAATAATAGGTAAGTAGTCATGTTCTTTTCCTTTTTTAAACAGAGGAATTTAGAGTTGTATAATTTTTGGGGGGAAGAAAAGGAACATGGGAAGGACAAAGTAAAATCATGCCAGACATTAGAGATGCTATTTTTTATTAGACTATATTCTGTTCTGCCCCAAGGCTTCATTTTGCTTCGACCCCGTAATATCACCAAGGGCAAGCTAAATTCTCTTGCAACCACCTGTGTAAGTCAGACCAATAAGTGATAAAACTCAAAGGAGTGGAATGAAGTGTTCCTCCCAGAAGAGAAGAAATGTCCAAGAAATGTAAAATGTGGTTTTACTAAAAGATCATACCTACAGAGAGTTCAACATAGTTTATGTAATTTCAAAGGTATTTTGTAAAAAGCGAATTCCACAGGGAAACTGCGGAAATATTTAATGGATTGCTGCTATTTTGGGTACAGTTGATGTGTTTTACCTCAGAGATGTAAGTCTACCCTCTTGAAACATCAGAAGGAAACATTTCAAAAAACACGTTAAGAAATGCATTTTTAGAGGTGCTGCACTAATTAGTACCAGTTTCATTTCTTTTATTGAACATGCCTTTATTTAATAGAAGTCCATATTGCCATATATTCTGCTAAGCTTCCCCGAGTTTTCTGAAGAACCGGCCCACAGTATTATGGACTATCATAAGAGTAGCCATGCAGTGATTCTCTATATTTTCATCCTTTGCTGCACAACTGACACACCCTCAAGTCAGTTGGGTTAATGTTGTCATTGAAGAAAAGCACACTGTTCCTGGCATGATCCTGGAAGTATTTAGTGAGCTTGTCACAAAAATAATTAATACAGTAGATCAGAAAAGGCCTTTTTCTGGCATGCCTTCTGAGCAGCTGATAGGTACGTAGAGACCATCTAATGGTTGTTATTTGTACTCAGTGACCCCAAGATGCTGTTGCACTACCAATATTTTTACTATAGAAACAGTTTTCAAGTATTATTATTTTTTTTATGAAAAAAATGTCATCCAAACCAACATAGCCCTGGAAAATGTGTTATGTTTAGTCTCTCTCCTCATTAAGCGTGAATCGTGTGGAAAAAAAAATTATTTGAAAAGCTGAGTTAAATCTCACAATCATTACCTCGGATTGATTTCTGCAAGGAAACATAAAAATAGACTCTAACAGCATGATGTAGGCTAATAAATCTTATAAAGTAAGAATTCATATCCAACCTAAAAGGAAAACTCAATACATGACAAATGCAGAAAGAGCCATTACTGATAATATTTCCATTTACAAATTGAATTATGTTTGCAAACCATTTTTTGCAACATGATGTTGCAAGTCACTGTTCCATTTTTAACAGTGTATTATCACTCTTGGTGGCTGTGGAAAAACTAAGCCGGGATTCGTGAAGATCAGCAATACATTTGAAATGTTTTCAAGTCTTTCCCATTTGGAATCGTTTCTAAAATAAATGAGCCTCCATGATCTGTCTATTTTGTGCCAATATGAGGGCCACTGGTGAATACATTGACTACAAACTGAGGTTTTTTTCTTAAATTATTTATTTCTCAGCAATTTCTTTTTGGCATTTTGTAGATGATTTAGTAACTAATAAGAGTTAATAGCGATAAGTCTTACATTTATTGGATGAGGAAACAGGAAACACAAAGTGTTTAAATGTTAATTGGAGTTCTATAGACCTCATACAAAGGTTTGATGTCATAATTATTGTATTGATTACTATATAAAATTAGTACATTTTCAAATAGAGTATTTATTAAGCCCTCTAATGCTAAGGTTTCTCTTTCTTCTTGTTGTTTGCTTCGAAGCTAAGTCTTTCCACGGTTTTGTCTGTGTATTATTTACGGATGTTTGAAGCTTATTAAATATTTACTTGTGTGACCTTTCTAACCTGCCTTTAGTAGTTTTAGCCTGGAGTGCTAGTACATTCTGAAAATAGCATGTTGCATTACAATCCTGAAACTGGCAGGAGTTTAACAAAAAAAAGATGTCAAAGGAGGTTAAAAGTTTAAATACTCAGTTCACTGCATTAAAAAATGAATATTTATAGCATTTCAGATCCTCTCTTGTTTCATCTCATAGTGCATTACACACAAAGTAGATTTGCATTGCACACCAGTGTATGATTTAGACAGAACATATCCAACTCATCTTGTTTGATGTTATAAATAAAATAAGTGGCAAGGGTTTGCCTGGAATTTGGATTAAGGTTGTACATTATTGGGACATGAGATTGTTTAGTTTTGTCTCACAGTATTTACTGTGCAGTAAATCCTTCAGTCATTTCAAGGATATTTGCAAAGACTAAATTATGTTCTTTGCACAGATTAAAAACAGACAAGGAATTACGGAGAAGAAGCTGTTGCATGATGTTTGAAGGTTTGATAATCACCTAGTAAGGCACATCATCGCATATACAACCAATGCATACATGGCGTTTTGTCTTTTTTTTTTTTTTTGCTCTCTGGCTTTCTGGGAAGGTCATGGCAGAACAGGAAGCTAAGTGAAAGAGTGGGTAAGCAGGATCAAGAAAATTCAATTTGTCAGGCTTGCCCTTTTCAGTGCGTACAATGCACAGCTTAGGCCAGTGGGTTTGATATATGAGGACAACAAATAAGAAAAGATGTTTTTTTCTGTAACTCCATCCATCTTTAATATACTTTTGATGCTGCAGAGGAACACCATGCAGTATCTCTTTAACATTTTGGGCTGACTGGGAGTTTTAAGTTTAACAAATAAGCAATTTTGCTCTGTGAATGACCTGCCAAGTAGGATCTTGAAAAGTGAGGCACATTTGGTTTGCAACCCAGACCCAAACCATGATTTTAGGACTATATGTATTCCCAGTGTGAACTTTATTGAAAGACAACAGAAAATTGAATAATTTTCTTCTTCGTTGTGGATGGAGTGTGTCTGCATCATTATATGATTCTAAGATCATTTTCTTTTTTTTCATCATTTGGTTATCAGTTTTCTCTTAAATATATCTAACACGACACCTATTGACATGAGTGACAGGAGCAACACAACAGACAAGAGAAGCTGTTATTTTCTTACTGAAGGATATGACAGTGAAAGCTTTAATCAGTGTGATGTGTTTTGGAGAGGGGGAAATGTGGTCACATCACATTCAACTCAAAATGGAGAAGTACACAGTAGTTATATTTCATTTTAAAGGCATGCACGCATTTGTGTTTAATTCATGGTGTCTTAATGGGTTAAAAGCCGCCATGCTCTAAATAAATTTGGGTGCTTCTTCCGATCAAGCTGCAGTGATGCTTATTAAAATTAAATGTTTGTCTGGGAGATTTTTGTTCCAAATAGTTTAGGGCTGAAATAATTCCTCGAGAGATTTGAGTACCTCGATTTTTAAAATTCCTCAAGGAAAATTTATCTGCCTCGAAGTGTCGTTAAATTATATTTTAGTGTTTAGCTCACTGTGTTCCAGCCGGGTTATTACTTGCGTTGCGCAGCGCTCTCACTTCTCAAAGCAAATAAAGTGATATTAAATAATATCCAACCAAACACTTGGTTGGATATTACCATGCATTAACATTCTGCTTGCCAGTGGTACATTTGGACAGTTGGATGGACTTCTGTTGCCTTCACTGTAACAAAGGGTACATATTTCTACCAATCAAGATGCAAAAACTCAGAAGGTGATTTAGGAAAAGCATGGAAACTGGCAGCAAATTATTAGGCGATAGAAACCTGTTATAATTGTAATGTTCTCCAATAGTATCAAAGTTATTGTTTTTACATCATACTTAAAATAAAGATTCCATGCATTTCAAACTGCCTTTTAAGTAATATTTTTTTGTGTGTAGATATATTGCCGATTTGATATCTCTGCATATTAATCTATGAACTACATTTGCTCAAATGCAGCTGAGACTGAGCAATCAGTGGTTAAACAAATCTCTGCTTGAGATTCACTAAACAACAGAATTGAGATCAGAATTTTCAGATTTCTCTTGACTAGTTATTGTGTGGTTAAATACACAACAACAACAAAAATATTCTATTCACATACTTATAAAATGCATCAAGATTAAGAACTCTTATTTTAATATTTTAATTAATGCATCAAACAAAAGCATCTACTATGTTGGCCTTTTTCAATATAATGGAGATCTAGGTCTACTTAATGCATACATAGGTATAACATGTAATTAGACCATCCTCTGTTGGATTTAAATACTAGCATGTCAGTCAACAAACACAAAGCACTTTTTTTTCTCTTTTATATTGCATAGACCTTGAAAAAAAACATAATAGGCACTTCAGACCTCAATGGACATTGGCCACCTATACCTGTAAGGAACAACCTTACTAATGTATCTCTAATGACTGCAGTTTGTTTTTTATTAGTATAACATGCACTGTTTTGCATTAAAATAACACTGAAATAAGGAGAAGAATGGCAAATTGACCTGAACCCATACTACTATTTCAATGCCCTTTTTTTCTGATATTAAGAAGAGTTTGTGTTTTATTATGACAGCACCTTAATACTGTCTGAGCTTCCAAACTAACTCTTGACCAATAAGTAGTCTTGCTTTTGAACATAATTTAAAAATGAAACGATGATTATAACCTTAAGAGATGTTTATACTTGAATACTATTTAGAGAAATATTCCCCCCAGTTTGCTTGGAAATAATCTGAAACTGACTTCAGTGTACATTGGTTATTCTTGACAATAAAGTTAGGATGTTATTTTCGCAAAGCATCGTGACCATTAAAAAATGGTTATTATGATTTTGGATGATAGATTAATCAACCCTGTGATTGGTTGTAGGAAACCTAAAAGAAATCTAAGAAACATTTTGGTAGGCTGAATATTTCAATGTAAAATGCTGCTGCATCATTTGGGAATTGTGAATCACAGTCACAGAAATTATTTGTATGCCATAATTTGCCTTTCATCCAAAACACTACATGGGAAACATCACTGAAACAAGAGTGCTAATGAGGGAAAACACTTAATGAACAGGGTCAAAGAAATGCCTCTGTGAGCTGTTAAATATGTATTATTTCTGTGCATTGACGCAAACTGTAACATTAAATGTGTTTTCCCTTTCCCTGTTTGACTTTCCTTGCCGGTTAATCCGACGTGACACTTTTCATCACTGGCACCGTCTTTCCCTTCAGTGTGAAGGATTCAAATGAGACGTGAGCGCTGCTTCTTCTTCATACATGTTTCATGAATCTTTTAGGCTGCTCCTGGGATGAAAGCGCGAATGTGTGAGATCTTGTCTGGAAAAAAGGGTACAAAAGATGGGAGGTGTCCAAGTTTGTAATGAGGCTAGCAAGATATCCTGGCTCACAAGCAAACTAGGGCATCTGTAATGAGTGTGAAGGGATATGAGGAGATGGGGGGACAGAGCAGAGACAGAGAGGTGTTTTGCAAGCCTGCGTTCAGCCACAAGCTGTAATGTCAGGTGTCCAAAAGATGCCTGAAAGGAAGCAGATGTCAATCATGCTGACGCTCCCACTCAAAAGAGATACTGGAAGCACTGGTAATTATGACTGTCAGCAGAGCCCAAAGCGTTGTTTTCCCACAAACTCTGCTAGCATTAGCATGCATGTGATGGCTTGAGTCAGTTTTTATTCTCATTATTTGCTGCTTATTTACCAATAAAATCTTTTTTTAAATATTTAATTTTGAAACTGAAATTATTTAAAATGAAATACCACATTGCCAAATTGGTGAGGAATAGAAGCATATGATAGGAATCAGGTGAAATATTTATGAAGGCATATTAGTTTTAATTAGTAGGGACCTGAAATAGATTTTTTGAGGAACGATATTAATTATCACAATCCATCAAAGGGCGTTGTTGTTATGCTGCCTTTCTAGGATGTGATTTACAACAGAGAGGATATTGTTTATTAACTTAGTCCTCTTACACCTAATCATCAGTACACATTTATATAAGTTAGGATCGTATCTAAGTCATAACCTAAAAGTAGGTTTATTTTTTTCACTTTCCTTCAATCATTTTTCTTCTAGTTTGTTGTATATGTTGTCATCTATTTCCTATGTTGCTTTGATATAGCTTTATTACATATTACTCTTCATAATTTCAAAAGTTTCCAACACGGTTAAAAATGCATAACTTCCATGGTAATTGCATATTATTTTGGCTGAAAGGGATAATAAATACTATCCTATTAATATGGTCCTGAATGGATTGGATCAGTTGCAGTTTGGAGGCGGAATGAAAAAGATTTCTGATTGATGAGAGCCAGGAGACGGGGTCATAGGTCACGTAACTGTCGACTTTTCTTGAGGAATCTGGTTGATCGTCATCCAGATATTGCCTTCCTGTTTTAATGGTAGTTACTTGAAAAACACTTTTGATTTTAGAGAAATGTCTTATAATTAGCTGTATACTTTGAAAACCAATGGAAAGGCTTGTTAATGGAAAAGGTTTGTTTGTGTTTAGCTTTCAAGACTTCTTGATGTTTTGGCTCAAATATCTCCTAAGTTTATGATACATTTGCAAGGAATTGCTCAAATGTATAGAACTGTGTTGAACATGTTCAATTTAACTTTACTCCATTTAATACCAGAAGATCAGGAATAAAAGTTTTAGACAGAGGATCAATATTACATTGATAATCCAGACACAATGGCAAATCAAAACACTGTACATCAAGTACTTCACAACATGGCCTGGCAAAAAAAATATCCCCTTTACTCCCATTTCAGAGGAACATAATGCCTTAAAAAGCTCAACATCTGATATGTCTCTGTAGTTATAAAGCCCTTGCACATCTGACTTCATGGTTCATACACATACACAGGTTATACATTCACCTAAAAAGAGCCAGAGTCCCAGGTTGCTTGAAAATCCCGTGAACCCTGCATGCCCTGGGCTGAGTGCATTATCCCTGCCCCTTGCCCATGATGAGGAGAGGTATTGATCCTACGCTGAGACAAAACCCCTCTGTGCACCTTTGCAGGGCTTAAGGTTGTCGGAGGCAGGATGCAGAGTAATGAAAGCAGTCGAAAGCAGAGACGGGACCAGCTCAGACCCAACCAGTATTGAGACCTTACCACTAAAGAGCAATACATTTTGGCATTTTTAAACCCCTAAGTATAGTCATTTTGTTTGTTCCTTCTTGGAGCTTAAATACACACTTTGTACTTTAGTTTTTATGGTCATAAAGATAATTTAGGGCTCTTGTGAGAACATACGTTCTAGGAATAACTGTACTTTACTCCCACTCTAAGGTCGAAATACTAGCAAGAAAAGCCAGCAGACAAGGAGATGCAGAAGGAAGCATGTTGTGGCAAGTGAGGTTGATTAATACCCAGGACTCCAGATTTCTTGTGAGAAGTTCCTTTGTGGTGGTAATAGCATTTAATGAAGCATCAAACCTTTCAGTGACCAGAGATCAAGCTCAAATTTCTAAGACATGCTCATTAGAGCTCACAAAATCTCTATTTTGTGGTCTGGCTTGCGTAGAGGAGAAGAGATTAAAAAAGACATAAGACATGTTTTCAGAGTGAAATCATTTAATCACTTCTTAAAATTTACTTAATACTGTCAGAGACCTATTATCTGTCCGTGAGTTGGTACAATTTTCAGTTGTTATTCAAATATATCTTACACGCTTTGGTCAAAATGCCACAGATTTATAGTATATTTCAGTTCTTTGCATATATTTTGGCATGGCAGAAGATTTGTTCTAGTCTCCATCACACCAGATGAAATTAATCTTCTCATATTGCTGCAATGATGAACATCATATGATTTCTGATGTACACTTGAAAAAAAAAACACGTCAAAGGCAGGGCTCCGACTCCCTCTTTCTCTCTCAGCTGCAAATATTAGGGCCTTGATGTTTCAGCAAAGGGAATACCAAACATCCCTGCCCTTGTGCATCACTTGTGGCTACAGCTAGAGCTTAATACTGCCATTATCTCTTCTACACAAGCCTTGTTATCCTCTGAGGTAAAGGAACTGGAGTATTGAAGGAGCAGATTAGCTGTTAAAAAAATTAAAAGGTTTGTCAAAATGCTACAATTTTTCCATCCAATAACTAACCTGCCTCATACTGTATTTTGTAAACTCTATGGGCAGATAAAATGTATTCATTTGAAGATAAAAAGCTGGTTTAAATTAAGAATTTGAAAGTAAATCAATTATTTGTATTTTGGAATAGATGAAAAAAATAAAAAAATAATAATTCTTTCACTATTTTCAGACTGATCCAGAATTCATTTTTCTAAAAGAATCTAAAAGCCTACCTCAGACTCGTCAGCTCGATACTAAGATGTTTTTGGAGTTCAAAGACATTAACTATAAAAGATAGCAAGCTGTGGGAAAAATAACTCAACATGAACTCACCAATTCATGTTCAGTTTTATGTTGTAATAACCTAACATGAGGTCGACCTAACATGAGTATGATTTGTGTTTTAACTGAAGATACAACAGTTAGAGCTTTGTGGGCAATTTCTATTTTGAGTTATGATAAATCATTTTTATGTGATTTACCAATGTATTTTATCTTTTGTTATCTTCACTTGCCCTTGTAATAAAGATCTAGATTTCTTCTATTTATTTTAAGACCTATAACCTCTGAAAATGTTCGTCTGCCTTGCTCTCATGCCTTTTATGTGGTCAATTGCTGATTTCTCAGAAGCCCATAAGTTTGTTGACTTTTCTTTTTCCTTTTGCCTTCAAACTCAAGAAAGAAGCACTTGTAAAACTTGTCTGTTTGAATCAAGTAAAGTAAGTAAATATTGATTAAAAAATATGGAATGACTATAATTGTGCTGAAAATAGTACATGTTAATAGTTCTGTTTTCATGCAACTAACTTGTTTCCTGTGTTTGTTGTCAGTTGAAATGGTAGTCATTTACGCTGAACTGAGAATTAATAATATATATCATCATTGATTTTTATGATCATGTAAGATTGACATTCTGACACAGATATATGATGAAGTACATTTTTTTAAGAATGACATGAATGAATAAACTGTATTTTTAGGTTCTAGCCTAATCATGTGGCTAAATGAATTAAAGTTTAATTAGATTTAGTTTGCAGTGTGGTTGCATCATCGGTGAACAGAATCTTAGAGAGGAGGTTCAGATGGAGATGAAGAGTGTAGCAGAGAGGATTCCAATGAGATGAGCAGAAACTGTAACCTAATCGATTCAATTTAAAATAGAAAAAAATAAGTAATCTAAAATGTAGATGTTGTTTAAACCATTTTGCATATCACTGTCAACAGTGTCAGGGCTCCATATTTCTCCTCGGTGTTTTACTTCTGCTGACAAATTAAAATATAAAATTTAATGTGGCTGGTGTCCTTTGTTCATTCTGGTAAAGTTAGGGTTTTTCAAGTGAGTAGTGCAGCATGTTTTAAATTAATTTCAGATTTAATTAATTTAAGTGCAGTGCTACTGTTGTCTGAAATTCTTTTTTTTTTTTTTTCCCACGGCTGGGCGACATGCCAATGTCCTACAAACACGAGGGAAAAAAAACATCATACCAGACCTACTTAATTCAAATTTGTTTGTGTTTATTTATTTAAAGTTTTCTGAACATTATGCTGTTTCTGTTGGCTTACTAAAACCACTCTGTCTTTTTAGCCTTCTAGAGAAATTTTGCATTTTCAGCCTTCTCTAAACATCTCCTTTGTCTTCTCATTTCCCCCACCCTTAGGCCAAAGCTGGTTTATTCCCTCTAGCGATTACATCCAATTAGGAGCAGCGAGGTTTTCTCCCCTCCTCCCTTCTCACACTCACAATGTGAAATACAGTGCAGTGAATCAGGGCTTTCTCCTCTTTGATGTGAACAAATTACACTTCATACACACACTTGGCAAGGAAACAAAGGTTCAGTTTTCTCTTTCAAGTTGGGATTCTTTGTCATTTGGTGAACAACACGATACACAATGAGAAGAGAGACAATTTGATGTGGATTGATGATGATCTTTTTTTATGTCTGCTAGTTTCATATTGGATGTGGATAACTGCAAAATAAATAAATGTCCATATTCAGCAGAAATTGGAACTCAGTTTGGTGTCTTAGACACTTGACTTAGTCTTAACTCAAACTTGTCTTGAGCATAACTCAAACACTTAAGGAATATTTTTAATATTCACTAACTCATCAATCACAAGTCTGGTTTCGGAAGCACATGCTTTTCATTTATTGCCAAGAACATCATACATTAGGGTGTGTGAACGTATTAGTGTTACTTCTGTTCACCATTTGTGGTTTCCCATTATAATATTTCTTTCTGTCATGCAGATTACTTTCTTTACAGCGAGTTCAGTTGAACTTAACGGGTCAGTGCATATGAAAAATATTCATGAAGAGCTTCAAGCAACCCTTCTTTATAAATTCAAGATCAGTGATAGCAAAACAACTTAAATTACACTCATTTTACTGTTTTCATTTTTTTTATATACTGTGAAGTGAAGGATTACAATGTAAGATTTATGAAAACCACACTTTGCCCTCTTTAAGCCTCCTCATTATGTAGATGTGTAAGTTAAAGCTACAGCACCCCTCATGGTAGTTCCTGCAGATGTTTGCATTAAGTGTATCCAGAGTTCATTCATGAGCTTCTCATGCTGCAGGTGTTAAATTATTAAGATAAAAACTTATCCAAATAATAAGAGCTCACAATCCTCTCTATCTCTGTTTAACCATATAGAGGTCTTTTTAATTTTGGTTTTATTGTTTTTTTTTTGTTTTGTTTCTTTTACATATATTTATATAATATGAGATAACCTTTTAGAGCTCAGTGCTTAATAATTGAAGTAAACATTAGTGGGAGGTTCAAAAAGGGTGGAAATCACCATAAAATGTCTGGGAACAGCTTGTGCTGGATAATAGACTCCACGTGCTTCAGCATTCAAAAAGCTCATTTGGTTTCGTTTGGTTGTGTCAAACACTTCTGAATTTGACCTGCATACAAGAGGCGGAAGGCAGCAATTCATTTTAGTGTCAATAGCTACTTGACGATGATCTCTTTTTTATGGTTCTATAATGTAAATAAATTTTTTTTGTTTGTTTGGTAACCAACAGACTTAAAATTGTATCTGTCAGCTGCAAACCTATTCATTGGACCAAGAATTATTACTGGGTCCTACGTCAGAGAGTACAAAGTTTATGGATAAAGCATCTCTGAAATGCTATGTTAGAATTTGCTGAATGTTTTGTCAGTATTTTAGATTTTGCCATTTATTTGGGACTTTAAGTTATTTTCTGATGTGTTTCATACTTGTGTACATTTAGTGAAATAAGTGTTGATCTTTTCATCCTTTGGAATATTCTCTGGACTGTTCCCTGTATTTTGACACAACAAAGATTCTTATAACCTTGCAGTATCTGAGATATGTTAAAGGCTGTGATGGGACTCAATTAAATAAAGCAATAGATATCATTTAATGATAGTTGATTTCTGTGAACTTACACATAAAAAGTAGAAAGCACGACTCCTCAAAAAAAGCCTGAAACTCACTCTTGTGTCACTGGGGTATGATTTTGGGTGACCTCCGGGAATGAATTGTGGTACCTTGATTGGACAGTGTTGCATTAGTGGCTTTATGCATCTTCTTGTTTTATCTCTTCTCAGAAAGCACAAAAGTACAGTCTATCAAAAAGTCAACACCTATTCAGACAGTGTGTTTGTAGACTGTACCTTGATAAGCTCCTTACCTGCACGGATAGATCCCAATAGTGCCCAATTTAACGCATCAGGGCTGATTTTGCTTTCCCCTTTTGACCTAGGTGAATCTCTGGGATCTCATAGAATAGACGCAGGTTCTTGCTGGAGAGAATACAAAGTGTGAGCAGCTTTCTTCCATACAAGTTCATTATCAGTGTACCCACATTACCATTTGGCAATAAGGTCGCACACTCATTAAAATATTCACAATCATTATAACAGTAATTTGTTCTTTCAACACATTTAGTATTGGTTTTTTCATAACTCCTTCTGTGCACTTAGCAGCTTCTGTTGGCGAGTACAGTGATGAAGGAAAACAATTAGTCATTCCACGGTTTGTTTAAATGTCTTTTTTTTCAAATATTTGCACTTTAATGTCACTGTTCTTAAAAAAAAAGCTCTTAACATGGAATATAACACATTCTTGTAACTCAGATGGGGTTCAGAGACAAAAAAATAATAATTGGAATATAATTCTAACATGAGGTGTTTCTTGTTTCTTCTATAGCGATGCGTCAACGAGACACTTGTTAATAGAGGTCTAACCTGTTCCTGACAAAAGGTAAAATGAGGATGGATGGGTTATTTACTTGCAAGCACCAAAGAGATGGTACTTAACACTTCATTTGACATGGCAGGGTACTCTGCTGCACCACCTTGCCATTAGTTGGTACAGTTAATGATAAGGAAGTGCCTCAACAATGCCTCCTTAATTATTGTTGGTACTGTAACTGTGAGTCATTTCACAGCAAGCCACCCACTCCATACCAAGATGATTTAATGTTAATAAGCATGGCTGTGATGGAACAAACACTTTAAAGGGTGATAGTATGTGGGAGAAAGATGCCTGTGGAGCATCTGTTCAGGGCTGGGGAGTAGCTTTGTGAGAAGGAGGTATGAGAAAAGGTGATATCTGTAGTGCTAATGTGCAGCACACAGTGACAGTACTGTGTGCCTGACAACAATTTAATTCTGAACTTTTAAGACTATTTTTACTGTTTTTTATTAGAAAAAAAAGCAATGTTCAAATTATTCTGTTGTTCAGTTTATGCAATTTCAGTTCTACTGCTGTATAGCAAATTAATTGTAATAATTATAAAGACTTGTTTAAATATGAACAAATGTATACTCACTGGTCATTTTATTAGGTTCATTTTGCTAAATGCCAGTTTGAACCGCCTTTTTGGCTTTCAGCAGAGCCGTAATACTTCGTGGCATAGATTCAATAACATTGTCGAAATACTCCTCAGATACTTTGGTCCATTTTGACCTGGTAGCTTGAAATAGTTGCGAAAATTTTTCATCTGCAGATCCACAGTATGAGTCATCTGCGACACCACATCACAAAGGTGCTCTATTTAAATTAACTGGAGTGCAGTGAACTGACTGGCGTGTTCAAGAAATCCGCTTGAGATAAATCAAGCTTTGTGATAAGGGGCGTTGCATTGCCAGAGGTAGCAATCAGAAAGTGGATACACTGTGGTCATCAAGGGATATACATGGTCAGCTTCATAACTCGGGTAGGCAGTGGTGTTTAATCAATGTGCACATCGTACGAAGAAGCTCAAAATATACAAACAAATCATTCCCCATCACATAGCATTGTACCACCACCTATATCTGATTCAGGCAGGATGTTTCCATGCTTTTGTTTCGCTAAGACTACATTCTGATCCTACAATCTGAATTTTACATTTGAAGTAAAGACTTTTCAAAGTCGCAATCTACATTGTGTTTTATTTATGTGGGATCTCAAAGATTTGACTTCATTGGATCTTATTATCATTTTGACCTCCAAGTATGAATAAAGCACACTATTAGTTAACATCCTTTATGTTCAGCTGACCCTAAAATAACAACCTCATCCAATAAACAATCCTGTAGCTTTATTTCTTCACTCACATTCACTAATGTTTAATTGATTGCTACAAAAAAAAAGAACCCAGCTCTCTCTAAAGCCATTGAAGTACGGTTACATTTTTAAAAATGTATGTCATAAGCCACAAAACCTTAGGAGCGAGGAGCACAATGGAGATATTCCTACTGACTATTTCTTTAGGTTGCACATAGCAGTACGGTGACAATTTTTTATATAATTTCAAAAATGATACAGCATTTTCAGGAGAGGCTTTATACCACATCTCATCTCACCGCTGCCTGTAAAATGTTCTTAAATACAGAAACAGAATGATGATTCACCTCTTCGCCACATTGTGTGGCTTTTTGCAGGCTCAGTAGACAGCATTATTCCCAGACACTGGAATGTCCATCTTTATATAACTTCATGCTGTGAAATCTCTGATTGCATTATAGAAGTCTTGCAGTCTGACAGACAGATGGATCTGAAACAAGCAAACCAACAAATCTGCCTTTTAAATCAACCTACAGTTTTTTATACCACCATTGTTCACAGTGTTCCAATTTGTGAAATGCTGAGTTTTTATTCATAAAATATTGGCTAGAAATATGTCATTACTTTTCACTGTCTGAAAATGAATTGGATTATTAGATTGCATATTAATGCTAATATCTATCTGGTATTTCACAAACTGACGCAGCACAAATTTATATGGCAAATGAAGATGCTCTCTAGTTGGAATAGGACAAACAAAACAAAGGCTTTATAGGCTTTAGGATTAAGGGGCTTTCATATTTGAATGTGAGAATGAAATATGTCTGCTTGAGAAAAAAAAAACACTAAAGATTAGGAATAATCACACAGAAGAGATAATTTTAATCTTAATGCTTTGAATGTTCTCACACGGTTTGGCTAATAGATGAGCATTTCATTGAAAGACTAAAATATCTGATTCTTTACGGTAATTAATGTGGTTCTGCCTCTCACTTTTGGTAACATTATAAAGCTATTGTATCTAACTTTCCCCTGGCATCTGAGTTTGTTTGTTTTTTCCATTTTTTACAATTCTTTACCTTTTCCCTGGAAGAGTTCTGAACAATTTTGAAGATTTGTATCGAGCAGATAAAACGTTTTTCTTTGTTGTCTAACAACAGTGGTTATTGGTGGTCATGACAGTGATGTGCACAATTTGGTTTTTAGCCATTTAGTTATAGGGAAGCCTATTCTTTTTGCTAAAAAGACATTTGGGTTTTGGTGTGGGGAAAATTTTGCTTCCACTGCTTTGAAACAAAGTTTAACTGCTACAGTGGCTTGAGCAGCCCTAAGCTGGCCACATCTGATTGCTTCACTCTAGTGTGCACCTTGAGTGTGATGCACAGCCTCCCTTTGTTTCTGGACTGTATTCAATGCTCCCAAGACTAGACTTTTAAACTTTGGTAATTTAGTCTACTTGTAATATGTTTGATTATGAAATGAAAGTTTTTTTCTGACAATATTAAATCAAGAGAGGTGCTCTTATCCACAAGAGATAAACCTTGTGATGCAGCATATGCTGGGTGATTTCACACATCTATGTTGAACACCAGCCAAGTGTTTTGTGTGCCTAGTGTTCTTTGCTTCTTGTGATTCACTACATCAACACTTGGAGAGAAAGAGAAAGAAAAAATAAACACCTTCATGTTCTGCTTCTTTATCTTCTCTGCATGTGTATTTATGTGTGGGTGTGAAGCGTTGTCTGTGCTTGGAGGCATATGTTTTATTTTCCTCTTATTTATTTATTTATTTTATTCACTTATTCATTTGCTAGTGTGTAATTATGTGTGTATACGAAACGTGTCTAAGAATTTTCAAGTTTCTGCCTTGACCCCATGGTACATGAGGAGGGAGAAAAACCGCAGGAAAAAAACGACATGAAGCGAAACATGGAACGGCTTGGTTGGGGATTATGCTGGCCCGAATGCATGAGGAAACACCGAGGGGCGCTTCTGCTGCCAGACACATGAGAGGCTGACAAAGTGCTCGGGCTTTGTGTGACTTTGGTTTAGACTTTCACTCACATTCAAAGCAGTGTGAATGGCTGTGGTCCACAATTACATTTGGTTTGTTTAATACATGGAGTCACCGTTTCCTTTTTTGGTGTGGCAGAACGTCAGCTGGATATAGGCACCCTCCCGACTCCACTAGGGACAAGGGTGTTAGAAAATAGATGGATGGGTATGAAGGAGCTTGATTTGAAGAAGCAGATTTAGACTAAGTAGAGGTCCTGACTGATATGTCATCACAGCCTTTCTGCTGAAACTGAATTCTTGAAAGGTCCAAGTTGTGGCTTTGTTTTGTTTTCAATTTTTGGAAACAAAATTCTGAAATAATATCAATTTCAAACATGGAAAATGTAATAAATACAGATAGGAAAGAGGCAGAGAGAAGAGAGAAGAAATAATCACTCCATGCTGCCTTTCCTCATGGCTGGAAATCGCTCCAACTGCCTTAATGTTTGCTTTATGTCCCATGCAGTCTTAAGCCCTCTATATGCTAATATCTATTTGGTATTCAGTTTAATTAAGCAGGCATTGGTAAGCTGTGTTATTGTCAGTGCATTATAAATGCTAAAGTTATGCATATTTTGTTCTACAGAGCAGCAAATCCTGTACATTCAGCGCCTGTTTGTTCATCCATTCATCCATCTATTGGTTTACATTTCTTATCACCTCCTATAAAACATGCCATCTTTCTAATATCCCTGCATCTAATGCCCTTAGCTTAGTTCCCCTGTATCAGCTTGCAGGCACAGTTTTTGGAGTAATTTCATGGGTTATGATGGAGATTGAAGATTTTGTTAATGATGGTAGACAGGCCAAATCTCAGCTGTGGAACTGGACCAGAGCCTCAAATCTCAGGATGGAGCAAACAAGTGTGAATGCCACAGGGGCTAATCCGACAGCGGTTCTCAGTGATGAATGCTTATTAGTCAAATGCAAATGACCAGGACTGGGAATCTAAATGAGGGGGTGGGAGTTTGTAGGGCCTGACTCAGTGCCAGGTTATGATTTAGAGTAACTTCGTGTTGCTTTAGTAAATGTGTTGCTTTGCTGATGCAGCATCCTACAGATGGCAGCTAGGTCTGGTTTTGCATATGTTATGCTCATGGGAATTGCATGCTAAATGTGCATATGGCTTTGCAGTATACGGTTAATAGTGTAGCCAGATCAGCAGTGTTGCATACAAAGCACTGTCCTGAATACTGTGACACAGTTGTAATAAAGCTAACATATTTTTTCATCTTCCTCTCTTTTCCTTTTTTCTCTATACAGCAGCAGATGGTGAGGAACCAACTTCTCCAGGTAGGGAAGTTTTTTCAATTATTTTGTAACATAGCCTCTGTCACTTACTCGCTTTCTGTTTATTTATGTATTTGGGCTTCTTTGTGTGTTTGCTTATATGCCATGTTAAGGTTGACAGAAAAAAAGAAGAAACAAAAACTCCTAATCTACCGCTGGGGAGATGGGGAGTGAAAATGAGAGATGATAATGTTTTTCAGATGTTCATGCACCTCTTGTTCACTTGAGCATTTAAAAAAAAACATCCACGATCCATGTGGAGATTGTAGACATAGCATTTCAGAAACTAAGTCCCGATGAACTTTTTTGCACATGTCCAGTGTTGCTTGCTCTGCTGGACACTGCAACAGTCAATGAGTAATTTTCACAAGTCGTTTGTTTCGCTTTGATAACTATGTGAGATGTGTGCCCCAGAGAAAATTGAAAATATTTGGACTTATCAAACCAGAGCTTGATTATTATTATTATTATTATTGATCATTTACTTCAGTCTGGGTACAAAGCGGGTGCTTTGTGTTTTAAGTCAGCACCCCAGTAATGTTCAAGTACAGCATGTAAATAAGAGATGCTGCTCTAATTTTAATGATATAACATACATGTGTGAATATTTTTCTATGAAAGCATAACCACAGCAAATTAAAATAAACAAAAAAAAAGTTTTTAGCTTCAACATTGATACGATTAAAATGTAAATGCAAGAAAAAAGCAAACATACTAACTGCATCTTCAGCATCTGTTTGTCTTTGGCTGCAAGTTTCATTAAACTTAATCCCTGCTGCGCACTTGAGATTAGGTTGGTTAAATCAAGAGGGATTCGACATAATACCCATGGAATCAAAATAGCTTGTTTTTCTGTTGCAAAAACATGTGTAATCTGTGATTCTAATCACTTAAGGAATGTAAGAGAACAAAATTAAACAACTGAACCATTGTGGGAAATTATCAGTTAAAACACCTGATATTAGTTATTTTGTCATTATTTAACATGATCATACATATTAACACGAAACCTCTGTTGTGACCTCAGTCACAACCCAAGAATTATATTAAATAAAACTTCTTTTTCAACACCAAATATATCTATAACATTGAATTATTATTGCAGTTATGTTTTGCCACTGAGCAGACAAAAGCTCCACATGTATCTAAAAAACAATAAAAGAAAAACCAGTGGTGGTTTTAATTTTCTACCCACTGACCTGGAACTCAACTGCAGGAGAAAATAGGGCAGATTGACATGAAAGGCCAAATTATTGTTGATGGTTTTGAGGAATTAAGCAAATCAGGACCTCTTCCAAGACCATTATATTTGTAATCTGCATAATCAGATCCTTTGATTGCACACATCAATCTTATTTCAGGACATGAGGGGTGTTCTCTGTATTTTCTGTTAGCCAAAACTCCAACTCAAAATTGGACTTTTTTATTATTAAGGAGACCCTTGGGGGTGAGCTGGGTATGGCTTTGACATTTCCATGGCATTTTCCTACTCTTGCTTTCCTCTCGATCCTCCTCGATTGCCGGATGATCCCCAGCATGACCCCTCTTTTCGGATTTTTTTTTTTTGGCATATTCCAAACAATTTAGTTTCTGCAAAATTCTTACCACCGTCACCTCTGAGTGTTTTTTGTTTGACGCTGTGAAATGCTGATAGGTTAAAATGGTAGATTGGGAAAGGAGCCTGTGAATGGGAGGCCAGGAACTCTCTAAAAGCATAGGCGTGGGGTGGCACATGCTGAGAGCCTTGATGTAATATTGGTGGTACGGTGCCAACTTTCATCAGAGGAGGTGCAGGATGGGTGCATTCACCAGGAAACCTGTGAACCAATGAAGCCATCATAGGAAAAAGAAGCTGGGTTAAAATAGATTTGACACAATTAGGCCATGATAGATTTCTATGTGATGTTGATGAGTGCACAGTCAGATCAGAGGATCTTACATACAAATTTCACACTCATGAGACAGGTGAAATCTGTGTGTGTGAGAGAGAGACTCAGTGTCTGTGTGTGTGAATAAAGATTTTATGAAAGGCTTACAAGGTTTTTGATAGGCTGGCTTACCACTATTAACTCAGCACTTTGTAAGATGGGGGAAAAAATCTAGTTAAATCCGGAGCAGAGTTTCATTTTCAGTTATGCTTTCAGTGAGACTCTTCAGTTCTGGCTGCTAAATCTTGTTGAAATAACACATTTAAAATCTAGAGTAAAGTATTATTCAGGGCAGCTCTGTTCTGAATGATATTTACTCCTCTTGGTTAGGATTAAGACTTATTTTCAAGTGCTTTTCCTCTGTGAAATTCAATATCACCTGTCCTTCTTAGAGAATAAAACCAGCCAATAGCACACGTGGGTCTTAATACATTAGAATATTACTAAACAATTTATGTATTGCTGCAATTTATTTTAAAATGTGATGGTCTCATATATTTATTAGCTTTATCAAACACATTTATACACTTCACACATTTTTGTCTATTCAGTTTGAGGACTATGGTTTACATCTATTGTAATTTTACCATTATGTATATGATGTAAAATCTTAATATTATTTAACAATCATTACTTCAAAGTATGGTAATGATGCAATGTAGTCAACTTTAGTGAAGATGGATAAATAGGCAGAAATTCAGTGAGCCTAAAGGTCTCTATCCATAGTGTGTTTTCTCTTAGTCTGTACATGTAAAGTTGAGTAAAAGGAAAAAATGTGGAAGAAACACACATTATTTACTGCCCACCCAGCGCCAACAATACAGATGGGCAGTAAATAATGCAAAAGTACTCATGTGTTTATCTTATACAGAGCATGCACACTGATCATATTAGCAGTCATGTGATCTTACTTAATATTAATATTATCTGACAAATTGTTTTTGGAGCCTTTGTATGCCACCTGCTAGTCTGTCCTATTTTTCATTTTTTATTTTTTTGTAGCCACAGAAGACTCTGTAATTCTGTTTTCTCCCTAAGAACACCAGCAGTTTTTGTACAGTCAGATTTACAGCAAAATGTTTGTGACAGCGTTCATATAAAGCTACACATGCGGCCTTGACCTTGAAAAAGTTAAGTCCTCCTGATTGATCCTCAAAGGAAGCAGATGATGCTCTCCCATGTTTAACCATTGGTCAGGTTTTTGCAGCTGATTGATTGGCCTTTGTTTTGCAGCCAGAAAAGAAATCACAAAGCCAGCGCTGGAAAAGACACAGGATCCCATCAATCTTTGAGCGAGCATTGGTGTATATATGACAGCAGCAGCTGACATTCACACTAGAAAGCCTCTAATAGTTCCTCTGGACATGCACCTCACATTCATTCATCATACAACATCCAGGAGCGGAGGGAGCATCCATTCACAACATGCAATATACGTTTCCAGCATTCCAGTTTTGCCAATATTGACTTTTAATGTTTGTGGATCATTGATATTGAGGAAGGATATCAAAATATTCTACATAGTTAGGTGTTTACATTTTCTGGAGACAAATATTTGTGTCTGCTGTCTGAGACCTTCTTCACAAGTTCAAAATTCAGATGTGCAGCACTTGTATTCCAAGTTTGCATGTTTCCCCATGCATGTGTGGGCTTTACACATCTTTATTCTATTAATCTTTAAATTGTCCTGTGGCTCTCTCACTAATTCACGCTGGGAGTGCACTCGCACAACTCGTTGTTTTAAGGCAACATGACCGATCTCTTCACCTGTTCGTGCACATTGGCCTTTCGTAACAGTTTGCACTCAGTGTGAGTGGCACTTGCCAAACAGAGCTGTAAGGTAGTGACTGAAAGCATGTCCATTTTTACAGGCTTTAAGCATGATTTAATGGAACGCTTAATCACACAATGTTTGACAATGGGCAAAACCTTTGAGTTAGAGTTGTGTCCAGAATGCACTTCCTCTTCAAACTCTTCTTCTGCTACTATTGATTTTAGGGGGCTTTTATTAGCAGTTCAGAATAACTTATCTGAACTGCTAATAGCTTCAGTTTGTTTCATCCTGGTTTTCCCTCACTCACTTTTAGTTACAGCTAAGCTCTGCAGGAAGAATAATAACTATTATGGTAGAGGCTAATGGGGATCCTTATATAAATCCTTAAATAAACAAATATTCATACCCCTTCAAACTTAGTCTCAGAAAATCTTCATTCAACCAAGAAGTTTGTTTCTGACAGGTATTTAAAAAAGACATATCTTAAACGATAATAATAAAATAAAAAGATTGCATTTTAAATAATGTTTTTATAAACATTCAGCAAAAAATATTGCATCTTAAAAGATATGTATGCCTTTTTCCACAATAACAAAAGACAATACTTATTGCTAATAGAGCAGCAAAAAATTTCTGTAAATGCTGGCAAAGTTTCTTTGCATATTTTCTCTGTATAATTTGACAATTTATGCTTGTGATGAGCTTTAAATCTTTGAGGTTGGAAAGCCTCTTTACCTCCACCCTCATCTTCACCCCCCTCCATGTTTTTATTTTTTTATTTATCTTTAAATCAAATTTAAGTCAGTGCCTTGGTTGGGCTGCTCCAAAACATTGCCTCCAGTTAGATAAAACTTAGTATAAGTGAATTATTATGTTATAGCTACAGTGGAGAAAAATCAATATGCCTGGCATTGATGCCTATTTTTCATGCATTTTTCAACCAAAACTGTACACTTTTTCAAATTGACGTACAGCTTCCATGGCTCAGCAGATGGCAGTTCAGACCGCTCCAAGTTTTTGTGATACTGTCAAATTTTGCACTTGTGGCTTTTAAATTGTCACACTAACTTAAGAGAGCACTGCAGTCTCACCCCTGGGACGTTTTGTTGTTTATCACTTCGAATGAAATAACAGCCTTGTCAAAGCATTTATTTATTTATTTTTTTTACCACTAACATATGCCTTTTCAAAAGCAGAGCTGAAAAGGCACAAAAAGAAGGAAACTTCAGAAAAAACATGCAGTGGGGAGAAAAGAAATACTGACTTGTTTTGATTTTTATGTCAACACATATTTTACCAGCTTTGAATTAAATATTGGACACCATCTGAACCCATATAAATTTCCTTTTTTATATTTAGATGTATTTGTTGCTAGCATTCAGAGATGGACTTTAGAAGCTTTTCTAGTCTTAGTTATGAAGCAAATAACTCAGACCATGTCACCATGATGTGCCTAATTGTATATTTGGTTGTTTGTTGATAAAAATATCTATTTAATGTAATTTTGAGGAGAGGAGAATAAAAAAAAAAAACTCGTAAGTGGGAAAGTGTTCAGATATTCCTTTTTTTTTCTGATTTGCTATGCACTCACGGCCCTGCTATTGTTCCCTGCAACTGAATAATAAAACAAAAACAATGGTTGTGATGAATGGGCCAATGTGTACACAACCAGTATGCATATACCTAATTACCATGAACATGAATTCCCATGCAAATTAGGGATCACAACAGCTTTTTTGTATGCCAAGCTGTACTGACCAGGGACTTGGGCAGGTAAAACATAAACAGCCACTTCTTTTCTGCAGGCAGGCTGGAATTGTGTAGCTTTAATGTATTATTTATTTTTTGTTTGTTTGTAACTTTAGTTTAATTAGGAAGAGAATGTTAAAAAATAAAATCAAACTTATATGATAAAAACAAAAATCTCTTTTACATGATTTTCCTGGGCAATACAGGAACAAAACAAGACAAGATCATTTCACCCAGTTTAGGATTCAGTTAAGTAATAAAAATCAACCTTTTTATCAAACTAAAGTGCCAATAGAGCAATGAATGGGCCATTGATACACCTGGGGGCAGTTGTTCACTTTCAGCAGGATAACAACCCTGAACATACAGTTAGAACTACAATGTGAATCCAGTCAAAATCCAGACCTAAACTCAATTGAGAATCTGTGCCAAGACTTGGACATTGATGTTCCCAGACACTCTTACCTACCCGGTTAATTTTTCAAGCTTCAAACTTACAATATTAATGCCATAGGTGTAGAAAACTGGTAGAGACGTGCATTAACCACTCTGTAATTGTAAATGGAGCAAAAGATGATTTCACTATGTGTTGACTAGGAACTGAAGGCATTTCACATATTGTTAAAAAACAGAAAACCATGGGTTTCTTTCCTTCCACTGCATGATTGCAGTCATCATAGTCCATTACATCACATCTGTAAAATTGTAGGTCTGCGGTAGTAATGTGAAGGAGTTCAAGGAATGTGAATACTTTTATAAAGCACTGTATGGTATCAAAGATTTGTTGTTGTTGTTGTATTTCTAATGAATGTTAAGACAAGGACTAAGCATCCTGACATAAGATATTTCCATAGTCATTCAAATGTTTGAAAGGTTAATCTCATTGTAAATGTTCATGTTTAAATATGTTATTAAGTTTTAACTGAAATGGCTAAAACTATTTTGGCAGCAACGGCGCCCTTCTTCCAGAAAGATGCTACAGGCTTGGCACAGCCAGACTTTGAAGTTTTCTTCTCTTTTCTCTTTTTTATTGAAGAAAGATTTTTTTTTTGATCTGAAGCATCAGCACATTTTCATTTTCAGGTCCTTCTGGGACTGCTTTACAGCACTATGATCCTAACTGGGTCATTCCAGGACTTTTACAGACTCTTCCTGAAACTACTCCTGTGTTCTTTTGCCAGATGTTTTAAGGAACTCTCAAAAGGTTTTCCATCAACTTTTTCCCCCTACATATTTCTACCTATCCCCTTTTATCCCAGTTCAATTAAATAATGTACAATAAATTAGGTAAAAAATTTACCTAATTTACCTAACATCATCACTTAATATTATGCGATGATATTAGTGGGTTGCTATAAAGCTCCTTATTTTTTAAACCACAAATGGTTGGGAAGTGTGTACAACTAGTGGTACATTTTCTTCGTTTGCAAAGAGAGTTTTGCTTTTTGTGATCTGATGTTCTCAGAAGAGCCTTTTGGCACCTGAGTGGCTTTGTGGATTTTATTTATTGAAGGGAAATAGCTTCTGTCTTGCAGATAAGTGCAATAAAGGCCGTATTGCAATTGGCTGCCGATATAAATCTAATCAGCCACCGACTGAGCTCGTTTTCAGATAGATTATTTCTCTTTTTCTAGTTTTACTTCAAAAAGTAAGCTCCATGTAGCACATATTTGAAATAGATTTGGCTAAGCAGTGTGAGGATGACTAAAGCTCAGGTGTTAAATATGACCTTTCAATTACACATGACATAGGTAAGAAACATCAAACCTTCGGTCTGCAATTTTTGTCTTTTTTTTTCACAATACTAACGGTGAAATACTGCTAAAATTGGGATTGCTTTATGATCCATAAACAGCAATTTACAATAGCATCCACTCTCACATGAAACAGTAATTTTTAGTCACAGTTGTAGCCATCCTTAAACTGGTGCATAATGTTCTGCAACTATGATGCCTCTACTGTTGGATATTTTTCCACTTGCCTGTCAAACACTTTTTCTACTTGCATGTAATCTTACAGGGTATTTTTGAATAAATTTATGTGTACAAACTCACTTCAAATAAGTTTTTATATGAAGTATTATATGCTTTTCTTTTATGTGGCTCTTAAATTACTGTGTGGATGAGGTTGTCTACATTTTTACTCGTTTTATTCTCGCAGAGTTCATAATGAAACACAATGCACTTTGACAGAGTAAATATATTACCTAGTTGCAGTATGTTTTTGTAGACTTAGTAAATGAGAATGTGAAAAATTAAACTGTGTATGTGTTTTCTTTTGCTCCTGCACAGGTCCTTGTCATCCAAACCCCTGCCACAACAGAGGAACTTGTGAGATCAGTGAGACTTACAGAGGCGATACGTTCATTGGTTACGTGTGCAAGTGTCCACAAGGCTTTAGTGGAGTTCACTGCCAGCGCAGTAAGTGTGTTCTATCTTTAACATCCAAACTCAATTTGGCTTGATCAATAATTGACTAAATAAAAGCAGCTTGTTTGTAGAGATTCAGATAACTTCTGCTTTCTCTGCAGCACTGGCGTACCAGAACATATATTGCAGTTTTTCTTTTGGATCAGATTTTGGAAGATACTCTCACTAATAGCAACTACATTGTCTAAAATCTGTTGTTGATTTATTTTACTGTGTTGAATCATTGTGCTCTGGATAACTTTGAGAGGCCAGTCTTAGCAAAACATGAGGTTGGTAGAAGAGAAAGGAAAGTTGAGCTCGCTTTTTTCTTTTTGTTCAGAATCAGTGAGTTGACTTTGTTGAAGTAGTGCTAATAAAAATATGTATGACTCAGAAAAAGATTATTACAAGTAGTTGAACATAAATTTGACTACTAGAAAGAAATGTTCTCATGTAAAAAATAACAAAAAAAAAGTGAAATTAACTGAGTTTGAAAGATACTCTCACTAATAGCAACTACATTGTCTAAAATCAGTCAGGCTCTCCAAGGGTTATGTGATCACACAGTTATTTTACGTCATGTTTTTCACAGTTTAATGTACACATTTGTGCTCAGTTTTTTTTTTCACTTCTTTTGTGTGTAGAAGACTCGGTGCGGTTGGTGTGACGTAGGCCATCGCTGCGGGATAAAAGCTGTTTGTCAGTCTGTTGTTGCTTTATTTTACTGTGTTGGATCATTTTCCAGATGGAAGCAGATGGTTCCCTCAGTACATAATGTCCACGATCATGCTGCTGCCCTTCTTTTCTGTAGTCTAATTGTTTACTGAGTGTGTTTAGGTTTGGTAGCTGTGGCTTGATGGAGTATTCGGTTACATTCACTAATCAATGGAGGTGATGGCAGCTGGAAAGCTTGACAAAAATGAATTCTTAAAATTATCCCCAACCCACTTTACTTGTAAACAAAACAGTGTCTCTGCTTGTATAGATTGATCATTTTCAGCTATTTAGGATGTGGAGCCTTTGTAATATTTTGAATTGCAAAATTTCATTTGTTGTTTGTTATTTGGTTGAATAATAATTGTGAAGTAAGACAAATATAACATGGGCTTCATTTTTTTTAATTTTTATTAGAAATACTTGATTCCAACTGTGTGTAATTTAACCTCACTATTCTCTAACTGAGATCAAGAAATGATAAGCAGAAGTTGTTTTTGAATTCCATTAACTCTCACAGCTTCAATTCTGTATTAAGGCTGCAAAACAAATTTAACAACAAATGAAAGATGTGTCAACTCCATCCACTGATCCATTATGTATACTGGCTTAATCCGACTCAGGGTCATGGGAAAAGGTTAATGCTAATCTCCTGCAGTCAGTGGGTGAGAGACAACATACACCCTGGAGGGGTCACCAATGAGTCAGTTAACAGGGCCAGCATATATGACAAACAAGGACAAACCATCTTTTACTCCCACATGCAGCGGAAGAACAAGCAAACTATACATATGAATGCAAATAGAACTTATGAAAGGAAGTAAATAAAGTCAACAAATATAATAACATGTAATCTACAATAATAAGGTATTGTATAATTTTGAAACTATGTATTTGACTGTGTTTATCTGCAATACAACCTGCCGTTTCATACATAGGCCAGGTTTTCTGGCTTCCCCATCTGCTTGTGTGCTTCGATGAGCATCACAGAAGTTTGAATAACACAGTTGTCTTTCCCTGCATGTGCACTTTTACAGTTTGCAGTGGGTTGAGGGTTTCATGATGCAAACCTTGTGCTCAGATGTGTTCTTATTTGTTTAATAGAATATGAGAAATAAGCACAGAGATAAAGGAATAAAGAGTTTCTCAAACCATCAGCTGTAATACTTAATGCAAAGTGAGAAGCAGCCTTTTACAGTAGTATTCTTAGTCAGTATGTATTTTCACATCATAGTTATCTTTTGCATTCAATTTCAGGTGACAAGACATAAAATAGGAGACACTGTACAAGCTGCATGTCATTGTCTTTATTTACACGTCAAACTGTGGGAAATTGGCTGGTGCATCATAATTCATTTATTGCTTCTTATTAAGCCTAAGGGCGGCGAAAAACTGATTTGATATGGGCTGAACACACATTAATGTGTGCCAATTTCCCTCATGCTCTTTACACTTAAATGAGAACTAGTGTGCCTGAATCCATTAATAACCAAATCTGTGTCAGGGTAATTCCTACCAATAAATTATCAGGGCATTAGGATTATTGTTTCTCCTGGAACAGTGGTTCTCTGTCCCTGTCCTCAGATCCATTGCCCTTCATGTTTTAGATGTGTCCTTGCTCCAGCTCACCTGATTTGAATTATTCCATTGCCTCTTCAGCATAGCATCAAGTGCTGCAGAAGCCTGTTAATCCCCTATTTGTTTAAATCAGTTGTGGGGCAGCCAGAGAACACCCCAAATATACATTGGGTCCAGCATCAAGAATCATGGTTCTTGTAGACAGGTGAACAGTCTCTGCATGGCCTGGTATTAGTAGACCATACATAATGAATGGATGAATGACTATTTTTGTTATTTAGTTTTAAGGTCATTGGTGCTGAACTTTTATTTAGGAGTATCTAAGTAAAAAAGGACTGAATACATACTGTATCATTTTGAAAAAAAAAAAAAAGAACTAAATTGATTCTTCCACTTCATAAATATGCACCCCTTTGAGTTGGTCCATTACATAAAAGCTCAATAAAATTGTGTTAATGCATTTGGTTGTAATGTGGCAGTAAGTTTGATAGGTATGCATGCATTTGAAGGGCACCTGTATACAGAGAAAGAAAAATCAGGCACTTGCAAGACAGAACAAAAATGATGGATTTTCAGTAATTCTACAGTCTGGAATATCTGGAATTGTGTGGAGTTTCAAACCTTTTTGATATAAATTATCATCAAAGTTACAATCATGCTTGTGAAAACCGGGGTTAACGGGTTAGTGTCACTGCTTGAGCCATGATTATCACCAAGTCATTTATCTTCCGAATAGTGTGGCGTCATGTCCCCGTGGTGACAAGAGAACAAGTGTGTTGTTATTGGGCGAGTAGCCAAACGCTATAATGAGCTGTCACAGTGTGAAGATTGGGACTGATTGCCTCAGACGTCATGAGGTTGCAGATCATTTTTCGGGGACGCGTTTTCAGTCTGTCAAGGGCGAATGCTTTGTAAGCTGCTGGAGAAGTAGTTTTTCCAGGCAAAGTTTTTTTTTTTTGCTGCCATTTTACCACAGAAACGGTTTGATGTTTTGATGGATATAAACAGGATTGATGTTATGTGGTTTGCCTGATTCCCCTTAGTTTCTTTGTGATCCCTGCTGTACATCACAGGATAAATTTTACACACATTTTTTTCAAAACATTTAGCTTAAAAGCAGAAAACAAAGTAGTCTGGTTAAATTTGCTCATGGAAGACAATTACTCAACTTCCTCCTCAATATGTCTCCAACCTTTCTTCTCCAGCAAGTTCTTTGAACAGATTCCATCTTGGCTGTCGATCAATGTGTCTTGAAACACCCCAGCAGAGCAAGATTGATTAAGGCTAAACGTAGGATGTGTGAAGTGCTTTCTTTTTTAAGCTTTGCCCCAGTATTTGATTGTGGATTGACAGTCAATATCATGCTGCCTGATTTGTCCTGTTGCTTGGACAGGGTTTTTTGTCAAATGAAAAATCAGCTCCAGTTTTACAGCTTTAACCTCATGAGAAAGCATTGAGAAATCATAACTGATATTCAGTCCACGTGGGGCAGACTATGGGCTGACTTTCATCAGGCTGGAAGAGAGAAAGTGACTCTATAAAGACTTGCTGTGTGCTTATTTTCTTGTGCCCTGTATAGCACTGCATCACTGAATGTCTTCAAAGAAGGAATCCAATGGTGACTCCATTTTCTTTTCTGGCAAATTTTATTCCCTCTTTTGCCCTCTAAGTCTCTCTGTGTAAACAGATTTTTAATAAAACAAGAATGCACAACCCCACAACCCAAGGCTGTACTGAAACCCAGGTGTTGGAACCTATGCATATTTTAATCCTTAAAGCTGCAGTAGGGAGTTTATATAGTTTTTATAGTTAGTACATAGTGACAGTTTTGACAAATATGTAAAATCTATTTATATATTTATAAAAGTTACCTACTACAGCTTTAAACATTTGACATTAGTAAAACACTGCTTTTAGAAACTCTTTCAGAAACACTTATTTCTTTTGCCTGCTCAGAAAGCGAAGGGATTTCCAGCACCAAAAACATTCACTTCTCAAACCTGCCACTGCATGACAAGAGGTGATGCTGCAAACTGACTGCATATATACGGTATTTTGTGATTGCAAAGGAAGGGAGAGAGACTTTGTTAGCAGGCAACAGGACGATGCAGTCTCAGAGGAAGGGGAGTATTTTTGGGTTTGCTGATTATACTTCCTCTCTCCATGATTGAGGTGGTTGGTGTTTTTCTCGCACTGTGAAGCAGCTCTGTTAACGTCAATCTAGCCAAGATCGTGATGAACCATAAAGTGCTTGTTCCTCTGCTGTTGCTTTTTAATGTTAATGGTACATCGCAGGTCTTTAAAAATCGAATGCAGGCCTGAAAAACCTTGTCAAAGAACTCAGATCTTGAGATTTTTAAAAATATTTCCACATTACAGCAACTTTCATATGATAAAAGGAAACAATGAAGATAAGTAGCCAAACAATTTCTATACAGAAGAAAACTGGAAAATGTGGCTACAAATTCGTAGACAGCCCTCCAAATTTGTAGAAACAACATGACTGCATTTACAGCTGTAACTAATCATTATTGAAATTCTTCTGAGCAAAATAGTTAACCTTTTTAAATGCAGTAAACAAACAATTGTCTAAATTACTTCTAAGGACACACACAAAAAAAAAAAAAATCAATAACAAAACAAAAACAAAGGAATCTATACCATACATTTTATGGAAACCTATAGAAATTATCCTTGAAATATATTTCTCAGATGAAAATATTCCAAAAAATGATTTTAATAACACAGCCTCATTCAAACCTTACATATATATTTCTGAGTTATTATGGAGGGTAATAAATCATCTGACAGTTTTGATTGTGTCTCTGTTGTGCTGGTTGTCTGGATGGTTTTCGTATTTAGTTCCACCTCAACCTTAACAGACATAAACACGCAGTGAGTAAATCGATTTTCAATCAGCTTTTTGCACCAAAGACTTGATAATAATAAACACAATAGCAGTGGGTTAACTCAGGGAATCTCATCTGTCCGTGTTTCAATCAACTCCAAACCATTTCTTTGTTCTGTCACAATTATCAATTTATTCCATTTTAATTATAATTATAATCCAAACTTTTCAAGGACTGACCACCCCTCTCACTGCTTCCTCACACACAAAAGACCAGCAGGCCATTAACTTTCAAGTCATACTTAGTGACAGTCATGCCCACATCAACACACCCACCACCCAAGTGTCGAAGCTGCATGCTCCTGTCATATCAATAATTACTTATTTCATTCATATGGCTCTTATAGAGCCTCGGTGAAAATGTGTTTATTATTATTAACTCTTTGGTGCCGTCAAACAATATATCACTGTGTCTGTGAAAATGTATTTATTTACTGCAGGTTTAAGATGGAACAGCACTGAAAGCAGCGCTTTAAACTATTCAGACTACGAACACAACAGACACAATCAAAACTGTCAGATGACTAATTACCGCGCGATAACTCAGAAATAGCCCAAATTAGGACTTATTTTTATTCCTTTCCCACTTATGGAACGTTTCTGTTTATATCATAGGTTTTTGGTGCCTTTCTGTCCAAGGAAAAGATATAAAACTTCTGATATTTTACAACGAGATAGAACAACATGGAAAAACCTCACATAACCTTGTATTAAAGCAGAAAGTACAATGGCCACCATAAAAAAGGCTTAGTGTATTAAATTATGCCGCATGAACTGATCAGCACAGTATTGCGAAGAAACGCAAAATAAAGTTTTTTTTTTTTCAAATGTCCCCTAGGGGTCTCTGTAGGATACAAATTCACCACACCATTTAAATATTTTTTTGCAAGTAAGTTATTTGGACTATTTCTTTGCATTCCACAGATGGGCAATACTGTGTTTATCTGTTGCATAAATGCATGTATTGACATTTGGAGTTTTTAATTTAAATTTAAATACATATCAAGTGTGCTGAATGATTTTTAAGATACTTTACGTAACAAGAGTTATCATGTCATCAGTAATAATAAAATTATATATATTTTTTGTGAAAGTTTAACAGATTACAGACATGCAAACGGGAATGCTGTTACTTTCAATATTTGGTCTACACAATTGACATTGCCTGTTTTTTCAGTACTGAATCTTCCAAATTGTTGCTGTGCCCAAGCTGTGGTGTTTTTATTTATCTCCACTGAGAAGCCTCTTAAAGTGGTGCCGCTATTTAGTATATAGCCCCATGGGAAAGTTGCTCATTTGCTCAAATCCACAAAATCGCCTGGATAATAAAAGCAGTTATGCTAAATTCTGATTAAGCGGATATGTTCTCTTCAAGTTTTCAAAAACATTATAGTCCTGGAGCAAGCTTAGCTTAATGGATTATGATAGATTTACGTAAAAGTTAAGTCGGCAGAAAAGTTTATTAAGGGCAAACTCTATTTTTTATTTTTTTTTAATGGAGAAAAGTTAAACTGTTCTCCAAATAAACAGAAGCACTGGTTTATTCATGGTGCCTGAGGTTTGCACTTGCAGGTTTGAATTTGTTTCATTTCACCAGCCTCTGGGTTACAAGAATTGATAAGTTTTGCTGCAATTATGCTAATCTCCGTGGCAGTCATGCTTTTGGTGCATAAATGAGTAGGAATAACTTTTTAGCAGAAGTCTGTTCACTTAGTATAAATTGGTCTGTGCTCAAATGTAGTCAGATACTTAACATATTTTTGTCGTACTTTAATTGATAAAGTTTTAACAGCATATCAAAAAAACAATATATCACTGTGTCAGTTTGGATAATGCACTAAAGAGCCTGGGATTTTGCTCACAGATGTAAAATTGTGCCAGCGCCATGGGGTTGCCTCAGATCGAGGTCGAACACTTTGCCTCAGGGCTCTCCCAGCTCTTATATTGGTGCGATGCCAAGCTGGGCAGTGAATGCAAGACTTTTTCAGGGCCATCTCCACTTTGCATTCATAAGCCCAAGGCCCACCCACTGCTCGCAGTTTGTGGGCACAAAGCTGTATTTACAGGAGGAAATGAATGTTTGTGGCAAGGGTCTGAGACCCAGTCAACATCCAAAGTAGTGGCCATAAGCGAACAACCGATACTGACAGACGTTAAACATCAACACTCTTTGTGAGAGACAGTGAGTGTGTTGGTGGATCGATCTGGAAAGATGAATATAGCTGGGAGCTCTCAGTCATGTTGTTTGAGCTGCTGTACATTTGTTCTCTGATTTTTCAAAGCATCGCCCACTCATGACTCTGGAAGCAGCATAGCTCCTCTTTATGCAATGTTTCTCACAGAAAAGTCAGTAAGTGGAACTTAATTATCCCCTTTTATGTTTTCCTTCTGGTTTTAAAACTGCAGAGTGCAAAAAAAAGAAAAACACACACAGATGAAGAGCAGAATATATCCTCACCTTGTGAAGCATAGTGTGAAAGTATGTAGGGAAAGAAATAAAAGAAAGAAAACAGTAATCAAAATGTCAGTATTAAATAGTTTTTGCTGTAGGAATTTCAGCAATATTCTTATATTCCAAACTTTTTCAGGTTCTGTCATATTGAAACAGTTATGTGATAGAGCAACACAAAGTAACACACAAAAGTGAATTTTCCAATTCAATCAAGAAGTTTGTCTGATAGGTCAGGCATCTCTCCAAAGATAAAACAAAGCATGAGGAGTGTCGATTATAGTCCAGATATGATAACTTCACTTTCAGTAAGAATACATATCCGACGTCCAGTCCTTATCTAACATGCTTGTCTTTGCCGGGTCGTGAGGGAGGCTGGAGCCTACCTCCAGTGGGCAAAAGGTGGGGTCAGAATAAACAAGTTGGTAAAATTAATTGCAATTACCATTAAAGTTTTACGATATACACATGTTGTCTAATTTTTCTTTAAACATATCAAAACCCGATGGCTTTGTTTCTTATAATTTTACATTGCGTGGTGTTTTTCTGTGAAATCCCAATAAGATATAGTTCAGTCATGAAGATGAATTCAGGTAATAATCAGCTTGAAATATCTTCATCAAAAAAATTGTCACCTAAGAAAACATATCTAAGTTGTTTCTGTGCATTTGTGATAGGGAAAAAAAAGAAAAGTCAGTGAGAGATGCATTTGTTTCAGTATTGTTGAGGCTGTGAGGGCGCACTTTGTGTATATTCAAACATTTACAAAACCCAACAAGGGAGCTCTCATCCACTTTGACTGAGTAATAGACAGTTTTCTGAGCCCCCTAGGCTGACAGGAGCATTTGATAGTGTTGTTTTACTGAAGTCATTTGTAGGAAGCAAATAGTCCTTTTTACAATATGTTTTGAGCTTACACAAGAAATAAAGTGTTGGGCCTCAAGCCATGACAGACTGACTACACAGGCTGGCGTGAAAACTATTAATATCACAGTGAACTGGATGAACCTTCTTTCAGTTTTCAACAGGAAGAAGAGGAGTTTCAGGAATGATGTCATGGGGACCTTATAACCTCACAGCTAGGACAAATATGCCCTTTTCACAGCATCAATGCATCACGAGAGAATCTCCTCTCGCACTGGTCATTGGTGAAGGTGACATCCGAGAGACTGAGTGTGCAAGCCCCCCTTTTTCTGACTGGCTTAGAGAAGGCCTGATTCTTGCTCCATCGATACAGGTTACTGTTTGTGTATCTGGTACCTACATCCACCTGAAAGAAAAAAAAATAGATTTTATTTTATTAAAAATTCTACAGGAGGAACCTTGAAATTAGAGGTTCCCCAAAGGTACTATCAGCGACTCAACACTGGCTGCAAAACCCCCGATGTACAAAAGAAAACAGCCTGATGTTGTTTGAGAGCTGAGAAATGCAGTTTCACTGAGTCTGGCCACCTGCCAGCTAGATGCCACTGATGCTGCACAAACCAGAGCTAAGAGGACGTCCCAACTTTCCAAGCTGACCTTCCATAGCTGCTGCTAAATGTTCTGTCGGTTTCTTGGACCTGAACTGAGAAAGAGATTCTGGGAGCAGCTTCTTTTACCACCAGCCTCTAGTAGGAAACAAACTCCTGACCAAGAGCTACATATTGTTTAAGACCAGAACTGAGACCACCCACATTCTAAACTAACATCAGCACACTGCTGTTGACAGGAGTCAACACGAGTGGTGATCTTAGAGAGCTACTTTGTGGGGAAAACTAATGTCTGGGCAGAAATAATAGCTTTGGAAGATCGGCTCATGTTTTTTTAATGATGTATTTTTATGGTATTTTAGTATTATTTGATGCTTAGAGCTGTCCCAAATGAACAGGCGTCAGAGCAAATTTTTCTTTCTACATAACATAGCCTCAATAACGTTCTAAAATGTCTAAATTTCTTAAAGCTAGTGGCAGCTGGACTAACTGTGGCCACGTTCTAAGCATAGCTCTTCCCTGGTTGTGCAGTGAGCTCTAGAAAATGGCTAACTATTGTGATTTGCAGTGCTTTAAGTTGCCATTCTGGCATTTTAAAAGATAAGATTATTGATAACTGTGGTAACTCATGAATAAATTAAGAGTTGGTTCTCTACAGGGTTAATTTATAATTTTGTCAAAATAAACATTACTATCTCAAAGTTTTGTGTTTGCGTTATAAAATGGTATTTCACATACATACCAAGTATCAGTTGTTGCAAACGTCTCATAAATGAGCCTGGTTTCTCAACATTTATAATCCATGGTGAACTATGACATCATTGCATCATTCTATTGATTACTATCTTACTTATTTTTGTATTTTTTACTGTTTTGCTACTTTCATCATTCTATATTCTTTTCCTGTGATTAGATAAATGTTACTAGCATAACAAGTTGGTTGCTTAGAGTGGTTAACTTTAAGGTTGAGTTCTTTTTATAATAAGTCCTTGTATTTTTAAAATAAGTGTCTTCAGCAAGATAATTACCAGTATTCTCTTGGTGTTAAAAAAAAAAAAAAAAAAAAAAAACAGTACTGGATTTATGCCGTCAGCTATTATTTTAAAACATAAGCCTTGCCAGAAATGCATTTATGGACAACGACTGACACTGAAGTATTTAGCTATTATTTCCCTGATAATCAGGTGGTCCCCCCACTTGGTAATTTTGATATAAATTACAAGTTTTAATAGTAATTTCCCTAACCAATTGTCTCTAGTTATTGATTACCAAAATTAGACTCCAATTGTGGCAGAAGATAGATGCTTGTGAGCTACATCTACAAAAAAAAAAAAATCATTAGGCTTAGAATCATAAGCCTAATGATTCTAACTTTTCTAAAGTTAGAATCATCAGGCTTATGAGATTACAAATTAATGTTCACAAAATTTAAGTTTTAATTGAAGAGTTATTCCTCTGTGAAATAAAATCCCCTTGGGAAATTCTTATTTAATCATGTGTAATAAAGGCATTGTGGAATCATACACAAACAGTTTAACATCTCATAAATGTTGGTGCTGTGTTATGAATTTATTCCACAGCAGAACAAAACATAAGCCCTTTGACTGGATAAAGAAACCAGTTTAATCTCTCACCACCCATTCTGTCCTTTGCAGATTTGGTCAGAATTTGTATGACTAATGTCAGAGTCCTACCATGTGGGAAAACTAAATATTTAGTTTACGTCCATAAACACAAAATGTATTTGTGTCTTAATTGCAACAAAAACGCTTTTTTAAACTTCTTGGTGTTACTTTGTTATTTTGTGGTTCTTTAAAAGTTGTTTACTCTATCTTATATCCACATAGAATGTTTTGAGTTCCTCCTGTGTATAGAAAATTGAACTTTCTGCCCAAGGCGTTCAGGTAATCACTGTTTAAAAACATGGAATGGAACACATTGACTAAAAGGAAATGTAAATTGGACTAACATTATCCCAAGAAAAATAACAAATAAAACAATGTTTGATGATAGTGAGGAAAGACGAACTTAAAGAGTTCCTTTTAACTCCAGAATATTGTAAAGTATGTTGTATTTGGGCTGATAAGTCACAACAGTCTTCAACATGAATTGAATATGTGTGTGTAATATAACTATCAAACACACACCGTGATATTTTGAAAAATCTGCTTAATTTCCTAACAGTTGGAAATAATGCTTTACAAAAAGAATCACACAATACTGCTATGCTGTCTTTAGTTAGGTTTGCATGCAACTGCTCTATCAAGTGGACTTTTGATCACCAGAGGGGCTTGATAATTCTTGACAGACCTCAGCAACTTAGTTGTTTCAAAATGTAATGGCAGGCTGATTTAATTCAGCACATTTGTGGGGTTAGCATGATTCATTTTTAACATATTGATAATCTGGCATAATTGCGGTATCACGGGGCAGTTTGGCTTGTTGTTGTAACACTTGTGTCTGGCAGTACTTGGCAGAATGTAGCTATAAATACACTGTACAATTCAAAGCTTCTTAATTGGATTGACTTCAACCCACAAAATATGCATTTTTTTTTTTGTGTCTTTCGAGTAAAAATGCAGTTTGAATGTCTTGTGCTGTAAAAGTTCTTGTGTTTTCAGTGTTTTACTTAAAGTGAACACAGCTCATCTGTGTAGCTGTAGTGTCTCAAAGGGCGTCCGTCCAAATAGAATAAGCAGGTGGGTGGAAACATAGTCTTGGAACAACAGAGCAGCAATAGTCAGACGCTGGGCAAATAGATTTCATTACTGTTTACCCATACCAAGAAACCACCAGTGTGCTGACTCCTGTGGTGATCTTAGAATTAAGGCACAAAGAGAAATCCATTGGTTCTCAGATTTACAAGTTGCATTTGATATGGTTTCTGCTACTGATTGTTGTGATTCAAATGTTGTTTTCTAAGCTGGATGTACAGAAAAAATGTGCAGTCAAAATTCTTCCTCTTCAACTTTGGATGTTTGTAAGGCATGACAATATAACATGACAATTGCATGGTTTGAATATGAATGCTTTTTGTTGGTAAAGTGGAGATTTTGTGTGCTTTCAGGTTCTACTTAAGAAAGACTTACAGAAGGAGGAAGACCGAGTTAACTATTGTTGACAAGGTGTTCCAAGAATATCTATTTTCTCAGTTTTCCTGCCGCACTTTATCCCCGACTCCTAGCGTTGTAAACGCCATCTGTTGCTCAGAGGGCAGCCATGAAAACAAGCTGAAGTGAAGGTGTTTCAGAGCACTTCTGGTACCCTATGGATATGAGTGTCTACTTTTACTTACGCTAAAATGCTTCACAAAAATCTTTTTACCCACATCTTTTGTTTGCCTAATGAAAAATAAGAATGTATAATGAGTTGCTAAGACTTTGGCAAGATGTACTTTAGATTTCAAACAAACTAACAAAAAAACCCTTTTATTTATAATTTTTCCAAGTCTGAATCCCCAAAACTTCACAAATAAAATTGCCCCAAAGGTTGAACAGCTCTGTTTCAGCTTATTAGCTTAATATAACACCTATTTAGCTCATTGCTTATTTATGGTTAAGACTAAAGTTTCTTGTGTTGAACAGAAAGTTTCTTCTTTGGTGTATACATATATACATCTATATGTATATAGATGTAAGGACATATATATATATATATATATATATATATATATATATATATATATATATATATATATATATATATATATATATATTTTTTTTATTTTTATTTTATATATATATATATATAAAAAAAAATTCCCTTCTCACCCACCACGGGTGGTTCTTATCCTCTGAGCTCGGGTCCTCTACCAGAGGCCTGGGAGCTTGAGGGTTCTGCGCAGTATCTTGGCTGTGCCAAGGACTGCACATTTCTGGACTGAGATGTCTGATGTTGTTCCTGGGATCTGTTGTAGCCACTGCTCCAGTTTGGGGGTTACTGCCCCGAGGGCCCCGATGACCACAGGCACCACTGTGGTCTTCACCTTCCAGGCCCTCTCCAGTTCTTCCCTGAGGCCCTGGTATTTCTCCAGTTTCTCGTGCTCCTTTTTCCTGATGTTGCAATCACTTGGTATTGCTACATCTACCACAACGGCTTTCCTCTGATGTTTATCCACTACGACAATGTCTGGTTGGTTCGCCATTACCATTTTGTCTGTCTGGATCTGGAAGTCCCACAGGATCTTAGCTCTGGCGTTCTCCACCACCTTTGGGGGTGTTTCCCACTTTGATCTCGGGGTTTCCAGTCCATATTCTGCACAGATGTTTCTGTACACTATGCCTGCCACTTGGTTATGTCGCTCCATGTACGCTTTCCCTGCCAGTATCTTGCACCCTGCTGTGATGTGCTGGACTGTCTCAGGGGCCTCCTTGCACAACCTACACCTTGGGTCTTGTCTGGTGTGGTAGATCTGGGCCTCTATTGCTCTGGTGTTTAGGGCCTGTTCCTGGGCGGCCAGGATGAGGGCCTCTGTGCTGTCCTTGAGTCCAGCTTTTTCCAGCCATTGGTAGGATTTACTGATATCAGCCACTTGGGTTATTTGCTGGTGGTACATCCCATGTAGGGGCTTGTCCTCCCATGTTGGTATCTCTGGCACCTCAACCTCCGTTCCCTGTTGTCTGAGACATTCACTGAGCACATTGTCTGTTGAGGCTTTGTCCTGATGTATTTATGGATCTTAGTTGTTTCGTCCTGGACAGTGGTTCTCACACTCACTAGTCCTCTTCCGTCCTTGCGGCTCGTGTACAGTCTCAGGGTGCTGGATTTGGGATGGAACCCTCCATGCATGGTTAGTAGCTTTCTAGTCTTAATATCTGTGGCTTTCATCTCCTCCTTTGGCCAGCTGATTATTCCAGCAGGGTATCTGATTACTGGCAGGGCATAGCTGTTTATCGCACGGATTTTGTTCTTGCCATTGAGCTGGCTTCTCAGGACTTGCCTTATTCGTTGGAGGTATTTAGCTGTGGCTCCTTTCCTTGTGGCCTCATCGAGGTTGCCATTTGCTTGTGGTATACCTAGGTACTTGTAACTGTCCTCTATGTCTGCTATTGTTCCTTGTGGGAGTGAGACTCCTTCTGTGTGGATCACCTTCCCCCTCTTTGTGATCAGCCGACCACATTTCTCTAGTCCGAATGACATTCCAATGTCAGTGCTGTAGATCCTGGTGGTGTGGATCAGTGAGTCGATGTCTCGCTCACTCTTGGCATACAGCTTGATGTCATCCATGTAGAGGAGGTGACTGATGTTGGCCCCATTTTTGAGTCGGTATCCATAGCCAGTCTTGTTGATAATTTGGCTGAGGGGGTTCAGGCCTATGCAGAACAGTAGCGGGGACAGGGCATCTCCTTGGTATATGCCACATTTGATGGACACTTGTGCAAGTGGTTTGCAGTTGGCTTCAAGGGTGGTTTTCCACAGCCTCATCGAGTTTGCAATGAAGGCTCTCAGAATCCTGTTGATGTTATACATCTCTAGGCATTCAATGATCCAAGTATGCGGCATTGAGTCATAGGCTTTCTTGTAATCGATCCAAGCCATGCACAGGTTGGTGTGTCGGGTTTTGCAGTCTCGGGCAACTGTGCGGTCTACGAGGAGTTGGTGTTTGGCTCCTCTGGTATTTACACCGATACCCTTCTGTGCCGTGCTCATGTGTTTATCCATGTGTTTGCTTATCTTGGCCGCTATGATGCCTGACATGAGCTTCCAGGTTGTGGAGAGGCAGGTTATTGGTCGGTAGTTGGGTGGGACTGGACCCTTTGATGGATCCTTCTGGATTAGGATTGTCCGCCCTTCAGTTAACCATTCAGGGTGAGTCCCACTTTGTAGCAGCTGGTTCATTTGGGCTGCCAGTCGCTCATGGAGAGCAGTGAGTTTCTTTAGCCAGTAGGCATGGATCATGTCAGGCCCTGGTGCTGTCCAGTTTTTCATACCTGAGACTCTTTCTTGAACATCTGTCACAGTGATGGTTACCGGGGCTTGCTCAGGGAGGTTGCTGTGGTCCTCTCGTAGAGAGATCAGCCACTGTGCATTGCTGTTGTGGGACGCCTCCCTTTCCCATATGCCTTTCCAGTATTGTTCAGTCTCCAGCCTTGGTGGGTCTGCTCTGTTGTTATTACCCTGCCATTGAGAGTACACCTTAGCTGGTTGAGTGGAGAAGAGCCGGTTAATCCTTCTGGATTCATTCTCCCTTGTGTATCTCTTTAGGCGGCTGGCCAAGGCTTGGAGCCTCTGTTTGGCAGTCTCGAGTGCTTCAGGTATGGGCATCTGGCTGTACTTTCTGGGTACTGGTCTTTTCATTGTACCCTTGTGGAGCTCTGACAGTTGGCTCACTTCCCTCCTTGTTACCTTGATTTTAGCCTCTAACCGTCTTTTCCATGGTGGGTATTGGGTCTCATGGTTGCTCTTATAGCCAAGTATCTCAAGGATCACTGATGCTGAGTTGTAGATCAGCTCATTGGTTTCTGTTATGGTGTTGGTAGGGATCGTTCTCAATGCTGCATTCACATTCTCAATGAGACTTTCTGATGGTACTTCACTCAGCCGTTGTAATTGGCGCCGGGGAGGCCTGGTTGTCATTCGGGTCATGATTCTCTCTCTCAGGTCAGCAGCTGTCTCGTTCAGCTCTGTTTCGCTCATTGGGGCCGTGTATCCCCTCACTGGGTGGGGACTTGTAGTTAAGTCCCCACAGTCCTGACATCCGGGTTCCTCCCTTTTGCCGTAGCATTTGTGTTGTATCTCGTCAATCTCAAGTTGTGATAGCAGTTGCCGTTTGCGGATGTTGGAACACTGAGCTACTAGTTGTTTAGCGCTTAGTGTTGACTGGGGATGTCGAAGTAACCATTCCTTCCCCAGTCTTTGCATGTAACCTCTCTCACTAGGGTTACTTGAGTAGTAGCATTCCAACAGATCCACATTTTCATCTCTCGCCCATTTCCGTCTTGTTCCAGTAGCCCATTTGTCATCAAGGTGCTCTGGTTCCCCAACACCTGACGCAGACCTTGTTTGGCCGGGCGACGTCTGAGCCGGCATGTTATGCAACTTAGTATCTCTCATGGTATGAGGTAGGCAGTAGCTTGAAGGGTCTTGCCTAAGGACCCAGACTGGATTCGAACCCTGCCCTCTCGGGTGATATACTGATGCCTTATGTATTGAGCTATCCAGTCAGCTGACTGGATAGCTCAATACATATATATATATATATATATATATATATATATATATATATATATATAAAAATATATAAAATATATATATAAATATATATAAAATTCCCTTCTCACCACCGCGGGTGGTTCTTATCCTCTGAGCTCGGGTCCTCTACCAGAGGCCTGGGAGCTTGAGGGTTCTGCGCAGTATCTTGGCTGTGCCAAGGACTGCACATTTCTGGACTGAGATGTCTGATGTTGTTCCTGGGATCTGTTGTAGCCACTGCTCCAGTTTGGGGGTTACTGCCCCGAGGGCCCCGATGACCACAGGTACCACTGTGGTCTTCACCTTCCAGGCCCTCTCCAGTTCTTCCCTGAGGCCCTGGTATTTCTCCAGTTTCTCGTGCTCCTTTTTCCTGATGTTGCAATCACTTGGTATTGCTACATCTACCACAACGGCTTTCCTCTGATGTTTATCCACTACGACAATGTCTGGTTGGTTCGCCATTACCATTTTGTCTGTCTGGATCTGGAAGTCCCACAGGATCTTAGCTCTGGCGTTCTCCACCACCTTTGGGGGTGTTTCCCACTTTGATCTTGGGGTTTCCAGTCCATATTCTGCACAGATGTTTCTGTACACTATGCCTGCCACTTGATTATGTCGCTCCATGTACGCTTTCCCTGCCAGTATCTTGCACCCTGCTGTGATGTGCTGGACTGTCTCAGGGGCCTCCTTGCACAACCTACACCTTGGGTCTTGTCTGGTGTGGTAGATCTGGGCCTCTATTGCTCTGGTGTTTAGGGCCTGTTCCTGGGCGGCCAGGATGAGGGCCTCTGTGCTGTCCTTGAGTCCAGCTTTTTCCAGCCATTGGTAGGATTTACTGATATCAGCCACTTGGGTTATTTGCTGGTGGTACATCCCATGTAGGGGTTTGTCCTCCCATGATGGTATCTCTGGCTCAACTCCGTTCCCTGTTGTCTGAGACATTCACTGAGCACATTGTCTGTTGAGGCTTTGTCCCTGATGTATTTATGGATCTTAGTTGTTTCGTCCTGGACAGTGGTTCTCACACTCACTAGTCCTCTGCCTCCTTCCTTGCGGCTCGTGTACAGTCTCAGCGTGCTGGATTTGGGATGGAACCCTCCATGCATTGTTAGTAGCTTTCTGGTCTTAATATCTGTGGCTTTTATCTCCTCCTTTGGCCAGCTAATTATTCCAGCAGGGTATCTGATTACTGGCAGGGCGTAGCTGTTTATCGCACGGATTTTGTTCTTGCCATTGAGCTGGCTTCTCAGGACTTGCCTTATTCGTTGGAGGTATTTAGCTGTGGCTCCTTTCCTTGTGACCTCATCGAGGTTGCCATTTGCTTGTGGTATACCTAGGTACTTGTAACTGTCCTCTATGTCTGCTATTGTTCCTTCTGGGAGTGAGACCCCTTCTGTGGATGACCTTCCCCCTCTTTGTGACCAGCCGACCACATTTCTCTAGTCCGAATGACATCCCAATGTCCGTGCTGTAGATCCTGGTGGTGTGGATCAGTGAGTCGATGTCTCGCTCACACTTGGCGTACAGCTTGATGTCATCCATGTAGAGTAGGTGACTGATATTGGCCCCATTTTTGAGTCTGTCCTGTAGCCAGTCTTGTTGATAACTTGGCTGAGGGGGTTCAGGCCTATGCAGAACAGTAGCGGGGACAGAGCATCTCCTTGGTATATGCCACATTTGATGGACACTTGTGCAAGTGGTTTGCAGTTGGCTTCAAGGGTGGTTTTCCACAGCCTCATCGAGTTTGCAATGAAGGCTCTCAGAGTCCTGTTGATGTTATACATCTCTAAGCATGCAATGATCCAAGTATAGGCTTTCTTGTAATCAATCCAAGCCATGCACAGGTTGGTGTGTCGGGTTTTGCAGTCTCGGGCAACTGTGCGGTCTACGAGGAGTTGGTGTTTGGCTCCTCTGCTATTTACACCGATACCCTTCTGTGCCGTGCTCATGTGTTTATCCATGTGTTTGCTTATCTTGGCCGCTATGATGCCTGACATGAGCTTCCAGGTTGTGGAGAGGCAGGTTATTGGTCGGTAGTTGGGTGGGACTGGACCCTTTGATGGATCCTTCTGGATTAGGATTGTCCGCCCTTCAGTTAACCATTCAGGGTGAGTCCCACTTTGTAGCAGCTGGTTCATTTGGCCTGCCAGTCGCTCATGGAGAGCAGTGAGTTTCTTTAGCCAGTAGGCATGGATCATGTCAGGCCCTGGTGCTGTCCAGTTTTTCATACCTGAGACTCTTTCTTGAACATCTGTCACAGTGATGGTTACCGGGGCTTGCTCAGGGAGGTTGCTGTGGTCCTCTCGTAGAGAGATCAGCCACTGTGCATTGCTGTTGTGGGACGCCTCCCTTTCCCATATGCCTTTCCAGTATTGTTCCGTCTCCAGCCTTGGTGGGTCTGCTCTGTTGTTATCGTTACCCTGCCATTGAGAGTACACCTTAGCTGGTTGAGTGGAGAAGAGCCGGTTAATCCTTCTGGATTCATTCTCCCTTGTGTATCTCTTTAGGCGGCTGGACAAGGCTTGGAGCCTCTGTTTGGCAGTCTCGAGTGCTTCAGGTATGGGCATCTGCCTGTACTATCTGGGTACTGGTCTTTTCATTGCACCCTTGTGGAGCTCTGACAGTTGGCTCACTTCCCTCCTTGTTACCTTGATTTTAGCCTCTAACCGTCTTTTCCATGGTGGGTATTGGGTCTCATGGTTGCTCTTATAGCCAAGTATCTCAAGGATCACTGATGCTGAGTTGTAGATCAGCTCATTGGTTTCTGTTATGGTGTTGGTAGGGATCGTTCTCAATGCTGCATTCACATTCTCAATGAGACTTTCAGATGGTACTTCACTCAGCCGTTGTAATTGGCGCCGGGGAGGCCTGGTTGTCATTCGGGTCATGATTCTCTCTCTCAGGTCAGCAGCTGTCTCGTTCAGCTCTGTTTCGCTCATTGGGGCCGTGTATCCCCTCACTGGGTGGGGACTTGTAGTTAAGTCCCCACAGTTCTGACATCCGGGTTCCTCCCTTTTGCCGTAGCATTTGTGTTGTATCTCGTCAATCTCAAGTTGTGATAGCAGTTGCCGTTTGCGGATGTTGGAACACTGAGCTACTAGTTGTTTAGCGCTTAGTGTTGACTGGGGATGTCGAAGTAACCATTCCTTCCCCAGTCTTTGCATGTAACCTCTCTCACTAGGGTTACTTGAGTAGTAGCATTCCAACAGATCCACATTTTCATCTCTCGCCCATTTTCGTCTTGTTCCAGTAGCCCATTTGTCATCAAGGTGCTCTGGTTCCCCAACACCTGCCGCAGACCTTGTTTATGCAACTTAGTATCTCTCATGGTATGAGGTAGGCAGTAGCTTGAAGGGTCTTGCCTAAGGACCCAGACTGGATTCGAACCCTGCCCTCTCGGGTGATATACTGATGCCTTATGTATTGAGCTATCCAGTCAGCTCAATATATATATATATATATATATATATATATATATATATATATATATATATATATATATATATATATATATATATATACATATATATATATATATATATATATATATATATATATATATATATATATATATATATATATATATATATGTCTTTTGAGCCCATTAGTACTCATTCACCTGCTCTATAGTTGATGTGTATGAATTGTAGGGAACGAGCTGTTACCATGGCCTAATTGTGTAAGGTCTTCCTCGGTCATTTTAGCTGTATTGCTACTTCTTGGCCCCTGCAGTAAGGATGGACCTGTTGGCAGATGGCCAGCGCATAAATAGAGATGCGACTCCAAATCCCAGATGGGAGAAAAGAAAACTCTCGCCCAGCCTTGCCCGGGGCTTTTGGCTGTCACTGAAAGTCAAAGCAGAATGCTGGAAAACGTTCTGCCTGACGACACAGAGCTGCATTAATTCAGTACAACCAGTGTGAATCAATTAGTAACATTCTGATTTCACTATTGATGACGTTCTTTCACTGCCGTTTACAAGGTTGATGGTCATTTTAAATGTCGAACATTATATTTGTATTTTATAAAGTGTCTATTTTGTTTTAGCTTGATGTGTTGTCTTAGATTTAACTGGAAAAAATAAAATCTAGTCTTTTGAACACCGTTTCCTCAAGTATTCATGCAGCGCTCTCTTTTGTTCAGTAGCCACAAAAGAAAGGTCAGGAAGGAAATGTATGAATAAAATCTATGTGTAATTGACTTTGTTGAAACCAATCATGCATTGTAATTGGGCAACATAATTCTGTAGAAAACCTTGTGTAATTGATTCACAATCTAACCCATTCTTTTTGTTTCAATAGATATAAATTGTAATGTAAAATTTTCTTAAGATGTTTAATTTCTTGTTAAACTCTTTGTGGCAGCTTAATTCCACATTTTGCCCTTTAATGTTTCTTTTTCCTTTGTTTATGTTAAAGATGTTTTGAGCCTTGCAGTGAGATTAGAGGACAAATGAGTCACCAGCTTCTACAAACATTGCATATTTTGGCCAGAACAATAAAGATAAATAATGCACCTGAATCTTTCACAGAAAAAAAAACTAATATTATTGTTGCAGCAGTTAAACTGAAATACAAAGCCAGATGTTAAAACTTGAATCTCACAACTGTGTAATTACCATCAACAACCATGTGCGTTGTCAGTTTGCCAGTCCTCCAACGTTGGTTCATCTTTGCATCCTTTTGACTCTCTTTCTCTGCTCTTGCTTGTAACAAACAAGATGCTAAGCTGCTACTCAGCGGTGATGACATGTGCAGTTAAGGTGATTTAAGATTCTGTGGCAGTAGCGCACATTTCACAGCTTTGTTGCCCACATCCTTTAATGATGCCTAGATTGTGCCAATGAAATATGTCAGATATTGGATGCTTTATCTTGGGTTAAAAGTGTGCACCATAAAGTTAAAGACCTGTTTCCTTTCAAAACAACAGTGGCCTAGTGGTCTTGTGATTACTGATGACTGGTGCCACGGAATATTTTTCTCCTTCCTCCGCATGGAAATACACATCACAGATTCAAGTTCATATTACCCAAACTCAGGTTTTTTTGTGTGTGTGTGCAGAAGGCAGTGGTCATATTCTTTGCTAAACTGTAACTTGTAACTCTGCCATGAACTCACCATGAATTATCTTGGAGCTTGGCTTTTTCAGTTTGTTTCCCTTCAACATCGGTCAAGCAATTAACATTAAGGAAATTGAGCTTTGATATTTGTGAATGGATTCAGAATTTTATGAATCAACGTTGGTGCATTTTACTCCCCACCCATATTGCTTATGTTGCATTCCCTATTTCATTAGCATTTTGACTGAAAAAGTCAAAGAATAATTTGTTGTGATCATTTTATTAGTTGCAATTGTACTTCTTGGTTTTACAGATTAGTGTTACTGTGCACAAAAACAGAAACTCCAAAACACAAAATGGGAAATAAAATATTGTTGAATTTAGCAAAGTGCAAAAAAAATCAAGTTCAAGATTACCACAACAAAAACCACTAAAGAAGTGTTTTTGAGTTCTCATTAGTCTTGAACTTCATAGATTTTTGTTCAGAATAGTTTAGTTTGATAGGGTGGAGGTTTGATATTACCTTTTTGTTTTTCCAAACTGCTCATCTCTGTAGTTGAACTTTCAACTGTGTTGGTCCTTAAACATTTGCCTTAACATGAGGAATCCTTCCTTACATGTTAAGAAATCTGTTTTCAAATGGCTCATGCTCTGTTTCTAAGGATTAACCTCTGCTAAAGTATCTGCAAAACTTTGAGATTAATAAAGCCACACTGACATGTGCAAAGTTGTGAGGGTAAATGCTATTAGTGTTTGTCATTTTGTCCTTTTTTTATTTCATTTAATTGTCAAACACTATTCCCTCAACAGCAGATATTAAAGCAGATAAAGCCTCAGAGTAGCAGCCATCTTCCTGTTTGCCTGTCACCTCCTTACACAATTTACCTGCATGTCATTTAGGTATTAAATTTAGGGTGTTTTGGTGATGTTAAGGAGCTTTTGGCTTTGGCTTTGTTGTCTGAGATCCTAATTCCCCTCACACACCTGCTACTGAGCCTCCATCTCTGAGCTTAAAATGACACTTAAGGCTTTCCTCTGAATGTCATTGTGCTCCCAAGCTGAGGGCTCTTCACATTCTGCACATCCCAGCTCTGCCGGATCCCCCAGTCTGCATGATGAGTGTTTTGCTCCTCTGATACTCAAGCCTCTCTGCAATGCATCCTAAGATGTCTTTTCAAGGGCTTCTGGAGTGCCACTGTGAATAACTTCTTGCTAGGCTAATCCCACTTCAGAGAACATGTCCTTGCAATACACCAGTCCTAATCCTACATTCACTACCTCATACATGCTCACCTCTCTTGAATCATGCAGCATGTGACTCTATCAAGGTTATGTCATGATTAAAAGAATAATTTTTAGATACATCACTAGAATCAATGCTCATGCTCAACAGAGATGACTATGTTGGACCTCACATATATCAGTGTGATAACATAGTTCGGGGCTGTGAGGTTACGTGACTCCATCAGAGCCCAGAAACAAATCCTGTCTTATGAGATGATAGCCGCTTCAGTGACACGGGAAATAGCAAGGGAGAACTGACAAGCGTGGGTTGTCAGTGAAGACAGACACTTCCTTGTTGTTTCTTCTATATTTGACTCAACCTGTCGAGACAGGGCATGTGTCGACCTCATATTGTGAGGACTAGACACATTTCACTGCTCCAGGACCTGTCAAACAAAACATCTGAGGCTGGTTGACCAGAAGATGCACTTTTGAGAACAAGTCAACACCTCTGAGTTCAGTAGCTTTACAGATCTTTTCAACATAAAATTATATTCATCTGAGACAAGGTGTGCTGACAATACTGGATGTTCAAGGCTTATGAAATGCAGACTAAACAGACTATTCCAGTTATGAAATTTAAACTAAGGAGAGCAACGCATTCAAGATACTGTGATTAAATACACGGGGCACACTTTTTTTTATCTGTAAAGTCAAAATTGTGTTCTTTGCACACACTGATGTTTTTTGTTTAATAGTGTTTAAAACTAAGTGTGAAGAATGAGGAATGTCAACATTATGAGCAGGAATACCCAGGCCAGACCAAACACTTCTACAACAACACAGTAATCTTTTTGTCTATTTTTATTTCATTGCGCCTTACTCCATTGTTTTTTGAGCAAACAAGCAATATTGTCAGTTTTTTATTACATTGATAGTTTACAGTACATGGTACCTTGCAAAACTGTTCATAACCCTTAAATCTTTTTCACTGTTGTGACCACAAACTGTAAGGTATCCTATCACTATTTCTTGTTGTTTTACAAATGAAGATCTAAAAAAAGTGTCATACATTTGTTTTTAATCCCTGTTGTGCTGATATAAAATCAAACATGATCTGACTGAGAAAGTTATTTATTCATTTCACTGTATGCAATTTAGTATGTCTGTCCTTTAACCTCACGATGACCAGTGGACAAACCAGACAGATGATGGAGAAATATAAAGGAAGGGTTATACAATAATATTTCAAGATTTGAGCATCTGATGTAGCACTGTTGAACATCTAAAAATGTAAAGTGTAAGGGACAGCTGGATGACGGCGAAAACGCTGCCATCCAGTTTTAGAGTGACAGACTGGGCAAGCAAAGTTACAAAAAATAAAACTACAGTTCAGATTGAAAATTTGTTGACAGGACAACTGTTAGACATACCACCAGTATGACATAATAGAAGAGTGGCAAAAAAGTCATTGCTAAAAGAAAGCCATAATAAGTCCTCTGTTGTTTTGCAAACCATGTAAGGGACACATGGAAATGCTGTAATATTCCAAATATTGCTATTTGTAGTAATATTGAAGATATAATGGTATATACATATGATTTCATTAGGATATGTCACAGACAATTTTAATAAATCCTGTTTAGTATTTCAAATCATCCATCTGGTTTTCCTGATGAATTTATTTGGTCTTCTAGGTTTCTGTCTGGTTGCCATTTGAATCACTGTCCATCAAAATTAGCAGTCTGCCAATACTGGCAAAATTTTAAATATTATTGAAAAAAAAAAGATCATTACTTCCAATAATGTTTAGCTGTTGGGATTAATTACACAATAGGCATAAAAACCTAGCTGCCTATCTATCGATACCTAAAGGCATAGGGTTGAATCAGAATGATCAAAAGACAAATCAGTCTGCTTTTTAATGGGAAAAGGAAAAATGATTTTACTCCCCTGGAGATAATTATGCATCAGTACATGTAATATATCAATATAGGTTTCTGTAATTCTCTGACTCATGCTCTGCACTATCTCTAAACTGTATGGCTGAATGTTTTGTCAAAGAATAAAACAGTCTTTATTGAGCTTTACCCGGCCTCTGAGTGTAATTTAATGAATGAAGTGGCTGCGATGTAGAAGCAATACTGCAGGGACGCTACCTTTCATTTAGCTAATTAAGTTTGGGGGCTTTATGAGTGTGAGAGGATTACAAGCTATTAGCTGGTATTTATTTCAAACACTTGTGTGATTTATGGTATTGTTTGGGGCTGTTTAGACTTTCCAAAGCAATTACATGAATCTGCATATATTCCAATTAAAACAGATCTAAATAAAACCCAGCTTTGAAAATTACAATTGCTTTATCTTTGACTGTCAGTCGACACAGTGGATGGAGATGGATGGAGATTGTCCTTACACTGTTTTAGAGTAACCTTCAACCACCCCCACTCCCCACCATTAAACACAATACCTTTACAGGTGAATGAAGTGGAAATCTAATTTGTTGGTCTTTGTGTTTGTGTGCCAGTGGCAGGTGCAGGAGCTGAGGAGGTGAGCACACCGGTGACCCCCCTCCCTTTGCAACCCTTTTTCCTGCTGCTCCCTGGACACAACTCAGTCAATTTAGCTCTCACTGCAAAAGATACTTCTTGACATACAGCACAATTCATTGCTTTCATTATTGCTCAATTGAGACATTTGAGGTGCAGCAGAGGAGTAAATCCAGGTAACAGGCCAATACAGAGAATTGATGAGAGCTTTACTGTGAAGCACTGAAAAGCTTGTTTTTTTCTTTTAAACCCTTATGTTTAACATGCCATTGTCAGACAAAGGGGGTTATTTAAGAGAGCGATAAAACAAGATCTTTTTTGTTTCTATCAATATTTTTATTGTTTGAAGTTTGTTCATCACTGAACCAAGTGTACGCAGACGTTTTAGTCCTGTCTCAGAAATGTATATCTGTCTAACATTTCAATGGTTTAAGGAAATGTTCTGCCTTAGGAAAATAACTCTACAGCATCAGCCTTCTTCATATTACCACTGTAGCAGACATAATTTGATCGCCAGATAAGTCAGGCAGCCATGGAGTTTTTGGGAAATTCTGCTGCAAGAGTCCCGCAGCTTTCACACTGCATGACTACCACACATTTGAAGCAATGTGCTAATATCAACATTACATATGATACTGTGCAATACTTGAACATAACAATGAAGCTGACCTCCAGTAAGTTTTCTTGAACTTTTGGGAGCACGTACAGAGCATTGATATTTTATTTCCATTTGGCCACTTTATTTTTTTTAATATGAAGAAACATTGCAAGAGTGATGTAATGGATCAGTTTGAAACTTTCAGCTTCTTCTCCTTAATCTCAGTACACATGCACTATTCAGCAGCAACATACTTCAAAGAAGTGACAAGATTTAATATTTTACATACCTTCTTCATCTCAACCTATGTACCATGCAGTTTTCAATGCGGCAGCATTCAAAGGAAGATATGAGTGTACCATTAGTTTTAGATTAATTTTTTTGACCAATTTGTGATTATCTGATTTTATCTCTAGCACAATATAAATATATTACTGTTGTAATGCATGTTTTTAAATTAGAAATGATATGAATGGTTGGATTTTTATCATGAATTTAACATTTCGAATTAATTTGGACTGGTTCTGATCTTACATACATTGGTATTAATAGAGCATAGTTGTCTTGTAGGTTTCCATGATATTTGTAGGTGATATTTGATTTAATTCAGAACAACTTTTAATTTAGCTGAAAGCAAACAGAAATACAATGGACTGTAAAGCTGATGAACCTCGTGGATGTTAATTAAATTTGATAATGGCATAAAACCAACAACAACAAAAAAACCTTTATTTACTGTCACTATTATTAGGGGATGTTTAAAGAAATCCACTCTATTTAACAGCCATGTTTTTTTACTGTTTAATGTGTCCATCCATTGTAGAAAATCTTTAGAAGAGCCACGTTGTTAAATTGTTACAACTGTCGATAAACTGAACCTCTTAGTTGCAAGAGCTTGATTTTATGATCTTTGATGCGTTGATTAAAAAACACTTACATTTAGAGTAGTAACTGAGTCGCAGAGAACTAATGCTTTAAGGACCTCTCTGGCTTTGTCACATTGATGGTGTTAAGCAACAGTAAACTTAGTTTATTTACCCACACTACTAATCTACACACCTGTGTATTTTTCTCTAAGTTTCATCTTCCATCTTTGCGTTCGTTTCCATCTCTCCTCTTCCATGCTTTTAGTCCCATTTCTAATTTGCAGCAGATTGATTTAACTGCATCAAGTGAAGTAATTCCCTTTTTTTCACTTGATTTAGTGGCAAGTCTCACCTTCCCCATACTGATCTCCTGGGGCTGATGGTTTCTCACGAAAGTGCAACAAGATGAGCTAGCTTGTCTCTCCTTCAATGGGTTGTGGTGCTTCAGGTTGTTAGAGTGGCCTCTTCATCTGGCTTTCATCCACATTTGATCCTGGTGGTCTGAGCAAAGAAGAATATGAACTGAAATTTGACAAGCACATCATATAAGAAAGTGGTATTATTGCTAAAATGAAATAGAAGTGGCTTGTGCTGTTTTATCAGCGGCCTTTAAAGTGATTGCATTTTTTTGACTTTCTCCAACTTGCACTGAGGAATTCTTGATCTGCCTAGGGAGCGTTTTACTAAATTTGTTTATCGTAAACCTTAAACTCCTCAGTGTGAAATGGCTCTGCAGGCACTCAGCACCAAGAATATGTTTTCCTCAGTGTTCTATTAAATGGCCATAAAATCACATTTTGTTTTTATTGCTCCACCTGGTAATTAGAAGAAAGCAAATATCTCTGTGCAATTTATTGTGGGGTTGTGTCAGAAAGGCATGCTCACAAGAGTTCTACTTAATAACTGTTTTAATTTTTATTATTTTCACCATAACTGCTTAAATAAGGGCTATTTTAGGTCTGGCAGTAAAATAAATGAAAAGCTTCAGAAAAATTTATCTAATGTTTTTTCTGAATGTCCTGGAGTTATTTTTCACAGTTGAAAATTATTGCAAACCTTCATGTCTGTCAGACTGCATCCCTCTGGATTAGCTTCCTTCTAATTTCTCCATATAAATGGTTTGTTGTTTAATCTAATGTCAGAAAAATCGATGGAAGCAATAATAATATTGAAAACAAAATGTTTTAACCACATTTGTCTACAGCAGGTGTGCTCAAGTCCAGACCTCGAGAGCTACAGTCCTTCAACATTTACTCCAACAGGCTGGGATCAAATGGTTGAATTTACCACAAGCAGTCATTCAGCTCTGAACCTGCCTGGTTACGAGCCATTCATTTGATTCAGGTGTGTTGGAGCAGGGATCCAGCTGAAAGTTGTTGGACGGTAGCTCTGGAGGAATGGACATAAGCGACCCCGCTCTACAGAATAGTTAAATAAATAACAAATTATATAATTACAGCTAGAGGTGATGTTAAGATGAACAAACCCTTGTAGTACACGTGTACCAAATGTCACCGCAGCAATAAAGAATGAAATGAAAATGAACCCATGATGGTCTGAAATCAGACCATCTTAAACTGTGCAGGATTCAGATTATGAAACAAATGTAACTCTAAATCCAGACTCTCAGATAAAAAGATTTTAATTTACTTTTCTTCATAGCTGTATGTGATGCTTTGAGAAAATGTTGACTTATTTTACAATCAGAGTGAAAATGTGATGTTTGTCTCTGCTATCATCATGATTATAACTTAGGAAAGGTGATAAAAAACTCAAACTTATAACATTTCCATGTTGCATAACACACAAAAGTAAGCAAGTAAAATTTTCTTCGTATGGTGACTTTCACTGATAAAATCACAAAGTGCTTCACAGAACACATAAGAAAAGCGCATTAATCAAAAACTTGTCTGCACTAATGTGGTTTAGCTGCATCTTAGCTTGCTCTTCTTGTCCACTGTTTCACTGAGTGTTTTGATGGACATCAAGTCAACATTTTTCCTTATGCTGGCCATAGCTTACATTTCTGTTAAAAAAATCTTCTTTGCATTGCACTTAAGTACAAGCAAAATTTCAAAGAAATTGATTTGCGTGACTGCTGAATGTAGAGAGATGAGATGCTCAGATAATGGATGGATGAATCGATGGCTTGGATTGTGTGTGAGCCAATGTAAATAAAGCATTGCTTTTGACTTGATTCCTAAAATACATCAAGACTTTGGACCAGGTGTGTGTGTTTTTTTTTTTCTTATATTAAATATTTTGGTCATTAGTTTGAAAAGTGGATTTGTAGAACACAACTAGAAAAATATGACCAAATGATTATTGCTGAATATATTTTACTGAAATTGAACTCAATTTATTTCACTGCTCTGAAGTAGACATTGTTACACATACTATAAAGTTCTCAAATCAGGCTGCAAGTGCAAACATGCGTTTTGGATTTTATTGTATAGGAGGCCTGCTTTTCTGTCTGGAGCTTCTATTTTGCAAGATTGTTCATGTTTTATCTGGTGCAGCAGCGCTGTGGTTCTGGATGAGTGCATCAAATAACACAGTTTAAAGATAAGAAAATTAGCTTCTGACATCCGGCATGTCCAGTATGACAAAACCTAAGAAAAATGCCCTTTTCTGGGTAAAATGCAGTTTCCTTTTATTACCCAATTGATAATAAAAATGTTGCCATATATAAAAGTGTGGAAATTCGAACTTTCTTTATATAGGTTGGAGGTTTGAAAATGTTTTCGGAAATGGTGAAAAACATCAAAAAGGAAGACAAACAATTTGTCAAGACAAAATGAAAACAACTGAGACTGAAGTAAATCCTATAAATATAACTACAATCTAGGGATGAAATATCTTGAGCTTTTTCGTCTCATTTTATAAAAACTTTAAAAATTAAGTATAATTACAGAAAATGCTTAAATACCTTCAACACCATTTCAGTCTCTTGTATCTATGTGACTTTGGACCGCTATCTTTAAAAATCTGTCATATTGTTTATTCTCTAAAGCAGCAGACAGATGGATGCACTTAAAACTCTTGACTTTGACATGATTCTACTCTATCTAGTAAGAAGGAATATTTGTTCTAATATATATGTCATTATTTTAAAAACTACTTCTTCAGCAATTAACTTTTTTTAGTGTTGTCTTGGGTTACAAATTGAACACATCAGTTTCTCTGGTCACAGATGGTTATGTTCAAAGATAAGACTGTAAGACATTTCTGAAAAAATAAAATAAATAAAGAACACTACAAAAGTGCCCGACTGATTTAGGATCTCAGAGAGATGAGATCATTTTTCAGTTCCTTAAGCTTTCTAAATCTATGACCTAGTTACATATTCATGAATCCAAACTGCACCTTTGAGTCCCACACTGCTCAAGGTATGTTTTAGAGGATTAAGTCTTTTGCAGCCACAGGCAAATTTGGAAATCATTACAAATTTATTCAGAAGTGACTGAAAGTTCACTTCATTCCATCCCTCCCCATTTAAATCACTGCTGTCATTTCATGCTCTTATCCATGCTTATAACAACGCAGTGAAAATATGTGTGATGGAGTTGGGTTCAAGTTCTGTCACCTTTGAATGAGAGTTATTTCACATGGCTGTTATTGAGGACAGTTGACCACTGGCACTCTGTTCTGCTCTCATACATCTCTGTGATACTTGAATTAAATGAAATTAGTTAGCTTGACGAAGAACAACTGTCAAAGATGCTAAATTCCCTTTTTCATTTCAGTCTTGGTATTTGGATAGGACTATTTCTTTCTGCATAGGAAAAGAGCACAAACACAGTGTTTTTTTTTGTTTGTTTTTTTTTTAAATAAAGTATGGAACAGATTATTTTTTTGTCCTCACAAAAAAACCTATGTTTATACATTGCATCGACAACATTAACTTCAAATGCAAAACATTTATGAATAATATATGGCAACTTCCAGGATGTTCTTTAGATATTGTTTATATAAACCACCCCAAGTGGTTCTCAACAGCTTTTTATTCCTTAACCAAACTCATTAAAAAAAACAACATCTTTAAATCTTTAACGATATGTATCATAATTGTTGCTCTCAAGATTTAAAAATTGTACCTAAAGAAATTGCTTTGTTGACTGCTAGGTTATTGTGTGTGATGCTGCCAGAGTCAAGGTTGTGTGTTTGTAAACCTGGTAACAAGAATTAGGGCTGTTCTGAAAGAAGGAACTGGTTTATTTAATAAAATTAGACGACATCATGAAGGAAGAACATTAAGGGGAAATATAGATGTCTAAACATATCAGCTGGGAAGTTAAAGCTCAGTATAAAATTGGTCTCTCAAATGGACAGTAAACATATTTATACAGCCAAAGTGAAAACAAAGTGGCTTAAAGACAGCAAAGTCATTTTTTTTAGCATGAGCATCACAAAGTTGATCCTACTGAAAATTTGTGGGCAGATCTGAAATGTGTAAGTGAGAGAAACTGACTCAGCTACTCTAATTCTGACAGAAGGAATGCTCCAAATTTCAAGCAAACTGTCAAACTATAAACTTGTGATCTTGAAAACATTAATAAATATATCTGTTAAATATTATTTTCTATATATTGTGGTATTCTGCAAATAGAAATAATTTTGGTAAATCTCAATGACCTAAGCCAAGGTCATTTGATTTTGACCTTGACTAAATTGTTTGATCCGATTTACCTTGAAACAGTGAGAAAATTTTTTTTTATGTTTGTTCAGCATACGTAAACTTCTAGTTTCAACTGTAAATGTCTTAGATGACATTTTTTCTACTTTGATAGGTGAATGAACTGATATGATTGATATGTTTTTCTATCACAGTTTTTCTTTTTTTCTTTTTATTTTTACACAAGATGCTCAACAGTAGGTATAAATTGGGCTCTGCCAACCCTGCTGTTGTTGTCACGGTTCTTGGTTTGAATATCACCAGACAAAACAAAACTCCCAGATGATTGTGTAAAATAACGGGCATCTGCCAGGGCAGCTTGTCAATTTAAGTTTGTATCAGCTGAACTGAGAAAAATAGGCAGGACAGAAATTGAAGTGACAAATCCCTGAGATATTCTTTTGAAGTAGTACACAGGGTGAACAGATGCAGATTAAAACTTGGATTAAACATGTTGCATTAAAATTCAATCAAGGTGTCATTTGGTGATTTATTTGTATGAAGGTCTCCACAAATCAAGCAACACTAACAAAAGTCAGATGGTTCTATGCATTTTATTTTAATCTGCATGAAGCCTATTATGTCTGATTGTCTGTGCTAGTAAACTAAAGGAATATGCTTTTGTGTTTCTTGTCTTTCCTCTCCTCTAGATATCAATGAATGTGAAAAGGATCCTTGTAAGAATGGGGGAATTTGCACTGATCAGGTTGCTAACTACTCTTGTGAATGCCCAGGGGAGTACATGGGAAGGAATTGTCAATACAGTAAGTGATGTTTTATTTTCACGTCTTTGGAATTTTAAGTTTGTTAATGAAATCAGTTTTCTGTCTTTAATAAAGCCATCTATTTTGCACATCAATTGATAGTGCTTCTACCAGATGCCCATTATTTAATGAAACCAAGTTCATACATTTCTGCTTACCTTCCTATTAAAGGCATAGGCTGTGAGACAGGAAAAATAATTAACTGTGTTAATCTTCACTTTTCTTCCCCATTTATTTTTGTACAGGTTTCTCTTCTCATTTTATCCATCTCTTTTATGTAGAGGATTTGTGTGTCTCTATCTAGCAACAACACAAGTGCTGAACACAGCAACCACATCGGCTCTCACGCAGATTACTTTTCAGCTGCAAAAATATGGATGTGGAGCTTGTGATGTTTGATTTCCTCTTGCACCTAACACATGTCAAAGAAATTCCATTATATGAACTCAATAGCAGTTTTGGATGTACACTGAAAATTTTAATCCTGACATCCTGCAAAATGTCATTTTTTCTGAAGATAAGGTCTCATGAATCCATCTTAAAATGTGGTTAGCAAAAATATGCTGTGTAATTTAAAGCTAACCATTTGGTTTGTGTATGAAATATATACATGTCCAAATTCTGCTTCTCCAAGTAAACCAAATCAAATCTTTGAGAACTCAGGGAATGTGTTAAAAAATATATATTTGATTTTCTTTCCCACACAGTTTTGTCTTTTCCCACAATCATGTGCTGCAGCACCATCATGTAGCCAAACAAATACCACATGACCAACCTCATCCAAGCAGACAAAACGACTTGAATGTTGTACTTGCGCTTCTTTTTTGGTAAGGTTATTCATTGTGGAGCTGAATGCTTTAAGCTGAAATATTTTTGAAAAACCACTTAGGGACTCTATCCACAGAGAGGAAATAACATCAGTTTTGTTTCATGATTTATTACAGCCATGTCCATTTACTGGATAACCACTTCACAAAAATGTGTTTATTCATTAGAAAGAAGGTTATTAAAACAAGCATTGGATAGAGTTCGCTGGCCACTTTATTAGGTACTCATCTTTATTTACACAACACAAATAGAAAATTAACTAATCACATGTGAAAAATAAAATACATTTAGCCATTTAGATGTGAAGACGACTTACTGAGGTTCAAACTGAGCAGCTGAATAGGGACTTAAATTACTTTCTCTTAATTGCTGTTGCCAGATGGCCTGGTCTGAGTAATCTGAAAATTGCAGATCTACTTCTGAATGGTACAAAATGAAAAAAATATCCAGTGTGCAGCAGTTGTGTGTATTAAAATGCCTTCTTGATGCCAGCAGTCAAATGAAAACAGCCAGATTGCCTTGAGATGATAAGGTGGCAACAGTAGCTTTAATAACCACTTGTTGCAACCAAGCATATCTGAATGTATAACATGCCAAATCTTGAAGCAAATGGGCTACAGCTGCAGAGTACTATGCCAAGTGAAAGTCCTTATAGATTGAAATAGGAAACAAGATTACCAGCCATATAAATTTAACATGTGAAATATTCTTGTTGGTCAGAATATCAGATCAAAAGTTGGTGATTTATTTGCCTCTTTTTCTTCCTACCCCAAGATGGGAAGTAATATGTGATTATTTATCATCATTAAACTTGAGGTGGACATGATTGTGAGGGGTTGTCGTGTTTCACAATGCTTTAGTGCTTAATATGTTTAAGTGAGTGGAGTCAAATGGCTGTTTAGTATCTATTTATACATTGACCAGTCTGAGCAGCTTTTGCTTTTTCTGGTGTTCATATTTTTTTGATTATTTTTATTTATTTGTTATTTCCCACCAACAATTCTTTGTCTTCTTTTTCTAATTTATTATTTTACTTATTTTTATTTAAAAAGTACTAAAGTAAAATTGCACTAAGGTGTAAAAAAACTTAATTTTGTAAATTTTCTCTAATCAAATTGTGCATTTAGTGAAAATATAATAAAATATCAAATAGTCTGTGTGTAAATCAAATCCTAGATGAATAGATTTAGAAAGCGTCTACCGTGCTTTGATATGATAAAGATTTATAACACTGACCTTTTGAGATTCACTCTCAGGCATATGAATGTTGAGGTGTCAGATAAAATTAGACTTGTGAGGAAAATGTATGTCGGTGGAGGAGATCAGGTGTGGCTGTGTAACAAAACAGTTTTTCTTTCTGCAAATCCAGAAAAATGCGGCTGATATAACTGATAAATCATGTTTCCCAGACATGTGAGAGCCAAGGATTGGTTGTGTTCCAACCTTAGGATGTTCCCTTTTCGCATCCAAGAAAAACAAAATGTCATCAAAATGTACTGCCTTTAAAAGAACAGGATCTTCTTGTGAGGGCTGTTAGTTTGGTTTATTCTTTCTGGAGAAGATGAAGACTGTTTAACTGATTGAATATCTGATATATGCATCTGATACAAACACATGTCTTCTTCTCTGATTTGTTCCATAGGCCCACACTGTGTGTGGGCAACGGTTTGTGCAAATAATGCATTTTTACACTCTATACTTCTTTGTTGGTGAAGTTGTCACTGTTGCTTGTCATATTGTGACAGAGATCTGTGTTTTAGTAAAGCTCTCTGAGCTAATAAAAATGAAAAGTAAAAAGTAGCATCAGGTCTTTTAGCTGCCTCGACAAACCACTGTTAGATATGCAAGAAACAAAGTATAATCATCGTATAATCTTACTGAAATAATCGCTTACAAACTGTCCTACATTGTCCTGAATGTAATGACTCAATCGAGCATGTAAGGAAAACTGTTTTTCAATATAATTTTGCAGAAATAGCATCTGATTGAAGAATATTAATATATAGGAAGATATCCTATCCTTTGCTAGGGTATCTTTGACTAATAATCTTAGGGAATGTAACTTTTTTTCCTCCTTTTTTGCTATTTTGTTAAAAAAAAAAGTAACTGTCAATTGCCTATCAGATTTGAAACCTTAACAGCACATATTTTTCTTTCCTTTTTCCCAACCTCATTTGTCACCTGTTGAAGCCTCACAATATGGCTGACATCTGTTTCATCTGTTTATCATTCTTTCCCTTATTAACTCTTACTGCATGCTCATTCGTATTATTATGTTGGCATTAATTTCAGTTGGGTAGTAATTTGCTAGGGTCTAGGCAGAGCTTGTGGGAGATGGATTCAGCTGTCACTGCGCGCCAGTGTTGGTGCTAGCGACGTGAGCTACCGTGAGGCTGATATATGCTCAGAGGGCAGCAGGGCAAGGCCCGGGGGCTGGCTGCCTCTGCTGCTCTGACGAACGACTGGCAGGCAGCTCGTTAAGACTGGCCCATCATTGCCACAAGGTGAAAAGGAATGTCGCTTTGCAGTGGTGTCTTGTCACAACATCCACATATTATATCTCATGAGAGTGCTACCAAAGAGGTAAAGTATCTAGGCAAATATTATATTATGGTGACACAGCATAACATAAGTCCAATATGTCAGCCTGTGCAGAAAAAAAAAAGACCCTTGTTTTTCACTTGCAGAATTTCAGAGTTAGCACATTAAGAACTACCACAGCCAATGGGAGCAAGCCTATTGGAGGCACACACTTAAAACCAATCAAATGGGGAATACCTACTTCGACTTGTTTCACTATGCATTACAGTTAAAAAGCCTTCATGTCTCTAAACTATTCTTCACATTTTATCACATAGGGCCACAAACATATTTGTTTAGAATTTTTTGTGATGGACCAAAATAAAATAGCACTACATGTATGAAAGGATCAAGTAACATGTGTATCACATATGTAATATGATTCCTCCAAATCGAATCTATCAAATCACTGCTAGAAAATTAAATAAATAAAAGCATCCTGAATGTCATCATGGTGTATGAGTTAGAACTCAATCACAAAACTCTAATGGACCGTGTAATGCTTAAAAAGTGTATTGAAACATGAAGGAGTTTTTTTTTCAGTTTTGCAACTTGGACTAACTTAACTTTCATAAAAATATGTTTGAGAATCGTCCGTTATAATTTGCTTGCAAATAATTTTCAGGCACTTTTTGAAAGATAAATTATAACTAGTTCAAATAATTCTGGGTTATCTTTCTATTGAATTGGTAACTGTGGAAAAATTTGAACGGTTTCAAGGATATTAAATTGGAAGAAAAATTTGTTAGGCAGCTCACTAAAGGCCTTTTTGCCCTACAGGGCGTGGTTGCGGTCGCCCCATCTCTATTTTACATCGGTTCTGTTTGTATTTGTATTGAGAAAAACGAGCAGAGATCATCATATTTTCAAAAATGTGCAATGATGGTAGCACTTCATCCTATAATTGGTGGGTTCCCTGCTTCATATATCTTAGTTGTTGTGTCCTTGACCAAGACACTTCACCAGTGTTGCCTGCTGGTGGTGGTCAGACATGCCAGTTCATGGCAACCTTGCTTCTTTCAGACCGCCCCAGGTTAGCTGTGGCTGCAATCCAGGAGCTTGCCACCATCAGCATGTGAATATGAAGCAAATATTATCTCAGCATTACCCTTTGACTAAATCAATAATAATAATAATAATAATAATAATAATAATAAAATTCTTATGCGAGTATCATTCCTGAGTTGGACTGTGGTCTGGTGCAGCTGAACCACTGCTGTGGCTGGTGTGGCTTTCTCCCACTGAAGCAAGGGATTGCCAGATCAGGAAATCCAGAATCTTGCAAATTTGAAGATCATTTGAATGCAAGACAGGTTCCCTGATTTAAAAATGTTGGCCAAAGGATGCTTGTAAATCCAGTCCTCTTTGTGGCACAGAGCACCGCTAGATAAACATCCAAATTACTTACAAGTGGTGGCACAATTGAAGTCCTCTACTATTTGTTATTGGCCCTTTTGATAGAGTAAACATTCACATTTGAGATTGTGACATTAGGATGTGTTTCTCATGCTCCAAAGTTATGCATAAGGTATTTAAATAATGCATTCTTATTGTCATGGGAGAGAATTATGTTTCTCAGTTTTCCAGTACACTTTTCCTAATTACTAGCAGTCTTGAACCTTTGTGGACTTGCAGTTCAAAGCCACTTATGTAGCTCTGGAAACGTGTTGATATATATTGTTTTTACAAATGCAATTTTCTGTGAAATAATTTCATGCTCAAATAAATATATGCACTGCTTGAATTAATACTTCAGTCTTCAAACACACCATTAGGCTTCCTAAGTGACAGCCAGCTTGCTCATTACAGTTGAAAAATGGTAGATATATATTTATTGGGGGAAAAAATAAATGTAAACTAATTTGTGCTTTATTTTAGCTCTTTAGCATAAAGACAGTTAATTGAGGAAATGTAATGAATCATGAGTCAGAATTTGTGGGAATTCACACTAACATATCATTAGTATGTGCAGGCTTATTTATGACAAAAGAGCTTCGAAACATCCTACAAAGATATTCATATTTTCAAGCCTTTAATTGCAATAGAGATAGCACGTACAAAAATAAAAGCTGCCTATATTCAGACTTTTGAAGAGGTTCAAATTAAGTTGATCTATCTGATATTGAAAAATCAGCTGGATCTCAGAGCTCCAGCAGGAAGCCTGTGTATCCACCTACACCAGTCTGGAAGCAGTGAGTCACATAGAATGAACCACTGAAGCAAGATTGATTTGCCATGCTGGAATGCATGAACACATCTCTCAACTCAGTGTACACACACACACACACACACGCATACACATGCATACTCTTTTTATGTTTCCCTATCTTTGCAGGGACTTTTCATTGACTTTCGTTTATTTTTACAGTCTAACCCTGGCTGTTACCCTAAACCAAACCATTATCAGTACATATAAATCTCTAAACCTAACGTAAACTCAGTTCATACTTTAGTCATGAACCTCACACATAACCCAAACACAGTACTTCTTTTGGGGCCTTAGCTTTGGGCCCCAGAAGCAGCAGTATTTGTTGGGGAAAAAATGGTCTTACAGAGTATCAAATACAGGGCCACACACTATATACAATTGGATATTCTCTTACCTCTCCTACAGTCTATAGTGAATAGTCCCTTGACTCTCTTCAGACATTACTCAGTGTCTCCCAAGACTTCCTGTTGACTAAGACCCTACAGTTTTAGCAGCTGGATAAGTTGTTTTCATTGTTCCATTCTTCCCTCACTCTTGACTTTCCTGCATGGTTAAAGCTGCCTTACAGCTCTCTGTGCTGCCAGTTTCATTGTCTGCTGGTGTGAGTTTGTTCCCTCTGTGTGTGAGCACAGAGTTTGAAATTCCGTAGGAGTTTTGTTTTAATAGTGAAGGGTCCATCATAGCTTTCCAGTGGCCATCGCTTCAGGCATCCCCTTAAGGCTGCTTTGCATGGACACAGTTCATTTGCAGTTTTCACTTCAGTCTGTTTATTCCACCTGGGCTCTGACTAAAGTCTGACTATGACATACCTACATTCTTTTGGGAAACGTTGAAGTTAATTACGTCTTCTCCTTCTTTTGTAGCTTAGAGCAGATTTGTTTAAGTATTGGTAGCCAGAAATACACTAGCAGACAGTAGTCAAATAAGTTAAATATGCTATATTTAGAGACAGCACACTTCACAAAAACATCTATCACCAAAAATCGATGTTCTTATGACTTATTAATGATTGCTTGAGGCCCATTATTCAGATTTCCAAAGTCAGCAATGGTTTGGGGAGCCATGCCATCTCATGGCCCAGCCTGTTTACTTAAGTCCCAAGTCAGAACAGTCATCTAGAAATCCCATTTAGCCCCCAACGCTTCCTCAGCCTTCTTGAAGATATAATCAATTTTCTAGGAAGACTGTTATTAGTGAACTTTGGGTTTTCATCAGCTGTAACTCAATCACAAGTCTTCCAATATTGAAATATAAATTATTAATTTATATTGCAATGTATTGATATGCAGGCATTCATTCTTGAACAAAGTTCAGCTGTATGAATTGAACTGAATTAAATTTGTTTTTTAGGTTTATTTTCAGTTTCCTTTCCATGACTTGTAGCGGTCAGTGAGAACTAAATGTTGCATATACTGAAACAGTGAGTATTGCCACTGAACAAGATCTAGGAAAAAAACAATAACTACCTGTATCCTTCTTCAGACTGAATGAACTGAATTATTCCACCAACGATAGTCAAAGTATATGAGCTAATGGAAAGCACCAGTAGCATTTATTTGTTGTGATGTCTTTCACACTTGATTTACCTTAAACATTTCAGGAGAGAACTGACATTATTGCTAAGAATACAGCATATAATGATTTTACTTCTAAACAAAAAATCTATTCCGAGCTATAATCCTTTGCACTTAAGGCAACTATTTACATGACTTATGGTCTAATTAAAACTTAAGCATCTGTCACAAATAATATGCCTAAGCCCGCAGTAAAGCTGGGATGCTGTTTATGGCGGGAGCTATTTTGTCAGCTTGAGGAAGCAAAAAGATACCAGGCTTTTCCTTAGCTTAAAGACTGAATTAAAATGTGTTGAATGTGAATGCAGTTTATTACCAATTATGGGTGAAAAAGTAAAATATCTTAAATAAAGCTTTTTATGATGAGGCACTGAAGGGAACAATTTTATTAGAGCTGTTATTTCAGGTTGGCAGATTCTTAACTATAGTGACGCCTTATACTTTTAAGCCAATGAGCCAAATTGAACCAACACTCATGCCAAAGCTGAAGTGTTTCAATGTTAAGAGCTCTTTTAGGATGATGTCTTATTGGTGTCTTTAAAGTTATTTTGTAACTTTCAAGATTAAACTGTATGGATTGAAAATGGTTCATTTTGGAGGAAAAAAAACGGTTTAGCTTGTATAAATTTAGAAAATCTTCTATGTTCATGAAGGAAGCAAAAGCAAAGAAAACCTGTTTTCCAAGTGAATAATTTGTTAAATCTTCTTATTAATTGTGTAAAAGATGTGCCTCCCTGACTCTGTCTCATACCTAAGTGTCTTGAAATTACCAAGTTGCCTTTTTTATTTTACTGCAGGCATATTTAATGAAATACATAGCATGCTCGGACAGCCAGGATTTAGGCTGAAAACACAACCGGATGTTCTCTTACTTAAAGATTCGTGTCTCTTTTCTTTCTCACTTGATTGCTGTGAATGGTAAGAAGCTTAACATTGTACAAATAAAAAGAAAAGAGTTGGGCAGCCTTAGCCACATTTTATGTGGAGAAAAATAATAAGGACTTTGTTCTCGATAGAAAAACAATATGAAAAATCTTTCAAATAGTTTTGTAAAATGTGAACGTACAACTTTCATTGTTTCCAGTTTGAGCTTTTCAGGACTTTGCTGTATTTAAAACATTGGGAAGTTTCTTGTTTTGAGGTAAACCTACATTTATTGTCACAGATAAACAAAGCTTGCCTTGTGAATGTCAAAGGCAAAAACCCGTCATATAGATGCTAACTCTGTTTTGCAGCTACTATTTGTTTTGAAAGCGACATTTTTTTAATGTTCTGCTTGACATATGTAGCAGAAAGGAATATGATTATAAATTCTCCTTGCACTGAGAGATGGTGTTTCTTTTTGTCCTTAAGAGCTATGATTTTATGTAGGAAAACCTTGATAAAATTGTGATTGTGACTTTACTGCAGAAAATTATGATGTGATTTTTTTTCCACCATTAATTCAAATTTTCTGAAAAAGAAAATGGGAGTTTTCCTTAGCTGTAAGCCATATTAATTAAATAGCCATAATAAACACTAGAAATGTATCCCTCTGAATGTAATGATTCTATTTCATACTTGAGCATCAATTTTCGAAGTGAGATGCTGAAAGAAATGACCTTTTTCACGATTATCCAAGTTATTGAGACATAGGGACAAAGATTAGAGAAACGAGTTTTTAATTGTGGGTTGCACAGAAAATAGCAGAAAAATAGCAGTTTGCAGTTTTTCTTGGGAATAAAAGAGTGGAATAAAACATCATATGGCAGAGAAACTCAGTAATTTTACAGCTGCACTCTTGTGGTGTATTTGGAAAATCAAATGTAGTTTGCTTGCACTATTTGCAAGATTTGAAAGCTTCATCTGTCTTTCCTCCTTTCTTTTCCCAGAATGTTCTGGACCACTGGGCATGGAGGGCGGTATAATCTCCAACCAACAGATAACAGCCTCCTCCACCCACCGTGCTCTCTTTGGCTTGCAGAAGTGGTACCCATACTTTGCACGCCTCAACAAGAAGGGCCTGGTCAACGCCTGGACGGCTGCCGAGAATGACAGATGGCCATGGATCCAGGTAAAGCACAGTGACAGGATGGCCAACACGCAAAGCCAGCTCAGGGCTTGAGAAAACTAAATTAGAGCAGGTGCAGTCTTAATTAAATACAGGCCCCTAGTTGGTTGTGTCTTTAAATAGTAAAGTTTTACTTGTATTTGAAAGTTGATTCCACACTTAGAAAGATCCATTAAAAGGGCTTCATAGAGTGCAGAACAGATGCAGAAGTCAGTTATGAAAGTGATTGACTTGTTCAAACATTTGACGTGTTCAAGTCATTTTAATTAGAAATTAAGTTCAATCTGAATTAATTCTTGACTCCAATCTCAAAAAAGCTATTGCAATATAAGCAAAGTCTCTTATGTTTTTTTAAACAGTTTAGTTTTAACACTGAAGGCCGTGGCTCTCTGCAGTTATTATCTGAAGTACATACTGTAACTCATCGAGAGTACCCAACCACGGTAACTGTCTGATGTCTGAACTGCAAAAGATTTGTGAAAAAAAAAATATATATATATATATATATATATATATATATATATATATATATATATATATATATATATATATATATATATATATATATATATATATATACATATATATAAATATATATATATATATATATTGTCATATGTAGTCAGGTCTTGCATCTTAATGTCAGTCTTCAATTTAGTACATTTTCAATTATGAAACCTTTAGCCAGTTTGTATTGACCAAAAAAAAAGTTTTTCTTGAACTAAGGTTAAATATTGTCTTATTGTAGAAAATTATAAAATCTTTTTGCAGTATCCTTTATGTTGTAACCCGGAAATCACGTGGTATCTTCTCTTGTGAGGTGGGCCCCACTCCTATACAGCTTACCTAAATGTGACATTTCATAAATCTAACTTATAATTTATACCTCAATAACTTGATATTCTGGATAATAATTAGAGATTTAAGGTTAAAACTTAAGACGCTCAAAATAGAAATAATTGATTACACTGAAATGATGAGTTCTTTTTTTTAAATGTGTGAAGTTTGCTCTGTAAATTAGTGGACAATTTGTGATACATTTGATGTTTGATCCAAGTTCTAACAGTGTAATATTCATGTTAAAATCACAACTTCTTTTACCACAGTGTTTCAGTAACCTCCTACAGGGCTTTCATCTACAACAAGCATACAAATGGGAAAAGATATCCATATTTATTGCAAAACAAGCGCTGGTGTTTAAAATTCTTCTTTTTCTCTGCCTTTGTTGAAGTTAACATTCTTGCTGCTATTAGGCAGTGCTTATTTTCAAAGCACAAAAAAGATCAATAGGAGTTGCAAATAGCCACCCTTGTTTGTGCCCTTTTCCAAATCCAACCCTCAGATAGTTTGTGTTCACTGTATGAGACAATGGTTTAAGAGAAATCGATGAGACCTCTATGACTTCATAAACAGTGCATAGTCATTTTTTTCTTTTTCTTTTTGCGAGAGACTCAATTTTTGAACATTAACTTGAGAGTCATCAATACAGAACTTTTTTGGTTTGTGAAGCCTTTATTTAGTCTGTGTAAATCAAAAAATGGGGATTCTTAGTTTTCTCAAAACCATTTCTAAGTATCATGTATGTTGTAATCCCCAAATAATGTAGTATTTCATATTGCAAGCTGGATTTATTCTTTGAGGCAAAAGTATATATTTTACCAAAGTAACAGATAATTTAGAAAACTCTCACACCTTTATGTCTCTATTGTTCAGACAGTTTTTCCATCTTGTTTTCTCAGTACAGAAAATAGGTCTTTGAAAAAATGGTTTGAAAATCTCAGCATGTCTAAAAAGCCATTGCATCACAGGTACATTCTGCACTTGACAAAAGGTAAAAAAAACAACTGAAGAAAAACAACTTTTGAAGCAAATATCACTGATGTTAATCTTTCGATTTCAAAAGCATGAAATGGACAATCAGTGAAAAATCACTAACTTACTATGACACAGCTCACAATTTTAAAAGCGAAGAATATTTGCCAATCATTTTTCAGAGTTGTGATCTCCATCTTCATACAGTCACAGTCATGAACTCATAAATTAACTGTGACAGCAGCTGCACAATTCTCCAGACTCAGGAGTTTCTGACAGCATCACCAAAGTGACAGATTAACCAGCGTTATCCTAAGTGATTTGTGCTTGAAAAACAAATTTAGGGTTTATCCTCATCACAAAACAAGAAGCAAAGTTCTTTAAATCAATCAAATAAAATTCCTATTTTAAAGAATTGTGCATCTTGTTTTATTTTATGAAAGCATAGTTCTAACAATAAAGCAAAGCTAAGGAAGTATGACCAAAACAATGTACAGTGCAAAATGTCTGAGTGGGAATGCACATACAGATATTACCATAAGCAAGTCTGATCATGCCAAAAAACAAAACAGAAGTTTGAGTATGATACTAATCCAAATTTTATAATTTCATTCAGCCACCACAAGATCTGGTTACAATCCCATGACCAAAATTCAATGAAATATTCATCATAAACAATTAAAGTTGAAGAGTCTTAAACAGGGGAGCACTCAATGTTCTGCCCAGGTAGATATGACAGAGCAACAAAAAGGGAGAGAGACTAAGCTGTACAAACAAAGTGGTGGCAACAGTTAATATTGAGCAGACAGCAGGAAAGCAAATCAAAACAGACACAGTAAGCAGTCAACAAACTTCCATATTAACACAGAAAATAAGAAAAACATAAAGCTTTCTTGAAACAATATAAACATTTTCACCATAATTTCAAGATCAAAACCAATGCATTAAAGAATAACATTTTTTTTCCAATAAGAAATTAATTATTGTGTTATGTTTTATTACCTAATATTCATGAGAAATTTACCAGAACATCAAGGTGTCCAGAATGCTCTCCTTAGATTTGAATCACCCCCATTTTCAGCCCACAGACAGGTCAGTCCTCCATACAGGAGAATAAAACCTGAAAACACTTGAATTTTATTTTTGAGTCCCCGTTTGAATTTGTTTGTATGTTTTAGCTAGGTTGAAAAAGTCTTGAATAACTTGCCATTAAAGAAAGCTTTGAATCAGAAAAACACTGTTCTTCAAATACGTGATAGACAGTGAACAGTAAAAGAAGGAGAAGAATGCTAGGAAAGCGACACAATACAGCATAATGGCGGGGAAAGGTAAGCTACATGAAGCAACAGAAAATTAGGAAAATAAAATAAAAATCAACATGCAAAATAAAAAACAGGAATCCGACACTGTAAAAAGGTGAGAAGAAAGGAGTACAAAACATTGACTCTAATAACACCACATATAAAACACAACGGTACGGACATTTTGTGTTTCTGTGGAAGGCGTGTGTAATTGAGACGTGAGTGCAGAGGTTTACAGGCATGAAAATGCTCTGACATTAGGCTAAACAGTCAGTGTTGTGCCTTTGTGGAGTGATGTGGGACATGCAAACAGGCTAATACTGTCAGGTTACAACCTTGTCAGGTTTTATTAGATTTGCTTCTGGCTTGTTGTTTTTAGTTTTTTTCTGATGTATCACCTTAAACCATTTTACATCATCTAATTTAAGATCCATCACTTAGAGCTCCATCAGTTTTAAACCAAAGCAAAACAACATCATTTAACACGTTATGGAGCTTTAGAGAAAATGTGCACTAAATGTGCGTTTATTTTTGTTTTGTGGGTTTTTGATTTTTTTGTAGTTACAAAAGGTTTACACACCTATGTCGTGAAGGAATGTGAGGGTTTTTTTTTTTTTTTTTTTTTTTTTACAGCCTCGCCATATCCAGCTTGCAAAATTGCATTTGAACACTCAAGGGAAATATGCTGCCGGTTTCACCAATATCAGCAAGATATTGCTTCAGCCAGCTGTGTTGGAAAAATGAAACAATACAAATCACCTCTGACGGCTAAGCGGGTGTACACATATTTTGATGAAAGTTACATGGTTAAAGACATAATGTTGGGATGCAGAGCTCCGTTGGGTTTTGTTGTTTATTCAGATTCATGTGACTGGATTTACGTAGTTAGGTTGATTGGTGTGAGACCAAAGTCAGAAAAATAGTTTTACATTTTTGTTTGTTCCATTGATATTATTGTGCAGTTTGTGTAAGTTTCAATAATTGTTTCTTACAACTGGTTTGCACTCACTAGAAAATATGTTGCAATTATTTTAATCTGATTTGTTGATTATTTATTAGTTTTGCCATCTTGGTCAAATCATAGGGAAAACAAGTCCTAATCAAAACTGACCAGGTCATACTTTCCTAATATTACACCCTCTTTTTTGTGTTTTCTTTTCAGGCTATTTAATTAAACAGATAAACTTGTATGGCAACATATAATTTTTGCTATACTGTATATTTTGTTGGTATTTTTATGAGATAAACCAACATTATATATAAAATATGTAAACATACCTCTGTGGTTTGTGTCTTACAGTTTTACACATCAAAAGTCAAATCAAATCAGTAGATAATGCAAAGTGCTGGTATCTCCACAATATGTTACCATAGTGTGGGTCTTCTGGAGGGGCATCATGACATAACAGGTTGTTGTAAATGAGAATTTGTTTTCAATCAGTTTACTTATTAAAGGTTAAAAAAATGAAATATAAAAACTTTTTTTTTTTTTTTTTTTTTTTTGCTTTGTCATGTTAACTCTTACGTCACATCACAATGTTAAAATTAGCATTTTAGGATTTACTGTCCTAGAAAGGAAAACATTTAAAGACAGAGTGATATTTAATAAACTGGAATATTTTTATGGTTCATTTAATTAGGTCTCTCTTTACTAAGTGAAACTCATAATAGAGAATATTCACACAGAGGTTGATGTTTTAAAACCTTTAATTTTGTTAGTTATGCTTTTAATATACTAAGAAAAAAAACTTCTAAACTAGAAGTGTGAGCTTAATGAAAACTATGTTTGATACCTACTAAAAGGTTGTTATATTCAAAAGGTACTTTCAATGTGGTAACGTAGCCTCATTGGAACCCATACTTAAATTTATTGAATATGGCAATCTGTTACTCAAAAAGTCACAAAAAATAGTTTCTTTCTGGTCTTTTAGGTGCCAACGTAGAATGAAAAATCTTCAGTAGCGTTTTTTGGCAGAAGTGTGACCCTGAAAGAAAGTATTTCCATTATGCTTTGTTTTACAAATGCACCATGACAGTAAGTGACTAAACGCTTTTGAACATGCTGGTCCAAGGATTTGCTGAACACTGCAAACACTTAGAGCTGTAACCTGATTTGCTTTGGGTGGTATTCATCAGTTTGACTCAGTTCTGTGGTTGCTAGTGTATATCATCCTTTGCACTGCTGTTGGAGCAAACTGTCCCATTACGTTTTTGTGTCTATATATGCTAAAATTCCTTGGGGAAGATAATAAAGCTGTAGTTGCTCCTGATCGATGACAGATGGCTTTCACTACTGAGAGCATTGGTGTGTTAGTAAACAAGTACATAGAAAATACTTCTATGTAACCACAAGAACTGCTTGTGACATTGCTGATTAAATATTCTTCTCATCTTTACATCTGGACTTTTAATTAATGGCTTTTGAACTACATTTAAGCTATATTGAATATTAATTTTAGTCATTGTTTTATTACACAACTGTCTCCAGTTCCTCTGAAATCACAAAAGAACAACTTCAAGCAGATAAAGCACTTTTCCAAATCATTTTTTTTGTTACATATGACATATAAAATCAATACTTACAGTAGGTAATGCATATATATATGTTATGATATGATAATACTTGCAAAAACAATATCTATTGTTCACTTTGCCACTTTGTTGCACAGCAGAAGAAAAATGACATTAAAATATCAAAGTTTGTGTTCAAAGAAGTCTCACTAAAACTTAAAATATGAGTTTATATTTTTGCTGGTATGTTGGGTGAACCAAGTTTATTCTTTATTTAGTGGAATTACTCACAGTTGGTAGAGGTAAGATTAGTAATATTTCTTTATAAGGTTTACTCCAGTAAAAGTTTTTTTTTTTTTTTTTCTAAAAAGCTACTAAAGTAGATCTTACTAGATCATATCCCATTAGTGTAAGAAGTTTTACAGAGTTTCAAGGACAATCTGATTATTTGAGTAATTCTGCAGTTGTAACAATGTGCAATCAACAAATAGTGGATTTCTGTGCTCTTATATCCTTGACCTTTCTATGCTTGTGTCTGTGTGTGGAGTATCTCTTGCTGGTCAGCATGATTATACTGAATATGAAAATCATTTGGGGTCATAGCAATGCAAATAGATGAGAGCCAGGTAATGAGAGGTGAGCTCTCCTTTTCCAGAAGGCTGCTATTGTAAAAACTAATTCCTCTGCCTGTTAAAAAATATAAATAGGCAATGGAAAATATGAATACGAACAGTTGTTCCTATTACTTTTAAATCATTGTTTCAATGTAATTTCATAAAAATCCCTTCTTCGATGCACCATTTGGGAAGACATAATGTTTCAAGGCTCATGCATGCAAACTTTGCATGTTAATAATATATTTAGGTTGTTTGATGGTCTTTTAATGTCCTTGATGCCTACACTGTTTATTCATTTAGCCTGCAGCACACATTTGTTGACACTGTTCCAAAATTAGAAATATCACATCGCGTGTGCACAACTGAAATGCATCACGCATGTTTGCTTGCTTTCCATACATATATGCAATAGCAAAACGTTGTTAGTTTTGCTGTTTAAAATGCTTTTTTTAAAAATCACAATAAGTCCTAGTTTCCATGCTATTAATGCATTCCAACTGAAATCACTCACAGAAATGTTAAAAGGTTAAACAGAGTGTTCAAATTATCATTGTGACAAGTTAGACAGATTGAAGTCAGGAAAATGTTGACATATTGCAGATGCAATCATTATCAAAATATTCAGCAACAATATTGTGTCATTAAAAATAAAAAATCAACAATAATGCCACAATTGCATGACTGGGGAGTATGAACCAGTGTAGTACTTGCCATAAAAATAGATATATGCATTGGCTTAATACCAGAAGACCCGGAAGATTGCAAATCTGTAAGACCAATAGTATGATGAAAATGATATGCTGTTCAAGCCTCTCTTCCACTGCTGTGGAATATAACAAATGTGGCATCAATAATTGTCACATTTACATTCTAATTTGTAATTGAAAGTATATATTTTGTAATGTCTGCCATTATAATCATGTTAACAATATATTGAGTGTAGATAGAAAGGCAGTTGGATAATAGGTGCATTGTTTATACAGATCAAACTCTTGCACAGTTTTCCACAACTCAGTGACAGATGTATAAACAAAAAATGGCTTTTTAATTTTTAAATATCTTTGCCTCTTTCAGTATCCTCACTATTAAGTCCGCAAAATATTGTCATATTTATTATTGGCCATCTCTACTCTTTAGCAGTCATTTTTCATAATTTTATGACTCGTTTTTTTAATCAGTCTTTGACAAAGGACTGTTAATTTATTAACGCATTCTTGGAGGCAAAAAATGTTCAGTCAAATATGATAAATATGAGCTGGTTACAGCAGTGAAGGCAAAAGCATGTGAATTATAATGTGAAAACAAGAGTTTTTCTTTACCATGAGTTCAGAAATCATTTGATGAAGAATATCTTACATAGAGGCTTATTATTTTCTGTGAACGTTCACACACTGAAACTTCATGCACATTGGTAGAAAAGGAAATGTAGGAAGTGCCATTTTCAATTTTGCAATATGTTTTCTAGGTCTGCACTCTGTAGCAAAATGAGGAATTATCCACCACATTTAAAATATATGTCTTAGTGTAGCAGCATGCATTCTGATCTCTGTGAAAATATGGAAGAATATAAAGTAACTAAAATCATTACCTTTGCACCAGCGGCTTTCAGATTTCTATCTTAATACATGAATTCAGGAAGTTGTGTAACCCAATTTTTAGTTATTTAGGATTGTGGAGGAAATTACATATTATCCACAGTCTCAATATATTTAGCTGATTTAGAGACTTACTGTACACAGTAAGGAAAATGATTTAATCTGAATAAAAACAAGCAACGGCTTTTTGAGTTCGAACAAATATATATATTTTTTAATTTCGTACAAACATTTAGGTACTTCTGTTCTTCCCATCCAAAGGCACATGCACCTGCAGTACCACACATGTGTGATACTTCTATTGATGTTGAATTTAAACTAGGAAATTAATCTCTATTAGCATTGAAGTGACAGAGGTGCATTTCTGAGTGGCCATTAAACATGTGAAGGATCACCAACAATTAACACAGCAGCGGCCTTTTAGTGACAAGGCGTCTAATTAGTGAACGAGGCTCTATGGAGAAAATGGAAAAGAGCAAAGAAATGCCACGAATGTAAAAGTGAGGGTCAACAGATTTCTGAAGCTATTAACTACTGTATGTAACTACTGTAAGTCAAACTCTCTGTTTAAGCATGGATAATATAACAAAAAATGCCTCATCAAATTGAAAATAATTTCGTAAGAAACAAAAGTTTTATGTTAGGCTTTGATTAGTAAGTCAACGTGTTTTTCTTTGTGAGTTTTCAAAAGTTAATGTCCTTCCAAAACGGTGGATGGTCATTGGTCCTGCATGGCTATAATGTAAACCTGTGATAGACTAGTGATATGTTCAGTATTTATATCTGTGGGTAACTCGCTTCTCTCTGTGATCAACACAAAACTTGTTCACTCATTTTATATTCTATTTATATTTATCTTCTCCATTTAATAGCTGCCATCAAATCAGAGGGAAGATGTTTAGTGAGAGAATTGCTATTGCAACGAGGTACTTCTGTTTTATGGTTTTTAACACATGTTCACCAGGGGTGCCAGTCAATTCTGCAAGTGCTGGATGCGTTTCATAAATATTGTACAGGATTGCAACCATTGCTCAAAGGTAGACTTTTCTGTATTAAGGTGAGGACTTTGTATATCTTCCTCTCCAACTATTGTCTGTGAGGATTTTCTCAGCACTTCACCAAGGCACCACTCCTTCAACCTCCCAGAGGCCTTCACATTTTTATCAGAAGATGAGAGTTGTCATCAACTGACATCAGCTTTCTCACATTTTCATAAGCTTGCCAGAATTTCACACTACATGGCATTATTTTCAACAAGCTATGACAGATTGTGATGAAACTGTGTAAAAAAACATGGTTGTTTCACATAACGCTGTCAACTTGAGTACTAAGTACTGTAAATGTGATGAGTTGAGTCTTCTATAAGTTATTCAAGAATGCCTTGAAGACATGTGGTAAACAGCTTGGACGGGCAGTCTATCACATTATGTTATACAGAGACAAACAACCATGTGCTACATTTTGACAAGATTTTATTTTTGGAGCTTATGTGGAAAGCAGAAACTTTATTTAAAAAAAAAAAAAAAAGTATAGTAAGCAAATTCCCCACCAAAACAGCAACTATATTTTTGAGCTAGATTAGATTTTTTGCTTGACAGCTGCAAATTCAATATGCTGTTTGGTAATGGGCTCCTGACATGTGAACAGAACGTCATTGTTTATGCTAAAGCAGTTTGTTTTTATGTTCTGCAAGGAACTGTGATCAAAATGTTTTTTCTTTTCAATACTAAATATAATTTTGAGTTAATTATTCTCATTGTCTAGCCAACAAAGAAAAATATAAAAAATGATGTCACAAAACTGTACCAAACAAGAAATTTACTGTAAATAAAGGTTGTGCTTTGCCTTCTTTCCTTTTCAGAATACCACTGTAGATTTTTGAAGATTCGGGATGGAAACTAAATCACAAAACAATTTTAATAGCGCCTTTAATCTCACTAAATATTTTTCTCCTAAAATAGCCTTTCATGCTACCTAAACTACTGCCTGGCTCTTCTTTTCCATGCTCTTGTCGAACAAGCTGGATCACATCTGAATGTAACTAAATTATCTAACACCATCTTGAATTTAATCACGGTACTTAGCAGCATTTAAGCATCTTTTCATCATGTGATTTAGTGCCAAAGGACAAGCATTTGATAATACCAATCTCTGAGCTTAGCATTATTGATTATAATTATAACATTATTATACTCTCCATGCAGACTGAGCTGTCATTGAGACTCAATGACAATGCCTGGATTAGTAGTGAAGTGTTTGCCTGTCAGTTTGTCGCAGGTAGTCTGTGTAGGCGATGACACTGTTACTCTGACTATTATATATTTTTCGATAGTTTTCAATAATGCCTCATTAGTTTATTTTAGATTTTTTTTTTTTTTTATTGTCATGGCATCACGGCACCATTCTTCTCTCTTTTAGAAGGAGATACTTCTTGAGCTTATGCCCACTATCTGCTTTTTGTCTGTCTGTCATTTATAAAACAATCACTGCATATACCGTTCCACCACCAAGATGCATATGTTGTTTGTATTAAAAATGACAAGCATGCTGTAAATAAAACAGAAAAACACAAGTTTTTCTGTGTTTTTCTGTGTTTTTTGACAAAGTGCATCTTGACAAATGCACTTTGTCAAGATTATATGTTTGTAAAACTCCCTAAAATTGTACATCAAATTGAATCACTTAGATTCAATTTGATGTTTCCAAATAGCATCAGTGGCAACCATGAATCACCTTCTTCTCCTGTAGCTTCACTCTCTTTCTTCTGGCTCACCAAACTTCTGCACATCATATTGTCTGATTGCAGATTGTGGGTGAAGTTGAATGTGGATCTTGAGAATTGATTAAATGTTTCATTTGATCGTAGAGTTTCTGAATAAGATAGATGACCGTGACAGAAACAATAGAATAGGGCAAACTGATCTCCATGACAAGCATGCTCTGTCTGTGCCTGCAGAGACCCATCGCATGTGTGTATGAGCCATTAAATTAGGAGGCAATTTGATGTTTTTGTATGCTCTCTTTGAACTCTGCAGATAAACCTCCAGAGGAGAATGAGGGTTACAGGCCTGATTACCCAAGGTGCCAAACGTATCGGCAGCCCAGAGTATGTCAAGTCATACAAAGTAGCCTACAGCGATGATGGGAAGACCTGGAGAACATACAAAGTCAAGGGCAAAGATGAGGATATGGTGAGTCTCGTGTATGCCTATCTTTGCCAATTGCCTCTAAATCTGTGACACATTGATGAAGATACATACTCATACACATGTTCACCCAGAGAACAGAGACTATATCATTGAAGGGCAAGGTGGAGGACATGATGAGATGGATTTCTAATTAGCTTGCACACAGGGCCCGTCCCGCTGCCCTTTATACCTATCCACTTCCAGGAGTTTAAGATTCAATTTATATACTATTTGGGGATGAACAGCCCTCAAATAGTCCATGCAGCATTCTGTCATTCTTGACAGAAATATGTGGTTGCTGTCATCTTATTTAATTTATAAGACATGCCTTTGTTAAACTGTCCTTGAGTTTCTTATAATTAAATCTATTTTTGCATTTATCCAGAGCTAAGAAGAAAATACAATTCTGTACTTACTTTTCTTCTACAAGACATATTGGTATATTATACTCAGTTAGTAATTCTGAAGAAAGACTAGAACAATTACTGGGGCTCTAATTTAAAATACGTTGCTATTTTTATGAATGGTCAGGTTCAAATGACGCAGGAAATTGTACATTTCTTTCAGTAATTCTCGCTTGTTGACCTAGGATGACAGCAATTTGTCCACGGTGTGGTAAACACTATAGAGTGCAGTAGATTGATTGTCACATTATAGCAAAGTGATCTGTTTCACCGTTCTCTCTGCCCTCATCTGTGGGTGTTTCATCCTGTTCGACAGATTTTCAGGGGAAATGTTGACAACAACGCTCCATCAGCCAACTCTTTTACACCTCCCATTGAAGCCCAATTTGTGCGCGTTTACCCCCAAGTTTGCAGGAGGCATTGTACCTTACGCATGGAGCTGCTTGGCTGCGAGCTGACAGGTACATTTTTCTGTGTTTTGGATCCACTGATCAGAGTCTCTTGTTTTTGTAAAATTGGCCTGTCCATGCTTATCTTCATTTCACTCAAATAACTATGTTTTCTTTAATTATTCATATCAAACTGTTTGTAAAAGAGGAGTTGCTGTAAAATGGTGTTAACAATAACTTTATTACATTTGCATGTGATCACAAAGTGCAGTATTTTTTTAAGTCTCTAGTGATTAGTGCTGACGAGTCTGAAAATGTTAACATTCTGGACAAAACCCAATTTATTTTCACATCCCTTCATTTGTCAATTTACATCATGTAAAGTTTGGAACAAACCCATCTCTTGTTGTTCTGTTCAGGCTGTTCTGAACCACTGGGGATGAAGTCAGGCCATGTGCAAGATTATCAGGTCACGGCTTCCAGCATTTTCCGAACACTCAACATGGACATGTTCACTTGGGAACCTGGAAAAGCCCGTTTGGACAAACAGGGCAAGGTCAATGCCTGGACAGCTGGACACAGTGACCAGTCACAGTGGCTACAGGTAAAATTTAATCTGATTTTAATATCCTATTTCTATGTGTAATTTACTGAAAAATTTGCCTGGTGGAAATGAACACCAGGCAGAAAGCTGATATAATATCTTATGGAAATTAATTTAGCTTTACTTTTTCAGAAAAAATATACAGCTGAAAGATACATTCTTATCTTAGACTAAAGATATCCTCCCTTTGTTGGGAATTATTTCCATACAAAGTCAAGGGAAAAGATGAGAGGAAGGGGAATGACCCAGAAATAAGTTCTCCTATCTGTTTATTTATATGTGAACTTGTTTTCAGCCTAACACCCTATCTGCCTCTCTTAGTTATCTCTGACCATAATCCAGGTTTTCAGTCTGAATTGCAACCACTTAATCCCATTTGTTTGTCATTATGTGCTTATTGAAAAGGATAATAGACAACCCTAAACGAATGCTGACTTCTGGATTTTTTTTCAACAATATGTGAACTTGAGGCTGAGAGAGTTCAGGATACATAATAACTTGGAGTACATCATTCCTAAAATCCCCTCACTTATGTTTTGGAGTTTTTCCTGATAAAAGGTTGCTAATCCACTTTTCTTTAAGGGTGAGAAACCGCATCTCGCTCCAAGCTGTAAAGTTAATGGGATAAAAGAGGTTGCCTTGTTGGAAATTAAAGATCTGAGTGAGATCATGCTTTATTGATCTTGTTTGTGGCCATGCCAATGTGCATACAACGCCTTAAGAATGTTCCCTATTTCTCACTTCACAAAATTAGTAAATAGGGTTCGATTGTATGCAATTTCATCCCCCTATAAACTCAGCTGTTCGGTGCATGTTTCACATGTCAGTTCAATAACATTAATGAAAAAACAGGACCATGTAAGCTAAGAAACACATAAGACAGGTTGGGGATAAAGAGAAAACGGGTGTTATGTTGTAGGGGATATTTTTCTCCAGTGGTGAAGAGAAGAGAAGTAGGAGTGGAGATGTAAAAATATCTAAATACATTTCAGTTGAGGATGAAAACCTGTTATAGACTACAAAGGACTTCACAGCAACCCTAACAGTTTAGTTTGGAGGATATCTGTGTAATAGAATAGTCAAGCCAAAGTCCAGGCATAAATCCAGTTGATAATGTGCCGCAAGTGTTGGAAACTGATTATCACAAATGCCCTCCATCCAGTGTGAATAACTTGAGCTATTTTATAAAGAAGAATGAGCCAAACATTGCTGTCATAATAACTTGGAGTACATGCGGAAAAGATATACCCCAGGTAGACATATAAAATAAATTTTTACCATCACTTCTATAGAATAGAAGTGATTTGCCAGAAGTGATTTGCCAAAAGGGATTTCACATGACATTGACCCACAGGGCCTGAACTGAACTGCAGGTCAAACCTTCCAGATTTTTATTTCATTACAAGCATAAGCACTACTTAGCATTTTTCTGTAATGTAAAGTTGCAGTTTAAAAGAGTAAAGATTGTGACTGTAACATGATAAAATGTGAAAAAGGTCAAGTGATACCAATATTAGTTAAGCGCACCACACCTTTGCCACTCTTCACATTCAGCTGTCATCATGATTTGCCGGATATAATTGGATTTGGTTCATTCAGACATTTTGTTGTAATTATTATCATGCTTAGCAGCTCTTATCAGGGGATGATGACATGCAGGGATGTATGCTCAGGAAGAAAGGCACTCAGAGAAGCCCAATCTATGCCATGGATCTTGGCTGAGCAAAATTGATTGCTGTAGGTAAAAGGAAAACTTGGAGTCTCATATTACATGCTGTGCTGACAGGAAAGGGGAGATGCTACACAGATGCTGTGAGAAAATCGATGGCTTCCATTTCCAAAGACTGAGTCTTTGCACACAGGCATATATGATGTCTTGGCTCTCAAAAGCAAACATAGCTAGTCATATATCACAGAGTGCTGTTTCACTTTTATAGTGATGCAACGGTTTCAGTTGAGTGGTTTGCACATTTAAATATCATCTTATGTGCATTTGTTACATTGAATGTTGGATATCTACTTTCAAACTGGTTGCCATGGCAGATAATTAATACAGAGCCCTAGTACTAAATGACTTAAAGTGTCACAGATTAATGGAATTAATCAGCCTTAATGATGAAATAAGTATTCCTATTAATCAGAAAAGTTGTTGCATTATGGAATAGAAACAGGAGGAATGTTTTTGCAAACACTAAAAGACATAATTTAAGTTCATTGATGGATGAAACTGGTTGAAAGTTCCTGCAAATAGGGAAAGTTAGTCATATATCCAAACCTCTGCCAAGAAGGCCATTTGACTTTAACGATCAGTCTGATTGAGAAGCTTACATCTGAAGACGAAATACATCTGAACTGCTCAGCCTGTGTAGGTCAAAACAAAAACTGAGTCCCAGATGCGCTGGGTATCATCCAAGCTAACATTTTCATGACACGGCTGGAGATGAAATTACCCAAATGGGAAACTCAAAACAGAATCTTTGAAGATGTTTTCAAGAGTCGACTGAATCTGCGAAACATAGCTGCCAAATGTTCCAGCTGCCAGAAGCTGATTACCTAATTATGAGCCTTAAGATGTCCACACAGCAGAGAGAAATTTGCTGGAGATGCATCAGATCATTACATGTTTCACATTTTCCCTCTGCTAACACAACTATACAGCATTTTTGCTTGGGGAGTTTTGTATTGAAACTCAGACCTCACCTAAACAAGAACATCAATTGGAGTAGACTGACGTGTTTCTGTTTTTCACAGGTTTATAAAAGAGACAAGTTTTTGAAAGACTTTAAATGATGCAGGAACTGAATGTGATATTTTGAAAGGAATTCTGAAATATCCACTTAACACTCACTATGTTTCCTCTTTAGTTTTCTCATGGGTGTTATGCTAATCATTAACTATTTTTACATTAGTGGAGATGCTCTCATCCAGTTTGTTTTGGTTCTTATCTTACTCCAGTATGTGATTTTATTCATGTAAAAAACTAAAAAAAAAAAGAAAGAAAAGCTGTGACAGGAGCTGTGATGTCAGACGCTGAGGTGAAGCAACTGTTCCTTTGTTCTGTTCCTAAAAGGCTTTTACTTTGACATTTAGTGCTACTGATAGTCATGATATTATATGTTAATATGAATAACACTTTTCTGCTGGAATTTGTGCCTCTGTGTTTAATTAAATTAGCAACATTTACATCACATCAGATTGATGATAATATATATTATTTTCCTTTTATCTGCAGAGCTGCACAAAATGAGTTGGAGGGGGGGGGGGTGAAATGAAGGCATTTATGGAGCACACAACTTAACAGTCTTCAAAACAGTTTTGAAGAAAATAGAAAGAAAATAAAACAATATTTTTCAATGTCCAGTAAATAGTGACTGCTGAAAAGCTTTAGTTTTCTCTTCAGTCATTATCACTATAAAAACAACCAACATATGACCCAATGTCTGAAATTGGGAATGGATTGATGGTTTTAGCCCAATATGTCGTCCAGGATTTTGACTCTGATTTGGGTCCCTGTCTAATGATTTGATAAAGCTCAGCTTTACAGAAGGTATTCCAGTTTCCCTCTGCCAGCTGCTCCTCTTCCTTTCCTCCACTCTGCACAGATTACATGCAGATCCCTGTCTGCAGGCATAGCTCAGCATGAGCTTTCAGTTTAAATGGTTACCTCTAAAGCAGGGTGGAGGGGGATGCACTTTTCCAATAATAGGTCGTGAGAATGATATGAGTACACAGAAAAGTACGTAATGCCTGTGGCAGTTCTAAACAAGTGAACCTACCTGCTTCTTCTGACTCACTTGCACACAGCAGACAGCTGATCCAAACACACAGCAACAGTATCTTGAAAACAAACAAACAAAAACCCTGAGTGATGAGTGTTCAACCCATGTTGGGTAAGGTGAAAAGAGAGTTGTTCATTTGAAAAATCACAGAAAATATGATCATCTTTCACAAACTCCGTAGTCCACAACACTGCAGTGTTGCATATTAACTGGAATGTAAATCGTTTTGTAGGCATGGCCTTGTGAAAAACACTACCAGAACAAACTGCATCACGTCATTTCCAACCTGTCAAAATTATTTACAGCTTGCAAAGGTTACAAAACAAGACTTGATCATAATTTCCTGCTGGTGGTCCATTAGTTATCGTTTGCCTCAGAAGTTTTCACAGCCACTTATCTCCCTAAAGTGATAAATATGTGTTTTGCGTGTCTGTGGCACCCGGATAATCCCCTCATGCTTCCAATGATGACAACAGAGTTTGTGTGAAATTGTTGACTGTATGTGTGAATGGCCTGCATACAGATGGTAGATTTATGACAAAATAGTAATTTCCAAGTAAACATTAAAGCAAATCAAGTTCCACACAACCATTTGTCATAATTTAGCTAAACTCCTGCATTATATTGTTTGTTTGTAGATAAAGGATTTATACCCTTTACTGAAAGGGTATTTGTTTTAACCACATGCCAGATTTATAGACAGTTCTGCTTCTGTCACAGGCATCTTTCGGCACAGAGATCATATTCTCAACGTGACATGTAAATTTTGAATTTTCTTAGTTTCGATAAATTTGTATTTTTTTAATTACCTGAGTAAAAATTGATGGTTATTGAAAGATTTTTGCAAATATTGTTGTGTCGTTAATCTGTGAGATCTGCAAGAAATTAAGATGATCTCAGAAATGTGTGCAAACATCAAGCAATATTTGCAGAATAGACATGACTAGAGAATTCCAAGCATGGAAGATTTCTCAGGAAGATGCTGGAAGAAAGAAAACGGTTTACAAGGTAAATGGCACATTGGGATCAAAGGGATTCTCTGCAGGCACATAGAGGACCAAAAAGAAAGCACAGCGGGGGATTAAAAACAGCGACAGGGAAGCAAAGGGAAGAGACATGACTAAAGTGACCCATCTTTGCGATTTCAGGGAATTGTTCCACAGGCTCTTGGTCAAACCACCAAACACTAATTTGTGGTAAATAAAAAGAATAAAAAGATGAGTAGAAGCAAATAGAGAGGAAAGAAAAGTGCCTTAAGCAAAAGGGAGATTCATAGGGCTTGTAGTGCAACGTATACTGGACATGGGCGTCTACTGTTGTTAGCCACTCCTGAACTGGAGACAATAAATGTTACTGATTTATCATCCTGAATGACCAAGATCTTAAACTTTTGTGTGGTGATGAATTTTTCCACTGCTAAAACACTCTAATAGTTTTAAGAATTTATATGAAATGTACAAGGAGGATGTAACACAACAAACAGCACCACAATAGATGAGCAAGTTTTACAGGCAGAAGTTAGCAATCCTTAGAACATGCAACAGCTGTATGACAGAATTGGGTTGGAGCCATTTATTTGCTGCCTTAGGCCAAAAGTGTCTATGCAGTGAGTCGTCTCTGGAGACTATGAGCCCCAATGAAGTGACTGCTAAGCTACTGAGAGCACTTTTGGGATTTTCTTTTTTTAAAAAAAAAGGATTTTTATCACTAAAAGCCTTTTTTTGTTTTTACTTTTGTTGATTCCATGCAAGTTTGAATCATTTCTTAGACAAACTCTTAAGGGAAAGAGTCTAAAATGCTCACTTCAGTGACCAGCAATTGGTATCTTGCACAGTTGTATCTTAGTTATAGGCCTACATTATAATATGACTCGACTTGGTGGAGTTGTCTCTTTCAGTGTTTCCATCATCCTCGTCTGTTTTCCAGTCACCTATTGCAACTCATAAAGCTATAGGTTATTTTGCAGCCGGTGCTCACAGCCTATTTCCTACTTGCAGAATTGATTCCCCTTAGCGTTGTCATCACTCTCGATAAATATATGGTCTCACTATATATGTCTCACTATGAATTATATAGTTTGAAATCCAAAGAAGTTTGACTCAACAATGTTCAGCCAGGAATCCTTTCTTTTTCTTTCAGAATAACACAAAATCTTTTTTTCCCCATCTCTCAGTTGTTGAATTTGTTGAGGATATATTTTTTTTTTTTCTTTTGTCATTCAATGCTGATGAGCATTTAGAAACATGAATGTAATGCAGACATCAAAAGACAGTTTTACTCTTGTTGGAAAATACTGCTCAGCATGTTAACAGGAAGTAATCCTGCTTTGGTGGCATAAAAAAGTTCTATCTGAGCTCAGTAACACTAATTTCATTACTATTAGTGAACAACCATTGCTTGAACACACTCACTGCAACCTTTGAAGTCGGCAGGAAATGGTACACGGTGATCTTGATGGTCACTGAATGTGATTATTTTTAGTTATTCTTGTGATGATGCTTTACAGATGCAATGAATAAAAAAAAACTGTTATCAACTCATCTATTTGTTTATTCATTAATGTTTGCAGTCCATGTTGAGGGGCTTCCTGTAAGACCTAAGTGAAGTAGGTGGACATTAAGTTTGATCATAAAAAGCAAGACTGTACTTTAATTACAGGTTTGGTTGATTCTTTGAAGATACATCCTTAAATAGTATTTATTGGAAAAACTTTCCTGATAAAAATAAACATTTGTTAAGTTCTAATCCATTTGAACAACTAGGAATATATAAGAGGTAGGAATAAAAGTCATAAAACATTGGTCAATAAGGGCAACTGCATATGTTTAATTCATGAGACAAAGCTCGATAACATCAAGCTTTCGGTTGGTCCTCTGTGGCAGATATCACCACCGCAGAGCCAGTCAGCATCCTGACAGTGACAGAATAATCATGTCTTCTCCAACCTGTGGACAGTAAATACTTAATATCAGATGGATGAGGAAGAATCCAAAATTAACCAACATATTCAGACTTCTTCTACACTGTGCCTTATCTTGCTTCTTCATGTTTTGAGAGTCCTCTCTGTCTTCTTATTCTCATTAATAAATATTCATGACAACAAATACAGGGTTATTTTGGCAGAGAACATTTGCTTCTTTTAGCTAGCTGCATATAAAACATTTATGTTTTAAACAAAGGTTTACGAACCGTAGCCTACTTGCAAGAAGGCAGAGGTTCAGTTTGCTAAAGAATCACTGGAAAACAGACAAGGCCCAGCAATGAGTCCTGAACCAGTGAGATATTAAAAGAGCGTCAAGGCAGAGGAAAATGCTGGTAGGCAAGCTGAATTCTGCTTCACATAAAAAAAAGACTGTTTGAGTTAGCAAAGAACATTCACAAAGTGTAACTAGTGATTGAAAAAGATGAGGAAAAATTCACCTGGAATCACCAGAGATCCTGCAACTTTTATCCATAATTATTTCTGAAACAGAAACCTTTATGGATCTGTTGATTCCTGGATCAGTTTAATCCTCTTCAAGGTCTTTGGATGGATTCTGCTCAAATAGTTATGATAAAAGGTCAATGCCTGAGTCAATCACGAGTCTGTTACAGGGTTAGTAGAAAAGGGGAAAAAAAGCTTACTTTGGCTGTGAATGGAAACAAGGAGAGCAGGAGAAATGGTTTATGGTATTTTATCATTTGACATTTGTATGAATCGGTTGGCAAAAGATAAATCCTCTTTTCAATCACCTAAATACTTGTTTAAGAGCACATAAATGATGTTCGAGTTAAATTCAAAATATCCCTTCAGATCAACATCTGTACATTACCATGCTGCTGATGTAGTGCAACTCTTCTACATTTCATCCTGAACATTTTTGATTTTTCACATAGATTGTTGTCTCAACTCATGTGCATAACAGGCTAGAAGCAATAATAAATAGATGTGATGCTCAATGGATTTCTGCTCGGGTTATGAGCATGTGCATAGCATGAGATTAAATAAGAGTATTATTTGGTCATTTACATATACATATGGTTTATGTAAAAGCTATAGATACTGCAATACTGTGCTTTTTTTGTTGATTTTTACTGTGATATAAATTTTTATCTCTGAAGTCTGAAAAGGAAGGATAATTTTAAGGAAAGGTTGAAGGAAGTCTAATTCCTATTAACTTCAATAACATAATTATTAGATTTATTTGAAGAACAACTGTATAATACAGTTCTAAACGTCCTTGGATGAAAAGATACAATATTTTGTAAAAGATTCAGTAGGGTGAGTTATATTTTTTGTCCTTCAGTCTGCAGCATACAGAAGGTATCCTCTTAAGTTCACCATTTGGTATTACTGTCACATTATATTGATTTAGCCAAAATTATATGAAAGCCATTTTTCAACACACCGGACAACTTAATATTCTGGTTACACAAACTGTTATAACCACAGAGTTCGAGATTGCAATCCGAAGCAAAAGTTTCATACTTTTTACATTTATTGCTATCATAAACCTCAATATTTTGTAAATCTGTGTATCTTAAATTTTCCATTTCACTGCATCAAATGAAATGGAAAAATGGAAAAAGTTCAAGGTGTACAAATATTTTTTGGCGTACTTTGCAGTTTATATGTCCAATATTGAATTCCTTCAGATCTTCACAATCCTCTAGTTTTGTTTGAGAAAAACGGAGTTAGATTAGTCACCGTATCTTTGAAAATGTGAGCAGGCAGAAAAACGTAACTTTTTAAGGCAAAAATTACAATATTTCGTCCTTCCAGGTCGAGGTTTGTGCAGCCTGAACAAACATGATATTTCACAGAGATGAAAGCAGCAACAAGAGCCAACTAACTTAATCACTGTTACGAACAATTGGTGCCACCAATGGTTCACAGAACACTGAAACTGAAACAGCAACTCAGTGCAATGTAATATAGTGGTAAATATATAAACAAAAGGCTTTTAGGAGAAACCCTTATGCTTTGTTGTTTTTTTTTTCTGAATTTATGTCAAAAATACAGTAAGATGTTTATAGCTCACTTCTCTATGTTTTAAAAAATACAGTACATTTTTAACACAAACATTTTAGCTTAATCATGTTCAGTACTTAATTTTATCTTTAAAAGCTACATTTAGTGTCACAAACAAGCTTCACTTCAATGGCAAATTCTAATTTATTGAATGTAACTGCAGTAGTGTTTAAGAATATATTTGATTAACAATATTAATTACTTTTGCTTTGATTTTGTATACAATTTATTTATTGAAAACAAAGATGCAAGCATGTGCATAAGTTAACTTTAATTAATGCATGATGGTATTTGTTTTCTGTCAACTTTGACAAGATCTGCTGATGCTACTCTTGGAAGCTAGCATAACAGATGACCAGGACTTGGATTCTGGCTGCCAAGTTTTGTCTTGGCAGATGTGCCAGCCCACTATCAGAGAGGCACAATTAAATTTTCAGCTTGTTGCCACGATCAATCAGTGCAACATTTTAAGATTTGGCAAGGTTCTGTTAGTGTATGTGTGTGTCCAGTGAAAGGTATTCTGTGACATTATGAGTCACACAAGTCTTCTTGGGAAAATATTTTCAGATGAGACTAACATGAAACTAAGACACAACCCATTTGGACATAACTAATGTTGGTATGTCAGTTTGAAATGGCTCCTGTCTTATGGCTGCTAATTCAATTAGCTTGCAAACATTAACCAACAATTCTGGAAGGATCTTAGAATCTGGACTCATTTGAAATAACTGTTGATGTAAATTTCATTAGGGAATTATCGCCAGAGCCTGATTTTAATCCTGCCCAATATGGCTCTTTCTTTTCTTCATTTTATTCAATTTCCCTGCAGCTAGCATGCTGATTCAATTAGCATCTAAATGAAGTTTCAAAAAGGAAAGTAAGTCCATCTGCTTTAGTTTTCCTTCCTTCCCTCTGCACTCTTACATGTATCGGTCTGGAATCTGTGTAATGCAAGTATTTTGTCTTCATTATCCAGTAAAAAATGTTTTCCCTCAACACTACAACCTCATCCTCATCTCTCCCTCTGTCCCTATCTCTCTCTCAGCATCTCTGCTATCCTTTCAAAACACACTCTATCAGCAGACACTGGTTGCATTTATCTGCTTTATCATGAGATGATTGATCCATGAGTCTGCAGTAGTCCCTGCTGTAATCAGGAGGATCTGCAGAAACTGTCAGAAGTGAATGTGCCAGATGTTAAATTGGTGCAGCAGCGATTAGGGCCTGGGTGTACATGCATATCTTTGGGTTGAAAGTGTATAGAAGGGATTTTTTAGACAAGCAGAGTTTCCTGCTGATCACATTGCCAGATTCAAAACATCTTTCTAATTTCACCTGATTCTGGGAAGTCCAAAGTTAGACGGAAGATTTCTTTTGCACCAGAGCACTTTCATTTTCTATTTATTTTGGAGGTTTATAAATATAAGTACTTTAAGCCAGCCTCTTCTTTCAACTCCTTCTGTGCCATGAATTAAACTTTTGTTAGTATTTCATAATTTCCTACTTGGGCACAGTGGTATTTGAGTTTTTTTTTGAAGAAGCAGTATTACTTATATGCCAGGCACATAGTGCCATCTTATAGCACAATAAACTATGTAACCTAAGGTTATGAAAATTATGAATATACATAATTTCACTTTGCAATTTAACGCATCTGTCTCTTAAGAGGCTCTTGCTCTATTTGACACACGACCTTCAGCACATTATCGCAAAGTTTCTTTATTAATCTGCTTACAATGTTCTTTGGAATTTAGCAAAGATCAGCTGCAGATGTTCTTTGCTACACTCCAGACAACGTCGCTTGGCAGGGCTGCTCTGTGAGGCAGGCTACGGAGCGTGAAAATGCGGTGCTTGGTGAGAGCAAGCATATAGACATCCTCAAATGGCTGTCATAAGACATTGAAGCATTTCTCATACGTGCATAGAAGAATCAAAGTAACACTCCAGGTATGTTTTGATGACAGAATAACATTGTAACATAATATAAACCTGAAAAAAGTCAATTTTACCTACCCACAATATCCCCTAACCACATGGGATCAATATAAGAATGAGAAAGTCACATTTTAAGCCTTTGCATTTTATTTCCCCTTTTATTGTATTTAATTGAAAATTATTTTCTTGCCTTCTTCGTAAATGGTAGATTTGATTTCAAAGATCACATACTGAGACAGTCTAAATTTCTTCTGCAAATTGAAGTCCTTCAGATGTCACAGTGAGCGTTAAACAGTGTGTGAAATTCCCCATGCGAATGATCTAATGTGCTGCCATGGAACATTTTTTATGCATATGAATCCTAATACTTCACTTCAGAACCACTAAAAGTCAGAGGCACCTGAGTAGTTCCAGGAATGCTTTCCTACTTTAAGCCCTTGTGTTAAGTGATTGAAACCACTGTGTCTGATTTATCTTCATGTTTCCTTTGTCATAAGTAATATCCTTCATTGGTTTCTGCAATGAACTGAAGTCTGAACTTGTGTGGCTTAGTTTTAACGCTGTGTGCTATGAGTGGCTTGTCAGAGGCCTTTTGAGTTAATCATTTCAGTGTTAAATGGTATGAATACCAATTTATGCATGGTGTGACAGCAAAGTCGTCGACAAATCATACTATTTCTCTCTTGAGTTCCAGTTCTTATGAGATCTATCTTGGTAGCTTAAACCAAAAGGAAATGCATTAAGCCATTTGTTCTCTAATGGTCTGAGGTCTTTAATACATTCTGCAGATATTGACTTTCTGTGAGCAATTAGCTGCACTGGATTTTATTTTTAATTAAGGGTATAAGTGTGTATAAGGAACCTAAGCAAAAATGCATGCCATGCTTTTCACATTTTTATTTTAAAAATGTTTCAACTCTTCTTATTTTTTCTTGTACAAAGCCCCTAAAAGGACACTGAAGAAAAAAACAAACTAACTTGTGTGCACCACATATTAACAGGTGCGCACCAATTAGTATATGGTATGCACCAGAGAGCATGTGGTGTGCAGGAGAAAAGTTAGCTGTATTTTTCAACAACTCCATAGATCTTCTTGAGAACTTTTAGACAGCATGGACATGCAGGACCGAGATTTAGCTGCCAGGTGGAGTGAAAGTTAGAAAACTCTGCCCTCTCTCTATATGCAGGTTGTAGTATTCCTTGTTATGGCCCCATGCTCAATAAAATTGCCAACTTTACCTTGATTTTATACTTATTGTACAGTTGGAGCCCAAGCCAGCAGATCACCACAACTTTGCATTGAACAACATTTTTATTTTCCTGTCACATTCAAAAGCTGTCCTTTTTTCAAGTGCAAAAATGGTCTTTGCAAATAAATCCAGGTCAACAATTTACACGTGCAAGCATCTCATAAAGAGGTTCCAGGTGTTGTGATCAGCTATTTATTTGTTTATTTATTTGAACAGATGGAAAACCAAATCACACATCATTGAAGAGATCCCTCAGTCACAAATGACAGTATTGACAATGTTTTCACTGAAAGACTAGAGTTTTTCCAAAATTGTTTCTTGAAAATTTGCCAGTGTTAAAAATAGTAAATAGACTGGGTTTAGTCTTTTAGAGTCATCTTAACCATGTCGCTCTTACAAGCTCTCACACACAGTCACTGAAGTGGTGAGGGGGCTTGAACAGGCTTAAGAACCTATCATTCTTAGGCCTGTGAGCTAGCTTGTAAAGAAGTCACTAACAGAAGAGATCACTGTGCTTCAGTCAAGAGTAGTAATTAAATAATGAAATAAATTTGAAAGATGACATGGAATATTGTTGCTTTGTTGGTGATTTGTGAAAGTCCACGTGAAAGTGATCTGTGAAATGGAAGCTTGTCTTTGTGATTACGATCGAACATTTTGAAAGAAGCTTTAAATCCCAAAAAATACCATACAGAGAAGTTGTTTCAGTTTCATTGGTCAACTCTATGTCCACTAGATGGCAGTTTTGAGTTAGTTTCCAAATTTAGAAGAAAGTTTTAGACAGTAGCAAACATGCCAATGGTGAAGGAAATCTTGATGATTTACGTTTTCAAAGGAGAAATACAGTCGCATCACAGCAGATCGGTGTGTTTTGTGTGGAGTTCTGCCATTTTTGTCATCGTATGTTTCTCCTTCCTTACACCTTGCCCTTTGCGAGTTCGCAGAAAAGGTGAACTTGCACTTTGTCCCAACAGGTGCTGTATTTATATCCTTAAAAAATAACATAATTTCTTAATGTGGTTCTTTTGATCAGTTTAATAGTTGAAGCTGTTTCTCTCATCACTCTATCGCTATGTATAAGGTCATGTGATCATGTGTTGTCATGAGAATTGCAGACAAAAGTCGTGTGTGTTCAATCAGTCTCACTGGATCGACCACCTAGTCTGGAAGGAGGTGAAATAGCTTTGACTGTGTTTTGGTTTAGATCATTGTTTGGCTTTAATTGAAGTTGATACGGTTGATTCTGATGATGTAAATATGGTTTTTGAAAAATTTTATTTAGTCAAAAAAGTGTTTATGTGCATAAAGAATACTTGAATTTTGTCTCTCCACCTTGTAACTAGCAGTGTTAAAGGTTGTAATGCCTTAAAAGCTGGGTGATCTGAAATAGTATGGCTTTTTTGTGGTCAAGGGAAGAGATATCTGTGTTCCTTGACTGTAAAAAGAAAATCATAAAAAAAAGGAAAATATTTATTTATTTGTTTGTTTTATTTTTTTGCAACTTTGGATTCTGTTTTTTCTTTGGGGTAGGGGGAGGTATATATTTTTTCTCAGCCTTTTATTTGACAATAGGTTCAAATCTTACATTTTCACTGACGATACATAAGTATACCAAACTGCCCTAAATTACCTGTGCTATTGAAAGCTCCACAAAGACAGACTAAAATACACACAAACTGTTGTTTATTATTAATATTATTTCTTTTATATTCAATTAA